>NC_141873.1:245728542-246353542 GCF_056163025.1 Triticum urartu | reverse complement strand
ATTACTTGTGCACATTAGTGATCTACACCATACATTGCATACATACCATATCATATTGGTATCATATCATCCCTTGTGCCACAAGTTTGTTCCCGCATATATACAATTGCTATCTTGGTTTGTCCATTTCGCAAAGTGGCCATACACAAAAAGAAGAAGAAGATAAACTTTTAAGCAAAGAAAAAGAGTGAGCAAAGATCTTGTAAGCAAGTGTCATAGCATCATACCACATTGCATATAATATCATCTTGGATCATACCACCGGAACATCATACACATAGCATACTTGGGATAGAAAGCTCATACATTTTTGTATCTTATAGGCTGTGCACAAGTGTCGTATCCGCCTATAGAGAAATCGTGCTAGCGTCTCTCTTGAGTTGTGCAACACGAGCGTTTTCCGTGGACTCCACATTTTGTGCTCATTCCTTGGTTGCACGACCCCATTTATCTATCTGTGCGTGTGTTTCCGTGTGCCACATATTGCTATTGGTCTACTTGTTTCACTTGCGAATTTGTGAATCTCTTTCAACATTATTGACTCTTGCTAACATTTTGCATCAAATTTTTTGTGCCACTATCCTCACGAGCTCCACCATAAGCCTTATTTGTGTAGGTGTGAGAAACCGACAAGAATTGGTACCAATTGTGCTATTTCCTTGTTACATCATTGAGTGATCATTGATCCATCTTCAACATCGGTCAAGGTACATTAGGTGTAGTTCTTCTCATTTCTCCAGTCATATTTTCTCGAGTATTGTGATGGATAGGAAAGGCATTTCATCTCCGGTCTTCTACAACAACAACGGCGTGAACAACTACATCACCAAAGCGTCAATCTTTGATCTACAACGACAAATGCAAGGTGCACAATCAAGATTGCGAGAGCGCATCGAGAACCTCTCCATCGACATTTGTCACTCCAAAGCAAGGAAAAGGGACTACATTGACAACAAGCTTTCTGCACAAAAGGAGGAGCAAGATGCAAGGATGGAGGAGATTCGGACCTTGTTGATCAACCGTTCTTCCCCTTCATCATCCTCAAGGCGGTGACGTTCAAGTCACAAGTCTTCGGAGCGCACAAATGATGCAAGTGTAAGTCGTCCACGTCCACATCTCCGTGGCGACCACCATTATGTTCGTGATCAACCTCGTCATGAAGGGCAAGTCACCTCCAAGCAACATGTGCACGACGATGGCGAACGACATCTACTACGAGCTCAAGTGCGACAACGCCAACATCCTCATGACGATGCTCAACAAACGCAAATGCACAAGTCCCAATAAGCCCTACTTCATGCCAAGTCCAAACTTCATGAGCAAAAGAGAAGACCGCGAGACGACCACAACCAAGACGGTGCTACGGCTACTACCACCACCACTTTGGCATCTTCGCCAAGTGCTATCTAGGCATCTTCGCCTTTGGACATACGACATATTCGCCTACTTCCCACAAGTATGCCTTCAACGACTTCATCAAGTCCAAGGCGACCACCTACAAGTGAGGGCGACACTTCCATCTTCGGAAGCCCCCCAAGGAATATGGCCGAGCATGGGACATTCCCTTCGGTCATGGAGACGAGCTACGAGGTGCCACATTATATGGGCCTCCTACAACAAGACGGTGACAAGAAGGTCGAGCAAGGGCCATCCCCTTCGACCACGGCGACGAGAACGAACCTCTTCAACAACATGAAAACGGCGCCCATATTGGACTCATTCTCCGAGTCAAGCTACACGAGCGCACATGAGACCTTCTCTTTGGTGTCGGCGAAGAGTGATGATGTGCCATCTTTGGCCTTCTCCACGGCTATGACTACGACATGATTGAGCATGGAGACATTTGCACCAACATCTCTCCGACACTGACATGTGACGAAATGCCCCAATTGCCATGTGAGGAGAGCCACCACCACATGAGTGACATGAGTGACTCCACCATACGTGACATTGAGAGCATTTCCTATGATAGGATGAGTGTGACCACCACTAGCCCCACACTTGAGAGCATGCCACACACCCTATGTGAGGTTGAGAGCCATTTGAGTGACTCCACCAACCATACGAGTGAGAGCATCCTTGAGGGAGTGAGTGAGCCACAACACTTAGTGAGTGAGGTAGTTGACACGACATGTGAGGCCACTATGATTTCTAACAACATAACCTCTACTCCGAGTGTGTTCTCTTCTTTGGTGCTAGGTCTCCTACATGACGACACGCCTATCCTCGACGAGTACATACCTCCAATGGAGACGACGTTGGCCATGGTGGCCGATGATGCACCCCCGACATGGTCCCATCAAGATGAAGATGACCACGACTCGGTCTTCGACACCTCACCTACAACACATGTGCGATGCTCCAAATGTAACATAGGTGATGGTGCTTCTCTCGTCCCACTAGTGGACTATCTCACCAATAATTGCTTGCATGATGTTGGTCCACCTATTCCCATGCTTCATGCTAGTGCGAATTCTTCATGTCATGACTTACCAATTTATGATGAATATGATGATGAGCATGTTGATTTGCCTAGTTGTGATGCTATGCTCCATAGGATATCATGTGAAAATTTTATTGGTCACATCATGTTTGATAATCCATTGAACTTGTCATATGCTATGAGTGAGATCTCCCATATTGCATCATTTCAATCTCAACATAGTAACTATGCATGCCCCATTAAAATAAATCCCATTTGCACTTATGGCATAGATGACGAGATGATGGTCATTGGCATTTGCTTTTCATGTGATGATATTGCCATGCTTCCTTTACATGATTTTCGCAATTCATCTACTATGCCATGCCATGATCACAACGTTCCAACTATGCATTTATTTGGATATTGTCAATATTCTCCGTGTGATGTTTCCACTAATTCTCATGAGGAGACCCCCATAGTTTCCTCATACATATTAGGAGATTTTGATGCATTCCATACTTTGCATGATTCCCATAATTGCTTGGACCATATGCATTCCATGAATAACAATGCTCTACATATTTCTTGTGATGCATTACACAATTTGAGTCTCCATTATGCTCTACATAATAACAAACCTCTCATGATGGATGACATGTTTCTATATCATGCATCGCATTTATTTGAGCATTGGATATTTTGTGATAACCAACACAAGCACGTGCACATCATGATGGATGATGTGTACATATACCATGCACACACAATTTTCCCTTTGTCTTTGTTTTGTGTAGGTACTCACGTATACTCGTCAACCTCTCAATCCCAAGAGTTGACGAAACGAGCTTTTGAGAGCAAAGATGACTTGGGATCCCGTGAACTATCCTTCCCACCGCTCTCTTCGCGCAACGACTACGCGCATCTCTCTCACTTGGCTCTCACACGGCTATGGGCTATATACCGCTTGTTGCTTCATGCTCATTTTACCGTGTTCACTTTGCATGCTATGCTTGCTTCTTTGCCATGCAATTGTGACCCTTGCTTGCATCTACCCATGATTCACCATTATGCTACTCCTATGTGTATTTGCATGCTTGGTGGAGATCCTTGTTGCTATTGCCATGTTTATCATGTGCCTCATGCTATTGATGCTTGTTGTGTTGGGAGAGTCATGATGTTCCATTTCCATTTACATAGGACTTCTTGCCAACACCATGAACCTACTTTGCTCATATCTTCCTTTCATGCTTGTGCTATGTCCTGTGAATTATTCATGCACACTATTTGCACCCATGACATGCTTGACATGATCCCTTCTAGTACGTTGCATCTTTGCACTACTAGATTACTTGACTTGATCACTATGATTACTTGCTGTGTCGCATCACCCATGTTCCACTACTACTCACTTTCTTGGGTTGATGACATATATGTTCGTGCCTCTCACATGATACATCTTGTTCATTGTCGCTTGCCTCCAATTGTTGCATCTATGCTTATTGATCTTGGAGGCTTGGAAACTTTACTTGTGATGCATGCTTGTTTGATTGAGCCTATTGAATCTGGTTGTTCTTGCATCATATGCCTCCATACTATAACATGCTCCCTTGTTCTTTCTTATGATGAGCATGATGCATACACTTGTTGGGTATTTTACCACATGAATGATAGGTTTTGCATCTCCGCTAATCCCATTTGTTTTTCTGAGTGTTTGTCATGTTCTTTCATTTTGAAGGATTCACAAGGCGATACCGCCGTGAGACAATTTGGTCATGTGAAGGCATATACGATGTGCAACACCAACATTTGCGAGAATCTCCTAAAGGTGAACTCCTTCCCTTTGAGCCATCCTCAATTACGCATATTGGATGGGTCGCTCTTTCATTGTTGTCTCCTTATTGTTGTCTACATGATACATCTCGCGAACGGAGGAGCGACACGGGAGATTGGCTCTATGGATCTTCAAATTGAGGACCGCTCGGACTTATTGGAAGCACCTTTGAACCTCCACTCATGCCACGACATCGAGCATTGGTACACCGACACCTCCACATTTGTTGATTGTGCTTAGACATGTCATGCTCATTGGACATCTCACACTCGTGACAAATTTGTATCTTATGCATGGATTGACTCATATTATGATTGCCTTGTTGCATCTTGTATTCCCATGTCATCCATGATATATGAGCTTGTGCATTTCCTTAGCAAATTTGTTGTGATCTACCTTGATGGCATATTCATACATCATGATCATATTGCCCATCATCAATTGCATGATCACATACTCATATTGCGCACCCATTACCTTATTCATGCTATTGATAAACCGTCTCACTATGACATCATTTTGCACCGTGGTTGCATTGATCATATTCACAATACATTTGTGTGCACAATGAATGATTTTCCTCCCATGAATGCTTTACATCTCATTCCATCTCATCTTGATAAGCTTCATGCATTTTGTCACAAACAACATTGCCGAATGGACTCATTCTTACATGATGGACACTTTGTGTGCTCTAACCATTGTATTTCCGAGTGTCGTTTGTGTTTGCTATTTTTGCATGTATACCACTCCGGCGACACCTTGGAGTACTTGGATTGTGCAACGTCTTCCACTCCGTCCAACTACAAGTCCGTCCATGACTACCGTTTCCATGGTGATGAGGATCACGATCCGAGGTCGGATATTTCCCAAGGGGGGGGGGAGATGATGCGGAGCATCCCACGTTCATCCCCATGTACACTCCGACTACTCTCCAAGCTCCCAGAGAACATAAGATGAGACCTCAAGTATACGCCATTGGACACAAGGTGAAATCGCTCCTCTCCGAATCGTCACTTTCCACATGTGAGACATGGCTACTACATCAAACATGTGTGATATGCATGACCAGGAACACAGATGTGACGCCCCAAGACTGGAGATTCATATGCATTCCATGTTTTCCAAGTTTCGTCGAGTGTTTTGTTTTGTCTGTTGCATGCATCATCGCATATTTTGCATTGCATCATGTCATCATGCCATTAAACTTGCAATGGTTTCAAAACTCTTTTAAATAAACCGTATGGATCTTCGATCCATTTAAATAGAGGGAGGGGTGACTTCTCTTTATAACATATCCTCCCGATATTAGGGAGCTATAGTAAATATTTCTTTAATTTGGAATTCACCTTAACACACTTGCATATTAAATCCCTTGGCCTTTTCTTCTTCAAGTGTTGACTCTCTAACCTTGCCATTTATTATTTCATCATTTCCCGGAGCTCTACCAAAATTCTCAACATTTTTTGGAAACTCCTAAAACCTCGTCCTAGTTCAAACTCATTTGAATAAAATTCAAATGAGTTTGAATTCTTATCGTTCGATCTTGCCTTTTTCTAATTTTCTCGGACCAAGCATATTTTTGTGAGTCGAAGAAAATTAACCTCATGCCCTAATTTTTCTTCCAACCTTCTCTTGTCTTTTTTTCCTTTCTTTTAGTTCTCTGTTAATGAAAAGAGAAAGGAGGAAGAGAGAAGCCCAGCCCACCTAATTGGCCTAAGGCCCAGCCGCCAGCCTCCCTAGGCGCAGCCCTCCATCTCCACTGGGCCGGCCTCCAAGGCCCTGCCGAACCCTAGCACTCCTGCATCGCTACTCCCTGTTTCCCTCCTTCCCTCACCGCCGCCAGAAGCCATCTTCCCCGCTCGATCCCTTCCTCCCTCCTGTGCGTGTGCGTCAGAGAGAGACAGGGAGAGAGCAACGCTGCACCATGCTCGACCCCCACCTCTCTCCTGCGATTCCTTCGCCCCTCATCCCCGATGCCACCTGCCTCCACTGCTTCGAACACCACACCACCAGGCCACTTCCTCTGCCTCGTTCCTTTCTTCTCCATCCCGTCCCCTTCCCTGAGCTCTTGCTCTCTCTCTTGGACAGCAGGGCCCCATGGCCGCCGAGCCGCCGGTCCTCCGTGCCCTCACACCCTGCCGGACCTCCGTCTGGCCCCGCTTGTCCGCTACCGCCACCTGTTGTTGCCCCGACACTGACAGCCATCACCGCTGCTCTGCTTCTTGTCGAGAAGGAGCACCTCGCACGCCCGAGTTGACCTCTCCCATCGCCGTCCTCACCCATCTCCGGCCAGACCCGACGCCCACGGACCGGATCCTCCCTTCCCCATCGTCTATCCATGTCACCAGAGTCCTAGTGCCACCGCCGCGAGTACCCAGCGCCGCCTGCAATTGCCGTTCTGCTCGGGAATGAGCGAGCGAGCTTGGCGCACCTGCAGCGCCTCCATGGATCGCTTGCTTGGTGCGTGGGTTGTGCCCTTCCCCCTATACAAGCAGCCGCCGCTGCCTCAGTTCGCCCTCTTGGCCTCTTCCTCGCGCAGCCCCACTGTCGGTCGCATGGATGCCAAGACCCGCAACTCTCTGTACTGGACAGCAAGACCAAGTCCCGCACAGACCTGAGCGTCCCTGCGATTCGCCAAGTTCCATCACCGATGACCATTTTGGATACGCCAAGACACGGACCATCAAGTACCACGATGTCCGTCGATCGCCAAGTACCCCTCCGGATACGCAAGTCCCTCGAAGGTCCACCGATGCCTAGTACGACTACAGGACCAGAACGAAGTACCACGATGACCGTTGACATGTACCACAACACCGCACCAAAACGCCAAGACCGTCCCGGATATTGCCAAGTACCAGTTCGGTTCCAGAGCACGACGAGTACCACGACTACCCTCGAGGACATTTGTTCCATCAAGTTCAACTACAACATGTGTGCAACTACCGCCGCCGTGATTTTCGACAAGACGTCGTGTGCCTCTACTTCCACTACCGTCCCGATGATCACAGATGAACGATAGCACTACTACTTCCACTTGATGAGGACATCAATACCATTGTTACATCCACATCCCCTACTGTTACATATACTGGACCAATTACTAGAGCTCGCGCACGCCAATTAAATTACCAAGTACTTTCGTTTCTTGGTAATGATTCTAATGTTCATGAGAATATGATGCTGCCTAAATTGGATACATTTGTTTTGCTTACAAATGAAGGGCCTAGCTTGGAGAAGGATGAACATTGGAGCAAGAGCACGCATGGAGTTGATGGCATGCGCAAGGGGATCAAGAACGGAGTTACAAGTGATGATTTCAGGACTTTGAAGCCACCATAAGGAGTGCATGAAGCCTTGGACGAAATATACAAGATGCCACTTCATAATATTCGTCCATAGGCTATTCTAGGTGCTGCGTCACCTTATTATTGGGCCAGGCCCATGTAATTTCGAAATACTTAAGTATAGGCTATTTTTAGAGTCCGTATGTGTGGGGAAACAAGAGTTAGGGTTGGTTTCGGACCCCACCCTCAAGGGCCACGAAATTCCCCCCTCTTCCTCCATATATACAGCCCTTAGGGCGTCATTTAGACTTTGGGTTTTGTTTAGATTAAAAGTTCGCCATAGCTGCAACTTCTCATACTTCGTTTGTGTCCAACGACCAGACCAAGACGTCACAGAACCCCACCTTGATCAATAAAGCTTTCATCCTATATTCGCAATATCCAGATTGCAATCTCAGTTTCTTGCTTGTTCTTCGTTTGCTTGCAGGAAACAGACCCTCGTGGTCAGGTTGATCGTGCTCCAGCGTGGTCAATAACCCCTCAGAAGTTGGTTTAGTGATTGCTAAGGCGCGACGTCTCGCACGTTCGTAGTCGGGTCGTCAAGGTCGACTCCCACAGAAACGATAGCCACCATCTCATCGAAACATCGGGACACCTTTGCCTCTATCAAGTGGTATCAAATTTCCAGGTTGCTCGGTGAGATTTTACAGTTTTTCATAGATTAGATCGAGTCTGTTCTTCATACCTACAGTCCATGAAAAAGCCACAAAAAAATTAGGGTTAGTTCATCATATCTGAACCAATCTGAGCCTTTGCATAATCTTTTTAGGGTTTTTGCTTTGTTGAATTTGCGGTTGCATCGTCGTGTCAAGTTGCTGGTCTTAGAGTCTAGTCTTTTAGAGTTTCGAGTTCTGGTCATAAGTTGTCATGCCGCCGCCGCACCATCATCATCGCCTTGCCATCTACCACCATTGCTTATCCTCCACCGCTCTGAATCCGTATCCATATACCACCACCAATCCGTATCCATATACCACCACCAATCTGTATCCATATACCACCACTGCTACCATATACCACCACCGCTGCCATATACCACAACCATATATCCACCACCAATCCGAGTTCTTCTCATATTAGGTTTGTTTTTGAGATCAATCTAAATTCCGATTCGTGTTTCCTTGCCTGCGTTGGTCTCGAAAAAAAAGAGTCTGGAGACCCCCGGGCAGTTTTTAGGCCAAAATTTCGGCAACCAAAAATATTTTTTCCCTATCCTATTTTTAGGCTTTTCTGAGTCTTTTGAGCCACGTGCCATCATAGTGATTTTTTGTCGCACTTTCATCGTCGCTGCCCTGATTTCCGGAAAAAAAGTTGAATTTTTTTTCGTGCCCGTCCTATCAGTTTGACGAGGGAAGAGTTTTGAGACACTCTCCATTATAGTGATTTTTCGCAAAAAAAGAGGAGCGCAAAAAAAAGAGCGAATTTTTTTTCCAGAGTGTGCTTTTCCCTTGTTTACGTGCAGCGCCGTGATTTTGTTAGTGTTCTAGGCTCGCGTCTCTAGCACGGTCTAGCCTAGGACCAACACAGTACCGTCGTTGAGCGTTAATTCAACTTTGCATCTCTGAATTGATTATTGCTGACCCTTTTTGCTACCATACTATAAGCCTTCCCAGCTCCACATACATGTACGTCGTGCGTTTGACTCTCCCTGGCAATCGCTCTATCCAAGCTTTTGAGAGTTTTGACTACAACGTTTGCCGATCACCGCCTGCTGCTGGGTAAGAACTGGTAAGAATTTGAGATTTGCTTGACGGATTTGTGACACCCGCCACCACCACTACTTGTTAGTAGTCTGTAGGATCATATTCTTGTGTGTTTCTATTGCTGCTAACCATGCCAGGATCACAAGCCGACGAGACTGACTGGGAGAACTTGACGAACAAGGAGCTTCATGATAAGTTTCAGCAAATGATGAGTGGACAGGTGCAAGATGTGCTAAACAGATTTGAAGAGGCCATGGAGAAGATAGATGGCATGGAGAAGACGTTTGAAACAAAGCTCGATAACAAGTTTGCTGAATTGCTTTCGCGTTTTCCACCACCACCACCGGCTGCTCCTGCCGCACCTCTGCAACAACAGCAACAACACCGACTACCTCCACGTCGGGAAACAGCCCTCCGCCGAGCGAGCCGTGTCCCTCTTCAGTCGGGCCAAACTGCTGGTGCTGCTGTTGATACTTCTGTGGCTCCTACTACTGATGTGGAGGAGGATGATTATATGGGAGATTACAAGGATGAGGTTGATCAAAATCAGAACTACGTGCCACCACCAGCACAACAACCATCAGGTCGTCCACATGCAAATAATGGCAATGGTAGGGCTCACCCTCAGGTACGAGATCATGACCATCTCCCTAAACTAAAATTGAATATTCCACCATTTGAGGTATGTTCCTGATATATATCTTACTTGGGAGTTAGAAACTGAACAACGATTTACATGTTTACAATATCCCGAGCAGAGACGTGTTCCTGCTGCTGTTTGTGCATTCACTAGTTTTGCATGTGTTTGGTGGTCTGAGCATTGTAGATTATATCCTATTCCAGCTACTTGGGCTGCTTTGAAAACTGCTATGCGTACTCGTTGGGTTCCACCATATTATCAACGTGAATTACTTCAAAAATTGCAGCGATTAAGACAAGGAAAAAATTCTATAGAAGAATATTATCAGGAATTGCAAACTGGCTTGATTAGATGTGGTATTGTTGAGGAGAATGAAGCTATGCTTGCACGTTTTATGGGTGGATTAAATAGAGAGATTCAGACCATTCTAGAGTATAAGGAGTATACTAATATCACTCGTTTATTCCATCTTGCTTGTAAAGCTGAACGTGAAGTGCAGGATCAACAGGCATTGGCACGTACTAACTTTTCTGCAGGTAGACCTTCATCCTGGACACCATGTGCATCATCTATTTCCACACGTTCTGCTACACCAGCACCTCCGTCGGCTGCCACCTCCAACCGTGATACAATAAAGCAGGCACAATCACCACTATCTGCCAAGAGCACACCTTTTGGGCCTACAAAGAGCTCTTCTCCATCCATGTCATCAACAGGGCAAACACATGATATTATTTGTCGACGTTGCAAGGGTGGAGGTCATTATGCGAGAGAATGCCCATCTAAGCATGTGATGATTGTTACTGAGGATGGTGGGTATGAGTCCTCTAGTGACTATGATGAGGAGACTTTGGCTCTTATTACACGTGACGAACATGGTGGAGACGATTCTGATCATGAGACGCAATACATGGCTCCTGAAGATGCTGACAGGTATTAATGTTTAGTTGCTCAACGTGTTTTGAGTGTGCAGGTTACACAAGCTGAGCAAAATCAGAGGCATAATTTGTTCCATACCAAGGGAGTTGTGAAGGAACGTTCTGTTCGCGTGATCATAGATGGAGGGAGTTGCAACAACTTGGCTAGCATGGAGATGGTGGAGAAGCTATCTCTCACCACAAGACCACATCCACATCCTTACTACATCCAATGGTTCAACAACAGCGGCAAGGTTAAGGTAACACGTACTGTTCGTGTGCATTTTAGTATCTCTACATATGCTGATTATGTTGATTGTGATGTGGTACCTATGCAAGCATGTTCCTTATTACTTGGTAGACCATGGCAAATTGATAAAAATTCTGTACACCATGGTAGAAACAATCAGTATACTCTTGTTCATAACGATAAAAATATTACTTTGCTTCCTATGACTCCTGATTCCATTTTGAAAGATGATATTAATAGAGCTAATAAAGCAAAACAGGAGACAAATAAGAGTGAAAATCAGATTGTGGCAAAAGAATTTGAGCACCAAATGAAGCCTAATAATAAACCATCTACTGTTGTTTCTGAAATTAAATTGAAAAGTGCATGTTTACTTGCCACCAAATCTGATATTGATGAGCTAGATTTTAGCAAATCTGTTTGCTATGCTTTTGTGTGCAAAGAGGCATTATTTTCATTCGAGGACGTGCCTTCCTCTTTGCCCCCTACTGTCACTAACATTTTGCAGGAGTTCGCTGACGTCTTTCCACAAGATGTGCCACCGGGATTACCACCTATTCAAGGGATTGATCATCAAATTGACTTAATTCCCGGTGCTTCGCTACCCAACCGTGCTCCATACCGTACCAATCCAGAGGAGACGAAGGAGATTATGCGTCAAGTACAGGAGCTGCTCGATAAAGGCTATATACGCGAATCTCTTAGTCCTTGTGCTGTTCCTATTATACTAGTGCCTAAAAAGGATGGTACGTCGCGTATGTGTGTTGATTGTAGAGGCATTAATAATATTACTATTCGTTATCGTCATCCTATTCCTAGGCTTGATGATATGCTTGATGAATTGAGTGGCTCTACAATATTCTCCAAAGTTGATTTGCGTAGTGGATACCATCAAATTCGTATGAAATTGGGAGATGAATGGAAAACAACATTTAAAACTAAGTTTGGTTTATATGAGTGGTTAGTCATGCCTTTTGGGTTAACTAATGCGCCTAGTACTTTTATGAGACTAATGAACGAAGTTTTACGTGCTTTCATTGGACGATTTGTGGTAGTCTATTTTGATGATATACTGATTTATAGCAAATCTTTGGAAGAACATTTGGAACATTTACGTGATGTTTTTATCGCTCTACGTGATGCACGTTTGTTTGGTAACCTTGGGAAGTGCACCTTTTGCACCGACCGAGTATCTTTTCTTGGCTATGTTGTTACTCCACAGGGAATTGTAGTTGATAAAGCCAAGATTGAAGCTATCGAGAGTTGGCCGCAGCCCAAAATGGTCACACAAGTGAGGAGTTTCCTTGGCCTCGCTGGTTTCTATAGGTGTTTTGTGAGAGATTTCAGCACCATTGCTGCACCTTTCAATGAGCTTACAAAGAAGGATGTGCCTTTTGTTTGGGGTACCGCACAGGAAGAAGCCTTCACGGTATTGAAAGATAAGTTGACACATGCTCCTTTACTCCAACTTCCTGATTTTAATAAGACTTTTGAGCTTGAATGTGATGCTAGTGGAATAGGATTAGGAGGTGTGTTATTACAAGATGGCAAACCTGTTGCATACTTTTCTGAAAAATTGAGTGGGCCTAGTCTGAACTATTCTACTTATGATAAAGAATTATATGCTCTTGTTCGGACTTTAGAAACATGGCAACATTATTTATGGCCCAAAGAATTTGTTATACATTATGATCATGAATCTTTGAAACACATTAAAAGTCAAGCAAAACTGAACCATAGACATGCTAAATGGGTTGAATTCATTGAGACTTTCCCTTATGTCATTAAACACAAGAAGGGTAAAGAAAATGTTATTGTTGATGCATTGTCTCATCGTTATACTATGCTTTCACAACTTGACTTTAAAATATTTGGTTTGGAGACCATCAAAGATCAATATGTGCATGATGCTGAATTTCAAGATGTATTGTAGAATTGTAAAGAAGGTAGAACATGGAACAAGTTTGTTGTTAATAATGGATTTGTGTTTCGTTCTAACAAGCTATGCATTCCAGCTAGCTCCGTTCGTCTTTTGTTGTTGCAGGAGGCGCATGGAGGAGGACTAATGGGACACTTTGGCGTGAAGAAGACGGAGGACGTACTTGCTACACATTTCTTTTAGCCAAAGATGAGACGGGATGTTGAGCGTTTTGTTGCTCGCTGCACTACATGTCAAAAAGCTAAGTCACGACTCAATCCTCATGGTTTATATATGCCTTTGCCTGTACCTAGTGTTCCTTGGGAGGATATATCTATGGACTTTGTTTTAGGTTTACCTCGAACAAAGAAGGGGAGGGATAGCATATTTGTTGTCGTGGACAGATTCTCAAAAATGGCACACTTTATACCATGTCATAAAAGCGATGATGCTGTTAATGTTGCTGATTTGTTCTTTCGTGAAATTATTCGCTTGCATGGTGTGCCAAATACTATTGTTTCAGATCGTGATACTAAATTTCTTAGCCACTTTTGGAGATGTTTATGGGCTAAGTTGGGGACTAAACTGCTTTTTAGTACTACTTGTCACCCCCAAACTGATGGACAAACTGAAGTAGTCAATAGAACATTGTCTACTCTGCTTAGGGCTGTTTTGAAGAATAATAAGAAAATGTGGGAAGAATGCTTGCCTCATATTGAATTTGCTTATAATCGTTCATTGCATTCTACTACTAAGATGTGCCCTTTTGAAATTGTGTATGGTTTCCTACCTCGTGCACCTATTGATTTGTTGCCTCTTCCATCTCCGGAGAAGGTTAATTTTGATGCTAAAGAACGTTCTGAATTGATTTTAAAAAAGCATGAGTTAACTAAGGAAAACATTGAGCGTATGAACGCTAAATATAAACTTGCTGGAGATAAGGGTAGAAAACATGTTGTGTTTGCACCTGGAGATCTTGTTTGGTTACATTTGCGTAAAGATAGATTTCCTAATTTGCGCAAATCAAAGCTAATGCCACGTGCTGATGGTCCTTTTAAGGTGTTAGAGAAAATAAATGATAATGCATATAAACTTGAGCTACCTGCAGATTTTGGGGTTAGTCCCACTTTTAACATTGCAGATTTGAAGCCTTATTTGGGTGAGGAAGATGAGCTTCCGTCGAGGACGACTTCATTTCAAGAAGGGGAGGATGATGAGGACATCAATACCATTGTTACATCCACATCCCCTATTGTTACATATACTGGACCAATTACTAGAGCTCGCGCACGCCAATTAAATTACCAGGTACTTTCGTTTCTTGGTAATGATTCTAATGTTCATGAGAATATGATGCTGCCTAAATTGGATACATTTGTTTTGCTTACAAATGAAGGGCCTAGCTTGGAGAAGGATGAACATTGGAGCAAGAACACGCATGGAGTTGATGGCATGCACAAGGGGATCAAGAACGGAGTTACAAGTGATGATTTCAGGACTTTGAAGCCACCATAAGGAGTGCATGAAGCCTTGGACAAAATATACAAGATGCCACTTCATAATATTCGTCCATAGGCTATTCTAGGTGCTGTGTCACCTTATTATTGGGCCAGACCCATGTAATTTCGAAATACTTAAGTATAGGCTATTTTTAGAGTCCGTATGTGTGGGGAAACAAGAGTTAGGGTTGGTTTCGGACCCCACCCTCAAGGGCCACGAAATTCCCCCCCTCTTCCTCCATATATACAGCCCTTAGGGCGTCGTTTAGACTTTGGGTTTTGTTTAGATTAAAAGTTCGCCATAGCTGCAACTTCTCGTACTTTGTTTGTGTCCAATGACCAGACCAAGACGTCACAGAACCCCACCTTGATCAATAAAGCTTTCATCCTATATTCGCAATATCCAGATCGCAATCTCAGTTTCTTGCTTGTTCTTCGTTTCCTTGCAGGAAACATACCCTCGTGGTCAGGTTGATCGTGCTCCAGCGTGGTCAATAACCCCTCGGAAGTTGGTTTAGCGATTGCTAAGGCGCGACGTCTCGCACGTTCGTAGTCGGATCGTCAAGGTCGACTCCCACAGAAACGATAGCCACCATCTCATCGAAACACCGGGACACCTTTGCCTCTATCACCACTACAACTGTCGCAAGAACGGGACCGGCAAGTCCGAAGACCCCAAGTACCACGACACCGATGACATGAACATCTACGGAATGTGTACGACTACGCGAGGTGACGCCAAGTCCGATGACGACCGTGTACCGCTACCGCTCCTCAAACATGAACGACCACTTCCTCTTCGACTCGTGAACCACTACTCCCACTACTGTCGAGGACCGATAGTACGACTACTTCTACTACCGTCGCGGAACACCTACTTCCTCTACTTCCCTCGACATACCCGAACCGCTCCGAGAATGCACCCTTGGAAGGTATAATCTCGAGACGACGCCCGTGAACGAATGAATGCATGTCATATGAGATGCACCCTTGTTCGCCTGGAGTCCGAACTGCCGGTGCACGTTGCCCGTCTTTTGCCTTGTCACCGGCATGTGGGAACCCTGTATCCGGGATCACCCCAGCATCTTGCATGAAACGCTCACGTCAGATTTCCTTTTGCACCGGCATCTCAATCGAGTTACTGGAACCGGAATGTTGTCGTGGCACCGTTTTCGTAATCATTGTCGTGGCACCCCTTTTGTTTCCGCCACGATGACAAATGCTTCATAATATGCTCATGTCAACATTTTCTTAAAACTTGCATAAAACTTGAACATGCCATACGCATCATCATAAAAACATTTAAAACATTTAAAATTGTTGTTTGCATTAAATTGCTAAATGCATATGGGGATTTACCGGACTTGTTGTTTATTGTTCCATCCTATTTTAAACTTGCCTAGATAGGTAGTTTTTATTTGCTTCACCTCTTGCCATGTTAATCAACATTTAATATTGTTGGTTACATAAACAAGATCGAACTAAATAATCTAACATGGTGTTCCGGCAATATGCAACTCGTTGCATATTGAGCTCCACTTAATTTGTAGTATTGTTTGTGCACTTTGCCATGCCATGCTTATTTAAACCGGACATGCATCATACTTGGTTGTGCATCATGCCATGCTTATGTGATGGTTGATTACTATGTTGTTTGCTTCTTTCCGGTGTTTCTTCTTCGGGTTAGTTCGGATAACATCGCGTTTGTGAGGATCCGTTCGACTACGTCCGTTTGCCTTCTTCATGGACTCGTTCTTCTTCCTTGCGGGATCTCAGGCAAGATGACCATACCCTCGAAATCACTTCTATCTTTGCTTGCTAGTTGCTCGCTCTTTTGCTATGCCATGATACCTACCATTTGCTATATCATGCCTCCCATATTGCCATGTCAAACCTCTAACCCACCTTGTCCTAGCAAACCGTTGTTTGGCTATGTTACTGCTTTACTCAACCCCTCTTATAGCGTTGCCAGTTGCAGGTGAAGATTGGAGTTTGTTCCTTGTTGGAACATGTTATGGTTGGGATATCACTATTATATCTTGTCTATTTTAATGCATCTATATACTTGGTAAAGGGTGGAAGGCTCGGCCTTATGCCTGGTGTTTTGTTCCACTCTTGCCGCCCTAGTTTTCGTCATACCGGTGTTATGTTCCTTGATTTTGCGTTCCTTGCGCGGTTGGGTTATAATGGGAACCCCTTGACAGTTCGCTTTGAATAAAACTCCTCCAGCAAGGCCAAACCTTGGTTTTACCATTTTCCACCTAAGCCTTTTTCCCTTGGGTTCTGCAGACTCAAGGGTCATCTTTAATTTAAACCCCCGGACCAGTGCTCCTCTGAGTGTTGGTCCAACCTGTCAGCAGCCGGTGACCACCAGGGGCAACTCTGGGTTGGCCTACCGGAATCTTGGACAATCCTGTGTGCCCTGAGAACGAGATATGTGCAGCTCCTATCGGGATTTGTCGGCACATTCGGGCAGCTTTGCTGGTCTTGTTTTACCATTGTCAAAATGTCTTGAACCGGGATTCCGAGTCTGATCGGGTCGTCCTGGGAGAAGGAATATGCTTCGTTAACCGTGAGAGCTTGTGATGGGATAAGTTGGGACACCCCTGCAGAGTTTTGAACTTTCGAAAGCCGTGCCCGCGGTTATGGGCAGATGGGAATTTGTTAATATCCGGTTGTAGAGAACTTGACACTTAACTTAATTAAAATGCATCAACCGCGTGTGTAGCCATGATGGTCTCTTTTCGGCGGAGTCCGGGAAGTGAACACGGTTTTGGTGTTATGCTTAAACGTAAGTAGTTTCAGGATCACTTCTTGATCACTTCTAGTTCACAACCATTCTTTGCTTCTCTTCTCGCTCTCATTTGCGTAAGTTAGCCACCATATATGCTAGTGCTTGCTGCAGCTCCACCTCACTACCCCTTTTCCTACCCAAAAGCTTAAATAGTCTTGATCACGAGGGTGTGAGATTGCTGAGTCCCCGTGACTCACAGATTACTTCCAAAACCAGTTTGCAGGTGCCGATGATACCAGTGCAGGTGACGCAACTGAGCTCAAGTGGGAGCTCGATGAAGATCTTGTTCGTTTTGTTGTTTCATTTCCTTTCGATCAGTAGTGGAGCCCAGTTGGGGCGATTGGGGATCTAGCATTAGGGGTTGTCTTTCTTTATTTGGTTCCGTAGTCGGACTTTGATTGTATTCTGGATGATGTAATGCTATATTTATGTATTGTGTGAAGTGGCGATTGTAAGCCAACTCTTTATCCCTTTCTTATTCAGTACATGGGATGTGTAAAGATTACCCCTCTTGCGACATGCCTACTATGCGGTTATGCCTCTAAGTTGTGCTCCGACATGTGGGAGATATACCCGCATCGTGGGTGTTACAAGTTGGTATCAGAGCCAACCCTCACGGTTACATGGATGGTTGCGGACAGGTGCGCGGTCATGTTGTTCATGACATTTGTGACCCGTCGTGGCACACGGCATGGTACATGTACCGGACTGGATGCACAGACGTATGTGCCAAGAGGAAACGTTCCTGTGGCCCGACGAGGACGTTGGTTCCTCTGAGTGGGGGTGTATGTGATGGCCTGGCTTATTAGGGGTGATAGACTACTCATATAATAAGGAATTCCTTCTTTTCCGGGAGCCCATTCGGATAGAACTCCAAAGTTAAGCGTGCTCAGCTTGGAGTAGTGTCAGGATGGGTGACCGACCGGGAAGTTGCTCCCGGGTGCGCACGAGTGAGGACAAAGTGCGCATAAAAGACTAGTATTGATCTATGGGGCCAGTCTAGATCTCGCCAGGAGTAACGACCACTGGCGGGTGTGTCCGGGGCGTTACAAAAGAGGAAGCCCATGGACAAGAAGGTGAGGATACCAAGTGCGAGGAACAAGAAGAAGAGCCACGGAAGAAGCTCCAACCACCGGATGACCGGTCGGGACCGGACGTCCGGCGCCTGAAGACCCATTGGACGACCGGCCCGGACCGGATGACCGACGATACCGCATCCAAGCCAAATGAGCGGACATCCGACGCCAGCGGACAACCGGCGACCGGACGACCGGCCACCTCTGGAAATCCTCCACTCCAGCGTCTGAGCCAGATCGAGCGGACGTCCGACGTCTTCCGGACATCTGGCCCCCGTGAGCCACCAGACGACCGGTCCTCAGCGGACGTCCGGTACTTGTCTGCGTACAGTGTTCAGGCCCGAGGCCCATGTACCCATTCACTTCGCCCCCTTTTGCACTAAGACTATAATAGACCTCCTCCTCCTAGTTAGGGTTAGCGTTGTGTTAGCTCATTTGTGAGAAAGAGCTTCACTCATCCATATCGGATCTACTCCTTGAGAGAGACCGTGACCCCTCTTCGGATAAGATCCACCTTGGATTCAAGACCCCTTTACGGCAATATCCCCTTGTGGATTGAAGACCTCCTTACGGAGAAGAACCGGTTACCCTATGTATCGTCCTTTGTTTGATTTGGATCGTCTATCTCTTTGTGTTTCGAGGATCTAGCACATGTGTGACTAAATCTTGTTGGTTTGAGTGATTCTCTCGTGTTTCCACTCATGATTCCCCTCGTGTTCTTCGTGTTCTTCGTGGGATCTGCTCCTTTCGTGAAAGATCGGCCATTAGGGTTCTACCCTACATCATCTGACGTAGCTTTTCCAGGTCCAGAATTCCAGTTGCCGGTATTCTCCCTCTTTGTGTAAACCTTGCATATTATGAGAGAAAAGGCATTAGAATTACTCCAAAAAGCATTAATATGCATAAAAACATAGTAAATAACAGTAGGTAAACATGATGCAAAATGGACGTATCAGTGATCTATGTGTGGTGCTTGGTCACCGAATCAACATACTTTAAGAGATTGCTTACTCTTGTCCTTTAGTTTTTCTTTTTATTTTTTTGGTACAATGCCTTCGAGAAATAGGAAATATGAATTCGTATTAAAAATACAATAAACCAATGAGAAGGTGATTTTATTTTTTAGCAAAAGATTTGTACCCAGGAATACTGTAAGGCTAGCGAATTTTGGCATTCTCTTTTTGCTAACACTTTCAGGACCTCCATTTTTCTCAAGTACGTCCCTGGTTTAAAAACCAGCGCCAGGCCGCAGGCTATGTCGGCTCTCTTCGACCACGCCTCCAACACGCCCCTCATGGTCGCACATGTTGCTACCTTCCTTGACGGCCTCTTCTCCACCAGTGTGTGCGGCATTGCTGTCGTCTCCATGCCACCCATCAGTAGCGGTGGTGACTCGACTCCTACCTTATGCACCTAGACCCATCTACTTATCTGATTTGATTTTGTGGGTTGCACTAATCTCTCTTAGTACATGTTTATTTGCAGAGAAATTATTTAGAATTCAGGCTTCAGGGAAGACTGATCCAGAACCGGCGGTACATTTCTAAAGATTGTGCTTTTGATATCCGTGGGGAACTTCACTAAACAAATTCTGATCCTTTAGGTTTATGAACTTTGAATTCTGATTTATTTTAAGCCAAACATTTTGTTGCTGTGTCATTTATTACATACATCTTTCTGGTTCTTCCCAGAAAACCAATGTCCTTATTTCCATTTTTGGGCAAATTCACATAGCCTTCTGGTCTACTTACTATATATATATATATACATATATACATGGTTTTGCCATCTAGCTAGAAGTTGATTGGTCAAGCATGCCACAAAAAATAGTTAGGTGGTGCTATGCATTTTTCGGAATTAACAGCCCCATAACTTGTGGCAATAAACTGATTGCGGGATCGAAACTTGCTGCAATTTACTGATAGGAAATATTATAATTGGGCAGCACAATAAGAGAGAGGAGAGTTGCTAATTCACTTCTAATGAATGTGCTTTGGGACCCCTAGCTTGATTATTCAATGGGAATAAGAGGGCACTACAGTTTTCATCTTCTATACATTTTTGGAGACTTTCAATTTCCTACCTAGGTGCATGACGTCTATATGAATATTTTTTTGGAAAGTCTTAACCGTCAAGTAGTATGTCGGCGCCTTCGATGTAGAGTTGATTATACTGTCTATTCTACTGCAAGTAGGGAAAGATGAACTCTAGATATCCATATCCTTAGGTGTTAATGTACTGCTAGGCCATATAGTATATGACCGAGTTCTTTCACCTCCTAATCCTGGGAGTAATTCAATTCAATAGTTAGGCATTTGCGTTCTGCATATAATTGACTAACAATAAGTAAGAGAATTGTTAGGTGCATCCATACTCCTTCTTGATCTATGTCCGAGCTCCCTCCTTTGCATAGCTAAATATGTTGGTGACTTACCAGACTGAACGAAATCGCTAAGTTGATGTTCCATGGAATTGCTAACCATCCCTCAAAGGTTTAATGTTTGATCTCTTTGTTATTGATCTAAGAGAGAAATTGGTTCTCTATCTCTGATGTGATAGTATTTGTAACAAACACTGACAAAATCAATACCTTGACAGGAAATTACTTTGATGCTTGGAAAAATATGTGGAGTCGTTAGTGCCTCTCTTTAAAGTGTACATGTTGTAATATAGCAAAATTAGAGAAACATCTTGAGTACCATGCCCATGTACAGTGTTACTTGCATTGCATAGCCCTTAGATGAGAATAATCGAATGTATGCATATATGTATATCTTTAGTAGTCATTTGATACTTTTTTCTCCGTGTGGAGAGTCCAATTTGTGATATTCATCAATGGAACCAAAACATCTTCAGTTCTGTTTCCTATTTCAAACTGATAGTGCATCATTGATGGCCTACAACAGTATTTTGTTCCATTTAAAACACAACTACATATTTATTCCTGAGAGGGCAATCTTATAGAGAAAAAAAATATAATTCTTATATGCATCTGACATCAATATGTTTCTCATGAGGAAGATTTTCATACAGATGATCTTATATCCTACACGTGTGTTGCAGGTATGTGTTTCTCTCTACTTTATGCCTCAGATTTGTTTCCCCTACAATATGGAATATTAATGTATATTCTTCTGATTTGTATCTTATAAGGTTGTAGTACATACATAGTCTCTGTGTATCTATTTGTATGCTGCAAACCTGGGTCGTGCAGGCAGCAACTAGTTTTTCCATTTCCTATCTTTTTGTTCTCGGAAGCAATTAAATTTCTCATTGTGCACCCGAGATGAACCTATAATCTACATAGAGCACAAGGAAAATATGATGGGAATCACTTTTTTAATGTACAAATCATTTTTCATGTATGGTGATCAGAGTAATTTTATTCATATATGGTGATATGTTGTCCACGATGCTCAATGGTTGTCATGGCATGGACTAGAGATGTGGACCCCACAAAATGCTAAGGACAAAGATTGGCAAAAGCTCAAGACTCTTCATTTATATTTTAGTGATCCAAGATCACATTGAGTCCATAGGAAAGCCAATACTATTAAAAGGGGTTGAGGTGTTGCTTAATGGCTTACTTGCTCAAGTGCTTAGTGATAGCTCCAAAACCCTCAGCCAGTTTCTCCATCCAACTATGTCCAAACCCTAAACTCCAACTCGGCCCCACCAATTCTTTCTATCCGGAGCCACCGAGTTTTTTTGACATAGCCACAGCCAGAAACCCTAATGATTCGGCCAGATCGATACACATCTCGGTCTCACCGAGATGGCCTTGCCAACTCCCTGTTATCAGTTGCAATTATTTCGATCTCACTGAAATAGCAATTGGTCTCACCAAGATGGCTTGACCAACTATCTGTTCCCTTATTGCTTCACTTCAGTCTCCCCAAGTTGACGCAATTGGTGCCACCAAGACGCGGTTTTCCCTAAGCCCTAGCACATCGGTCCCACCAAGATTCCTAATGTTCACATTTTTGAACTGATCGGTGCCACCGAGTTTAACCATTCAGTACCAGCGAGATGAGTCAAATGTGTGTAACGGTTGGATTTTTTGTGGAGGCTATATATACCCCTCCACCCCTTCTCCATTTGAGAGAGATCCATCAGAATGTGCCTACACTTCCACCATTCATTTTTCTGAGAGAGAACCACCTACTCTTGTGTTGAGATCAAGAAATTCCATCCCTGCCATTTGAACCTTGATTTCTAGCCTTCCCCAAGTTGCTTTCCACTCAAATTCCCCTTCCACCATAGCCAAATCTGAGAGAGTGAATTGAATGTTGGGGAAACTATCATTTGAAGCACAAGATCAAGGAGTTCATCATCTAAACACCATCTATTACATTTTGGAGAGTGATGTCTCCTAGATTGGTTAGGTGTCACTTGGGAGCCTCCGTCATGATGTGGAGTTGAACCAAGAAGTTTGTAAGGGCAAGGAGATCGCCTACTTCGTGAAGTTCTAGCCGACTGAGGCAAGTTCTTCATGGGCAATGGCCATGGTGGGATAGACAAGGTTGCTTCTTCGTGGACCCTTCATGGGTGGAGCCCTTCGTGGACTCGTGCAACCACTACCCTTCGTGGATTGAAGTCTCTATCAACGTGGACGTACGATAGCACCACCTATCAGAACCACGCTAAAAATCTCTGTGTCTCCATTGTGTTTGCCTTCTCCAAAGCCTTCCCATTACCTTCATATGCAATGTTTTACTTTCCGCTGCTATACTCTTAAAATTGCATGTGTAGGTTGATTGCTTGACTTGTGCTAATTGCTAAAATCTGCGCACAACTAAAATTGGGAAAAGGATAGATTTTTATTTGGTCAAGTAGTCTAATCACCCCTCTAGACATACTTTCGATCGTCCAAGTGGTATAAGAGCTTTGGTATCCATTAGCCTTGATTTCCATAGCTTTGGTGATCACAGCCTTGGTTTCATAACCTAGGAGAGTATGGCGTCTAGCGAGGGAAATTACCACCGTAGAGGTCCTTATTTTCATGGTACAAATGTTGCTAGTTGGAAGCATAAGATGAAAATGCATATTCTTGGTCATAACCCCGCCATTTGGGTTGTTGTGCATATTCTTGCAAGATGAGTTCTTCGAGGATGGTAAAGAACCAGATCATGAAGTGACAGCAAAAGAAATGAAGATGTTGCAATACAATGCTCAAGCTTGCGATATACTCTTCAATGGATTATGCCCCAAAGAATTCAACAAAATCAGCCGCGTTGAGAATGCAAAGGAAATTCGGGATACTTTGGTTGATATGCACAAAGGTAGCGAGTTCGTCAAGGAATACAAGCTCAAGATGAAGGATGGTGAAGTAGTCACCGAAATGTACTCGGCTTGCTCTCATCACAAATGCGTTTGCTGGATTAGGAAGTGAAGAGATGACTAACAAATTCATCATCAAGAAGATCCTTAGATCCTTGGATGGAAAATATGATACCGTGTGCACCTTGATCCAAATGATGCCCAATTACCAAGATCTCAAGCCCACGGAAGTCATTGGTAGAATTGTTGCTCATGAGATGTCACTCAATGATAAGGAAGACTCCACAACAACTCAAGTGGTGATTACAATGATTCAAGTGATGCTCCTACAACATCAAGGGAGAAGCAAGTCTCTAATGAAGAATTGAGCTTAATGGTGAAGAACTTCAATAAGTTCTACAAGAATAGAAGCAAGGAGAGAAGCTCCAAGTCAAGGTCCTACAATTACAAAAGATCCTCTAGTTGTGATCGTAATTGCTACAATTGTGGAAGACCCGAACACTACTCCAGTGAGTGTACGGCTCCCTATAAGAAAAGAGAAGACTCACCAAAAAGGAGAAGTAGAAGGTATGAATCATCTCCAGGAGAGAGAAGGAGTAGAGATGATCGTTATGAACGAAGACCCTCTCGTAGAAGCAAGGATTCGGAAAGGAAGGACAAGTCATCAAAGAACTACACAAGATGAAGACATCAAGCTCATGTTGGTGAATGGGTATCCAGTTCTGACTCTGACAACCACTCTGAGGGAAGCTATCACTCCGACTCCGACTATACTCAATATGAAGGTGTTGCCGGTCTTTCACTAGTGTCATCCAACTCCTACGACATATTTGATTCACCAAATGAAGGAATTGGAAGATGCTTCATGGCTAAAGGCCCCATGGTATCACACCCCAAGTATATTGATTTTGATAGTGATAAAGATGATTTGCTAGGTGGTGATGATTTTGTAAGTGCATGTAGCGCCCCTTAGTGATTTTGGTGTATTGAAGACTTATAGGTTAAGGGACTAATGTGTTTGTGAGTTTACACGGTTATTGTAAATCTCTGAGGAGTTTGATATTTCCAAATAAAGTCGACCCCTAAAAATGAATGTCTTCATCTGAAGACTTTGGTTTTCTTGAAGACTTTGAAAATGAGGAAATTGGTGCAACCTTGAAGATATTGATATGAGGACTATGAAGCATGAAGACTTTTGTTTTCGTAGTTTCATTTTACTTTCTTGAGTCATAGTAAACACTATATTGTTAAAGGGGGTCGAGGTAATACTAAGGAAATTTTTTCAAGTGATGCTCATCTCAAAGCCTACACATACCCAATCCTTCGAGTGAAGCCTTTGGAAATCTCATACAATCCAGTCAATTTCTTAAGTGATTTTCGGTGCAACAAAACCCAGGCGTGTGTTGCCCGGACTATGCACAGGCTCAAGAGCAAGGCTACAACATCCAAGACAAGGCCAAGCAGAAGGGATAGCTCTTTGAGAAATCAAAGGGCGGATCAAGAAGACCAAGACCAACCAAATGAGCAAGATATCATTAAGGAAAAACCTCCCTTGCCGGGTAGGCGAGCCTGACAAGGTTGAGGTCACCCAGAAGAGAAATCTCAAGAATCCCCCGACAGGCTTGCCGGGGACGCCAAGGGCAGATTACTTTGCCAAGGCTCCACCGCTCCACCTCACAGCAATGCAAGTCACATATCGATGCGGTGTCGAGCCCCCACGTGATTAAGTGGTTGTCAGTTGGCATGTGACAGCCATTTCTGAGGAAGAACACCCCTAAATGACACCTGTCCAGAAGACGTGTCACGCAGACACACGAGAAGGTGAATGAATGGCATGACAAGGCTTGCCGGGCTACATCCACGATGTGACAGTAAGCGGTGCATTTAATGCGCCTTGTCTTGTCTGTAGAGTTAGGTATGATAGCACTGTTTGCTATCTAATTAGTACATAATGACTGATTTGCCATTGTGGTGGCCCCTTGACCTATAAAAGGAGGGTTGTGGCAACCTTAGAAAGGATTCGGACCTCTGTACACTCATATGCGCATAGCTGCTCTCGTCGTGAGGCGACCTTGCCGGGCTAGAGCGTTGCATCTCCTGCATGGTCCTTTCATCAATCCACCAAAATAGGAGTAGGGTTTTACGCCTTGCGGCGGCCCGAACCCGGGTAAAAACTGCTCGTGTCATCATTGTCGTGCTGCGCTATGCTCTCCGCTCTTTCTGCAATGTGCTCCCCCCCTTGTCGAACCACAAGGGGCCGATGGTCCCATAGGTGGCTGTGTTATACCATGACATCTTTGGCGCGCTAGGTAGGGGGAGGCGCTTGCGTGAACCTGAGGGTGCAAGCAGTGCGTCATCTTCATCATCGTTTTGTTCATCAATAGCTTCATCATCGATGGCGCCTAATAAAAAATCCGGTGCTACAGGTCACCCGTCCACCTTGAATGCCCCCCCGCATGCGGCCACTGATGCCATGGGGGCTGCGGGGACGCACGAGGATGTGGATGCTTGATGACCCACAAGTATACGGGTGTGGGAAACCACGGCCACCTATGGGACCTGGGGCACCTTACTGGTTTGGCAAGGGAGACGCCGCGTTGCACAAAGAACAGAGGAGCGTGGGGAAACACGGCAAAGATCACATAAGCAATTTTACCCAGGTTCGGGCCTCTGCGAGGCGTAAAACCCTACTCCTGCTTTGGTGGACTGATGGTGGAAGAATGGTGGTGGAACATAGTACACTCGCCCGGCAGGGGTGCCTCGGGGCTGCAGTGGCTACACGCGTATGAATGCGTAGGTATCCAACCTACTAACCATTGTTATAGTTGCCATGGGCCTCCTTTTATATGTTAAGGGGTCACCACAATGGCAAAGTAGGCATTATGCACTGACAAGATAGCAAACAGTGCTATCATACCTAACCCTATGAGCTAACAGGGCGCATTAAATGTGTCGCTCAATGTCACATCGTCGCTTGCCCGGCAAACCATTCCTGGCTATCTTGCCAGCTTCACACCTGCTTGCTCGACACATCGCAGGACGGGAGTCATTTGTAGGTATTCCCTGTAGAAAGAGGCTGCCATGTCGCGAATGGATGCCACTAAGTCACTTTGCGGCTTGACACTGCATCGATTGATGGCATGGGTCATGGTGGAGTAGTTGGGTGAGGTGGTTTTGCCTCCGTGAGCCCCGGCAGGTCCTGCCGGGACGTCTTGGACATTCTCTTTCGGGGGCAACCCCGTCCTTGCCGAGCTCGCCTGCTCGTCAAGGGAGGCTTTTCTCTAGGTGGTGTAAGTGCATCTCGTGCCACCCCTAGTTGGTTTTGGAGTATTGACGACAAACCTGGTTGAGCGACTAATGTGTTTGTGAGAATTGCAGGATAACACAGGTAGAAGTCCCTCATTGATTCGGTTTTCCTACCAGAGATGACCCCTAAAAATATATGAAGACATTGAAGTCAAAGATGGTATGTGAAGACATTCACATTGAAGACTATGACAAGAGAAGACATCGCGTGAAGACTATGGAGCGCGAAGACTTAGTTGTTTCGTCGTTCTTTTTCTTCTTTTTTGAGTCATAGGAACCACCGTACTATTAAGTGGGGTCCAAGTAAACCAGTCAGAATGACTGAAGTGATGCTTAACCAAAATCCTATGTCTTCGAGCGAAGACAATGAGAGCAAATCTTATCCAGAGCTGGATAAGTCAGCTTTGCTTGTAGCTCAAGTAAAGTTGCCGTGTGTGTTTGAAATCTGACCATTGGAACACGTGTCAGTTCCTCAGTGACCCAGGGTCATTTCAGACAAATCAGGTCGGGTTGCCTAGTCGCTATAAATAGCCCACCCCCTACACCATAAATTGGTTGGCTGCTCAGAGTTAGTGCACGGCTTTTGTCGTTTGAGAGCAACCCACCTCGAAGCCTTTGAGAGAGAAATCCTTGCGAGGACAAAGCCCTAAACACCCAGAGCCAAAGAGTGTTAGGCATCACTTAAGTCTTCTTGTCTGTGTGATCTGAAGACTTATTACACTTGAGGGCTGTGAATCCTCCAGTCGGTTAGGCGTCGCGTTCTGAGCATCCAATAGTCATTGTGGATCGCCGGTGAACGAAGTCGGTGAAGGTTTGGAAGTCTACCTTGAAGACTTACCAGAGTAATTGGGCGAGGACTGGGTGTCCTTAGCTCAAGGGGAATAAGGTGAAGACGCGGTCTTCCGAGTTGAATCTCAGCCTCCCTAACCAGACGTACAGTTGTCACAACAACTGGAACTAGTCCAACAAATCATTGTCTTCAACGAGCCACTGGTTCTATCCTTCCCATCTCTTTATTTGCAGATTGGTCCTTGTGAAGTCATTGCCTGTTTGCATTATCTATTTGTCTTCACTGTGTGACTGCTTGTTCTGATTGGCTTCATACTATCTTCCATTCTGATCTATACTACCTAGCTGCTATTAGTCTTTGTGCTTTCATTTCATTGAATACTTGACTATGGCTTGCTTAGTGTAGTCTACCTTCCGCTGCATGGTAATAGGTTTATTTCTATAATTTGTCTTCGAAACTTCCATCTTTTGAAGATTTTCATAAAAATCGCCTATTCACCCCCCTCTAGTCGATCACTAGCACTTTCAATTGTTATCAGAGCAAGGTACTCCCTTGTTCTGTGTGATTCGGTTTAACCACTTGGAGTTTTAGCTATGTCGACTGCAGGGATAATCGAAGTCTCCGCTGCGTGCCCAGTCTTCGATGGAACTGAATATCCCTACTGGAAGAATAAGATGCGCATGCATCTGGAAGCCATTGATGTCGACCTCTGGTATGTCGTCAAGAATGGCGACCCCAAGGCTGGCGAAGGTGTCACCGCTGTTGATGTCAAGAAGTTTGTTCAACTGGATTCCACTGCCAAGAACATCATCTATGGTCATCTGACCAAAGGACAGTATGGCCGTGTGAGTGCTCTGGAAACATCCAAGCTAGTCTAGGACTGGCTCTCCAAGGTCAATGAAGGCGTCTCAACCCAGAGAGATCAAAGGATCAGTGTCCTTCGCAACCTCTTCAACCGCTTCAAGAGAAACAACAATGAAAATGTTCAGCTCACGTTTGATCGACTCAGTGACATCACAAATGAGCTTCAAGCCCTCGGCGCTACTGAGATCACCAAGCATGAAGTCGTCAAGACACTCCTGAGATCACTTGACAGCTTGTTTGACACCCTAGCCCTGATGATTCAAGAACACCCTGACTTCCAGACACTCGATCTGTCTGGCATACTTGAAAGGCTCAACACACATGAGTTTTAGCTTTCTGAGAAAAGAGACATCTACGGTCCCAACTATGGGCGAACTCATGCTTTGAAGGCAAAAGTTGTTTCCTCATCTGAAGAAGAATCTGATTGTAGTTCTGATGATCCTGAAGACATTGGAAAAGAGCTTGCTATGCTTGTGAAGAAGTTCCAGAAATTCACCAAGAAGAAAGGCTTCAGAAAGTCCTCATGATCCAGCTCAAGGAATGATGAAGCTTCTGCTCATGACTACAAGAAGAGAACTTGCCACAAGTGCAAGAAACCTGGTCACTACATCTCTGAGTGTCCGCAGTGGGACAATGAGAACAACAACAAGAAGAAGAGCAAGGAATATGATTCTGATGACAAGAAGAAGAAGAAATACTCAAAGTCTTCTTCCAAGTCTTCATCAAAGTCTTCATCACACAAGAAGAGCTCATCTGGCTAGGCTCGTGCGTTTGTTGGCAAGGAAATGGATTCAGAGGATAAGTATGCTTCTGAGGAGATGGAGGTGGAGTCTGAGGAGGAGTCCGATTCTAGCGTTGCAAGTCTGGCTACAGCCTACGTCGCCAAGTCCATCTTCAACATTGAAGATAATGACTTCATCACTGACGCCGATGCTAATGACAAGGACAACTCTGCTCCCACCTACTGCTTCATGGCATGTGGTGCCAAGGTAAACTCACGCACTACTAACTATCAAACATCCAGTGAAGATGCTCTGATTGTGGTTCCAAACCCAGCTACAAAACACTTGCTAAAATTGCAATTGAACAACAGAAAGCTATGGAACATATTCAAAAACTGTTAGACAAAAGCGATGACCTGTTTGACGCTGAAATGACTCGATCTCAGTCCTTAATTGAAGACATAAAAAATCTTCATGTTAAGTATGAGGAACTTGAAAGTCGTCATGAAATGCTCTCAACAACTCATGAACAGTTTTCCTATGATTATCTTCAAAGGAAGCAAGATCTTGAGAAATTGAGAGCGGCTCATGAAGATCTTCAAAAGGAAAATGAGTCACTTCGCGCCAAACAGATCAGTTCCGCTCAGGAAGGATTTGGACCACCATGTCTTAAATGCATTGAGCGTGACAACGCTAATTCTGTTGCCGGATGTTCTACTGCTGCTACTGTTGCAATATCTTCAACTATTGATGTGGTAACTAACCCCTCTGTTGAGGATGCCACTGCTATTGCTGATGAAAATGCTAGGTTGAAGACATTGCTTGAAACAGGGATGTACAAAAGTCTCAAAGGGCATCAGACACTATGTGATGTCTTCAAAAGGAAGATCCTAAACCGAAACCCTAGGAAAGAGGGTGTTGGGTTCGAAAGGAAAATGAATGCTGATGGCTCTTACTGGAAACCTAAGCAGTACCCCAAAACCACATGGGTTGCTGCAAAGGAACCTTTAGTGGATCCATCCACCCTATCTGGCTTCACTTGTGCTAATCCCATTGCTATTGATGAATCCTTTGATGCAAACTATAAACTGTTTAAGAATCAGAATGGTGAAGTGTTTGCCAGGTATATTGGTACTAACTGCAGGAATGGGCCACCTATGAAGAAAGTCTGGGTGCCGAAAAAGTGTCTAGAAAATCTTCCTGTGTATGTCATCATGACACCACAAGTGAAGAAGACAAACCCTAGACCACGGGCTTCATATGGTCCAAAGGCTTCATACAGACAGAGGACTCACCTGAGTCGCACTAACGCAAATGTTTTGCAGGGAAACCATACTTAGGCCTATGAATATGAGCGCATTTCATCAAACCGCCATGTTCATAAAACCAAGAACTACTCTGCTTATTCTTATTGCAAGTGCATCTAGTGCCACCCCTAGTTGGTTTTGGAGTATTGACGACAAACCTAGTTGAGGGACTAATGTGTTTGTGAGAATTGCAGGATAACACAGGTAGAAGTCCCTCATTGATTCGGTTTTCCTACCAGAGATGACCCCTAAAAATGTATGAAGACATTTCAACGGTGGTATATGAACATATTCACATTGAAGACTATGACAAGAGAAGACACCACATGAAGCCTATGGAGCTTGAAGACTTAGATCTTTCGTAGTTCTTTTTCTTCTGTATTGAGTCATAGGAACCACCGTACTGTTAAGTGGGGTCCAAGAGAACCAGTCAGAATGACTGAAGTGATGCTTAAACAAAACCTATGTCTTCGAGTGAAGACTTTGAGAGCGAATCTTGTCCAGAGTCGGGCAAGTCAGCTTTGCTTGAAGCCCAAGTAAAGTTGCCGTGTGAGTTTGAAATCTGACCATTGGAACACGTGTCAGTTCCTTAGTGACCCAGGGTCATTTCGGACAAATCAAGTCAGGTTGCCAAGTGGCTATAAATAGCCCACCCCCTACAACCATAAACGGTTGGCTGCTCAGATTCAGAGTACGGCTTTTGTCGTTTGAGAGCAACCCACCTCGAAGCCTTTGAGAGAGAATTCCTTGCGAGGATAAAGCCCTAACCACCCAGAGCCAAAGAGAATTAGGCATCACTTAAGTCTTCTTGTCTATGTGATCTGAAGACTTATTACACTTGAGGACTGTGCATCCTCCAGCCGGTTAGGCGTCGCGTTCTGAGCATCCAAGAGACATTGTGGATTGCCGGTGAACGAAGTCTGTGAAGGTTTGGGAGTCTACCTTGAAGACTTACCAAGTGATTGGGCGAGGTCTGTGTGACCTTAGCTCAAGGGGAATACGGTGAGGACTGGGTGTCCTGAGCTGCGCGTTCAGGACTGGGTGTCCGGGACTGTGTGTCCTAAGGTTTAAATACCTAGCCGCCCTAACCAGACGTACAGTTGTCACAGCAACTGGAACTGGTCCAACAAATCATTGTCTTCAGCGAGTCACTGGTTTCATCTTCCCTTCCCTTTACTTACTGTTACTCCTTGTGAAGTCATTTTATGTTCGCACTATCTTTTGTCTTCACTGAGTGACTGCGTGTTCTGTGTGGCTTCACAATATCTTCCTACCTGATCCTTACTACATTGCTGCTATTAGTCATTGTGCTTTCACTCTATTGAATACTTGACTATGGCTTGCCTAGTGTAGTCTACCTTCTGCTGCAGGGTAATAGGTTTATTTCTATCATTTGTCTTCATAACTTCCACATTTTGAAGACTTTCATAAAAATGGCCTATTCACCCCCCTCTAGTCGATATAACGCACTTTCAATCGGTATCAGAGTAAGGTGCTCCCTTGTTCTGTGTGATTCGGTTTAACCACCTGGAGTTTTAGCTATGTCGACTGCAGGGATAATTAAAGTCTCCGCTGCGTGCCCCGTCTTCGATGGAACTGAATATCCCTACTGGAAGAATAAGATGCGCATGCATCTTGAAGCCATTGACGTCGACCTATGGTATGTCGTCAAGAACGGCGTTCCCAAGGCTGGAGAAGGTGTCACTGCTGCTGATGTTAAGAAGTTCGTTCAACTGGACTCTACTGCCAAGAATATCATCCGTGGTCATCTGACCAAAGGACAGTATGGCCGTGTGAGTGCTTTGGAAACATCTAAGCTGGTCTGGGACTGGCTCTCCAGGGTCAATGAAGGCGTCTCAACCCAGAGATATCAGAGAATCAGTGTCCTTCGCAACCTCTTCAACCGCTTCAAGCGAAATGACAATGAGAATGTCCAGCTCACATTTGACCGACTCACTGACATCACAAATGAGCTTCAAGCCCTCGGCGCTACTGAGATCACCAAACATGAAGTCGTCAAGACACTACTGAGATCACTTGATAGTTCGTTTGACACCCTAGCCCTGATGATTCAAGAACGTCCTGATTTCAAGACACTCGATCCGTCTGACATACTTGAGAGGCTCAACACACATGAGTTTCAACACACATGAGGCTCAACACACAAAGAGATATCTACGGTCCAAACTATGGGCGAACTCGTGCCTTGAAGGCAAAAGCTGTCTCCTCAGCTGAAGAAGAATCTGACAGCAGTTCGGATGATCCTGAAGACATTGGAAGGGAACTTGCTATGCTTGTGAAGAAGTTCCAAAAATTCACCAAGAAGAAAGGTTTCAGAAAGTCTTCCCGATCAAGCTCAAGGAATGATGAAGCTTCTGCTCACGACTACAAGAAGAAAACATGTCACAAGTGCAAGAAACCTGGCCACTTCATCTCTGAGTGTCCACAGTGGGACAATGAGAACAAAAAGAAGAAGAAGAAATACTCAAAGTCTTCTTCCAAGTCTTCCTCAAAGTCTTCATCACACAAGAAGAGCTCATCTGGCAAGGCACGTGCATTTGTTGGCAAGGAAATGGATTCAGAGGAGGAGTCCGCTTCTGAGGAGGCGGAGGTGGAGTCTGAGGAGGAGTCCGATTCAGGTGTCGCAAGTTTGGCTACCGCATACGTTGCAAAGTCCATCTTCAACACTGAAGACAATGACTTCACCACCGACACCGATGCAAATGACAAGGACTACTCCGCTTCTACCTACTGCTTCATGGCACGCGGTGCCAAGGTAAACACACGCACTACTCACTATCAAACATCTAGTGACGATGACTCTGATTATGGTTCAAAACCCAGCTACAAAACACTTGCTAAAATTGCAACTGAACAACAGAAAGCTATGGAACATATTCAAAAACTGTTAGACAGAAGCGATGATCTGTTAGGTGCTGAAATGACTCGATCTAAATCCTTAATTGAAGACATAAAAAATCTTCACGTTAAGTATGAGGAACTTGAAAGTCGTCATGAAACTCTCTCAACAAATCATGAAAAGCTTTCCTATGATTATCTTCAAAGGAAGCAAGATCTTGAGAAATTGAGAGCGGCTCATGAAGATCTTCAAAAGGAAAACGAGTCACTTCGCGCCAAACAGATCAGTTCCGCTCAGGAAGGATTTGAACCACCATGTCTTAAATGCATTGAGCGTGATAATGCTACTTCTGTTGCTGAATGTTCTACTGCTACTACTGTTGCAATATCTTCAACTGTTGATGTGGTAACTAACCCCTCTGCTGAGGATACCACTGCTATTGCTGATGAGAATGCTAGGTTGAAGACATTGCTTGAAACAGGGATGTACAAAAGTCTTAAAGGGCATCAGACACTATGTGATGTCCTCAAAAAGTAGATTCTGAACCGAAACCCGAGGAAAGAGGGTGTTGGGTTCGTAAGGAAAATGAATGCTGATGGCTCTTACTGGAAACCTGAGCTGTACCCCAAAACCACGTGGGTTGCTGCAAAGGAACCTTCAGCAGATCCATCCAATCTATCTGGCTTCACTTGTGCTAACCCCATTATCATTGATGAATCCCTTGATGCAAACTATAAACTGTTTAAGAATCAGAATGGTGAAGTGTTTGCCAGGTACATTGGTACTAACTGCAGGAATGGACCGCCTATGAAGAAGATCTGGGTTCCGAAAAGGTGTCTGGAGAATCTTCCTGTGAATGTCATCATGACACCTCATGTGAAGAAGACAAACCTCAGACCAAAGGCTTCATATGGTCCAAAGGCTTCATACAGACAGAGGACTCACCTGAGTCGCACTAACGCAAATGTTTTGCAGGGAAACCATACTCAGGCATATGAATATGAGAGCGGTTCATCAAACCGCCATGTTCATGAGACCAAGAACTATTCTGCTTATTCTTATGAGTACTATTGTCTGCCTGCAAGACTGTTTGCTAGGGCTCCAAAGCCAAAGTTCTTAGATGCCGCACTTAGACTTATTGCTTCTAAGCCACCCTTGAAGATGTGGGTGGCTAAGAAAGCTTAACTCTCTTTTGCAGGGAAAGGTCTCCAGCAAAAAACCAAAATAGTCTGACGCTATTGTTGGGGACCTTAAACATCTTGTAGGGCGCAAGATCAAATGCCTGAATGGTCTTACTATGTACTTCGTTCCTGAATCGCTTGCTACTCTCCCTATTAGTCTTAATCTGGATCTAAGCTTTCATAACCCACTGGTTCGTCAAATGTTTTTGCTTCACAATGCTCTTCGTGAAGCCTATCCCCCTAACTGCACTATAGGGTACGACACCAGCGTCTTCAGAATGGATTATTGATAGTGGGTGTACAAATCACATGACTGGCAAAAGAAGCCTTCTTATGGACTCAACCTTACGTCCATCCGACAAGAGCCACATCACATTTGCTGACACTGGTAAAAGTAAGGTATTGGGTCTAGGTAGAGTTGCAATCTCAAAGGATCAACACATGGATAAAGTCATGCTTGTTGAATCCCTTGGTTTCAACTTAATGTCTGTCTCAATGCTTTGCGATTTAAACATGATTGTGATGTTTGGAAAATATCGTTGCCTTGTTCTAATGGAAACTGACAAGTCTCTAGTGTTTGAAGGGTATAGGAAAGATGATTTGTACGTGGTAGATTTCTCAGCAGGACCACAACTTGCCGTATGTCTTCTGGCAAAAGCTTCAGAATGCTGGCTCTGGCATCGGAGGCTAGGGCATGCTGGCATGAGGAACCTCCACACCCTTGCAAAGAAGAAGCATGTCATAGGCATCGAGGGCGTCAAGTTCAAGAAAGATCACTTATGCGGTGCCTGTGAAGCAGGAAAGATGACGAGGGCAAAGCATCCCTCGAAGACAATCATGACAACAACTCGACCCTTCGAACTGCTCCACATGGATCTTTTCGGTCCCACTCATTACTCAACTCTTACTACTACTGCTTGTCTCTATGGCTTTGTCATTGTTGATGATTATTCTAGATATACTTGGGTGCACATAATCCTCTACAAGACTGAAGTGCAGGATGTCTTCAGACGCTTCGCCAATCGAGCAATGAACAACTATGGCGCCAAGATAAAGCACATCAGAAGTGACAATGGCACTGAATTCAAGAACACTGGCCTTGATACATATCTTGATACCTTGGGCATCACACATGAATTCTCAGCCCCGTACACGCCACAGCAGAATGGGGTCGTCGAACTCAAGAACAGAACACTCATTGAGATGGCCAGAACGATGCTAGATGAATACAAGACTCCAAGAAAATTCTGGCCTGAAGCCATTGATATTGCATGCCATACAATCAATCGTGTTTATCTTCACAAGCTTCTGAACAAGACATCTTATGAGCTCCTTACTGGCAAGAAGCCAAATGTCAGTTACTTCAGAGTATTTGGCGCCAGGTGCTGGATCAAGGACCCACATCACACCTCAAAGTTTGCACCAAAAGCACATGAGGGTTTTATGCTTGGATATGGAAAGGATTCACACTCCTACAGAGTCTTCAATCTCTTTCATTACAAAGTGGTTGAAACAGTGGATGTGCGGTTCGATGAGACCAACGGTTCACAAAGAGAGCAACTGCCAAATGTGCTAGATGAAGTTCCATCCAGTGAATCAATCAAGCTAATGGGAACTGGAGAAATTATACCTTCTGAAGCTCATCCTGAAGAAGAACTTATCATCTCAGCACCTAATCAACATGAAGACAATGCTCAGCCTGAAGAGATTCCTTCTAACAACGACAATGATCAGCAAGAGCAAATTCTTCGCCCTGTACATCCTCACGTTGCCAATGAAGTGCAGATTGAAAGAATAATTGATAGCATCAATGCACCCGGTCCACTCACTCGTTCAAGGGCAACTCAGCTAGCAAATTTCTGTGGGCATTTCGCATTCATCTCAATAACAGAACCCAAGAAAGTTGAAGAAGCCTTCATGGAACCTGAATGGATTCAAGCTATGCAAGACGAGCTTCAACAGTTTGAGTTGAATAATGTATGGGAACTGGTCAAGCGTCCCGATCCTCGGAAGCACAACATAATAGGCACCAAATGGATATACCGCAACAAGCAAGATGAGCATGGTCAAGTTGTCAGAAACAAAGCTCGTCTCGTTGCTCAAGGATATACTCAAGTGGAAGGCATTGACTTTGATGAAACATTTGCTCCTGTGGCTAGACTTGAAGCCATACGCATACTGCTGGCCTATGCGAATCATCACAACATACTTCTTTATCAAATGGATGTGAAGAGCGCCTTCCTCAATGGCAAGATTGAAGAAGAAGTGTATGTTGCACAACCTCCTGGCTTTGAAGATCCAAAACATCCTGACATGGTATACAAGCTCAACAAGGCACTGTATGGCCTCAAACAAGCCCCTCGGGCCTGGTATGACACACTCAAATACTTCCTGAAGAGCAAAGGCTTCATACCTGGTTCTCTTGACCCCACTCTCTTCACGAAGACATATGATGGTGAACTGTTTGTGTGCCAAATATATGTGGATGACATTATCTTCGGCTGCACCAATCAGAAGTACAGTGAAGAGTTTGGATATATGATGCAAGAGCAATATCAAATGTCTATGATGGTAGAGCTGAAGTTCTTTCTCGGTCTTCAAATACGACAGCAATGCAACGGCATCTTCATATCTCAAGAGAAGTATCTCAAAGATTGCCTGAAGAAGTTCGGTATGCAAGACTGCAAAGGATTCACGACGCCAATGCCAACCAAGCATCATCTGGGTCCTGACGACAATGGTAAAGAGTTCGATCAAAAGGTATACCGCTCCATGATTGGTTCTTTACTTTAGCTATGTGCATCTAGGCCAGATATTATGCTTAGTGTTTGCATGTGTGCTCGATTTCAAGCGGCACCAAAGGAGTCGCATCACTTAGCTGTAAAGCGAATTCTTCGATATTTGGCTCACACCCCAACTCTAGGATTATGGTATCCAAAGGGCTCAGAGTTTGATCTGGTTGGATTCTCGGATGCTGATTATGCTGGTGACAAAGTTGATCGCAAGTCTAAATCAGGCACATGCCACTTTCTGGGACGATCACTTGTATGTTGGTCTTCAAAGAAGTAGAACTGTGTATCTCTCTCCACTGCTGAATCTGAATACATTGCTGCTGGATCTTGCTGCGCTCAGCTTCTGTGGATGAAGCAAACGCTCAAAGACTATGGCATTCATCTGAAGCAAGTGCCACTCTACTGCGACAATGAAAGCGCCATCAAGATTGCCAACAACCCAGTTCAGCACTCGAAGACAAAGCACATTGAAATTCGTCATCACTTTCTCAGAGATCATGTTGTGAAGGAAGATATTGATATCATACATGTCAACACTGAAGAGCAATTGGCAGATATCTTCACCAAGCCCTTGGATGAGAAGAGATTTTGCAAGTTACGGTGTGAGCTAAAAATCCTGGAATCCTCAAATGTCCTGTGATCAGGCACACATCCTAACCCTTATGCATATTGATGACTTAGATGTGCAACACACGAAGTAAAGTATATCTTCAATCAATGAAGACATACATTCTAAGTGTGAATACATTAATGTGGAATTTGACTTCGGAGCGCCACGATAATTGTGCGCCGTGTCTGGGTCTAATACTTCCTATATGGTGGGTAACGCCACCACCAAATGTTCTATTTTGAAGTGTTTCACTCATGGCGTTACCTTGCTATGTCTTCACATTTGGTTTGGCTTCAATCTCAACATGTCTTCATGATTATCTTCACTATGTTGATTATATATATATACTAGTGTTCTGTCCTCTACAGCATTCACTTATAGCAATGTCTTCTTGTTGAATCTTTTGAACTAAGTGAATGTGATCGGACCCTAACCTCTCTATGCTATCTATCTCAAACTCTATCTCTCCAAATCATATGCATTCTATTGAAACTGTCGAATGTCTTCTCTGCGTCCTTGTCAGCAGAAGATACAAAGACAAACCTTAAGTCCACCTTCAATGCTCATTCCTCCACATGAAACCCGGAGAAGTAGGAACGACCACCCGACAATCCAGGCGTGCGTGGGACGTGGAACAAACCCCTGATGGCCACGTGTTCCTCAGATGCGAATCGCCAGGGGCACCTATGTAATAACATAGTGCCGCCCCTGTACCTATAAATACACACTTCACGGCGGTCATTATCTCTTCTTCCACTCTCGCATGAACCCTAGCGCCACCGCTAGCCCTCGACGACGCCGGCGACGAAGAGCTTCGCTGCCGCAACCTCTCCGACGCCGTCTTCACACCGACCGCGGACATCGTCCTCTCCGCCGTCGCCGTAGGTGTCCTCCGTCGTCAAGTTAGGGCACGAAAGATCGAACTGCTCGGCCTCATCTTCCACTCCGTCTAGCAGTTCTTAGTGTGGTAAATAAAACTTCCTTTTTACGGCACCATTGATCCTATGGCTTTGTCACTTTCTACCACAAGCAGTTTCTATTCACACAAGTTAGATCTCTCTCATACTGCATCTCATAACATGCCTAGTATATTCACTTATGCTTCACAAAGTAGTTAGATTCCTCACTTGTACTGATCTCTGGATTCGTACAAATCTGGAACCAACTCCTTATCTATGAGTGAATGTCTTCGCATGATGAGGTTAATGTCTTCTAAACTGATTTATATTCAAAATCTTCTGAGAATGCATATGACCTCTTCCCCTTCCCTCGCACCTTAATGCTATCACAGGTACATGTCCGTGGGAGAATCCCTTGGTTCTCATAGTCTGCATTCATTTGCAGAATTCTTACAGCATCATACAAATTCTCCCGAAGCAAGTTCCTGTTTGTCCAGCAAGCGAAAATCTTTGAAGCCTTTGAACGTGTTAAAGCCTTTCAGTTTAAAGTTCATGGCTTCAGAGAAATCAGCAAGGAAGGGTGGCAGAAAGCGTCATGGAGAAACATCTAGAGATCTGCCAGATGACCTCTCAGAACTGTACAAGACAGATCCCGAAGAGGATTACAATCAGCGCAAGACCCGAATCCAATGGATTCGAAGATATTGGGCAGAACAATGGTTCAAATACCAATTTGTAACCCAGGAATATGCTGAGAAAAATGCCATCAAGAGACCGTGGGGAGACATCCTATACAAGAATCTTCAACCCAGGTCCAGATATGAAGCCATTGAACAAGGCTTCTATCCCTGCATGGTCCGTGGGCCACAGCCTGTTGATGCACACCCATCGTCACTACTATGGTGTCGTGACGACATTCTGTTCAAGCACAACTTCCAGTTTGCCCAGAACTCAGCGAAGCAAAACAAGAAGACATTGGGACTAGACTTCAACCCTGGTCCCTCAGCTCCAAGGGCTGATGGCACACGAGATGCAGAACCCAATGTCGTCGGTCCTTTCTACAACCTTGAAGGACTCATCACCCATATCTTGGTTCAAGGGACTGCAGTGAATGAGCCTGTAGCTGATGCTGAATCAGATGAAGCACCTGCAGCGCCGAAGCCAAAGAAGTTGAAGAAGCCTAAAGCTTCAAAGCCTGCCCCTTCACCAAAAATCTCACGGGCGAAGCCACTGGCAACTGCACCTCCTGAAGACAGTGTGCAGTCCGAAGATTTATCACGCATCTCCAAGCCCCAGAAGGTCAAGATGCCTCTGCCACACACCGGCCAAGAGCTAACAGCTGCTTCCATTCTGCGCAATGATGCCATTGATCTGTCAAGTGATGAAGATCTTGCAGATGACGCTCTTGAGCAACTCATCAAGAGCAAAGAAGAAGTAGAAATCTTCAATGATCTGCCTCTCTTTGATGTGACAATCATCCACAACTTCATTGATGAGTGGTTTGACACGCCAAACATCAGCTTCGAAGATCTGCAGCTACCCATTGGCCTCAGTGTCGCTTTCCATGGCGCCATTGCTTCAGAGATAGCTCTCGCTCAGCGCATCGTCGAACTGAAGCAAAAGATTGACTATGAAAAGGCTCAGTTCAAGAAGCATATGTCCAAGCTCAGCGTACAAGAGGTCAAGAACTTCAAGCTCATGCTTCACGAGCTTAAAGAAGCCTTTCTCAAGAAGCGTCAAGAAGCTCAAGGTTCTCGTGAGCGCATGAAGAGCCTAGCTGACAGGTGTGTGCAAGCCTACAATGAGGCTGAGAAGCTCAAGGCCCTTGGGCGTCCTGGCATCGACCCCAGGATGGCAGCAAAGAAGATGAAGAAGCCTGCTATGGCTGAACCTGAAGCACCAAGGAAGGAGGCAGATCCCCTTGTCTTCCCAACTAGCATGACTGGCCCGAAGACAAAGGTCAGGTTAACCGCTTCAGAACTGAAGAAGACCAGGACTGCTGAGGCTGAAGCAAGGAAGAGAAAACATCCTGAAGCCTCTGCTACTGCTCCCTCCAAGAAGAAGCGGAAGACCAAGAAAGATCGGGATGCTCCCACAGAGCCTTTGATAGTTGAACCCGTTTCCATGGTTCATCCTGACATTGAACGCCAATTACAATCCATGAGCCTACTTTCACAGAGGCTCATGAAGCTGAAGACTTTCCAGCAGCTGATCCCATCGCTGCTGAAGACATTGGTCAACATGACCATGTAGAAGATGGTGCAGTCCTTCCTCAGCTCAAGAACAGCGAACTCATCAGCATTGGTCGTCCTCTGACGCCAATCGCTCAGGATGCTTCATGGGCTGATCGCCCACAAGAGGAAGAAGACTTTGAGGCCCGGCCAACTCCAACTACACAGGCGTCGCCTGCGTTGCGCAGGCTTCACAAAGGACCTAGGCCTCCAGTCTCTGCGTCTGAAGCTGAAACTACTAAAGCCATTCCGGATCCATCAGCCGATGAAGAAGAAGTCCCACAAGCTGCTACTCCCCTGTCCCACCAAGAAGCGGTTCTCGAGGAGAACGTGATTGTGACCGACCCTCCAGCTCGTCAAGTGGAGGTTGAAAATCTTGAGGTTGCCACCACCACCACCAATGAAGCCACTGACGCTGTCATGGCTGAAGCTAATGTGGAGCCCTCCCAAACAAAAGCATCAGAAGTCAGCGAAGCCACTGATCCCACTGCTTCTGTTCCTGCACCTGCTGCCGGTCCCCAGTTCGACTATCATGTTGAGCACAGGCCTCAGGTACAGAAGCCAATCCCAAGATTGCCAAGGTTCCCAGGTCCTGCATCAGCACCTGGCTCCTTCAATATCAATGGCTTCAGAGCAGACAACACATTCTTCAACAGCTCCAGGAACCCCTACTCCATGGAAAGAATATCATCTGATCGGTTTTGGAGTTATCCGCAGCGAAGCTATTACTCATGCGTTCTTTACATCCAAGGTCACATCTTCCCACACAAGAGCCTTGACATTGAAGCAATAGCTGGTCTGCCCTGTCTAGAAGAAGCTCTGGATTGCTTCAAAGAGGTTGGACTGCTGCCGTTCGTCACTGACCAAGAGCATTGGAATGAAGAGTTGCTGCTCCAATTCTATGCCACACTTCACATCCGCGGGTATAGCAGAGATCCGAAGACTTGGGTCCTGGAGTGGATGACAGGAAACTTTCATCATGAATCCAAAGCCTTTGACATCATTGAGCTCACTGGTTTGCCCACTCCTGGCGATCTCGACGAGCATGGCTGTCAGCTTCATAGTGAAGCTATTGAGAGCATCTTTCAGAAGACTGAACCTAATATGAGTCAGATGCTCAGTATGATGAAGCCATTGCCCCAAGATGCTGCTTATCCCACGGAGTTCTTTGTTAAAGACCTTGAGTATCTGCCAAGAATCATTTATCACATCATAAGGCGAACTCTCTGGCCAATCAAAGGACACTCTCCACATGCCAAGCTTGAAGGTGCAATGAAGACTTTGGTCTTCTATATTATTCATGGAAAATGCTTCAATGCACAGGACTTCTTCATTTGCCAACTTGCTGCATCAGGCTCTGATCTGTTTGGCTTGAAGTTCTACGCCCCATGGGTCATGCGGCTGATCAAACTTCACTCCACTATCTCATATCAGCCATCTGCTCGCAATCATCGGATTTTTCTGCCTGATGTGGATATGTCGATTGAAGCCATCTATCCTGAGCCTGCCAAGGAACCTCTCAGTCTTCAGAATGCAGAGCATCAAAGTTTCACTCAAAACGTTGAAGGCGTGGAAGCCGTAACTCGTGTGTATCCTTTGGCTGGCACTACACGTGCACCGCATCCTGCTCTCACTGAAGCCACTGACAGTACAACTGCTCCACGACCCAAGAAGCGCACTCGTGTTCTCAACGACCGAGAGCTTCTTGTGGCTCTTCATCAGAAATAGGATAGGCATCATGACTGGATGAAGCGTCAGATGCAAAGCCTCTTGGTGGATGTTAATCGCATTCGCAATCTTGCCACCAAGAATGCTTTTGTTGCCCATTAAACCTCTCGCCACACATGGAAAGGGCTAACGCTGATGTGTTCTGAAGATGATCTTCAAGAGGATGGCTTCACTGAGCGATTCAAGTTTGACTCCACACCTCCTCGAAGGGCAGTGCTGCGACGAACTCCATCCCTTGAAGACTCTGAGTTCTCTTCCTCTGCTGCAACTGTGAATGCCAGAGTGATCGAGGATGAAGACGATGCTACTTCACCGCCACCTCCTTCAGCACGCTTCGACTCTCCTCCAAGCTCTTCAGCACCGCCAAACACCACCAACAACCCTGCTGCTTCACCTACTCCTCATGGGAACGAGTAGATGCTCTATGTCTTCAAACCTTTTTGGTCCTTACTGACAAAAGGGGGAGAAGCATATGAGGTTGATAGTTTTCAAGCGGGTCCATACGGGCAGGTGCTTTATATTTTGCTTCGTGCTTACAACTCTCGTTTTGCTACATTTGGTTCTTTGAGTTGTAACACTTAAACTCGATGGTCGTCTACTACTTATCTGCCACCTTGTGTTGCGATGATAAATTCCGCACTTAGATCATTCTGCAGACGTCCATTTTCCATTATGCATGTCATTATCTTCATATACTTTCACATGCATAGTGGATTATCATCATAAGTTGAAGTGGATCTCCACAAGTACAACCTGCCATGTGCATTTGCATTCCAAAATAAAATTACTTATATGCACATCTTCAGGGGGAGCCCTTGCAACTTATGAAGACAATTCCTTATCCTTTACAATTTCACAGATTATATTCCCCGTTGAAAACTTCAACTAGTTTGTCATCAATCACCAAAAAGGGGGAGATTGTAAGTGCATCTAGTGCCACCCCTAGTTGGTTTTGGAGTATTGACGACAAACCTAGTTGAGGGACTAATGTGTTTGTGAGAATTGCAGGATAACACAGGTAGAAGTCCCTCATTGATTCGGTTTTCCTACCAGAGATGACCCCTAAAAATGTATGAAGACATTGAAGTCAAAGGTGGTATATGAAGATATTCACATTGAAGACTATGACAAGAGAAGACACCACATGAAGCCTATGGAGCTTGAAGACTTAGATCTTTCGTAGTTCTCTTTCTTCTGTATTGAGTCATAGGAACCACCATACTGTTAAGTGGGGTCCAAGAGAACCAGTCAGAATGACTGAAGTGATGCTTAAACAAAACCTATGTCTTCGAGTGAAGACTTTGAGAGCGAATCTTGTCCAGAGTCGGGCAAGTCAGCTTTGCTTGAAGCCCAAGTAAAGTTGTCGTGTGAGTTTGAAATCTGACCATTGGAACACGTCTCAGTTCCTTAGTGACCCAGGGTCATTTCGGACAAATTAGGTCGGGTTGCCAAGTGGCTATAAATAGCCCACCCCCTACAACCATAAACGGTTGGCTGCTCAGATTCAGAGTACGGCTTTTGTCGTTTGAGAGCAACCCACCTCGAAGCCTTTGAGAGAGAATTCCTTGCGAGGATAAAGCCCTAACCACCCAGAGCCAAAGAGAATTAGGCATCACTTAAGTCTTCTTGTCTGTGTGATCTGAAGACTTATTACACTTGAGGACTGTGCATCCTCCAGCCGGTTAGGCGTCGCGTTCTGAGCATCCAAGAGACATTGTGGATTGCTGGTGAACGAAGTCTGTGAAGGTTTGGGAGTCTACCTTGAAGACTTACCAGAGTGATTGGGCGAGGTCTGTGTGACCTTAGCTCAAGGAGAATACGGTGAGTGTCGTGGTTCTAACTCTGATAGTGATGTAGGGGGGTAAGTATGGAGAGGCTAGATCTCAGCTATTGGGAAGTCGTAAACACACCAAGATGTACGAGTTCAGGCCCTTCGCGGAGGAAGTAACAGCCCTACGTCTCGGTGCCCGGAGGCGGTCGATTGGATTACTGGCGTGTGAATAACAGGGGTGCGAACCCTTCATACTGAGGAGGGGGGTGGCTTATATAGAGTCCGCCGGCCCCCTCCTGCCCTCAATAATGCAGGGTTTAAGGTACATTTAAGGTTGGGCGTTACTGGTAACGCCCCTAATAAAGTGCTATGATGACCATAAAGACTACTCAACAGCTGACCATTTGCCTGCGGAGTGACTGTAGGTCTCCTGGCGGTCGAGTGGTTGGCTTCATGGTCGAGTGATAGCTTTCTGGTCGAGTGTCTTGAGTCCGTCGAGTGGGATACCTTTAAGTCGATTGAAAGGTGACTTCTCCTAGGGATGTCCTAGGGTCGGACTCTTTGGTCAGGTCCGTGTCCCCACCCTAGGTACATGTCTACATCATTAGCCCCCGAATGGATCGAGGTTAGAGTGGGGAAAGAGTTGGAGATCTTTCCGACTGGTTCTTCGGGCTACGTGAGCGCCTCGTTTTGGGTCAATCATCACGGGTGACGTTGCCAACCTTTTTCAGTCGCCTTGATCCATTCCAGGCCTCCCGTCGAGTGAATTTCTTTGCTTGTGACATACCAAGCGCCGGCACGATCGGGGTCTTCTGTTTTGACAAGTTGTTTTGTGGCCCGCGGATGTCGCGGGATTCCGATTTTGGGAAGCGCGCGGGACGGGAGCGGCCGCAGTAATCGGAAGCGATAAAGTGGAAGCCCCTCGATCCCCGCGTCGCCTTTTTCGCCACGTACTGCGCGCGCGTCTGCTGCGGGATTTGACTGGATAGCCTAGGCCTACCAGTCAGCCACTCGGAAGCGGTCCCTTATAAATTGCCGGTCTCGGGGCTTCCAGGCAGTGCACTCTCTTCTCCTCCTTCCTTCTTCCTCTCTCCCTTCGCAAGTCCTTCCGCCACCTCCGTTCTCGCCCTAGCGCACCAGGCTCGTGCAAGACCTCGCCGACGATGATGATGAAGGGCAAGACCTCCGCTCTGGAGCGCGCGAAGAAGGCGGCGGCGCAGGGGAAGGGAAGAAGATCGGCTCGGGGCGGATCCTCCTCTAGAACCGCTCTGCCCAAAGGTTGGATTCAGGGCGACTGGATGCCGTCGGTGCTCCATCAAGAGGATCTCGACGACATGGTCGAGGGGGGAGTCATCCCCCACCAAGCCGCGCGTCTTCCGGCGGGAGAGATCGAACCTCAACCCCGTGACGGTGAGTGCGTGCTCCTAGCCACCCACATCGACCGAGGGTTTTCTCTGCCGCTCCATCCCTTTTTCCGGAGTTTTCTGAACTTCTTCGAGGCGTAGCTCCATCACTTCACTCCCAACTCCATCGTATACCTCGCCGCTTACATTTCTATGTGCGAGGCCTTCTTGGGTTGCCACCCCCACTGGGGACTCTTCAAGCACATCTTTACCTGTTGCTCTCAATCGGTCAAGAAGGCCAAGTCGAGTGACGAGAGGACGTAGGTGATCTAGCTGTGCGGGGGTCTGGCGATCCAGGCGAGGGGGAAGAGTTGTTTTCCTTCCATCACTTTCCCGGAGTCGGCCGCGGTTGGCAGGGAACCTGGTTCTACTGTCAAGACCAGGCGACCCCAGGGCAGTCGACTGGACTTCCTCCATTCTCTCTCGACCGGAGGAAAGGGCCCAGGTCAAAGTGTTGGTGGGTCAAGTGGTTGAGCTCGTCCGTGAGGGTGTTACTGGCATGGACCTGCTAGAGGTCTTCCTCCGGAGGCGTATCCAACCGCTCCAGGCCCGTGACCACCCGATGTGGCTGTACGCAGGCCTTGACGACACCACTCGGGTCCACCCGGAGGAGGTCACCGACGAGATGCTGGAGGGGTGGCTATCGAGCATTACGGGGAACAAAGACAACCCCCGAGGATCCAGGAGGGTGGTTCCACTCGACAATTCGTATGAGGTGGACCAGGTATGTCTTTATGTTCCCGACTGGAATCTTGTTTTCTGCATTGGTCTTCTTTGAGTTGGTCGATTGACATTCGTCTTGTCTATTGTCTTCCAGGCGACCACCGAGATGTACTCGACGCCCAACGGGGCTCAGGAGCCAACTGAGGAAGGGGAGGCGAGCGGAGGTGAGAGTGGGGACGACCAAGGCGAGTGGGAGTCCAACGGTGAAGGAGAGGGAGACGACGACGTCGACTCCAGCGAAGAGGAGGAGGAGGAGGAGGTCGAACCCCCTCGCCCAGAGGGGCGGTCCAAGCACACACACGACCTAGCGCGGGAACGTGGTAAGGCGACTGCTTCTGTTGGGCAGTCGTCGAAACGCCCTTGGACCTCTTCTCCTACGCCGATTGGGAAGGTTCCCAAGCACCCACGCATGACGCTGTCCAAGACGCCCAAGGCTCTGCCCAAGATGAAGATAGTTGTCCCTACCATTTCCGGGTAATAATAAAACTTGCTTTCCTTCGTCGACTATGGACAGATCGTTGGTCGATTCATTGAGCCAACTGATTGACTTTCGAGATTTGCAGCGCTGCTACTTCTGAGGTCTCCGCCAAGGACGGTGACCAAGAGATGGAGGATGCTGTTACCTCCAACCCTGGTACGGTTACTGACGTTCTGCTTTGAGTCGACTGATCATTTATTGCAACCCTGGTCGATTGAACCTTTCCTTTGTAGCCCCTCCTCCTGTTATCGACCTCCCGGATGACGATGACAACGGTCCGTTGAGGGTGAGGAGGCACAAGAGGGCGTCGGCTGACAGGACCCCCCAATCCGCTCCGGCGTCCGAGGTCGAGGCTCGGGATGGTGGTGACACCACTCGGGCTTCAGTGACCTTCGCCGTTCCTCTGGCGAGTGCGTGGCCCTCGTCGTCGACTGCGGATCCGTCTTCGCTTTTTGCCACATACCCCGTCCCTGAGGACCAAGCGACTGCTGCAAAGGAGGCTATACGCCAGGCGGGGATCATGATGGAGCAAGTGAAGATGGCTCGGGAGGCCAGCCAAGCAGCCTATGACGCGAGTTCGGCTCTTCAGAGCAACGTCCAGGTCAGTCGACTCAACGCTTGGTCTGTTATGATATGCGGTTTGGAGAGTCTCTTTTCCGAAGATCTTTGTATCTGTACACCCACTGGGTGTGTTTGCCAATCCTTGGACAAGTGGGGGCACGCTAAGTGCACCCACTGGGTGTAGTCCCCGAGACTATGGTGGACTGCTGGCAGTCGACTGTAGTCTTTACATTGTGTTGCTGTAGTTGTATTTCTTCACTCGGTTTGGTCGGGCCAGGTCGAGTGGAACTCTTTTTTTTGGCCAAACCAGTGGGGGCACGCTGAGTGCACCCACTGGGTGTAGTCCCCGAGACTACTGTCGAATGTTTTTGATTCGGCTGTGGTCTTAGAAACGTCGTCATTGTCCCTTAGTTACTTGGAAGCAACTTATCTTGGACGTCTATCGACTGATTTTGCTTTTACAGAAATCCTGCGAACTCGTAGCTCGCTATACTGAGTTGGAGAAGCAGAAGATTCAACTGAACCTTGATCTGGAGCTGGCCAGAACAGAGCTGCAGAAGGTCAGAGATGGCGCCGCAGGTAAGATGGCTTTGTCGATTGGTTAGTCTTTGGGCTTGAGTACCCTTTTGTTATTTCCGATTCAATCATCATTTCTTCGCAGAAAAACTGAACGAAGCTCTGGCGAAGAAGGATCAGGACTTGGCTGTTGCCCGTAAGGAGGCTGATGACAAGACCGCTCTGGCCGCACAGAAGATGGCTTCGGTCGACCACTTAGAAGAAGAGAATACCAAGCTGAAGACCGCTCTGAACGAAGCCAACAGGGAGTGTTCACGTTGGAAGAAGGAGAACCTCACCCTGAGTAAGAAGCTGGAAGGCATCGCTCGCAGGAGGGACGACCTGGAGAGCTACTTGGGGAGCCTCGCCAAGAAGTTGTACCTTAAGCTTGAAGGTGCACATTCAGTTCCGACTGGTTTTTGTGTCGACTCAGTCTATGAAAATTGACTTATCCTTGGATCATGTATGCAGAACTTTGCCAGAATTTTGAAGAGGAGACCAGTCGAGTGGAGCCAAGCTTGGACCCTGTTAACTCTCTTGTGAAGGACGAGGCTGCAATGAACGTGCTCCGTCTGGAGTCTCGTACTGCCAGCGTCGTTGACTATCTGGCCCGGCTGAAAGTGGCGATGTCGCGGATCGACACATCACTCTGGCCTGGGGCGACGCTTCAGAACGACCTCGAGTCTCTGATGGCTCGACTTAACGAAGTCCCAGGTCGAGTGGCGGAATGGAAGAAATCTTCTGCTAGATGTGGTGCTGACATCGCTCTGTCTCTGGTCCGCGTCCATTGCAAGGAGGCGCGAGAAGAAAAGCTGGCGGCCATCCAAGTTGCCAATACTAGGAAGCACAGCTTTCAAGACTTCATGGAGACTTTCATCGCTGCTGCCACCCGTATTGACAACGGGATCGACTTGGATGAGTTCGTCGCCCCTTCCAGTCCTCCTCCTGAGGAGTAAAAAAATTTCAATTTACCTCGGAATGCCGAGTGGATTTGTAACCGTTTAAACTCTGCCGAGCCGAGGGCTCAAGTACTTTGAGGTTTGGGACCTTTTAGGCTTTTTCTGAAATAGATTTCTCGCTGGATATCTTCACAGTTTGATTCGTCGAGTGGAACTGGATCTTCACTCGGAATAATCTTGTATTTGCGACGCAGCTCCGAGGGAGAAGGTAGAGGTCGATTCGCGAATTGGGCTGTGTCCTGTACTTAGGCGAGCGTCGTGCTGCAGCTAAGCCCCCGAGTGGGAGGTTTGCTCTCCACTCGGTAGGATTTTTAAACACTTAGGCGAGCACTGACTGCAGCTAAGTCTCTTAGTGGGAGAACTTAGGCGAGTCCTGGACTGCAGCTAAGCCCCCGAGTGGGAGGTTTGCTCCCCATTCGGTAGGATTTTTAAACACTTAGGCGAGCACTGACTGCAGCTAAGTCTCTTAGTGGGAGAACTTAGGCGAGTCCTGGGCTGCGGCTAAGCCCCCGAGTGGGAGGTTTGCTCTCCACTCGGAGGGATTTTTTGAACACTTAGGCGAGCGCTGGGCTGCAGCTAAGTCCCCGAGTGAGATGTTTGCTCTCCACTCGGTGGGATTTTTAAACACTTAGGCGAGCGCTGGGCTGCAGCTAAGTCCCCGAGTGGGAAGTTTGCTCTCCACTCGGTGGGATTTTTAAACAATTAGGCGAGCGCTGGGCTGCAGCTAAGTCCCCGAGTGGGAAGTTTGCTCTCCACTCGGTGGGATTTTTAAACACTTAGGCGAGCACTGACTGCAGCTAAGTCTCTTAGTGGGAGAACTTAGGCGAGTCCTGGACTGCAGCTAAGCCCCCGAGTGGGAGGTTTGCTCTCCACTCGGTAGGATTTTTTAAACACTTAGGCGAGCACTGACTGCAGCTAAGTCTCTTAGTGGGAGAACTTAGGCGAGTCCTGGACTGCAGCTAAGCCCCCGAGTGGGAGGTTTGCTCTCCACTCGGTAGGATTTTTTAAACACTTAGGCGAGCACTGACTGCAGCTAAGTCTCTTAGTGGGAGAACTTAGGCGAGTCCTGGACTGCAGCTAAGCCCCCGAGTGGGAGGTTTGCTCTCCACTCGGTAGGATTTTTTAAACACTTAGGCGAGCACTGACTGCAGCTAAGTCTCTTAGTGGGAGAACTTAGGCGAGTCCTGGACTGCAGCTAAGCCCCCGAGTGGGAGGTTTGCTCTCCACTCGGTAGGATTTTTTTTCAAACTTAGGCGAAACGGATTCGCAGCTAAGTCACCCACTGGGGGATTTTGTATGTAAAAAGTGACAACAATTATTGGAACACTCTTGCCTTTGATAAAAATGAACTGCAGAAATTTTTCTTATTACATCTCCGCCAAGGGAGAACTCAAGTGTAAAAGGGGCGGAGTAGTTCCGCATTCCAAGCTCGTGGCTCGTCGATCTGGTGATCAACATTGTAGAGGTGATATGCTCCGTTGTGAAGGACTCTGGTAATGACGAAGGGGCCTTCCCAAGTAGGAGCAAGCTTGTGTGGTTTCTGTTGATCCACTCGGAGGACCAAATCTCCTTCTTGGAAGGCTCTACTCTTCATATTCCGGGCGTGGAATCGACGCAAGTCTTGCTGATAGATGGTCGATCTGATCATGGCCATCTCCCTCTCTTCTTCTAGGAGGTCGACTGCATCCTGCCGGGCCTGTTCTGCTTCATCTTCGGTGTAAAGCTCGACTCGGGGCGCGTTGTGAAGAAGATCACTTGGCAGAACCGCTTCGGCTCCATGAACTAGAAAGAATGGAGTTCTTCCAGTCGACCGGTTAGGGGTGGTCCTCAATCCCCACAGAACTGACGGAAGCTCGTCGACCCAAGCACCTGCCGCATGCTTGAGATCACGCATCAGCCGAGGCTTCAGTCCTTTGAGAATCAGACCATTTGCTCTTTCAACTTGTCCATTCGACTGAGGATGCGCGACCGACGCGTAGTCGACTCGTGTGCCTTGAGAGGCGCAAAAAGCTCTGAACTTGTCTGAATCAAAGTTTGACCCATTGTCAGTGATGATGCTATGCGGGACCCCATACCTGAATATCAACTCTCTGATGAAACTGATAGCAGTGCTAGCATCAAGATTTTTGATAGGCCTGGCTTCAATCCATTTGGTGAACTTGTCGATTGCCACAAGCACATGCGTGAATCCGCTCCTGCCTGTTCTCAGTGGACCAACCATGTCCAGTCCCCAGACAGCAAAGGGCCAGACGAGTGGAATGGTCTTCAGGGCTGATGCAGGCTTGTGCGACATGTTGGAGTAGAACTGGAAGCCTCCACACTTGTCGACTATCTCTTTCGCCATCTCATTTGCTCTAGGCCAGTAAAATCCCACTCGGTATTCTTTAGCCACAATGGTCCGAGAGGACGCATGGTGGCCACAGGTCCCCGAGTGGATATCATCAAGGATTATCCGACCTTCTTCTGGTGTTATGCACTTCTGATCGATTCCAGTCGCGCTTTCTCTATACAACTGCCCCTTTATGACTGTGAAGGCCTTGGATCGGTGGACGATCTGTCGAGCCTCTTCCTCGTCCTCTGGGAGCTCTTTCCTTAGGATATACGCGATGTACGGTATAGTCCAGTCGGGAGTGATTGCCAAGACTTCCATGATTAGGTCGACCATAGCAGGAACTTCGACTTCAGTCGGATCTGTGGCACTTTTCGGTTGTGTGGCTTCTTCTGTGAAAGGATCCTCCTGGACTGACGGCGAGCGGATGTGCTCCAAAAACACATTGCTGGGAATGGCTTCTCTCTTGGAGCCTATCTTTGCCAGATCATCAGCTGCTTGATTTTTCAGTCGGGGGGTGTGATGAATCTCTAACCCCTCGAATTTCTTTTCTAGCTTTCTCACTGCATTGCAATAACCAGTCATAGCCGGACTTCTGATGTCCCACTCCTTCATCACCTGATTAACCACCAAATCTGAGTCACCATAGACCATGAGGCGACGGACGCTGAGTGAAATGGCCATGCGCAACCCATACAGAAGTGCTTCATATTCTGCTTCATTATTGGAGGAATCGAAGTGAATCTGGAGAACGTATCTGAGCTTATCTCCTCGGGGGGAGACCAGAACTACCCCGGCACCGGAACCATTCAGCATCTTAGGTCCATCGAAGAACATGGTCCAGTGCTCCGAGTGAACTTGAGTCGGAAGCTGCTGTTCAATCCACTCGGCGATGAAATCTGCGATTGATTGGGACTTAATAGCCTTCTTTGCTTCAAACTTGATATCTAAGGGAAGGAGTTCAATCGCCCACTTGGCCACTCGACCAGTTGCATCTCTGTTATGTAGAATCTCTGACAGTGGGGCGTCGCTGACGACTGTAATGGAGTGGTCAGAGAAGTAATGTGCAACCTTCTTTGTGGTCATGTAAATCCCATATACAAGCTTCTGGTAGTGAGGGTATCTTTGTTTTGAAGGGGTCAAAACTTCAGACAGATAATAGACTGGGCGCTGAACTCTGAAGGCCTTTCCTTCTTCTTCCCGCTCGACCGTGAGTACTGTACTGACAACTTGTCCCGTGGCCGCAATGTACAGCAGCAGAGGCTCTTTGCTGATTGGGGCAGCAAGCACCGGCTGGGTGGAGAGCAGAGCTTTGAGCTCTGCAAACGCTGCGTCAGCTTCTGGAGTCCACTCGAACTTGTCAGATTTCTTCATCAGTCGGTAAAGAGGCAACGCTATCTCACCGAGTCGAGAAATGAATCGACTTAGAGCGGCCAAGCAACCTGTAAGCTTCTGGACATCGTGTACATGCACGGGGCGCTTCATCCGGAGTATGGTGCCAACTTTCTCGGGGTTAGCGTCGATTCCTTGTTCAGAAACGAGAAAACCGAGTAACTTTCCACCTGGAACTCCGAATGTGCACTTTGATGGATTGAGCTTGATATCATATCTCTTGAGGTTAGCAAAGTTTCAGCAAGGTCAGACAGTAGGTCGGAACCTTTCCGTGACTTAACCACAATATCATCCATGTATGCTTCTACGTTCCGACTGATCTGAGTGAGCAAACACTTCTAAATCATCCTCATGAACGTGGCTCCAGCATTCTTGAGGACGAAGGGCATGGTGACATAACAGAAGCACCCAAATGGGGTGATGAAAGCCGTTTTGATCTCGTCAGGTCCATACATACGGATCTGATGGTACCCTGAATAAGCATCTAGAAAAGACAAATGCTCACATCCCGCGGTCGAGTCCACTATCTGGTCGATGCGGGGGAGAGGGAAATGATCTTTCGGGCAGGCCCGATTGATATGTTTGAAATCAATGCACATGCGAAGTGACTTGTCCTTCTTGGGGACCATGACGACATTGGCGAGCCACTCGGAGTGGTAAATCTCTCGGATGAACTCCGCTGCTAAGAGCCGAGCCACCTCCTCGCCAATGGATTTCCTCTTCTGGACGGCGGACCGTCGAAGATGTTCTTTCACAGGCTTGAACTTCGGGTCGACTCGCAAACGGTGCTCAGCCAGCCTCCTGGGAACTCCAGGCATGTCAGAAGGCTTCCATGCGAAGACGTCCCAGTTCTCACGGAGGAACTGGATGAGCGCTTCTCCCTATTTGGAGTCGAGCATCATCGAGATGTGAGTCGGAGCAGCGTCAGGGTCGGTCGGGTGAATGTGAGCCGTCTTTGTTTCACCGGTCGACTGAAAAGTTGACTCTGAAGCAGGCTTCTTGGCCCGTAGCAATTCACTAGGATCGGCAGTCTTTTGGTACTCTTGCAGCTCGACCACTGCCATCTGAGCATCTATAATCTTTGAGCCTTTCTGAAAGCACTCTTCTGCCTTCTTCCGATTGCCTGTAACGGTGATCACACCTTTGGGACCAGGCATCTTCAATTTGAGATACACGTAACATGGTCGAGCCATGAAGCATGCGTAAGCTGGCCTGCCCAGAATGGCATGATACGCACTTTGGAAGTCCACAACCTCGAATGTCAACTTTTCCTTGTGGTAATTCTTTGAATCTCCAAAAACCACATCAAGAGCAATCTGGCCGAGTGACACGGCTTTCTTCCTGGGAATGACTCCGTGGAAGCTCATGTTACTGGTACTGAGTCTGGACATCGGAATGCCCATCCCTTTCAATGTTTCAGCATATAGTATGTTCAAGCCACTACCGCCATCCATCAGGACTTTGGTCAGTCGAGTGCCTTCAACGATTGGGTCGACCACCAAAGCTTGCCTCCCAGGGGTGGCAATGTGCGTCGGGTGATCGGACTGGTCGAATGTGATGGCAGTCTGAGACCACTTCAAGTAACTGGGCGTTGCTGGGGCAACCATGTTCACCTCATGGTTAATGACTTTCAGTCGACTTTTGCTCTCGACATCGGCAAAAATCATCAGGGTGGAATTGACTTGGGGGTATCCATCGTCACTGTCTTCCTTGTCCTCAACTCTGTCCGACTCTTTTTCCTTGTCTTTGGGCTGTTTGCCCTGAAACTGCTGGATCAGGAGTCGACACTGTCGAGTGGTATGCTTTGGGTAAATGAAATTACCCTCTTCATCTTTCTTGGTTTGGATGTGGCATGGCAGATCCAAAACATCATTTTCATCTTGATCCTTGACTTTCTTGGGCTTCCAAGGGCCTTTGGGTTTTCCCTTGAAGTTTCCCTGGGCTACGGCCAGGGCCTCCTCAGGAGCGGCTGGCTCGGCCTTCCGCTTCTGTTTCTGACTGGAGTTTCCTCCGGTTTCTTGGGCGACTGCCTTGAGCTTGCCGCTTCGGAGTCGATCTTTGTCTTCACCATTAGCGTACTTGGTGGCAATCTCCATCATCCGATTCAGAGACATCTCTCCAGTTCGACCGAACTTCAAATTCAACTCTCTGTATTTAACGCCTTCCTTGAAGGCACAAACTGCTTGATGGTCTGGCACATTCTCGACCGTGTGATGTAGCGTGATCCACCTCTGGATGTAATCCCTCAGTGTTCCATTCGGCTTCTGTACGCAGGACCTCAACTCTGTAAGGCCTGCAGGTCGCTTGCAGGTTCCTTCAAAGGTTGTGACAAACACTCGGGAGAGGTCCTCCCAGGTGTAGATGCTGCTGGGTGCCAACTGATTCAGCCACGCTCTGGCTGAGCCCTCTAACATGAGAGGCAAATGCTTCATGGCCACCTCATCGTTGCCGCCGCCAATCTGTACAGCCACTCGGTAATCTTCGAGCCAAGTGTCAGGCTTAGATTCACCGGTGAACTTGCTAACCCCAGTCGCCAGCCTGAAGTTGGGAGGAATCACTGCGGCCCTGATGGCTCGACTGAAACACTCTGGCCCTGAAACACGTGCTCTGCTGCTGGCGGGCGCATCTCTGTTCTGGCCTTCCCGATGAGCCCTGTTCCTGTCAACCAAGCCTTGAACGAGGACAGATCTCGCGTCAAAGCCTGGGTCCCTGGGGTCGACTGGAATCCTCTGCCCAACACTATGGGGGGGGGTCTGTCATCTTGCCCTCGAGGCGCATATGACCCACTCCTCGGGGGAGGGGTTGGCACTCGACGTCGATCATCACGATTGAACCGGCGATCATACTGCTCATTCCTCCTGTACTGATCGTGTCGGTCACCACGTCCCTCACGCCTCGGGGGCGATCTCGGGCTGTGAGCCGACTCGACTGTATCGGTTGTGACGGGTCGACTGTGGATCCTGTTCCGCGACTGAGAGACGGCGGAATTCTGGTTTCCCGCCGCCCGGAGCAACGCTCTGATCTGCAACAAGCCTCTGCCAGCCTCCGACTGGGAGGGCTGAATTGATTCTGCTATACGGGCCGCAGCAGCCAAATTCTGAATTGGGGTTCGGTATACCTGCGGCGGCGGGAAGAACTGACGCCGACTGGACTCGGCAGCTTGCTGACGTCGACTGGACTCGGGAGCCCTCTGACGCGCTTGCTCGTCGAGTATTCGCTGGAGATTCTCCATTCGAGTGCGCTCGGCCAGGTTAGCCAAGCGCGCGTCCTCCAAGGCCCGGGCCTCGGGGGTTTCTCCGACAATAGGAGTGTGGAGCGCGTCCATGTTCCGGCGGCGAAGCTCCTCTCGCTGCGATGACGTGAGAGGTTCGGGGAGATACTCATCGTGGGGATGCGACGGGTCGCCCCCACCTGTGCCTCCATCAGCGCGAGGGAAACCGGGAGGACCGTGCGCCCCATCGACCGCCAGAACCTCAGCCGCTGGGTCGCTGCTGTCGCATTCGGACGCGGTCTCAGCGGAGCCAGTCGACAGGTCGAACAGGCCGCAGAGGGATTCGTCGGGCTCGATTGCCGCGACTTGCGGGGCGGCCGACTGGCGAGCCATGGCATGTCTCACCCACCTCTGAAGTCTCGACCGACCGGAGCGATTGCGCCGGTGGGAGACAGAGCGGGGAGACGATACGGGGGCCAACCGATATTGGGTTGACGGTTGCTGCAGGAGGACGCCACGAACGCATGCGCGTAAATGTCGATGTCGAGTGGCGCCTCCTGAAGCCAGGCGGAGTCGTCGGCGATGAACGTGAGCGCGCCGAGACGGATCTCGCGGCCCTCCACCAAAACTCCGCACGAAACCATGATCAAAGGGATCGGAAAAATCGCAACTTCTCCAATCAGGCACTAAGACTGCTGCCCCAAGGTGGGCGCCAACTGTCGTGGTTCTAACTCTGATAGTGATGTAGGGGGGTAAGTATGGAGAGGCTAGATCTCAGCTATTGGGAAGTCGTAAACACACCAAGATGTACGAGTTCAGGCCCTTCGCGGAGGAAGTAACAGCCCTATGTCTCGGTGCCCAGAGGCGGTCGATTGGATTACTGGCGTGTGAATAACAGGGGTGCGAACCCTTCATACTGAGGAGGGTGGTGGCTTATATAGAGTCCGCCGGCCCCCTCCTGCCCTCAGTAATCTAGGGTTTAAGGTACATTTAAGGTTGGGCGTTACTGGTAACGCCCCTAATAAAGTGCTATGATGACCATAAAGACTACTCAACAGCTGACCATTTGCCTGCGGAGTGACTGTAGGTCTCCTGGCGGTCGAGTGGTTGGCTTCATGGTCGAGTGATAGCTTTCTGGTCGAGTGTCTTGAGTCCGTCGAGTGGGATACCTTTAAGTCGATTGAAAGGTGACTTCTCCTAGGGATGTCCTAGGGTCGGACTCTTTGGTCAGGTCCGTGTCCCCACCCTAGGTACATGTCTACATCAGTGAGGACTGGGTGTCCTGAGCTGCGCGTTCAGGACTGGGTTTCCGGGACTGTGTGTCCTAAGGTTTAAATACCTAGCCGCCCTAACCAGACGTACAGTTGTCACAGCAACTGGAACTAGTCCAACAAATCATTGTCTTCAGCGAGTCACTGGTTTCATCTTCCCTTCCCTTTACTTACTGTTACTCCTTGTGAAGTCATTGTATGTTCGCACTATCTTTTGTCTTCACTGAGTGACTGCGTGTTCTGTGTGGCTTCACAATATCTTCCTACCTGATCCTTACTACATTGCTGCTATTAGTCATTGTGCTTTCACTCTATTGAATACTTGACTATGGCTTGCCTAGTGTAGTCTACCTTCCGCTGCAGGGTAATAGGTTTATTTCTATCGTTTGTCTTCATAACTTCCATGTTTTGAGGACTTTCATAAAAATCGCCTATTCACCCCCCTCTAGTCGATATAACACACTTTCACTTATGAGTACTATTGTCCACCTGCAAGACTATTTGCTAGAGCTCCAAAGCCAAAGTTCTCAGATGCTGCACTTAGACTCATTGCTTCGAAGCCACCCTTGAAGATGTGGGTGGCTAAAAAAGCTTAACCTTTTTTTGCAGGGAAGGGTCTCCAGCCGAAAATCAAATGCGTCTGAAGCTATTACTGGGGACCTTAAACATCTTGTAGGGCGCAAGATCAAATGCCCAAATGGTCTTATTATGTATTTTGTTCCTGAGTCGCTTGCTACTTGCCCTATCAGTCCCAACCTCAATCTAAGCTTTCATAATCCACTTGCTCGTCAAATGTTTATGCTTCACAATTCTCTTCGTGAAGCCTATCCCCCTGACTGCACTGTAGGGTATGACACCAGCTGCTTCAGAATGGATTATTGATAGTGGATGTACTAATCACATGACTGGCAAGCGAAGTCTTCTCATGGACTCAAACTTACGTCCATCTGATAAGAGTCACATCACGTTTGTTGATACTGGTAAAAGAAAGGTATTGGGTCTAGGTAGAGTTGCAATCTCAAGGGATCAGCACATGGATAAAGTGATGCTTGTTGAATCCCTTGCTTTCAACTTAATGTCTATCTCAATGCTTTGCGATTTAAACATGATTGTGATGTTTGGAAAATATCGTTGCCTTGTTCTAATGGAATCTGACAAGTCTCTAGTCTTTGAAGGGTATCGGGAAGATGATTTGTAGATGGTAGATTTCTCAGCCAGACCACAACTTGCCGTATGTCTTCTTGCAAAAGCTTTAGAATGCTGGCTCTGGCATCGGAGTCTAGGGCATGCTGGCATGAGGAATTTGCACACTCTTGCAAAGAAGAAGCATATCATAGGCATCGAGGGCGTCAAGTTCAAGAAGGATCACTTATGCGGTGCCTGTGAAGCTGGAAAGATGACGAGGGCCAAGCATCCCTCGAAGACAATAATGAAAACGACTCAACCCTTCGAACTGCTACACATGGACCTCTTCTGTCCCACTCACTTCTCAACTCTTACTACTACTGCTTGTCTCTATGGCTTCATCATTGTTGATGATTATTCAAGATATACATGGGTGCATATAATCCTCTACAAGACTGAAGTGTGGGATGTCTTCAGACACTTCGCCAATCGAGCCATGAACAACTATGGCGTCAAGATCAAGCACATCAGAAGTGACAATGGCACTGAATTCAAGAACACCTACCTCGACACTTATCTTGATACTTTGGGCATCACTCATGAGTTCTCAGCTCCGTACACGCCGCAGCAGAATGACATCGTGGAACGCAAGAACAGAACACTCATTGAGATGGCCCGGACGATGCTCGATGAATACAAGACTCCAAGAAAGTTCTGGCCTGAAGCCATTGATACTGCATGCCATATCATCAACCATGTTTATCTTCACAAGCTTCTGAACAAAACATCCTATGAGCTCCTCACTTGTAAGAAGCCAAATGTCAGTTACTTCAGAGTATTTGGTGCCAGGTGCTGGATCAAGGATGCACATCACACTTCAAAATTTGCACTGAAAGCACATGAAGGTTTTATGTTTGGATACGGAAAGGATTCGCACTCCTACAGAGTCTTCAACCTCTTTCACTATAAAGTGGTTGAAACTGTGGATGTGCGGTTCGATGAGACTAACGGCTCGCAAAGAGAGCACCTGCCAAATGTGCTAGATGAAGTTACATCCAGTGAATCCATCAAGCTTATGGGAACTGGAGAAATCATACCGTCTGAAGCACAGACCGAAGAGGAACTCACCATCTCTGCACCTGACCAACCTGAAGACAATGCTCAACCTTAAGACAATCCTTCTAACAATGACAATGATCAGCAAGAGCAAAATCTTCGTCCTGTTCATCCTCGTGTTGCAAATGAAGTATAGATTGAGAAAATAATTGATAGCATCAATGCACCTGGTCCACTAACTCGTTCAAGGGCAACACAACTAGCAAATTTCTGTGGGCACTTCGCATTCATCTCAATATCTGAACCCAAGAAAGTTGATGAAGCCTTCATGGAACCTGAATGGGTTCAAGCTATGCAAGAAGAGCTTCAACAATTTGAGCTGAATAATGTATGGGAACTGGTCAAGCGTCCTGATCCTCGTAAGCACAATATCATATGCACTAAATGGATATATCGCAACAAGCAAGATGAGCATGGTCAAGTTGTCAGAAACAAGGCTCGTCTCGTTGCTCAAGGATACACTCAAGTTGAAGGAATTGACTTCGATGAAACATTTGCTCCTGTGGCTAGGCTTGAAGCTATACACATACTGCTGGCCTATGCAAATCATCATAACATTCTTCTGTATCAAATGGATGTGAAGAGTGCCTTTCTCAATGGCAAGATTGAAGAAGAAGTGTATGTTGGACAATCGCCTGGCTTTGAAGATCCAAAACATCCTGACATGGTTTATAAGCTCAACAAGGCACTGTATGGCCTCAAACAAGCCCCTCGTGCTTGGTATGACACACTCAAGAACTTCTTGAAGAGCAAAGGCTTCAAACCTGGTTCCCTGGATCCCACGCTCTTCATGAAGACATATGATGGTGAACTGTTTGTGTGCCAAATATATGTGGATGACATTATCTTTGGCTGCACTAATCAGAAATACAGTGATGAGTTTGGATACATGATGCAAGAGCAATATCAGATGTCCATGATGGGTGAGTTGAAGTTCTTCCTTGGTCTTCAAATACGACAGCAACGCAATGACATCTTCATATCTCAAGAGAAATACCTCAAAGATTGCCCGAAGAAGTTTCGAATGCAAGATTGCAAAGGTTACACGACGGCAATGCCAGCTAACCTTATAAAATAAGAGAGAAAAGACATAAGTATTATGATATAATGTGTAATAACAGCCCATAATGCAATTAATATCAATTTAAAAGTATGATGCAAAATGGACGTATCAACGCTGGCGGGGACATGGCCGACGCAAGTGGCGTCATCACCATTCCCCCTGCAGCGAAACGGGAGCGGGAGGCGCCGGAGAAGGACAAGTCAAAAGCATCCCAGCAGCCATGCTCCACAAGATGCGGGTGGAAAGATTATGCCATCTCCACCTCTCCACCCCACTCAAGGATGCAATCGCAGCGATGGCGCTTGCTCTAGGGTGAACCGCAACCCTCTAGCCGCCCCGGCTACGGGTGCGGCTACAGGGCAGGTGCCACCCCCAGGACAAGCTAGCCGAGACGATGTGCTGAATGGGGTTGCCAATCCCCAAGCGCGTCCACCTCGTCACCACACCATGCAGGCGACTGGCTTATGGCGATGAGAGCACGACGCTGTGACTACCGACACTATCAGAAGCTAGGCAACATCGTGATCTACGTCGTCTATGCTGAGCACCGCTTCGGAAGCCATGGCACGGGCCCAACTCATGTGGAGATTTTCACCGGGGGCCGATCAGATGGATTAGTGGAGAGTCACCATTCAGAGGTTGATTTGTTTCGCTAAGGCGGGAGGATCACAGCGACAGGCCCGCCATGGCCTCCACAGGCGGCGACAACGGCCCGAGCCGCTGTCCGTACCGAAGGGGTCACCCCCAAGGTGTAGTCCCCTCCATGGCAGCCAGCACATGGGCCGCAGCCAGAGCCACGGGACCAAGAACCCAACGATGTGTCGATGTCTTCATCTGATCCTCGGGCACGTCGAGACCAGCGACAAGTCCTGGAAGATAGGCGAAGGGAAGACACGCATGTCACCATCGAACGACACCGTGAAACCCGCCACCAGTCTGATAGGTGTAATGGCCCTGACATCGACGAGCCCACGCCTGGTGGAGACGAATGCTTGCCTTTCAAGCTTGGGTGCCCTGCCTTCACTCGCAAGTTGCGGCAAGTCCGTTAGCCATATGTTCGTATGTTCAAACCAGAGATACCAGAAAAATAGATGGAAGAGTGAACCCGACAGAGTTCTTGTGCATCTACACCATCGTTGTTCAAGCCGCCGGAGCAAGAGATGAGAAGGTATTCACCAACTACTTCCCTTTGGCACTCAAGCTAAATGTGAGGTCATGGCTGATGCACTTGCAGGAGAACTCCATCTCGACCTGGGCTGACCTATGCCATGAGTTTGTTGGTGCCTTCACGGGTGGCCATCAAGAACCAGGGTGCCCAGCAACTTGCAGCTCCTCACACAGAAGGAAGGAGAGAGTATGCGGAAGTACATGCAGAGGTTCAACCGGGTGCATAGGAACATTCCAGACGTCCACCCGGTAGCTGTGGTAGCTGCATTCCAGTCCAATGTACACAATCATAGGATACGTTCCAAGATGAACGTTCGGTTGCCCAAGACTGTGAATGACATGTACACTTTGGCGGATAAGTGTGCCCGAACAGAGGAGGGGAGGTGACTCCCCGGCGAAGAAGATGGCATGGATGTTGACCCAGAGGAGGACGATGACGCCACCAATCAGAAGAAGAACAACAAAGAACGCAACAAGAAGCGCAAGGATAAAGCAGTGCTGGCTATTGAAGGATCGAGTGCTCTCGAAGACGAAGCACATCTAGATTCGTCATCATTTTCTTCGAGATCATGTGTTGAAGGGAGACATCTCCATCGACCACGTGAAGACTGAAAGTGCGTTATATCGACCAGAGGGGGGGTGGATAGGCGATTTTTACAAATTCGTCACTGAGGAAATTCAACTTAAGGAATTTCCTAAGTCACAAACTACAAGCAGCAGAATAAGTACTAAGGTGCATGCATAACAGAGTAGTAGCATAGTCATCATGATGAAATGAAACATACACAGAGCACAAGAAGCGTGTAAATAGGATAAGCAGGCTAAAGACAAAGTGACTGAAGAATTAGGATTGAGGAAATTGAGAAAGTCTTCAGTCAAAGTCTTGAAACAGTAACGATCAAGTACATCAACACATGAATGAGGAAATGAAAGGGTTGAGGAAATACAACCAGTTGCTTGGTGAAGATGATGATTTGGTAGACCAGTTCCAACTGCTGTGAAAGTCGTACGTCTGGTTGGAGCGGCTAGGTATTTAAACCCGAGGACACACAGTCCCGGACACACAGTCCTCACCGTATTCTCCTTGAGCAAATGTCACACAAACCTCTCCCAATCACTCATGGTAAGTCTTCAGGTGACTTCCAAACCTTCACAAACTCGGTCACTCGGTGATCCATAATTCCTCTTGGATGCTCTCGACCATGATGCCTAACCGTCTGGAGGATGCACAGTCCTCAAAGGTAACAAGCATCGGTTACACACAGGAACAATCTCTTTAGTGATGCTCAATCACTTTGGGTTTGTAGGTGTTTGGGTTTGGGTTTTTCCTCACTTGATGATTTTCGCTCAAAGTCCTCGGAGGATGGGATGCTCTCAATGACAAGTGTCAGTTTCTCTTGGAGCAGCCAACCAACTAGTGGTTGTAGGGGGGAGCTATTTATAGCCTAGGGAGTAGCCCGACATGATAAGACATAAATGCCCTTCAATGATATGACCATTAGGTGGGTAGATATTTTGGGATAGCTGGCGCGTAGCACATCAACGGTCAGAAATTTGAGCTCTCGAATTCCTCGGGGCTATCATGTTCCTCACTTGTAGGCAATCCGCACTGGTGAATTCCTAACTCCTTAGCCAGGACAAATTCCTCAGAGAACAAAAGATCTTTGTCTCTGTCACTGAAGAAATTGACCGAATTATATGAGATTTCCAATGGCTTCACTCGAAAGGATTGAGTACGTGTAGGATTTTGAGATGAGGATCAATTGGAAACTTTTCCTTAGTTTTACCTCGACCCCATTTAACAGTACGGTGTTTCCTATGGCTCAAGAAATAGAAAATGAAACTACGAAAACAAAAGTCTTCATGCTTCATAATCCTCGCATGAATATCAACGTCTTCCAGGTCACACCAATTTCCTCATTTTCAAAGTCTTCAAGAAAACCAAAGTCTTCAATTGAAGACATTCATTTATAGGGGTCGACTTTCATCGTAAATATCAAACTCCTCATAGACTTATAGAACTTGTGTACACTCACAAACACATTAGTCCCTTAACCTATAAGTCTTCAATACACCAAAATCACTAAGGGGCACTAGATGCACTTACAATCTCCCTGCTTTTGGTGATTGATGACAAATATGTTAAGTTTTCAACGAGGATAAACATATGAAGTGTAAATACTGATATTGAGGAATTTGATTGTAAGATATAGAAGAGATCCTCTTGAAGATGTGCATATTTGAGGAATTTTCTTTGGATAGCAAATGCACATTGTAGAGTAATATCATGGAGATCTCCCCCTATATCTTGTAATTCATACACACATTTAACATATGATATGAAGAATTTGAAATGCATGATGAAATATGGACTCTGACGAATTCAGCATGCGTGCATTAAGGTACTTGAGGAATAAGCATGCAGAAAAGTAGTTCAAAAGAGTCAGAGCACCATAGGACTTAAGTTTACAACTCATCAGAGCAAACACCTCAAAAGAGAAAGAGTTGTAACTTAACGAAAAAACACCCATATAAGAGACCCGCTTGAAGACTAACTCACCCCCCCTTTGTCATTGAATGGCCAAAATGGATGAAAATGAGGACTAACGCCCGTGAATAATATCATCATGATGTCGATGGAGGAGTGCCAGTGTTGTTGGGGTCGTCCGTTGAGGTAGGGCCTGCCACGGTGTCATTCAAGTCTTCGGCTCCATCCGTCTCGTGCGATGAAGAATATGAACTGGCGACCAGCTAAGGAACTTTGACCTTCTTTAATTTCTTCGAAGGTGGTCGTGCCCATTCAAAGTACTATTGAAATTCCATCTCCTTGAGATCTTCAGCACTACAAAGATTAGAAAGAATAGCCAAAGTGTGATCAAAGACTTCATGCAAATATTAGCGATTCTTCTTCACAATATTTTATGTGGCTGTCATGTTCTCAAGAATTCCACCAAACTGACGCTTGACCCACTTGTGGTTGTGATTGGCCTTCTAATGAAGACTGAGGAGAAGTTCACGATCAGTCATCACACGTGGAGCAGTGGCTTGAGGATTTTGTTTTGAAGCTTTTACAGCAGAATCTTGTGTTACAGAGTCATCATTGGTGGAATAGGATGCAACTTTGCGAAACTGTCCATCCAATGGACGAGTGCCTTCATCAATAATAGCAGACTTGCCCTTCTCATCAGCCGAGGAAATAGTCCTTTTGAGGACTTCAATCGGTGGCAAATAGCTGAGATGATTTTGATAGTCAGCCTTATAATGAATTGAAGACCTTGATCGGATGAAATCTCATAATCCATGGAGCATAAGGCTTCAACTCAAAAGGTGACAGAGCATCATTGGCCAAAGTCCTCATGAAGAAATCATGGTAGTTGATAGGAATACCATGTATGATATTGAACAGCAGATTCTCCATGATGCCAACAACCTCTTCTTCATTAAAATTGTGGCCCTTGATCGGACTGAGGGTTTTGGTTAATATGCTATATACTGTCCTTGGTACATAGAGTAATTCCTTGATGAGGAATGTGGTCCTTGAAGCTTGGCCAGGCTTCAATGGCTTCATCAGCACTTGCATCAAGTGATTTGAGAGTTCACGTTCCTCATAAACGAGTCGCGCCTTCAACAGGAGGACTGACTGGAATAGCGTGAAGCAATTTAGTGGCCGGTGCTTTGTAGTGAGTATTCTCAGTCATCCAGTCTAGCACTCATAAATTCACATCTTCAACATTTCCGGTGAGGTGTAGTGTGGCGTAGAATTAAAGAATGAGTTCATCATTCCAATCGCAGATGTTAGTGCAGAGGTTAAGCAGCCCAGCGTCATGAAGAACACTCAGGACAGGTTGGAAGCAAGGAAGCGATGCCATATCCACGTGAGGAATTTGAAGATGTTCAAAAACCTTGTCCTTATCAAATGGCAGTGAGGAATAAAAGTTCATCTGGCTGGCTGTCCAGAAGCGCTTGCATTGAAGTCTAGCAAGGTCACAGGGATTGTAATCTGTGAAGAAATGATGCTCAGCAAAGAAATCATCAGCTGAATTTTTGCTTCTTGGTAAGAGGATTTTGTGGCTTGGGCTGAAGATTTACAGTTGATGGCTTCATAGCCTCTAGGCGCACATCCTCTGGAGCCACAAACTGAGGAGTTTCAGCAGCAGTTCCATCATCAGCAGTCTTGGTCTCCATTTCTTCAGCACTAGTGGCTGGAACTTCTTTTGGAATAGAATGAAGTGAAGTCTGACGTTCTTTAGATCCCAAATGAATTTCTTCAGTTTGAACTGGAGACTGAGGAATCTGATGTAGTAGAGTGGTCAAAGGTGAATTGGGGTGCAACCTTTCCCAATAATCATTGCTGAGCACGGGAGTGGTAGAACCAATATCCACATCCTCATCTTCCTCATCTATTTCTTCAATGCCGACCTCTTCAGTTGTGAACTGAGGCATGGGCGATGATACCAGTGGAGTTGAAGGGATTTCATCCACTTCAATATCTTCATCCAACTGCTTTGAAGAAGCAGCAGAAGGATTTTCTTCACCACTGTAACTCGGAATGACATATTCCTCACCAAAGGGAACAATCTCCTTTGATGGCATGCTTGAGATGGAACAACATCAATGGGGTTGGTGTATGAGCTTGTCAGAGTCTTCACTATCTTAGGAGTTGAAGACTCTGAAATCACCGCTGCTTTCCTTTTCTTCATAGCGGCCTTCTCCGAAGCTTTAGTTTCTTCACTTCTGATGCAGAAGGTTGATATTCTTCATCTGTGGTGACTTTGCAGGAGGAGAAGATGAAGTGAGTGCAGTTTCTTCAGGAACAACTGATGTAGTTGCCCTGGCATGTTCAGATTCTTCAGGCGTAGCAACAGATGCTTCAACTGGCCTGGGTTGTTCTTTAGGCGCAACATTGGAGGTTGCGCTGGCAGTTTCTTCAGTAGCTGGAATTTCTACAGTAGCCCTGATACTTTCATTTTCTTCAACAATATGATTTTCATAAGCTGTGCTTGCATTTTCTTCAGTAGGCTGAGCAGATGCTTCAGCCTGAGGAATTTCTTGTTACGATGTTGCTGCAACATTTGGTTTGAATCCCTTTGCCATTTTGACAAATCTGACCTTGACACCTACCCAATCTGCACGATAAGCGTCAAATTCATCACTGAGAGCTTTGATCTTAGTCCGCATACTCACAAGTTCTTCAGGAGACATGTTTACAATATTCTTCTTCAGAAAACGCTCCTTCTTGTACTGAGCTTTCTAGACTTGTCTGGCCTTCTTAAATTTCCATTTTTCTTCACCTATGAAGGCATTGCGCATGTGACTTTGGCCATGAGTGAGGTTCAAGTCAGGCAGAGGAGTGTTAGGGTCCTTGTGCCATAGATCAATCAAGTCAAGGATCAACTTTGGATCCAGCATGAGTGGCACTGCACTGCCTTTGGCTCTAGCAGCCCTTTGTTGCCTATCTCTGATGATCTCAGCAAGTTCTTCATCATCTGCCTCATCTTCATCAGAGGAAACTTGGAAGGCAACTTGTTTCTTGTGAGGACTTGGCCTTGAGACGCGTCTAGCAGCGGACTTTTTCTTCAGCAAGGTCGGAGCTGTAGAGGACTGTCGCAGAGCTGAGGAACTTACAGAGGCTCCAGAAGCAATTGAGATTCCTATAGTCCTTTGGCATGATGCTAGATGCACAGGTGCTGAGGACTTTGCAGTTGCAGCTGAGGATTTTGCAACTGAGGGAGTTGGAGCTGCTTTTGAAGAGGTTACTTGAGAAATAGGCCGTGAGGGATTTGAAGAACTTCGCCGTGAGGGCATTGCAGCTGAGGAACTTGGCTTTATAGCTGATTTCTTCGGCAAAGCCTTCACGGGCTTGCTAGCAGAGGCCCAGTAGCAGTAGCAGCAGAATCTTCGTTGAATTTCTTCACTGCTTCCTTTGCCATTTTAGCAAACTTGGCTTGACGCTTGGCCCATTCCTTTCGAAATTCCTCACCTCGCCTAATGCTAGAGGGATCATCTTCTTTGCCTGGAGCCAATGGAGGTCTTGGGCATGGAGGGTGTACAACGAATTTCTTCATGTACTTAGGAGTAACATACCGATACTCCCTCCATTCTCTTGCCCATCTCCTCTTAATCCTCTGAATGCGCACCTTGTGCTGATTTTTGTTCTCCTTACCATGAGTGGCTTCATCAGGAGTGCAATACTCATCATAGATGTCTTCAGGGATTTAAAAACATTGTATTTGTTTCTGGCCTCTTTCCTCCGTTCTGAGGTCTTTTCCCTTCAGCCATTTTCTTCACTTGAGGATTTTGAACAATCGAAGTTTCTGAGGAGGTATGCAATCTGTCTTCAAGGAACACTGCAAATGAGTTAAGTTGATGAGAACCTTGTGGTTCAGCAGCAGGCATGTGTACTTGTGAACAGAGTATAGGTGCGAAGAATTTGGAGAAGTCATATGCATTCTCAGAAATTTTCCAAAAGTATCAAGTTTGAGGAATTTGACCATGGTTGTCTTGAGGAATTTCACTAAGCGTTCTTGACTTAGGTTCTAGAGTTGTATAGATTTGAAAATCCACACAATTGAGGAATCTTGAAGAAAAACATAGCTTAGGGAAACAGATCAAGAACAGATGCAACTTGGTGTTTAAGGATAGGGAAGTTGAAGAATAAACACCTTTTGAAAATTTTGTGGAAATCATGAGAATCAAAGTAGGGAAGTAAAATTTGATTTTAATTACCCTGGATGAAGAACATGAAGAACTGGGAGTTGAAGTGGAGAAGTTCGTCCGTTCAGATCTTCCACTGATGAGGACATGACTACCTTGGATACGATCAATTTTTTTTTCATACATGTATATTTGTGAGGTGATTCCTAATGCAAACTATGCAATAATTTATTTATGTCATCCAGGACAAAAATACTTCACAAACTTTTGTGTCATGTCTAATTGCAGGTGTACGGGACATTTGTACAATCCACATAAGAAGATAAGGGAAAAAGAGAAATTTAGGTGTTGTTCAAAAAGTCTTCTCACGTCACTTTTGGGCCAAGAGAAGATATAGTCCAAGTCTCTCACGTTGTGGATTCAGATTCAGACTGCACAGACATACCTGACTCAAAACAACAACAACTTTTTTCATAGAGACTCCGAATTGGGTGATTCTTTTTTTGTTTGAAAGTAGATTTCATGCTCTTTCCAACACAATTAGATTCACCTTCAAATTCGTCCGGAGCGTTGAGTTATGGACGAAACAATCTGACGTTGCGGCAGAATCTGAGTCAAACCACAAGCCCAAAGGTGTTGCATCACCTCCACTTGGGCCCATGAGCCTTGTACGACCTAGGGTTAGTTTTAGGCTGTCTTGCAACGTCCTCCCACCTCCTTGGACGCCACCCCTTGCTCCTATATAAGTAGATCCATCTAGTAGTTTTTTCCTTGGGATTTGTTTAGTTAAAAGTTAGCCATTGCAACTTAGTGTACTTCGTTTCTGTCCAACAACCAAACCAAGACCGCTTACGGACCCCACCATTATCAATACTTCATATATATTCACAATATTCAGATTGCTATCTTAGTTTCTTGCTTGTTCTTCGTTTGCCTGCAGGAAACAGACCTTCATGGTCAGGTTGATCGTGCTCCGGTGTGGTTAATAACCTCTCAGAGTTGGTTTAGCGATTTCTAAGGCGCGACGACCTTGCACGTTCGTAGTCGGATCGTCAAAGTCGACTTCCTCCAAAACGATACCCACCATCTCATCCAAAGACGGGACGCCTTTGCCACGAAGTTGCAATGGCTAACTTTTAACTAAACAAATCCTAAGGAAAAAAATACTAGATGGATCTACTTATATAGGAGCAAGGGGTGGCGTCCAAGCAGGTGGGAGGATGTTCCAAGGCATCATAAAACTAACCCTAGGTCGTACAAGGCTCATGGGCCCAAGTGGAGGTGATGCAACACCTTTGGGCTAGTATTTTGACTTTGATTCTGCTGCAACGTCAGATTGTTTCGTCCATAACTCAACGCTCTAGACGAATTTGAAGGTGAATCCAATTGTGATGGAAAGAGCACAAAATCTAACTTCAAAGAAAAAAAGAATCACCCAATTCGGAGTCCGTATGAAAAAGCTGTTGGCGTTTTGAGTCAGGTATGTCTGTGCAATCCGAATCTGAATCCAGAACGTGAGAGAATTGGACTCTATCTTCTCTTGGCCACCAAGTGACGTGGGAGAACTTTTTGAACATCACCTAAACTTCTCTTTTTCCCTTATCTTCATATGTGGATTGTACAAATGTCCCATACACCTGCAATTAGACATGACAAAAAAGTTTGTGAAGTATTTTTGTCCTGGATGACATAAATAAATTATTGCATAGTTTGCATTAGGAATCACCTCACAAATATATATGTATGCAATATTTTTGATCGTATCCAAGGTAGTCATGTCCTCATCATCCGCGCTTTAACTTGGCGGTGGAAGACAGCTACGACGGCGGCGGACTGAAGATTTCCGCGGCCGGCGTGATTACGACGATGGCGAGGTCGAGGCAGTGAAGCTCTTCCTCGCCGGCGATGATGGAAAGTAGTGGCGGTGCTAGGTCAGAGAGCTCGAGCGAGGGGTGTCGGAGTAATGGGCCACGGGTAGGCTAACCCGAGGCCCAAAACCTTTCAAGACAGCGGGGCTGACTGCGCCCCTCGAGATGACAGATGAAGAGCCGTCTTCTGGAGGACGGCTGAAGGAACAGTCGGCTGCCTGCATGCATCCGAGTCCCAGAGGCGAGGTCAAGACTGGCCGACTCCCGCCTGGCGGCTTCCAGAGAAGCCGGCCGCGGGGAGTCGGCCCACGGCACCAACATAGCCCATGCCCTCCTCAGGGGGGATGGGACAGGGAGTGGCAACAGTGAAGCCCACTCCCTCCCCTTTTCCAGGAGATGGCTAGGCCACTGTGCGCTGTACCAACGGAGATCTCCGTCTGGCTCGGCACTGTTGCCATGCCATCCCTGACATCAGCAACAGTGGGAGGAGTCTTGTGCCCATGACGGCCTGTCAGTACGGTCCATGGATGACGGGCCCTACCAGTTAGTGAGAGTCCAGAAGACGGCAAGAGCGCCACCAGTCGGACCCGTAGGGAGCCGGGACCCGGGAGTCGGCCTACCCCTCCCACGGGTTCCCCGCGCCATTAACCAGACGAGACCGGGAGTGGCTACAGTGATCACCCACCAGACGGTGGGGCTGTAGCCATGACCCCGTGACCAAGCCTGCGTCATTAAAGGCACGGCTATAGTAAACAGCAGCCGGCAAGACCCGCAAGCGGCGGGTACGGCCTGTCGGCTTCGTACGAGACCAGTTGGCGGGGCCCGCCAGTCGGTGGGCCCCAGCAGTCGGCGAAAGGGCCGACGGGCGAAGAGACTGACGGCTGGGCCCTGCGCCCAAATAGTTTAACATTGTACCCCTAGGGTGTAGGCCTATATAAACCCCCCAGGGCACCCATGCAAAGGGTTCGAAACCATTAGAACTAGACCAGTTCCTAGAGGGGGGGGGGGGAGAGAGCTGACTCTGCCTTCTCCTACCTTCGGCATACAGCTCGAGGAGCACCCTTGTATCCACTTTGCCTTAGTGATCACGCGGAGACCCCGCAGAGCAGGACTAGGGGTGTTATCTCCTAGGAGAGCCCCGAACCTGGGTAAAGTACGCCGGCGTTCGTGTCTACGCCTCATCCCGTTTCCAGGCACCGGCGACGTTCTACTCGCCCCCACCATGATAAGCCATCCATTGGCATATGTCGCACCCAGCCCCCGAAATTTGGCGCCCACCGTGGGGCCAGGTGCACCGTCGTCCGAAGACCTGTTCTGGACGGGAACCCTCTTCCTCCCTGAAGAGCGCAGCCAGCCCGGCACGCCAGACGGAGTCTGCGCCGACGCGCTGCATGGCGCTGAAATCGCCTGCGCGGCCAGTTGCCTCGCCGATCTTGTCGGCGAGGTCTGCCTCTCCGACGAGCCCACATCCGACGCGGGCACAGGCGGCCCCGAGAGCCTCCTCGCGGGCCTCCTCGATCAACTCCACGTCGCCAGCGAGCCAGCTGGGGACTTGGAGTCCGTAGGCTCCACTGATCCGATGTGGTCGACTCCGACACCGTGTCGCTTGACACGTTCCCAACCAACGTGGTGGTCTACGATGAGCCGCTCCCTTGCGCGGAGAGCAATGGAAGCACCGTCACGGAAGTGCTTGTCATTGATCATGGCGAGCACTCCGGTGGGGGTGATTATGAGCCGCTCAACGCGGCGCTGCAAGATCTGGCAGCGCCCATTCCCGAAGACACCGATGCCGAGACATTGGAGGCACGCCGCCTTGAGCTAGTCGAAGGCGCCAAAAAGCTAGCCAGCATAAGACGCCTATCAGAGGCCTACCAGCGCAAGATGGACCGCGCTGTGGGCGGCACGCCGGCTCTAGCTGGGCCTAGCCACCTTGGCACGGTCCAGCAGCGCGGCGTGGCCATCGCCGACCTGTTCGGGGAAAATCGCCCCGTTTATGCCACGTCCGCGGAGAACATTCAAGTCGCCCAGGTGGCGGCAGACGAGATGGACAAGTTCGAGGGCGAAGAACGTCGCTTGATGACGGAGCGCGTCCAGTGACTCCTCGATGCGGCTGCAGAGCAGAATGAGGCCAGCTGCCGCACTGATGTGCCGCACCGACAAAATGACAACATGCCTCCCCGCCGAGACCAAGGCGCGTAGTCTCGGACGCCGACTGGCGGCGTCCGCGGAAGAAAGGACAAGGAGCCGGCTGCTAGCCGCAGTCGGACTCGCATCACCATAGAGCGCGACCGAGACGGCTGCCCAAGAACGGTGGAACGACGGGACGACTGTCCGCCTCCTCCCCCTCGAAGGGAAAGGCGAGTCTCCCCGCCGCCTGTTGATCACCCGACGCTCGGCGACCGCCTTGGCCGCCGAGAGGGAGTCGGAGAGAATGACGCTTGCCACCGGATCGACCGTCTCCACCAATCCCTAGCGCTTGAGGAAGAAGATGAGTTGGGTCCGCCGTGTTTCGGCCCTGGCATCCGAGACGAGCCCTTCCCCAAAGGGTTCACGCTCCCCGAAGACACACCCAAATACACCGGCTCCGTGAAGCTGGAAGACTGGTAGTCGACTACTCCATGGCCGTTAGCATAGCAAACGTCAACAAGCGTGTTGCCGTGAAGTACGTTCCGCTCATGCTCCAGGGCACGACCCGGACATGGCTGAACAGCTTAAGGTCCCGCAGCATCAATAGTTGGGTCGACTTCACCGACGCTTTCGTCCGCAACTTCACCAGCACGTACAAGCGGCCTCCTAAACCTCGCCAGCTCTCCTTGTGCGTGCAAGGCCCCAACGAGTCAGCTCGCGACTACCTCACGCGATGGGCCGAGCTCTGCAACTCCTGCAAGGGCGTGCACGAGGTGCAGGCCATTGAGTACTTCACTGCGGGATGCCGAGAGGGTACCCTCCTCAAGCACAGGCTTCTCTACGATGAGCCGGAGACCCTCGATGAGCTGCTGATCATAGCAGACAAATATGCCACAGCCAGCTCCTCCATGAAGACGGAGATTCAAGTTAGTGCGACAGGCAAGGTGGCTCCTCAGGCTCCTCGAACCCTGGCTGGAGACACTAGTCAGTGTCAACAGCAGAACGACCACAAGCGCAAAGCTCCACAGCCGACTTCCACCAGTCGGTAGGTGGCGACAGTCGAAGACCAGCAGCCGGAAGGGCAACCTCCGCCCAAACGCCAGAAGGGCGGCAAGCCCAACTGGCAGCCGGCCTTATCGTATGAGCAGACTTTCGATGGACCCTGCAAATTCTATAGTGATGCGAAGCCGTCCAACTACACCACTCGGAAGTGCCACTGGCTCACCAGGATCGCCAAGGGAGACGGCCTTTTGCCTCCCCCACCTGCTGGGCAGCCGCCTCCTCCTCCGCCCCAGCAGCCGGCGGTCAGACCAGTCGGCACGATACAAGACGAGTACCCAGAAGAGCATGGATCCTATGTCGTGTTCACCAGCGTGGTCGATGATCGACGCAGCAGGCGGCTGCAGTAGCAGGAGGTGAATGCAGTAGCATCTGACACACCAGAGTTCATGCATTGGTCTGAGAAGCCCATCAGCTGGAGCAGACCTGACCACCCGGAAGTAATGCCCAAACCCGGCTCCTATGCATTGGTCTTGGACGCCACCTTTGCCACGGACAAGCGAGCTGCTCGCTTCTCCAGAGTCCTGATAGATGGCGGCAGCAGCATCAACATCCTATACAAGGATACCCTGGAGAAATTAGGAATCAGACAGAGGAAGCTTCAGTCCAGCCGGACAGTGTTCCATGGCATAGTTCCTGGCCTTTCCTGCTCTCTAATCAGCAAGATCTTGATTGATGTCCTCTTCGGAGACAAAGATCATTTCCACCGAGAGTCAATTTGGTTCGAAGTGGTGGACCTTGAGAGCCCATACCATGCGCTACTTGGCCGGCCTGCCCTGGCCATGTTCATGGCTGTCCCCCACTATGCCTACCTCAAGATGAAGATGTCGAGTTCCAAAGGGATTCTGACCATAACTGGGGACTACAAGAAGTCTTCCGCCTGTGCAGCAGAGAGCAGTCGGCTGGCCGAGTCCCTCGTGATCGCAGCTGAGAAGCGGCTACTTGACCGGGTTGTGGCGATGGCAAGCAAACAGCCAGAGATGTCGCCCGATCCCAGGGAGTCAGAAGCTGAGGGCTCATTCAAGCCGGCCAATGAAACAAAGAAGATACCTTTGGACCCGGAGCACCCATAAAGGTACGTTGTCATAGGCGCCAACCTCGACAGCAAATAGGAAGGCGAGCTCGTCGATTTCCTCAGTGAGAATCGGGACATCTTCACATGGTCCCCCAAAGACATGCCAGGTGTCCCGACGGATTTCACCGAGCACAAATTGCATGTCCGATCTGATGCCAAGGCCTTGGTCCAAAAATGCAAGGGGTGCCAGAAGTTCCGCTCTAAGCCACACCAGCCGGCTTCTGCACTCACGACTATTCCCATTGCCTGGCCCTTTGCTGTTTGGGGCCTGGACATGGTAGGACCATTCAAGACGACATGAGGCGGCTTGACTCACTTACTTGTCGCAGTGGACAAGTTCACCAAGTGGATAGAAGCAAAACCAATCAAGAAGTTGAATGGTCCGACTGCTGTGACCTTCATCTCTGACATCACAATTCGGTACGGCATACCGCACAACATCATTACCGACAACGGCACGAACTTTGCCAAAGGTGCCTTGGCCCGTTTCTGCGCGACGCAGGGCATCCGACTGGACTTAGCGTCCGTTGCCCACCCGCAGTCCAACGGCTAGGTAGAGTGAGCAAACGGCCTAATCCTGTCTGGCATCAAGCCTCGGCTGGTCGAGCCTCTGGAGTGCTCGGCCGGCTACTGGCTTGACGAGTTGCCAACCGTCCTCTGGAGCCTGGGCACGACTCCAAACAAGTCAACCGTCTTCACGCCCTTCTTCCTCATCTACGGTGCCGAAGCCGTCATCCCAACAGACATAGAATTCAACTCCCGTCGAATCACCATGTACACCAAAGAGGAAGCAGAAGAAGCACGTCAAGACGGCGTCGACCTGTTGGAAGAGGGCCGGCTGTTGGCACTCAGTCGGTCCAACATCTACCAGCAGAGCCTGCGCCGATACTACAACCGGAAGGTCAAGCCGAGATCTTTCCAAGATGGAGACCTTGTGCTCTGGCTGATTCAGCGAACAGCCGGCCAGCACAAGCTCTCAGCACCTTGGGAAGACCCTTTCTATAACGCCCCGAGACCGATGTGCAAGGTGTCTTCCAGTTATCTGTTGTTGTTGCCTTGTCATTGCTTGCGTGTCATGCATCTCATACCATGTCACCATGTGCATCACATTTGCATACATGTTCATCTAATGCATCTGAGCATTTTCCCCGTTGTCCGTCTTGCAATCCGGCGCTCCTATGTCCTCCGGTGTCCCCTTTTACCTCTTTTCATGTGCGGGTGTTAAACGTTCTCGGATTGGACCGAGACTTGCCAAGCGGCCTTGGCTTACTACCGATAGACCGCCTGTCAAGTTTCGTGCCATTTGGACTTCGTTTGATACTCCAACGGTTAACCGAGGAATCGAAAAGGCCTCGTGTGTGTTGCAGCCCAACACCCCTCCAAAGTGGCCCAAAACCCACCTAAACCTCCTCCATCATCTAGTTCGTTCGATCACGATCGCGTGGCCGAAAACCGCACCTCATTTGGAATCTCCTAGCTCCCTCTACCTATAAATATGTGGCTCTCCCCGAAAATTCGCGCAGTCTAACCCTAGTCCTCTTCCACCTCGCGCCCGGACAAATTTCCCCGCCGCCGGACGTGTCCGCCACCTCCGTCCCGGCGAATCCCTGTCTGCCACGTCAGCGCCGCCGCCATCTCTCTCTCCTTCGCTGCCGCCTGGCCCATCCCGCCGCCCGCACCTCCCTCGTCGCCCACGCGCCGCCCTCACCGAGCCGGCGCCGCCTCACTCATCGCCCGCCGCGCCGGCGCCGCCTCGCCGGCTCGCTGCCTCGTCGCCGGTGGCCACCTCGCCGTGCACGCGCCGCCCGGCCTCCTCCGCCTTCCTCACCGCCCGGCGCCGCCACCGCCATCGCCGTCCACCGCGTCCGGCCCCTTCGGCGAGCTCCCTCCTACTCCGGTGCCCCAAGACCTGTTCCGGTGAAGTCTCCGGCGACCTCGTCATCCGTGCTGATCTGGATCCAGACCTTGAATCTCGAGGGTTGACTTTTTGCCCTAACCCTAATATTTTTTGCATATATTCATCGCATCATATCGCTGCACCCGTGACTCCGTTTCGGGCGTGTATCATATCAAATTGTTCGTCTCGACGAGTACTTCATTTCATTCCATTGCACCATGTTCATTTGAGTTCATCTTGATGCCCTAAATGCTGTTGCAAGAGTGCTAGTTTCTTTTAGTTTCAGATTCATATCAGTAATTGGACATTTGTCATTTTTGCCATGATTGATGTGTGCCTCCTATGAACTTTAGCCCTACATGAGTTTTGAAGTATGCCATGCCATCTTTACAGGGGTGTATGCCATGTATTTTTGTGATCTCTGTGGTGACTAGCACAAGCATGCAAAGTAGCTCTCGTAATGTTGCTAATTTCGGGGACTTAGAAATCTCCTAAGTCTTTGCCCTGTTAATATTTTTATGCCATGTATTCATGTTGCTACAGAGTGATCCATGCCTCTTTTGAACATGATCAGTAAGGATGTTTTGTAGATATTGCTATGCTCTATCCATACATGTCTTTGTTTGCAATTATGGAGCACCCTAGCTTGAGTCAATCGAGCTCTACTTTTGCTATAAAATGTTCCTGGGAGAATGTTTACATGTTAAGCAATTTTGCCGAGCTTGTTGTAGTTGATCCATGCAGGCTATGTTGTTATTCTTGCCATGTTTAGCTTCTATGTCATGTCTACTTGCTGGGTGTATGCTTAGTTTGTCATGCAATGCATTGTGGTGAGTGCATCGAGCTTGTAAACATGCCTATGTGAATCTGTTTTGCCATGTTCCAGTTTTCTACTAAGTCTGACTCTGTTAACGAAAGTTGCTATGTTCACATGGTTGCCATGGTATTTTCTGATCCCTTTTGGCTCATGGTCAGTAAGGGACTTTTGTTGTATGCTTTGAGTAGCTTCATTCCATGCCTTGCCTTGCCATGTTATGTTCCTATAGCATGTTGTTATCGTGCTCTTAACATTGCTTCCTGATGTTAAATTCCTGACATGTTATTTTCACTAAGTCTGTAACCTAATATCTTTTGCACTTTTGCCATGCTTGTTTGAACCTGCTATTGAGTGAATTAGCCGTAGCTCAGTGTTCATATTTTGTCAAGCATCTTGAGTGGATCCCTGCCATGTATTTTGTTGCTATGTTAGAGTGTTGTAACATGGTGTTCTTGATGCATTTAGATGGCCTCGTGCTGTTAATCGCAGTTCGGTGCCATGTTTGTTTTGCTTGTCATTTGCAAACCGTGCATCCGATTCCGGTGATCTTTATATCGATTTCGACCGAAATCAACTCCCCTTTCCAGTGGCACACTAGGTTTTCCAAGTTCAGGCCAGGTTCAATCTTTCCTTTCCGAAAAATGCATATGCATCGCATATCACGTCCCGCATATCATGCCATGTTTTGCATCATGTTGTTTGTGCATTGCACGTGGTTGATTGTGTCTCCCTTTGCTTGTTGTTCTTGCTTGGGTAGAGCCGGGAGACGAGTACGTGATCGAGGAGCCAGTTGAGTACGTTTACGAGGATCAAGCTAAAGTCAACTCGGAGAACTTTGTAGGCAAGATGACCATACCCTCGAAATCACTTCTATCTTTGCTTGCTAGATGCTCGCTCTTTTGCTATGCCTATGCTACGATACCTACCACTTGCTTATCATGCCTCCCATATTGCCATGTCAAACCTCTAACCCACCTTGTCCTAGCAAACCATTGTTTGGCTATGTTACCGCTTTGCTCAGCCCCTCTTATAGCGTTGCTAGTTGCAGGTGAAGATTGGAGTTTGTTCCTTGTTGGAACATGTTTATTGTTGGGATGTCACTATTATTATCTTATCTACTTTAATGCATCTATATACTTGGTAAAGGGTGGAAGGCTCGGCCTTATGCCTGGTGTTTTGTTCCACTCTTGCCGCCCTAGTTTTCCGTCATACCGGTGTTATGTTCCTTGATTTTGCGTTCCTTACACGGTTGGGTTATAATGGGAACCCCTTGACAGTTCGCCTTGAATAAAACTCCTCCAGCAATGCCCAACCTTGGTTTTACCATTTGCCACCTAGCCTCTTTTTCCCTTGGGTTTTCGGAGCTCGAGGGTCATCTTTATTTTAACCCCCCCCCCCAAGCCAGTGCTCCTCTGAGTGTTGGTCCGAAATGGGCAGCCTGCGGGGCCACCTCGGGGTAACTCGAGGGTTGGTTTTACTCGTAGCTTGACCTATCCGAGTGTTCCCTGAGAACGATATATGTGCAGCTCCTATCGGGATTTGTCGGCACATTCGGGCGGCTTTACTGGTTTAGTTTTACCATTGTCGAGATGTCTTGTAACCGGGATTTCGAGTCTGACCGGATTGTCTTGGGAGAAGGAATATCCTTCGTTGACCGTGAGAGCTTGTGATGGGCTAAGTTGGGACACCCCTGTAGGGATTTGAACTTTCAAAAGCCATGCCCGCGGTTATGGGCAGATGGGAATTTGTTAATGTCTGATTGTAGAAAACCTGAAACTAAACTTAACTAACACTACTAGGAAAAGGGCTATAGATGAAATTGACACTAATGGCGCACCAGGCAAGTGGTGCGCCACTACTATATACTAATGGCGCACCATGTGCTAGTGCGCCATTAGTGTGGAAGACACTAATGGCGCACCAGACACACGGTGCGCCACTAGTAACAATTTTTTTTCATTTTTCCAAACATACTAATGGCGCATCCTGGCAAAGTGCGCCATTACTAGTTCTAACTAGTAATGGCGCACCACAACCACGGTGTGCCACTACTAACAATTATATATATATAGGGTCACGCTATTCGTCACCCTGGGTGAGGAATAGTTATTCTTCACCCCCCCTCTATTTTACCATCAATGCATCGTAATTTTATGTTCCGTAAGTTTTGTCTTATTTCCGACGCAAAAAGAGACCGTAAGAAAATATATAATCGCCGTAAAAAATATTTTATGTTATGTAAAATTACAAACGTAAAAGCATAGTCTAAAATACACATAAACTGTAAATTTTCTTGTCTTATGACCTATATTTTTATTTTCTTATGTCAAATTTTACATAGTGAATCAATAGAAATGTAACTATTTGAATTTCAAACATAATTTAATTATGAAATGATCGTAAGATTACCTCGGGTGAAGAATAACTTATTCTGCACCCTGGGTGATGAATAGTAACACTATATATATATTACAAAACTAGTTATGGCGCACCCTAACTGGTGCGCCATTGATATACCTCTCGATCTGTTCCAAAACTCCCTCTCCATCTGTTCCTCCCTCCCTCGCTCCCACATCGGCGCCGACCCCACCCCCACCCCCGCCGGCGACCTCGCCCTCTTCCCCACCGAGCTTCTCTCCCCACCCTAGGTCGAGGAGCCGCAGATCGAACAGGTCAGGCCCAATCCGCCAACATCGCTTCCCCGATCCGCGCCGTCTCCAAGGGCCGCCTCCCCTGGTTCGCTGCCTCCCCTCGTCTCTTCCTCCCTCGATCTGCTCCGCCGCCCCGGTTCCTTCCGTTTCTCGCCGCCGGCTTACTCTTCTCTCCTCTCTCTCTATTTGTTGATCTGCAGCACCATAGGGGAGTCACGGACGGGGCAGAGGAACCTCCTCTCTTGATCTGGAGCTGCGTGCCGGTGTTCTTGCAGTGGGGCAGAGGGCTAGGTGGGATTCCGGCGGGCTAACAGCGGCGGCAGAGGCGCAGCACACTCTTCTCTCCTCAAGGTACGAGCCTCTCTCAGATCCCCATGTATATGCTACAGGTGGAACTTTTTTTACTCATGGATTTGTCCAGCCGAGAGAGAGAGTTCGGATCATGGTTGCTTTTTGATTCATGACTGCTTGTTGATCCAATATTTACTCAAATTAATGTTGTCCAGTATATGTCTGCAATATATGCTAATGGTGGATAATGTTGTCCAGTACGAGCCTCCTCTGCAGCAGAGCTCCGGCTGTGTTGGTAGTCACACCGTGGCACCGGTGTGGCTGAGTTTCTGCTACGGCTACAAACCCTCTTGGTGAGCTCCTCCTTTCCTCTCTCTGTTCTCTCCATGATCTAGCCCTAGTTCATGTTTTAGATGCTTTGGTAGTCCTGCTAGTTCTGGCTGTATGCTCCAGATGAGCATCGATTAATTTTGGTGCTCTCTGTGATAGCTATATCTTGATCTAGGGTTGCCAGTTGCTGTGCTCTAGGTCATTTGTGATGGCTCTCTATGGTGGTCATCTTGCTCACTGAACTTGCTGCATACATGCTCCTGTGGGTGCTGTTGGCTATCTAAGTGTGTGTGTAATTTAACTTGGGTGATGTTGGCTATCTAAGTGTGTGTGTAATTTCACTTATGCTAGGGTTCTGGGCTGTTAATTTAACTTGGCTGCTCTCTGTATTTGTGGCACTCTAATTGGCTTATCTATTGGATTTTCTAACTAGTTTTAGTTGCTCAAATGCATAGGTACACCTGTGCATTTGTGGTGGCTTTAACTGGGTAAAATCCAATTGGTCTTGGTCATTTGGACAGTGCAAATGATCTGGTCTTGCACTATTGGTTCTTCTATTTTTGTTGCTGCTGCTGTTTTTCTGCCTATAAGGGCTGAATTCGTTCTACCATGCTGCTAGACATTACTAATGTTTGATTAAATAAGCATGGGAAACATTCAGATGTTAACTTATTTTCTTTCTACCATGCTGCTAGACATTACTTATGGCATGTTCAAGCTTCTTGGCAGCATGTTAATAAATAATATGGCATCTGATTGAATAACTTTAAATGCATGCAAGATTGGATAAGCATGGGGGGAAGCAGCCACCGCCGCGCTGCCTCACCGGAGTACGAGTTGGATGCTTTCGAGTTCTTCAGTATCATACTTTCTTCTTCAGTATCAGCCACGAGGCAGGTATATAAAATGAGAGATCTCCCCTTCACCCATCTCATTATGATAACTCTGTTGTTTGCTACATCACTCCTTGTCCCAAATTGCAGAGGCTGCCTGACACTTTTATGAAGATGCTGGGTGAAGATCCGCCAGATAATGTGAAGCTCCGACAGGCCAGCAGCGGGGTTCGCAGGCTGTGGGACGTGGAGTTGGTGATCGAGGAGGGCCACATGTACCTGTGTCGTGGCTGGGAGAAGTTCTATAGTGCCTACGACCTGCGGACCGGGTACTTTCTTCTCTTCAGGTACGACGATGACGCCACAATGCTCATCGTGAAGGTTTTCAACACGACTATGTGTCGCATGCGCTACGCTAACGACGAATATGCCAGTGCGTTCTGCCTCTTCTTATTCCTCTACATTTGGCTTTGTCTCACATCGATTGTTAACGGTCATTGTTGCATTTGGACAGGCAATGGGAGCAGTAGCAGTGACACTGGCTACAGCCAAAGCAGAAGCGATTATGGCTGTAGCAAAAGCAACAGCGATTCTGGCTTTAGCGAAAGCAGCAGCGATTCTGACAACAAGAAGGATGATCTGGACTGGAGTGGGGGAGAAGAGGAGTAGACTGGGGATGAGGATCTGCAGGATGATGATGGGCATCAGGCTGAGGATGACCTAGCGCTAGTGGTGGCTGACCAAGGGCAAGAGATGGTGGTGGCTGACCATGGGCAAGAGATGGTGGTGGCTGACCATGGGCAAGAGATGGTGGTGGTTGAGGATGACCTAGCGATGGTCGTGCCCGTCCTGCCTGAAGGTGGTCTCGCGATGGTGGTGGTGCCTGACAATGACCACGCACCGGTGGTGGCGCCGGCGATCCCACAGCTGGGCGACATGACCACGCCAATTGTGGTAAAATACTACATCCCACAGCTGCCTCCACCGCCTCGCCGCTCTTGGCGCATCAGGCTGAGGAAGGAGAAGGAGAAGAACAATGAGAACTGAACTATGTCAGGTATGTCAGATCTCCAAAATGATATATATATATATATATATACTTAGTTACCTATGTTATCTCTAATATGCTTAGTTTCCTATAGGTTAGCTCCAAAATAACTTATGTTAGCACAAAATGGTCAAGTTTACATAATAAGCTTATAGTCTTCTTCTTATTCTTCTTCTTTTCCAAAATGACATAGGTTAGCTTCATTTTACCTAAGTTGGCTCTAATATGCTAACTTAGAGCTTATACGCTTAGTTTCCTATAGGTTAGCTCCAAAATTACTTATGTTAGCACAAAATGATCAAGTTTACATAATAAGCTTATAGTCTTCTTCTTATTCTTCTTCTTCCAAAATGACATAGGTTAGCTTCATTTTACCTAAGTTGGCTCTAGTATGCTAACTTAGAGCTTATATGCTTATTTTCCTATAGGTTAGCTCCAAAATTACTTATGTTAGCACGAAATGATCAAGTTTACATAATAAGCTTATAGACTTCTTCTTATTCTTCTTCTTTTCCAAAATGACATAGGTTAGCTTCATTTTACCTAAGTTGGCTCTAATATGCTAACTTAGAGCTTATATGCTTAGTTTCCTATAGGTTAGCTCCAAAATTACTTATGTTAGCACAAAATGATCAAGTTTACATAATAAGCTTATAGTCTTCTTCTTATTCTTCTTCTAGTGTTCTTCTTCTTCTAGTCTTCTTCTTCTTCTTCTCTTCTTCTTCTTCTTCTTCTAACTTCTTGTTTATCATTTTGCAGATTTGATTTAATTCACGGAAGCTTGCATGGATGGAGTGCTTCTTTTCCATTTGTGTTTTTATTTTGTATCAATGTGAAACTTTTGTGAATTGATGGATAACGGTGTTGGATGAACAATGTGAAACTTTTGTAATATGTAATGATGGAACTATGTGTTGGCTATGTATGTATATATGATGAAACTTGTGTGTTGGATATGATTGTTATATGGATGCTTGTTGTATATATATGTGTTGGATATCTCATATGTGAAATAGTGAGTTGAGATTAAGAAAAAAACTTTTTTTTAAAAAAATTGTTACTAATGGCGCACTTCCATGTGGTGTGCCATTAGTATACCAGATATTAATGGCGCACCTGTGGGACACTAATGGCGCACCTGTGGTGCGCCATTAGTATACCAGATACTAATGGCGCACCTGTGGTGCGCCATTACTAAAATATACTAGTGGCGTGGTACTAATGGCGCACCTGTAGTGCGCCATTAGTAGCCAAAACAGGTGCACCATTAGTAGGCCTTTTCCTAGTAGTGTAAAATGGATCAACAGCGTGTGTAACCGTGATGGTCTCTTCTCGGCGGGGTGCGGGAAGTGAACACGGTGTTCGAGTTATGCTTGACCGTAATTAGTTTTAGGATCACTTCTTGATCACTTCTAGTTTACGACCGTGCTTTGCCTTCTCTCCTCGCTCTCATTTGCGTAAGGTAGCCACCATATATGCTAGTGCTTGTTGCAGCTCCACCTCATACTTTTACCCTTCCTATAAGCTTAAATAGTCTTGATCGCGAGGGTGTGAGATTGCTGAGTCCCCGTGACTCACAGATTACTTCAAAACCAGATGCAGGGACCGATGATACCGCTCCAGGTGATTCGACTGAGCTCAAGTGGGAGTTCGATGAGGACTCAGGACGATACTACGTTTCCTTTCCAGACGATCAGTAGTTGTGCCCAGTTGGGGCGATCGGGGAGTTTGTTGCTTTTGGGGTTGTTCTCTATTTTGGTTCCGTAGTCAGACATTTATTGTTTCTGGATGCATGTAATGATATTTATGTTATTCTGTGATGTGGCGAGTGTAAGCCAACTATGTATCTCTTTTCCTTATTCATTACATGGGTTGTTGTGAAGATTATGTCACTTGCGACATTGCTTACAATGCGGTTATGCCTCTAAGTCGTGCTTCGACACGTGGGAGATATAGCCGCATTGTGGGCGTTACAAGTTGGTAATCAGAGCCTTCCCCGACCTTAGGAGCCCCCTGCTTGATTGAATCGTTGGCGTTCTTGAGTCTAGAAAAATGTTTTGAGTCATTTAGGATTATATATATCGGAGAGTAGGATTCTTTTTACTCCTCAGTCCCTTCGTCGCTCTGGTGAGGCATCCTGACGTAGAGTTTGACTCTTCTTTTCTCAAATTTCACAAAAAAAAATTAGGATCACGCGGGTATCTTGGAATCGTTCCGATGGATTTGTGACGAGAACATTGTTCTTGGTGCCTCCTGACATTTAGGGGTTGTGGCAGTGTCCCGGGGAGTTGAGCTCTGAGGTGTTGTCGTCACAATTTTATCGTTGCAGTTCTGGAATACCTGAGTTTCACCGACATCGAAAATCTCCTTTATGTAGTGGTTGGTGAGATAACCTCGACGCCACCCAGTACTTGGGCGGGAGTTCGGGAGTATTGCCATAACTCGTATAACGGATGCTTTTTGGAAGGTTGAGGTAAATGATTTTCGAAGGTTTCTTGGTTATGTGTTGAAGGATGGATACAGCTGGATGTAGGATTTGCTAGCTTTGGGTGAGATATTATGCTTCCCCTGTATCCCCAACACCTGATTGCATAACCGGGAAAGTTTCGGGAGTTTATAAGTGGGAATTCAAGTAGCTCCTAGGATATCTTTCTGACAGATGTATGATATGAAATTGGGGTTCGACGTCTAGTGGTCCGCCTATCCATGGTTGGTTTTACAGTGGTCTCGTTGTGTCTTAAAGAGTCCTTGGCTATGCTGACTCGGGGACGCTTCGTATGTCATGTGCACTGCCTTGTACATGATGGTGTTGTACGATCGAGCCCGTGTAGGCCCCACCACGAAAACTTCGGACGAAATCTCTATCATATGTTTGTTCCGGCTTATTCGGCAAGCCAATCCTTTGTTTTGTTTTGAGTTGTGGTATTCGAGTTGCTTCGAAGTCAAGTGTCGATTCCATACCTTTTCCTAAACAGTGTTCTCATACTCCTATGTGAATACTAATCCTTCATGATAATCAAGATTGTCATGCCAATCCTTTTTCAACCGGTGTGTCTCTCTTCAAGTGGATCCGATCATTTCAATAACAGCAAGATCAATTATCAGTTCTTCTCAATGGTGCTCATTTCATCTGTCCCAAGCTGCCTTTGTTTTCCCACCCTCCCACCCTTGTTTCTTCAAGGACTCAGATGTCTTAATCAAGTATCCATCTTATGGATGTGAAGACTCTTCATTCTTGTCTTTCAATGTTCTTACCCGGTGGTTATCATGAAGATATTCTACTAGTTTAGCATTCCCCGTTTATTTTTCTTCTCCGGTGTTTTCAATTCAAGCTTTCGGTGTTGATCTTATCCCTTTTTCTTCGTGGCAAATACTTTCTCATGCCGGTGCTCCTCATATTCAATCATTTCTCGCTATTCAATTTTTCCGGAGTGCTCAAGATATCTCAGAAGATTCGTGTTTCCACTCTACATTCGTTCAAGCTCTTTCGAGGATGCTATCTCATTCAAGTAATTTAACTCAACCGGCGTAATCTATCTTTTAAATCATTCAACGGTGTATTTTTCAGTGGGCCCTAACCCACAGGTCTTTTCCTAGGATCTTACCTGACTCTTCTTATTTTACTGGAGCTATTCTCAAATCTTTTAAAGTTTGACGTAAGAATGAATTGTCATTAGTCATATGTGTTTCTCCAAGTCCGGTCAAATTCTTTTCATCATTGGTTCAACCTTTCTAATTTTAATCTCGGAGTATCTCAACAATTTGGTGGTGCTTCTCATCGTAATTCTCAGATTTTGAAGACCGAAGAAGAGATTTTTCCTCTAAATCTTGCTCCTTTCTCTTCAAGATTCATGGTTCTAGCTTGTTTGCCATCCTCTCCTAAGTGTTTTGATTATGAGAATTCTTTTCACCCTTCCGGAGCAATTCAGGAGTCTTTTCAGTTTGTTTATCTGAAGGCCATCATTTCGGGATTATTCATTCCAGCTTTCAGCTCTCGTTATCCAAATCTTACCGGTGCATCGTTCAAGTGATCTCTAATCAGCTCGTGTTCTCTTCGTTCTCATGTATCTAAAATCTGTCAAGTATCTTCATTCGTTCTCTAATTCTTTCCGTTGTTTATTTATCTTTTCTATGTTCATTTTCAATTCTTACGGCGGTTCGTTCAAGAGTTCTTCTCCTTCGTTATCATACAGATTCATTTGTTCTTTCATCCTACCGGTGGATCATCGAAGACCTTCTCAAGTTTGCGCTATATCTCTCTTAATCTTTTCTACGAGAATAAGTAGTATGCCAAATCCGTTGCTTGTCATCAATTTAATTGGTGAAGGATACGCATAACATAATTCTTATTCTTGTTTCACCCAAATGATTAATTCCTTATTCCGGAGGTTCATCAAATTCTCGGTTTCACTTGATTCATCTTTCTTTTCCCGGAGTTCCAAGTTCTCTCAATTATTTCATCGTGAAGATCCATCTAATCATTGCAAGGATTCACCTTGTGTTTTCAACTTCTCTTTCCTTTCGTTTGATCATTCTTTTATTACTGGAGTTCTTCATGAAGGTTCTACATGATGGTTCATCAAGGATTTAATTCCTTCTCGAAGTGTTCATCGAGATTCTTTTCAGAGGAGCTCATGCATTCTTCATCTTGCAATCCGGGGTGCAATTCGTTCACGCATATCTTTTGAGGTGGTCTTATATCATTCTTTATAATTTCCCTTCGTGCTCCCTGATTCACAAGTTATCAAGAATGAGATATATTAAATCCATCAATCTCGTCATTGGAGTTATCTTGGGTTATATTTCACCTAAAACCTTCCCTAAGAATTGTTGCTATTTATGGTGCTCATATATGATCCAAGTTCTTCATCTACCCTCCCGGTGAAATAAGTTTCTTGTCTTCTCGTTCATATCAATCCAATATATTGTTTCTTCATTAGTGGCAGAATTTCACCTCATAGTTTTGAGTTGTTCTCCATAAGCCCACTACAAGCTTACTATTTTTGTTGTTGGTTGTTCCAACAACTCTGTTCGACCCTTCTCCTAAGGATGCCTTCTAAAGCTCTTTTGTGGCAAAAGTCGGCATTTTCTTCTCCATTCTCCTATTTCAATTATCTATCTTCTATTCTTTCGTTCCGGAGGCATTGTGGCATATCAAATTGTTCGTATCGACGAGTACTTCATTTCATTCCATTGCACCATGTTCGTTTGAGTTTATCTTGATGCCCTAAATGCTGTTGCAAGAGTGCTAGTTTCTGTTAGTTTCAGATTCATATCAGTAATTGGACATTTGTCATTTTTGCCATGATTGATGTGTGCCTCCTATGAACTTTAGCCCTACATGAGTTTTGAAGTATGCCATGCCATCTTTACATGGGTGTATGCCATGTATTTTTGTGATCTCTGTGGTGACTAGCACAAGCATGCAAAGTAGCTCTCGTAATGTTGCTGATTTCAGGGACTTAGAAATCTCCTAAGTCTTTGCCCTGTTAATATTTTGATGCCATGTATTCATGTTGCTACAGAGTGATCCATGCCTCTTTTGAGCATGATCAGTAAGGATGTTTTGTTGATATTGCTATGCTCTATCCATCCATGTCTTTGTTTGCAATTATGGAGCACCCTAGCTTGAGCCAATCAAGCTCTACTTTTGCTATAAAATGTTCCTGGCAGAATGTTTACATGTTAAGCAATTTTGTCGAGCTTGTTGTAGTTGATCCATGCAGGCTATGTTGTTGTTCTTGCCATGTTTAGCTTCTATGCCATGTCTACTTGCTGGGTGTATGCTTAGTTTTTCATGCAATGCCTTGTGTGAGTGCGTCGAGCTCGTAAACATGCCTATGTGAATCTGTTTTGCCATGTTCCAGTTTTCTACTAAGTCTGAATCTGTTAACGAAAGTTGCTATGTTCACATGGTTGCCATGGTATTTTCTAATCCCTTTTGGCTCATGGTCAGTAAGGGACTTTCATTGTATGCTTTGAGTAGCTTCATTCCATGCCTTGCCATGCCATGTTATGTTCCTGTAGCATGTTGTTATCGTGCTCTTAACATTGCTTCCTGATGTTAAATTCCTGACATGTTATTTTCACTAAGTCTGTAACCTGATATCTTTTGCACTTTTGCCATGCTTGTTTGAACCTGCTATTGAGTGAATTAGCCGTAGCTCAGTGTTCATCTTTTGTCAAGCATCTTGAGTGTATCCCTGCCATGTATTTTGTTGCTATGTTAGAGTGTTGTAACATGGTGTTCTTGATGCATTTAGATGGCCTCGTGCTGTTAATCGCAATTCGGTGCCATATTTGTTTTGCTTGTCATTTACAAACCGTGCATCCGATTCCGGTGATCTTTATATAGATTTCGACGGAAATCAACTCCCCTTTCCAGTGGCACTCTTGGTTTTCCAAGTTGAGGCCAGGTTCAATCTTTCCTTTCCGAAACATGCATATGCATCGCATATCACGTCCCGCATATCATGCCATGTTTTGCATCATGTTGTTTGTGCATTGCACGTGGTTGATTGTGTCTCCCTTTTCTTGTTGTTCTTGCTTGGGTAGAGCCGGGAGACGAGTACGTGATCTAGGAGCCAGTTGAGTACGTTTACGAGGATCAAGCTAACGTCAACTCGGAGAACTTTGCAGGCAAGATGACCATACCCTCGAAATCACTTCTATCTTTGCTTGCTAGATGCTCGCTCTTTTCCTATGCCAATGCTATGATACCTACCACTTTCTTATCATGCCTCCCATATTGCCATGTCAAAGCTCTAACCCACCTTGTCCTAGCAAACCATTGTTTGGCTATGTTACCGCTTTGCTCAGCCCCTCTTATAGTGTTGCTAGTTGCAGGTGAAGATTAGAGTTTGTTCCTTGTTGGAACATGTTTATTGTTGGGATATCACTATTATTATCTTGTCTACTTTAATGCGTCTATATACTTGGTAAATGGTGAAAGGCTCGGCCTTATGCCTGGTGTTTGTTTCCACTCTTGCCACCCTAGTTTTCCGTCATACCGGTGTTATGTTCCTTGATTTTGCGTTGCTTACACGGTTGGGTTATAATGGGAACCCCTTGATAGTTCGCCTTGAATAAAACTCCTCCAGCAATGCCCAACCTTGGTTTTACCATTTGCCACCTAGCTTCTTTTTCCCTTGGGTTTCCGGAGCCCGAGGGTCATCTTTATTTTAACCCCCCCCCCCCGGGCCAGTGCTCCTCTGAGTGTTGGTCCGAAATGGGCAGCCTGCGGGGCCACCTCGGGGTAACTCGAGGGTTGGTTTTACTCATAGCTTGACCTATCTGAGTGTGCCCTGAGAACGAGATATGTGCATCTCCTATCGGGATTTGTCAGCACATTCGGGCGGCTTTGCTGGTTTAGCTTTACCATTGTCGAGATATCTTGTGACCGAGATTCCGAGTCTGACCGGATTGTCTTGGGAGAAGGAATATCCTTCGTTGATCGTGAGAGCTTGTGATGGGCTAAGTTGGGACACCCCTGCAGGGATTTGAACTTTCGAAAGCCGTGCCGGCGGTTATGGGCAGATGGGAATTTGTTAATGTCCGGTTGTAGAAAACCTGAAACTAAACTTAACTAAAATGGATCAACAACGTGTGTTGGGGATATCACTACTGGGCGTAAACCGGCCTATCTGGGCCAGGTTAACTTCGTCAGTAGTTAAGTATGTTAAAGCCCAAGAAGGCAGATGAGGGCTCAAGGCCCATAGTCGGTTCAAGGCCTGTAGCCGTAAGCCGGCGTTGGTATTTAACTTGTATTGTAAGTTAGGAATAAGTAGAGACCAAACCGGACACACCTATGAGCTGGTATTGGGACTCTGTGAACCGACGGGCGTCACCCGTGTATATAAGGGGACGACCCGGCGGCGGTTCAAGGACAACAGACAACAAGTCGAGACATAGGCGAAGCTTGTTTGCTCCCTGGTCATCGAAACCCCATCAATTCCATCACAACTAGACGTAGGCTTTTACCTTCCTCGAAGGGGCCGAACTAGTATAAACTCTCTTGCGTCCCTGTGTCTGCTTTAACCCCTTCAAGCTAACCCGTCGCGATGGCTCCATGACCAAGTCCTTTCTCTAGGACATCTGTCGTGACAAAACCATGACAGTTGGCGCCCACCGTGGGGCTATCGCACGATGGTTTCAAGTTCTTGGAGGGCCGCTTTGAAGGACTCGAGGGCTACGTCATGGGCCGGATGACTAAGAGTCGTCGCGGCAAGCTCTACATCGATGATGCAGGCTGGGGCCCCGAGGCCGGCTCAGTTGAGTACGGGTATCGGGTCCCCTTTGGTGGCATACACGTTTTCATCGGCAAGATCGGTGAACCGGGCCCTGAGCCGGGCATCTGCACCGACCTCGTCGAAACGGCTCAGCGTGCGTGGTCCGCCCGGGTTAAACCGGCCATGAGGCATGCCTTCGTGGGATTCATCCACGGAGGAAGTTATGAGGGTGGATCGGAATCCCGCGGCGAGACCGTCGTTTGTTCCGATGACGAGTCATCAACCAGAGAAACCGAATCTCTATATCAGCTACAAGACGGCCGGATTGGGGACTGTTCCGATGGTGACAGTATTCCGGACCCCTCTGATCTACCCAACCGAGTTGGAATATTCATGGCTGGCACACAAGCAGCACTTCATTCTTCGACCGCTGCGCCAATAACCTCCGGTTCAGCAGCGGCGACAGCTGCTGGGGCAGGGAGCTCTGCGCGCCCGCCGGCTCAAGTTCTATTAGATCTATTTGATGCATTGGTTGTGCTTATGGCAGAAGCTAATCCGGCGGATCAGGAAGTCCACAACACGGAGATTGCAAAGGTGAAGGAACAGATCACCCAGGCCAAGGCGGACCTGGCAGCTGAGGATGCCAGGATGACCGCAGAGTGGGCCGCTTTAGACGCACAAGCCTACAGGCTCATGTTGGACCAGAACGCGGTTCAAGGACAACAGACAACAAGTCATGAAGAGGAAGTACCGATCCCGTTTGCCTTCGGTTTTCGAGGCCAGAGACCTTTTCAACACCCCAGGAGCAGGAACCAGTAATCTGCTGGAGGTAAACCGGGCGGAAGCCCCTGCGACCGGCGCGCCGGTTCAGCCCCGTCGGATGGATCTGCCTCGTCAAAATACTGTTATACCTCAGGCTGTTTCGACACCTCCGGGTCACTACTCCAACCCGATGGACAATCTCGTTGCCGCTGCTACACGGCTGGAGGCCATTCCAATTGAAGGTGACTCGCCGCAGGCAGTAGAGACGCGACGGGTCAAGGAGCTTCTGAGGATAGCTTTGGTCCAACAGGAAGCATACTCGTACAGCCGCGACCGGATCCACTCGACCCCCCGTCCAAGCCAGAGCTATAGCAGACATATGGATGAACCGGCAGTGTCGAGTAATGAACGACGTGGAGCACCCCGTGGCAACAACCCGGTGGGTGGTGCTGATAACGCTCAAGAAGTGGTGCACCGGGCCCGAGCGCACAGGGAGGCCGAGTTAGCCGCACAGTATCAGGCTCGACAGCTCACGCCGGTTCGTCCAACTATCTCGATCGAACCTGGTGTTACTTCTAGTTCTTTGGGGGTGCCTTGCCTTGTCCCCGCTTTACGCAATGTGCGCCTGCCCAAGGATTTCAAAGGCCCACGCAAAGTACCAAATTACACGGCGGATCAACCTCCAGAGACATGGGTGGAGAGCTATGAGATGGCCATGGAGATGCTTGATGTGGATGACACGGCGTGTGTGAAATACTTTACCATGATGCTTGAAGGAACGGCCCGTACTTGGTTAAAAAGCTTGCCGGCTAATTCTATCAGTTCATGGGCCCAATTACGAGCCCGGTTTATCAGCAATTTCTAGGATACATGTAAACAGCCTATGTCGATAGTGGACTTAGCTGCCTGCATCCAGGAGGAAGGAGAATCGACGACTCATTGGGTGTGCCGGGTTTCACAAGTGTTGCATTCATCTGACCGCATCAACGCTGACACCGCAGTATTAACCCTAGAAGGCAACTGCCGGTTTGGGCCCCTAAAGCTGAATTTGGGACGGATGAAGCGTCATTGCACTGACATGGGGACCCTCATGGCTGCTTTGGTAAAGTATGCTGATTCTGATAGTACCAAGGATCCCGAATCTGATGATGACAAGGTAGGAAAGGGAAAGAGGAACGTCAACTCCAAAGGGCAGCAGCATCACTTGGCAGGCAATGGTGGTGGAGGCAAGCGTAAAGCGGATGGTAACATGGACTTTGTGGCTAATACCAACGCGCAGGACAAGGGCCAGCAACGCAGGGGTAAACCGCCAAATCGCAGTGGGGCACCCAACCCTAACCCGGACCGCCTAAACTATCTACTGAGCCAGCCCTGTCCGAGACATGGGACGAAGGAGGCGCAAGCAAACCACCTTTGAAAGGATTGCTTCATTATGCAGGAGTTCAAAAATTCTAATGCTTTCCGGTATGATCACGGCTCCGGCGGTGGCTCAGGATCCGGGCCGGGTTACGGTGGAGGAAATTCCGGTTCAGGATTTAATGGTAATCCGGGCGGACATAATAATCAAAATAATTAGAACAACCAGGGTGGTTACAACCAACAGCAGCAACAGTCAGGTTACCAGAGCAACCCAAAGCAGTTGAGTAGTGGGCCGTACCATGTCTTCACCACTAGCTTGGACAAGCGAGATCGGAAGGTTCAGAGGCGGGCAGTCAACTCTGTTGAACCGGCCGTGCCCCGTTATCTACGCTGGTCTGAATAGCCAATCATATGGAGCAGAGAGGATCACCCTCCCCAGGTTGATAATCCGGGTCTGTTGGCTCTGGTGGTGGCGCCTCAGGTGGGAGGTTACAAGTTCACCAAAGTGCTCATGGATGGAGGGAGCAGCATTAATATCTTGTACTATGAGACCTTCCGTCGTATGGGACTAACAGATAAAAATCTCAAACCGTCTAATACGGTGTTCCACGGTGTGGTACCTGGCAAATCAACATATCCTGTTGGTAAGATAGCTCTAGAAGTGGCCTTTGGGGATGATCATGATTCCAGGTCAGAGACATTGACGTTTGAAGTGGTGAAAATCCAAGGTCCATATCACGCCCTGTTTGGGCGACCGGCCTACGCCAAGTTTATAGCACGGCCCTGTTATGTGTATTTGCAGCTCAAGATGCCGGGTCACAAGGGGACAATAACAGTTCACGGAAGCCGTAAAATCGCTTTGGAGTGCGAGGAAGGAGATGCGGCCTACGCAGAGTCGGTTTGTGCCACCGAGGAGTTGAAGTATTATAAGGACAATGTTGATCCGGCGGACATGACTCCATTAAAGAAGCCAACTACGGAGCATGATCCGGCCCTGAAGTTCAAATCAGAAACTAAGCTTGTTGACTTCGTACCTGGCGATTCGTCCAAGCAGTTCAGCATCAGTGCCAACTTAGATCCGAAATAGGAAAGCGCGCTCATCGAGTTCATCCGTGAGAATCGGGACATTTTTGCATGGAAGCCCTCTGACATGCCAGGTGTACCGAGGCAACTCGCTGAGCACACCCTTAATCTGGATCCTAAATACAAACCGGTGAAACAGTTCCTCCGCCAGTTTAACAAAGAAAGACGCAAGGCGATTGGAGAAGAGGTAGCTAGGCTCTTAGCAGCTGGCTTTATTGTTGAAGTTTTTCACCCTGAGTGGCTTGCCAATCCGGTGCTGGTCCTTCAGAAAAATGGCACCTGGCGCATGTGTGTGGATTACACAGATCTTAATAAGGCTTCTCCAGCAGATCCTTTTGCCCTCCCCCGTATTGATCAAATTATTGATGCTACAGTGGGTTGTGAGCGTTTAAGTGTTTTGGATGCATATTCTGGCTATCATCAGATCAAAATGGTAGTTAAGGACCAGGAGAAGACGGCATTCATAACTCCCTTTGGAGCCTTTTGCTATGTGTCTATGCCCTTTGGGCTCAAGAGTGCCCAGGCAACTTATCAACGGTGTGTACAAAATTGTCTTCACAAGCAGATTGGCCGTAATGTACATGCTTACGTGGATGATATCGTGGTTAAGTCTAGGGAGAAGGAGACTCTGGTTGATGATTTGAAGGAAACCTTTGATAACCTGAGGACGTACAAGATGATGCTTAATCCGGACAAGTGTGTCTTTGGTGTACCGGCGGGCAAGTTATTGGGTTTTCTGGTGTCCAACAGGGGAATTGAGGCTAATCCGGAGAAGATCACAGCCATCACCTCCTTGGCTAAAGCGAAGTGTATCAATGATGTTCAACGCCTGGCAGGCCGGATTGCCGCGTTAAGCTGGTTTATCAATCGTCTTGGTGAGAAGGCAATCCCTTTGTATCAGATGTTGAAGAAGACGAATCAGTTTGTCCGGAGTTCCGCTGCAGATGAAGCATTTGAGGACTTAAAGCGGAAATTGGCCAATCCGCCTGTGCTCGCCGCTCCCATTGACAAGGAGCCGTTACTGCTATATGTTGCTGCTAATGCTTGTGCGGTCAGCGTGGCTATTGTGGTGGAGCGAAAGGAGGCAGGTAAGGAGCATCCGGTTCAACGTCCGATCTATTATATCAGCGAGGTACTCATTGAGTCCAAGCAAAGGTATCTGCATTGGAAGAAGCTGGTGTATGGAGTTTTTATGGCAAGCCGGAAGCTTAAACAATACTTCCAAGGGCACCCAATTACGATGGTCAGTTCTGCTCCTTTGGGGGATATCATCCAGAACCGGGAAGCGACTGGCTGGATTGCCAAGTGGGCTATAGAGCTTGGGCCGCACGGTTTGAAGTATGTGCCTCGGACGGCGGTTAAGTCTAAAGCACTTGTTGATTTCATCAATGATTGGACGGAAATGCAAGCGCCTGAAGAAAAGTCGGATCACACATATTGGACCATCCATTTTGACGGATCCAGGCAATTGGAAGGCTCGGGGGTTGGAGTCGTATTAACTTCCCCACGAGGTGACAAGTTTTGTTACGTTCTCCGCTTAATGTTCAATTGTACTAACAATGCAGCTGAGTATGAAGCCTTGCTCCACGGTCTTCGGATGGCTAAGGAGATGAATCTAAGTCGAGTTAAGTGCTTCGGTGACTCGGACCTTGTGGCTCAGCAAGTATCTGGCACTTGGGACTCCAAGGACCCACTCATGGCAGCATATCGTCGTGAGGTGGATATTGTTGCAGGTCACTTTAAAGGCTATCAGGTGGACCACGTGGACCGGCGGAAGAATGAAGCGGCGGACGCTTTAAGCCGGCTGGGCTCTCAGCGCAAACCGGTCCCGCCCAATGTTTTTCTGGATGTGTTGCACAACCCGTCGGTCAAGATCCCTGGTGAAGCGGATTTGGCTATTCCTGATCCGGAGGCTCAATTGGTGGCAGCTCTTCATGTTATTCCGGATTGGACGCTTCCTTACCTGGCGTACAAGAACCGAGGCGAGTTCCCAGAGGATGAGACTCTGGCCCGATAGATAATCCGACGATCCAAGTCCATGACTATTATCAACGGCGAGTTGCATCATTGCAGTGTGTCAGGGGCGTTTCAACGCTGTGTGTCTCCTGAAGAAGGCCGTGAAATTTTGCGTGAGATCCACGAAGGAGATTGTAGTCACCATGCTGGTTCAAAATCTCTGGTGGCTAAAGCGTTTCGCCATGGCTTCTATTGGTTAACTGCTCATGCTGATGCGGAGGATCTGGTCAGACGATGTGATGGTTGCCAAAAGTTTTCAAGACGTGCTCATGTGCCGGCTCAAGAATTGAGAATGATTCCAATTACTTGGCCGTTTGCAACTTGGGGGCTGGATATGGTTGGGCCTTTCAAAAGGTCCAAAGATAAGAAGACCCACCTCCTGGTGGCGGTTGACAAGTTTACAAAGTGGGTGGAGGCAGAACCTGTTAGCAAGTGTTTTGCGGCCACGGCGGTTCAGTTCATCAAAAAAGTGATTTTCCGGTTTGGCTTTCCACATAGTATCATCACAGATAATGGTACCAATTTGTCCAAAGGTGCCATGAAGGAGTTCTGCGAACGGGAGCACATCCGGCTCGACATTTCATCGGTGGCACACCCACAGTCCAATGGTCAAGCAGAAAGGGCTAATCAAGAGATCTTGAGAGGCATCAAGCCCCGGCTTATGGTTCCTTTGCAGAGAACACCGGGTTGTTGGGTAGAAGAGTTACCATATGTGTTATGGAGCATCAATACTACACCCAACAGATCAACAGGATACACACTGTTCTTCATGGTTTACGGAGCGGAGGCGGTTCTCCCCAGTGATATCCGTCATGATTCACCCCGTGTGGCAGCTTATGTTGAAGCGGATAATGAGACATCACGGCAAGACGCTTTGGACCTGTTGGATGAAGAACGTGACATAGCAGCCGCCCGCTCGGCGATTTACCAACAGGATCTTCGTCGTTATCACAGTCGCCGAGTCAGAACTAGAACCTTTCAGGAAGGAGATTTGGTGCTTCGGCTCATCCAAGATCAGACTGATATGCATAAGCTATCCCCACCTTGGGAGGGGCCTTTCATGGTCAGCAAGAATCTGCACAACCGGTCATACTATCTGATCGATATTCGAGAGCATAAAGACTCACGTACATCAGAGGAGGAGACCAACAGGCCGTGGAACATAGCTCATCTTCGGCCTTACTATACCTGAGCCATTGGCTCTACTTATGTACATATTACGACGATGTATATATTATGATTAAATATAATAAACCGGAACCTCAGCTAAAGCGGGGTATATGTTCTTTTACATCATGTGTGGTTACACGGAGTTGTTCTAAAGCGGCCTCCGGTTTACCCCTTGAGTTAGCTTTTCAAAAGCATCATGTTATATCACTTAGGGGCTTGGTCGTGTCCGAACCAATGCAATACCTCTTGATAGGCGAGAGCCACTAGATCACTTGGGGACTTGGTCACGTCTGAACCAGTCATGCCTCTTGATCGGCCTAAGGCCACAGAATCACTTGGGGGCTTGGTCGAACCCGAACCATTGCCATGCCACTTGATCGGCATAAATGCCACGGTTTCATTTGGGGACCTGGCTGACTTGAACCATAGCTACACCTATCGGGAGCTTGGTCATGTTCGACCATGGTAATGCCATCTGATCAGCTCAAATAAGCCTCTTTTTGCAAACGGTTTTGTCATTGCCTTTGCTTCACACTTTTCTTTGAAAGATATTTCTTTCTTTTTATTGCGTTTTTTAAACCGACAAAGTTTTAAGCCGATTCAAACTTTCAATTGATGGAACACGATCCATCTTAATCCGGAGACTATTTGCTCGGTTTGATTTTTTGTTAACATCCTATTATGGAGTAACACGGTGTTTATTATAACCCGGCACGGTTTACATGGTAAACCGGCATCATATATATACAGGAGCTGCTATCTCCTCCAGCAGTGTGGGTTTATAAAAACTCCGCTTCAAGATTGGCCAAGCCAACTTCACGTCCAACGATGGTAGGTATTATGTATCTCAAAATTTGGTCATATACTTAAAAATTTCGGATGTTTTGATTTCATATATGCAGACATCATATTCCACCTGACGGTACAACCGCGGTGGCACTTTAAGATTTTTATTGCAGAAAGTACTTTGGAAAGTTCATCACCCAAAGGAAGAGCAAGTTGCAGTAATTATGCACGAAGGCATATCAGCATCAAAAGTATTAGCTAGCCTATTACAAGGCAACACGGTGCCCACAATAAGATCATTGTTTTTTGCAAGGGAGAAGCCATTTTGAACCAGCTTCCGGTTCAAGCTTGGTCACCAGCCCGGCCTGATAGTTGTGGGTCATCCCGCACCGCTTCAGCTTCAGTTTCTCTACCCAGCAGCTGGAAATCAACAGTTGTCCAGTCGATTCCCATTAATGCTTGAAAGATAGCTTCATCATGGATCAGCAACGACGGGTCAATATCGGGAGCGTAAGTATGCTTACGGATTGGAGGGATAAGATTTCCGCTTCATGAATTGGTGCAGCTACTCGCTTGTTTTGATTGTCATATTGGGCTTGATAATGAGACAAGTCTGCTTCTTCAGCCAATTGACAAGCTAGCAGATGCACCTCCCAGTTTATTGCTCGCAGATCCGCTTCACTAAACTCTGACCCGTCTTCCTTCAAGCTGGGATAGCCCTGAGCCGCTTCAATAGGGTTAAAATCCGGCACCCAAACTTTTGCCCGGATTAAGGCATTGATCGCACCGGTTCGAGCAGCAGATTTCTTCAGCTCTTCAACCCGGGCAGGAAGCACCAACAGTTTCATCAGAGTGTCCTGAATCAAAGTGGGCACCGGCTTGTTGTGGGATGCAGTACAGATGATCCGTTGTGCACCAATGTACAGTTGTTCGATCAACGTGTAGGCGGCTTTCAATTTCTTCCGCACATCTGACCCCAAGTGACCAATGCGTGTCCTTGAAATATCACCAAGGGTTAACAAACCGGTAGCTCTGTAAGACGGCAGAATCAATTCAAAAATCAAATCGGCTTACCAAAGATAGCAGCGGTCATGGCATGCACGTGCCGCTTTATGCTGGTCAGTTCATCCACCACCGGTTTTAGTGCAGCCTCGACGTCTTCTGCTCGTTTGGTTAAAGCGGATTTTCAGTAGCCCAATCCGCCCGCTCCTTCTTGAAATCCTTCTTAAGCTGTTCCATGATGCTTAAGGCGCTGATCAACTCCTCTTTTGCTTTTGAGGTTTCAATCTATTGGGACTTCAGATTTTCTTGGAGATCGGCGATTTGGGTCTCTTTTATCTTCAGCTCAGCCTGCATACAGACAGTTATATGATTCAGCAAGCAGTGCAAGAATTGAAGCACCAACCACATAACAAGTTATGCACTTGGTGCTTGGGGGCTAATGCCTATTTGATCGTCATCTTTCAATTGATTACAAAGTCCCAAGCTCAATACAAGTATTCAACTTGGCACTTGGGGGCTAATGGCTATTTTTTCAAAAAAGTTCTGATGCGGAGATATTAATTACTTAAGTCCCGGTTTAACTACACTAAGTTGAACCGGCCCTTGGGGGCTACATCAGCGAATTTCGAGGCATTAAGATTTATATTAGTAAGTCCCGGTTTGAAAGAAGATTACAAACCTGCCCTTGGGGGCTAGGAGAGTCAGCAAGAATTGAAGCATACAAGCAGGAAAGAGCATATGGAAGTTACCTCATATTTATCTTTCATCATGTTAACCAGACCGGCTTCATAGTCACGACTGGTATATAGCCGGTTCAGATAGCCGGAATGGATGTCTTGGGTGTTCAGACCAGCGTAAGTCGCCAGATCAACATTCCACTTGCCTTTGCCAAAGGCAGCAAATTCTTCCTTGGCAGTATGTTTAGACAAAGCGACAGGATTGCCTGGCTCTGTGCGACCAATGCCAGTAATGACAACCTCATCATCCTTGGCATCACCGGTTTGAACTGGGGCCGTTGGCTTATCAGTAGGCTTTGTTGGATTGGTGGATTTCTCAATCCGGATGGGGCTTGTGGGCTGGTTGACAGGACTTGAGGTATCAATAGGCCTCTCTTCAGCAATAAGATCGTCATCTCGCTGCGGTGGATCATTGGGTATGTCTTCAGGAATAGATGCTTCAAGATCTGGTGTTTTGCCCGGTTCAGGGACGGCATCCTCCTCGACCGCTTTATCCAGGCGAGCTTTTTTGCTCGACCTAGGCTTGGCCCTGAAAGGAATAACAAAGTCAAATATAGCATATGTTCCAAGGTGATGTACCGGACATATTAAGATAAGTATGGCTTACCCAAGCACCGTTTTGAGCGGTGGCAGCTGAGTAGCCGATGACTCGCCGGAGGATGAGTGGGAAGTAACCTGATAATCGGAGTCAGATGGATTAAGAGGTTGACGAAAACAGCCCGCTTTAGGACAAGCACTGACAAGCAAATTAGAGACCTCTGAACGGCGTTTCTGAACCGGACTGTTCGGTAAACCGGTGGAGGTAACTACCTGGCCGCTGTGCCGGGTTGTGCGGCGAGCTTCATGCTGTTGGGTCTTCATAAGAAATTTGGGATCCAAATAAGCAAGAGGATGAGAAAATTTAACTTTTCGGTTTGCCTGACGGATTTTTAGTGAAGGCAAAGGTTCTGAATCGGAAGAGAGAATAATTACCTCTACAGCATCAGCATGGCTGGCTTCGGCATCATCCTGACAAATATCACCATCAATAAGATGCATGAAAAATAAGCCAAGTGAGTCAAGCCCTACCTCAAGGTCCGGATTATCCACATCATCATCAGGGGCCGGATTAGAGGATGCAGTGGTTCTTTTCCTGTGGGCAGTCTTCTTCACAGCTTTAGTCTTTTGCCGGGTTGATCTTTCCGGTTTGTCTGGTTTTTCTGGTTTCTCCTGCGGCAGTTTCTTGCTCCAAAATGGATCATTGCCCTGGTTACACATACACTGGTATTAAACAATGACCAGATATATCAATAACAGGTTCAGCAAAAAGAAGAATCAAACTCTTACAGCTAGCGGTTTGTTGGTGGCACAGAAGGGAAGCAGGCCGGTTTTAGCACATATGTGTTCCGGTTCATTCAGCATCTTGTTCACAGCCTCTGTGATTTCTTCGTCGGTGAGCTAGATGTTAGCATGCCGCAGTGGGTCATCAACACTGCCAGTATACTCGCACATCAAACCGGAGCGCTGACTAAGGGGTAATAAGCTCCATGATATCCAACAGCGAGCGAGATCAACCCCTGTTAAACCGTTGGCCATAAAGGCTCTGAGCTTGGACAGTTGAGGAGCGTATTTGCTTCTTTCTTTGGCAGTCAACCTTTGCGGAAAGGGGTGTGTATTACTAAGCCGCCCCGGACAAAAGCCAGGCAAAGGATTTTCACTAGCAGGGGAGGTGTCTTTGCAATAGAACCATGTTTGATTCCACTCTTTGGGGTGGCTATGCAGCTTGGCATGAGGGTATGTGACCTCTTTCCTTTTCTGAATCGCCACACCGCCCAATTCCGTATTGGAACCATCAGAAAACTCAGTACGGCAGTTTAGATGGAAACAGTCTCTGAACAACTCCACTGTGGGCTCCTCTTGAAAGAACGCCTCACAGAGCACTTGGAAGTGACACATGTTTGTAACAGAGTTGGGACCAGTGTCTTGTGGGTGGAGTTGAAAATCGGCTAAAATGTCCTGGTAAAATTTAGAACCGGGCGGCTTAAAGCCCCGGGCTAAGTGATCTACGAAAACGACGACCTCTCCTTCTTGAGGTGTGGGAGGGCATTCTTTGCCAGGAGCCCTCCAATGGATGGTATCTTTGCTGCCTAAGGCGCCGATCAGGACTAAATCATCCAGTTGAGCCTCTGTGACGCGAGAAGGAACCCAGTTGCACTCATATACTTGCTTGGCCATGATGAAATCTATAAGGTAGATGATCCCGGTTCAAAAATGCATTGATTAAGGTACATTGGTGTGTGCAATGTTAAACCGGAGACAGATCTATCTAAATCGGAGTTTTATGAAGCAACAACATCTGGCGGTTCAACAAGGGGACTAATGGTATATACCGATTTGGCAATTTTTTCTACAAAGTTAAACCGACTGGTCTAAACATTGAAGCAGATGACTAAGTTTACAGAAACAGATTTCATAAGACTTCTCTGCAGCGACGGATCTGAAGCAAGTTCAGAAAACAAGGAAAATATTCAAGGTTCAAAAAAGAACAGTACTGAATCAATGGGCAGAGATACATATAGATCTATGGTCTTGAGGCATGAAACTGAAGGCGAATGCTAAAAACTACCGCTACACAGAGTAAGGATTCACAGATGCATCTAGGAGTTATCGTATGAACACGAAACAGGCGATGAACACTAGAAGAACATGAAACCCTAGAGCAGATCTGTGTTGAAAAGAACAGAAGACTTACTGGAGATGAGAAAGACGAGGAAGGTTGCCGCGGTGCTCTGGTGCGCCCAGGTTGATGCAGCGGCCAAGGTTGATGCAGAGGTTGACGGTGGCGGCGGAGCTCTGAAGCTGGGCGACGCGAGGAAGACGAAGCACAAGGGCACGGAGGGGAAAAAGAAATGACCCTTCGGTCCTATTTATAAGGCAAGGGACAGGAGTCAGGCGCGAAAATCAAGGGACCGTGGGTTTGGAAACGAAGATGTCGCCTTAATTGTCGCAGACCTATTAAGGTCCTTTATAACAGGTGACGTCATGCCGGTTTACAACGACCAGAGAAGATGACATCACAGCGGTTCAACAAACTACAAGAAGATATTGAAGATGAAGATTTTTGCTAAAGGATTGACATGAACATGTTCAAATCAATCTGGGGCCTAATGTTGGGGATATCACTACTGGGCGTAAACCGGCCTATCTGGGCCAGGTTAACTTCATCAGTAGTTAAGTATGTTAAAGCCCAAGAAGGCAGATGAGGGCTCAAGGCCCATAGTCGGTTCAAGGCCTGTAGCCGTAAACCGGCGTTGGTATTTAACTTGTATTGTAAGTTAGGAATAAGTAGAGACCAAACCGGACACATCTATGAGCCGGTATTGGGACTCTGTGAACCGACGGGCGTCACCCGTGTATATAAGGGGACGACCCAGCGGCAGTTCAAGGACAACAGACAACAACTCAAGACATAGGCGAAGCTTGTTTGCTCCCTGGTCATCGAAACCCCATCAATTCCATCACAACTAGACGTAGGCTTTTACCTTCCTCGAAGGGGCCGAACTAGTATAAACTCTCTTGCGTCCCTGTGTCCGCTTTAACCCCTTCAAGCTAACCCGTCGCGATGGCTCCACGACCAAGTCCTTTCTCTAGGACATCTGCCGTGACAAAACCACGACAACGTGTGTAACCGTGATGGTCTCTTCTCGGCGGGGTGCGGGAAGTGAACACGGTGTTGGAGTTATGCTTGACCGTAAGTAGTTTTAGGATCACTTCTAGTTTACGACCGTGCTTTGCCTTCTCTCCTCGCTCTCATTTGCGTAAGGTAGCCACCATATATGCTAGTGCTTGCTGCAGCTCCACCTCATACTTTTACCCTTCCTATAAGCTTAAATAGTCTTGATCGCGAGGGTGTGAGATTGCTGAGTCCCTGTGACTCACAGATTACTTCAAAACCAGATGCGGGGACCGATGATACCGCTCAAGGTGATTCAACAGAGATCAAGTGGGAGTTCGATGAGGACTCAGGACGATACTACATTTCCTTTCCAGACGATCAGTAGTGGTGCCCAGTTGGGGCGATTGGGGACTTTGTCGCTTTTGGGGTTGTTCTTTATTTTGGTTCCGTAGTCGGACCTTGATTGTATCTGGATGCATGTAATGATATTTATGTTATTGTGTGACGTGGCGAGTGTAAGCCAACTATGTATCTCTTTTCCTTATTCATTACATGGGTTGTTGTGAAGATTACCTCACTTGCGACATTGCTTACAATGCGGTTATGCCTCTAAGTCGTGCGTCGACACGTGGGAGATATAGCCGCATCATGGGCGTTACACTTTCATCATCAGCAAAGTGTTGGGCAACGACTCCTACTACCTAATTGATGCTCAGAAGCCCCGAGCACGCAAGAGGGACGACTCTGGCAAAGAGACGGAGCGGCCATGGAATGCAAACCTCCTTCGAAGATTTTACAGTTAATGCAGTATGTATCACGCTGCCTTTTGTATTAAAGTATGAAGACCTCGGGCCCCTCGAGAAGAGCTCGGGGACTGCCCTCTTTTATCTATATGATAAGAGTTATGCCTATGAGTATGTTATTCTTTGTTATACCGCTTGGCACCAAGTTCGACTAGTTGGCCCAGGGACTTGCCGTCTTAAACTACGAAATGACTTCCTGCAGCCGGACAAATAGTGTGTGGCACTTAAGCCGTCTCCTATTAGAAGCCGCAGATCGCAGAGCGACTGTCTGGTGGGCAGGAGTAAGGTAGAATGGGTGTCCGCATGAAAAATGGCTAAGGACTCAAAGATGCACATAGTTTAAGCCGGTTCCCAGCCTTTTACAACTGACTCTTGAGCAGTCGGCTCGCCGTTCTCTAAATTAACTTGCTAAAAACTCTAAATGGCTAAGTACTTGCCTTCCCAAAGAAGCTAAGTTCTTGATCCAGTAGCAGTCTGCACAGCAGCTGTCCGACTGGCAAGACGGCAACCAAGGGAAGGCGGCAAAGGAAAAAGCCAAAGAGCAATAAACAAGAAGAGATAGAACGAGGATAAATATTTACATAGAAAAGGCCCTTGGCCGAATCCTCAAACAGAAGTTCAAGATACACCCAGTGGGTGGAATTGTGCAAAATAACAAGTTCATTGAGACTATTAAGCAGGTAAAAACAAAGATAAAGTGGCAGCCTAGGAAACCACAGACGAACTCGGAGGACCGGACGGGTCGGCGGTGCCAGTTGCCGGGGCGGCCGGCTGGTTGGTCTCCGCTTGATCACCTCTGGCGGCAGTTGGCTCGGTTGGGCGCGGCTCGTTACTAGAGGCGCGGTCGAGCTGGGGCTGGCCGTCTGCTCCGACTTCTGGCGCCTCCTCCTCCTCGCCTTCTTCCTCTCCACTAGAGTCAATCACCTCCGTCGAGTCCTCGCCGTTGTCCGGGTTCAACCCGAACCACTCCGGCGGCACCACCTCGCCGTTTTCAGCCCGCTCTGGGACGAAGACGCTGGTGTCGGTGTATTCGGCGATCTACATGGCGCGCTTGACGAGATCGTCTTCCACGACCGCCAACTCCGCCTGAGCTTCCAGCCGGAACGTGGCTAGCTGGGCTAGACTCAGCCCAGGATACCACGCCTTGGCGAACTCTAAGGCCCGGCGCGCTCCAGCCCAGGCCGAAGAGCCCTTCCAGGCCTCAAGACGGCCGGCTGCTACCTCCAGCCAGTTGGCAGTCCGACTGGGGGCGCGCGGAGCCTGCATATCTGGCCACAGGGCGGCAATCGCCAGGGCACCGACACGTTGAAGTCGGCGCAGCATCCGATGGGCCGGTCGAAGGCGGGCCTCGATGCTCAGGATCTGCTCGCCAAGAGTTTGGGGGGGCGTTGGTGGCGATCTGTGCGCCGTCCGCCCTCCGCCATTCACGATCAGCCTTGATGGCTTGATTGGCGGCGTTAGAATGGCCGGGGAAGAAGTCTGCCAAGGAAGAAGAACGAAGAGCAAGGTCAAAAACTAGAGGCCGACTCAACTAGCAGTCGGCAGCTTAGAAAAGGAAAATGAGGGGAAGCTCACCGTCGACGAGATCTTCGATTGCGTGGGAGCCGGAGAGCAGCGTCGTCTCTGTGTCGGTCCAGGAGGAGCGCTCGGACGCGAATTCGGCAAGGAGGGCGGTCTCCTTGTCCTCCGCCACCTTCTGGGCCTTCTGGAGCAGCTCCTTCTGCTCCGCCAGCTGCGTAGCCAGCCGGTCGCGCTCCTCCGTCAGCCGGCCGCACTCCTCCTCCTTGACACACTGCACGGTGTTGGCCTCACCCAGCTGCTGCTGCAGGGCGGCATTGGCTTCTGAAGAAGAAGAAGGAGGGGCGTCAGTCGTCAACAAGGAAGAAAGATCGCCGGGGAGATCCGGCCCGATTGCTCAGCAGTCGGCCCGGATCTCGGGGACTACAGCCCGCGGGTGCGCCAGCGCGCCCCCGCGAAGAAGGAAGAGGACTCACCCCGACTGTCCGACAAGTCGGCGGTCCGCTTGGCCAGCTCCTCAATGTTGGTGTTGAAGGCGGTCACGCGAAGATTGTGGTAATCCTGCATCAAAATTTCAGACAAAATGTTGGTACTTAGAACTCACCGATTAGAGTTCCGAGCCGCCTGCTCAGCAGCCGGCCCGAAACTCGGGGACTACACCCAGTGGGTGCGCTGGCGCGCCCCACAAAGAAGAACAAGAAACAAAAGCAAAAAAGGAAGGACGCGTACCCGGATGGCTGCTCGTGATGCCAGATACGCCTTGGTGCATTCCTTGATGGCGTCACCCTCGGCTCGGAGCATGGCTTGGACGTCCAAAAGCGCACGGTTCAACGGGCCCGTCCCGCCACCCCGCACCCACCCAGTGGGCGCTGCGCTCGTCACCTCGGTATCTGGGATCATGGAGCTCGTGGCGCCGGTCTCCAGAGGGCGTGGCACCGAGGCCGCCTTCGCAAGACGGCGGCGCGTCGGCGTGCCGACCTCGAGAGCCAGGCCTGTCGCCACCACGCCTTCAGTTGGCGGCACCGGCGGGTCCGCCGGCTGCCCGCCTTGCGCGCTCCTGGAGGGCGGCGGTGGCGGCACGATTACGTTCGGCATGGCAGTGTTGTTGGCATCCCTCTCCATGACTGTGTTCTCATCACCGACTTCCCCAGTCTGCGCCGTGAACTCCGGTGGTGGCGGCGTAGAGTTCAGGGGACAACGAACACCGCCGACTAGCGGTGTGCGGCTTCTTCAGCGCGCTTCTTCTCCGCGTCGGCGGCCTCGGCTTCCGCCAGCTTCTTCAAGGCGGCGGCCTCCGCCTTGTCAGCTTCCGCCTTCTTCAGGCGGGCGGCTTCCCGCTCCTCGTGCGCGTTCCGCTCCGTCGCCTCCCAGAGGTCGGCGGCCGGATCAATCCGCCGGGTGGTGGAGGAGGTCTCCGCCGACTTCACGATGGAGCCGGCGGCCGACTTCTCAATAGAGAGCGGGGCCCTAAAAGTTGAGAATATAAAGCAAAGGAATTTCAAACAAAGTTAAGAAGAAATGTGAAGGTGAAAAGGGAGGTAGCACTTACGCCAACATCAGCTGTGGCGTCTACACCACCTTGCGGAAGCGGTTGGCCTTTTCGACCGCTTCGTCCCGCTTGGTCGCCGCGGCCGAGCCCTTGGGCTTCTTTGGACGGCTGCCGAACAGGCTCGTCCCGGCCTTGCGCTTTTTAGCACCGCCTTGGGCGTCCGGCGCGGCGGCTGAGCTCGCGCCTGGCTGGACGGCTGCCGGATGGTGGCGCGGGGCGACCTCCTCGTCATCGTCAGGCCAGTCCTCGAGACTGGCCCCAAGTCTCGGGCCACCCGCTGCGCCGCTTCCTCCCTTGGCATCGTCTTCTAGGGCCGCCGCCCCCAAGTCGGGGTCGTCAACGTCGCTCTCCGCTCGGTACGGGAGGAATTCGCGGTCCGGCCCCACGGTGTCGGCTGCTGGTTGGAGGAGGGGGTTCTGACCAAAGCCGACTGGTCAGATCGGGCAAGACGGACTCGGCAACAAAGAAGTCAGGAGAGTCAAAGGAAAGGAGAAAAGGAAAACGACTCACCAGAGGCAGAGGGGCGGCACGTGAATATGGCTCCTTGCCGAACTGCCACTATTCTTTGAGGTCGCAGCTCGCAAGATAATTCACCATATAGGCTACCTCCTCGTGAGGCATTTCCTTGGTGCACATCTGACTCGGGTCCAGATGCCCGCTCATCTGGCAAATCATGTGGGGGCGACTTTGGAGTGGGAGCACTCGGCGCGCCACGAAGGCGGACAGCAAATCCGGTCCGATCAGGCCCTCCGATTGTGTCAGCACTCGAAGTCGCGCGACGACGCCGGCTCCTGCGGGCGTCAGCGTCCTGGCCCAATGCGACCAGTTGGGCTGCCTCCCCGCCAGCGGACCGGCTACGTAGGCCGGTAGATTGACCCAATCATCCTCCGCGGAGACATTCTTCACGTAGAAGTACGACCGCTGCCACATCTTCACCGACTTTATCAGCTTGATGGAGGGAAACGGGTTGTCGGCCCCCGACCTCCACACGGCGATGAACGCGCCGTACTGAGCCAGCACGCCCGCGGCCTGGGTGCCGAGCTTGGAGTAGAAGAACTCCCCCCAGAGCTCGATGGTGGGGAGGACGCCGAGGAAGCCTTCGCACAAGGTGACGAAGGCGGACAGCAGCACCACCGTGTTGGGGGTGAGGTGGTGCGGCTGGAGTCCGTAGAACTCAAGAAAAGAGCGGAAGAAGCTACTTGTCGGTAAACCCAGGCCGCGTAGGCAGTGCGAGCAGAAGACGACCCGCTCGCCCACCTGCGGCGCTGGCGAGATTTCCCCCCTTCATGCGAGGCGGACCCGCACGAGGTCCTCGCCGGGCAGCCGACGCGTCTTGCGGAGAAAATCGACGTGATCGTCATGGACCTCCGAACCGTCCCAGGTGCCAGAGTGCACCGTAGGGGGTGTAACGGCGGAGGAAGATCTCATTGTGAGCGGACCACCACAGCACTCGACGTAGCTTGAGGTGCAGCGGCGAGAGAGAAGAAGAAGAAGAAGCAATGAGGAGGAGGGACGCGCGTGCTCCGCCGCTCCCTCTCCTCCCCCTACTTATAGCCTCATGGGCTGCGAAGCCGAGGGGCGGTTGTGGGATCTACTACGCCCACTACCCCATGTTTATCGCGCAAAGTTACTGCACGCAGTAACTCCGCAGGAACCTCAACCGTCCACTCCGGCTGCAGCGGATCCGTTCGCCCGCCGAGGCGCGGTAGTGGCGGGCCCCGCCCGTAGGCATGTCCTGTCGCACATGTGGATGGCCAGACTATCCTGTCCGCTTGTTGCCACGTGACGAGCCTGAAACGGGCGGCGACCTGGAAGCTTAGCAAGCACGCCACTGGGATCCCGCCGGGGCATTCGAAATTTTTTTGGACAAGTCAAATCGGGTGAGTCCGACTCTCGCCAGTCGGCCCTGTAGAGGCCGAACGAGGTTTTCACCTCAAATACTCGGACAAAGAAACTGCTGAGGCTCCTCGGCTGGTTGCCCATGGCGCCTCATCAGCTTCGGGGACTACTGTCGGAGTAATGGGCCACGGGTAGGCTAACCCGAGGCCCAAAACCTTTCAAGATAGCGGGGCTGACTGCGCCCCCCGAGACGACAGATGAAGAGCCGCCTTCTGGAGGACGGCTGAAGGAACAGTCGGCTGCCTGCATGCATCCGAGTCCCAGAGGCGAGGTCAAGACCGGCCGACTCCTGCCTAACGGCTTCTAGATAAGCCGGCCGCGGGGAGTCGGCCCATGGCACCAACAAAGCCCATGCCCTCATTAGGGGGGATGGGACAGGGAGTGGCAACAGTGAAGCCCACTCCCTCCCCTTTTCCAGGAGATGGCTAGGCCACAGTGCGCTGTACTAACGGAGATCTCCGTCTGGCTCGGCACTGTTGCCATGCCATCCCTGACATCAGCAATAGTGGGCGGAGTCCTGTGCCCACGACGGCCTGTCAGTACGGTCCACGGATGACAGGCCCTATCAGTCAGTGAGAGTCCAGAAGACGGCAAGAGTGCCACCAGTCGGACTAGTAGGGAGCCGTGACCCGGGAGTCGGCCTATCCCTCCCACGGGTTCCCTGCGCCTTTAACCAGACGAGACCGGGAGTGGCTACAGTGATCACCCACCAGACAGCGAGGCTGTAGCCATGACCCCATGACCAAGCCTATGTCATTAAAGGCACGGCTATAGTAAACAGCAGCCAGCAAGACCCGCAAGCGGCGAGTACGGCCTCTCGGCTTCGTACCAGACTAGTCGGCGGGCCCCAGCAGTCGGCGGAAGGGCCGGCGGGCGAAGAGACTAACGGCTGGGCCCTGCGCCCAAACAATTTAACATTGTACCCCTAGGGGTAGGCCTATATAAACCCCCAGGGCACCATGCAAAGAGTTCGGAACCATTAGAACTAGACCAGTTCCTAGAGGGGGGAGAGAGATGACCCTGCCTTCTCCTACCTTCGGCATACAGCTCGAGGAGCACCCTTGTATCCACTTTGCCTTAGTGATCATGCGGAGACCCCGCAGAGCAGGACTAGGGGTGTTATCTCCTAGGAGAGCCCCGAACCTGGGTAAAGTACACTGGTGTTCGTGTCTACGCCTCATCCCGTTTCCAGGCACCGACGACATTCTACTCGCCCCCACCATGATAAGCCATCCATTGGCATATGTCGCACCCAACCCCCGACAAGGGGAGTGAGATCGAGCGAAGTAAATGAGGTCTAAGGAGGGCGAGTGAAAAAAACTGCCCATCCGAAGAAATTGGACGAACATGCCCCTGACCCTTTCCATCCTAGCGGCATGTGTAACCCACGTACAAAGAGGTGGAGATCGTGGTAGATCGTGGTTGAGTATTTTAATCTTATCATGGGATGTGGAATGGTTTGAGGGACAAAAGCCGAAAACTCAAATATGAAAATTTTAACGTTTCGTTCGCAAATTCTTCAGCTGACAAGGACACAGTGAAGATTTTGAACGAGTTTCAAATAGAACACACATGAAGAATTGGTGAAGAGACTGGGTTGAGTTTATCATAGAGTGGGAACGGGTCCGATCACATTCACTTAGCATAAAAGTCAACTTGAAGAATTAGCAATAAGTGAATGCTGTTAAGGACATGAAAACTCATATATATATAGTCAATGAAGAACACAGTCGGAAAGGGTGAAGACAATGCAAAGCTGAAGAATTTGAACATTGAGGAATTTGAAAATTTAAGAATAACTCAAATTAAAGATTCTCAACTTTTGTTAGTGGCGTGCCCCGCCGTATAAGAATGATGATTTCAGATGCCACATACAATTATTGTAGGGCTTTGAGAATCAAATTCTTCATTAATTTCTTCACACTTAGAGCGTTAGTCTTCATTGATTGAACAAAACGTTACTTCGTGTGTTGCACATCTAAGTCATCAATTTCGCATAAGTGTTAGGATGTGGGTCCTTTCAAAGAACATTCAAAGATTCAAAGATATTTAGCTCACACCGTAACTTGCTAAATCTCTTCTCATCCAAGGGCTTTGTGAAGATATCTGCTAGCTGTTCTTCAGTCTTCACATGCTCGATAGAGATGTCGCCCTTCAACACATGATCTCGAAGAAAATGATGGCTAATTTGGATGTGCTTTGTCTTCGAGTGCTAAACCGGGTTATGAGCAATCTTGATGGCACTTTCATGGTCAACGATTAGTGGCACATTCTTAAAATTGATGCCGTAGTCCTTGAGGGTTTGCTTCATCCGTAGCAATTGAGCACAACAAGAACTAGTAGCAATGTACTCATCTTTAGCAGTAGAGAGTCATACACAGTTCTGCTTCTTCAAGGACCAACATACAAAGGATCGTCCGAGGAAATGGCATGTTCCTAATGTTGACTTGCGATCCACTCGATCACCAGCATAGTCAGAGTCAGAATATCCAATGTGATCAAAATCCGAGCCTTTGGGATACCATAATCCAAGTGTTGGAGTGTGAGCTAGATATCGAAGAATATGCTTCATAGCCTTATGGTGTGATTCCTTTGGTGTAGCTTGAAAACGGGCACACATGCAAACACTAAGCATAATATCTGTCCTAGATGCACATAGATACAATAAGGAGCCAATCATGGAGTGGTACCTTTTGATCGAAGTCTATTCCATTTTCATCGGTGCATAGATGCCATTTGTGGGCATATGCATTTTGACGCCTTTGTAATCTTGCATGCCGATTTTTCTCAGCACATCCTTGAGGTATTTCTCTTGAGATATGAAGATGTTGTGTTGTTGATGAATTTGAAGCCCTAAGAAGAATTTCAATTCTCCCATCATAGACATTTGATATTCCTCGCTCATCATATAGGCAAATTCATCACTGTAACGTTGGTTAGTACAGCCAAAGATAATATCATCAAGATATATTTGGCACACAAATGATTCATCACCATAGGTTTTGGTGAAAAGAGTTGGGTCAAGTGAACCAGATTTGAAGCCTTTCTTCATGCGGAATCCCTTCAAAGTATCATACCACGCCCGAGGGGCCTGCTTGAGGCCATAGAGGGCCTTATAGAGTCTGAAGACTTTGTCAGGATGCTTAGGATCTTCAAAACCTGGGGGTTGAGCAACATATACTTCTTCCTCAAGCTTACCATTGAGGAATGCACTTTTCACATCCATTTGATATAAGAAGATATTATGATGGTTAGCATAAGCAAGCAATATGCGAATAGCCTCAAGTCTAGCAACAGGTGACAAAGTTTCATCGAAATCAATTCCTTCAACCTGTGTGTAGCCTTGAGCTACAAGACGACCCTTATTCCTCACCACAAGGCCATTTTCATCTTGTTTGTTGCGGTAGGTCCATTAGGTACCGCTGATATTGTGCTTGCGTGGGTCTGGACGCTGATACGTCTCCAACATATCTATAATTTATGAAGTATTCATGCTGTTATTTTATCATCCTCGGGTGTTTTACAATCATTTTTTAGCAACTTTATATCATTTTTTGGGACTAACCTATTGACCCAGTGCCGAGTGCCAGTTGTTGTTTTTTGCTTGTTTTTTTACATCACAGAAAATCAATGCCAAACGGAGTCCAAACACCGTGAAACTTTACGGAGATTTTTTTGGACCAAAAGAACCCAATGGGCCAGAGCTGCACCTAGGGGCGCCCCGAGGTGGGCACAACCCACCTGGGCACGCCAGGGGGGCCTGGCGTGCCCAGGTGGGTTGTGCCCACCTCGGTGCCCTCTCGCACCCCCTCTTTGCACTATAAATTCCCAAATATTTTGAAACCCTTCGGGATTAACCTAGATCATAAATTCCGCTGCCGCAGGGCTCCATAGCCACCGAAAACCAATCTAGATCCATTCTGGCACCCTGCCAGAGGGGGGAATCATCTCCGGTGGCCATCTTCATCATCCCGGCGACCACCATGATGAGGAGGGAGTAGTCCACCCTTAGGGCTGAGGGTTTCTACCAGTAGCTATGTGATTAATCTCTCTCTCTCATGATCTATATCATGGGCTTTGTTAATATAGTCAGATCATATGATGTTTCTCCCCTCTATACTGTTGTTGTAATGAATTGAATCTTTACCCTTTGAAGTTTTGTCATGTCGGATTGAATGTTCAGATTTGAGAACACATGATGTATGTCTTGCGGTATGAATACTTGAGGTGACATTGGGGTATCTTATTGATTCACTTGATATATGTTATGGCACTCAACTTGCGGATTCCCGCGGTGATATTGGGGTAATCTTTGCATAGGGGTTGATGCATGTTTTTATTATCTTTTCTTTGACAAAAACTTTGGGGTCTTCTTGTAGTTCTTTGTGTGGATTGAGTATTATGAATATGAACTTGCTTTGGTGTAATTCTAGTACGAACTCTAGGATAGATCGAACAGAAACAATAGCTTTGTGTTATTTTAGTATGAACTCTTGAATAGATCGAACGGAAAGAACAACTTTGAGGTGGTTTCATGCCCTACAAACAATTTCTATATTTTGTTCTCCGCTAATAGGAACTCGGGAGTGATTCTTTATTACACTTTGAGGGATAATCATATGATCCAAGTATGTTAGCACTATTGAGAGATTGCACTAGTGAAAGTAGGGACCCTAGGCCTTGTTTTTAAGCATTGCAAAACCGTTTTTGTGCCCGCTTACTATTAGTTTCCTTGCTGTTTTTATAATTTCATATTACAAAAACCAATATCTACTATCCATATTACATTTTTATCACCATCTCTTCGCCGAACTAGTGCACCTATACAATTTGCCATTGTATTGGGTGTGTTGGGGACACAAGAGATTGCTTGTATTTGGTTGCAGGGTCGTTTGAGAGAGACCATCTTCATCCTACACCTCTCACGGATTGATAAACCTTAGGTCATCCACTTGAGGGAAAATTGCTACTGTCCGACAGAACTCTGCGCTTGGAGGCCAACACGTGTCTACAAGAATAAAGTTGCGTAGTAGACATCAAGCTCTTTTCTGGTGCCGTTGCCGGGGAGGTGAGTGCTTGAAGGTATATCTTTAGATCTTGTAATTGAATCTTTTAGTTTCTTGTTTATCACTAGTTTGGTTTATAAAAATAAAACTACAAAAAATGGAATTTAGGTTGCATCATATTATTGATCATCTTTATAATATCTTTCTTGAAAATGATAGTTCAGAAAATTGTGCTCAATTGTTAGAATAAGAAGTCAATAAAATGCTTGGAACAAAATATTTGAATGATGAGCATGATTGCAATGTTGTTAGTATAAATTCTTTGAATATCCAAAATGCTAATGATGATTGCACAGGTCATGACAAAGATGTTTCTTATAAGCATGTCACTTTTTGCGGATTGAATTTAGTGGGGCTGGTTCCTTATGGTACTCTATTCTTAAAGCTAAATATTTCCCACACTCTAGCCGTTGTTTGTAGTGGCCCGGCATGGATCCCAATTCTGGAAAGAACTTATTAAAGTCAGACCCTTGTTCCTGGATCATGTTAAGTTCAATGTCGGTAACGGTACCTCGGTTCGTTTTTGCCGTGATTGGTGGTGTGGTGATACTCCTTTGGCTGTTAGCTTTCCGGTTCTTTTTTGTATTGTCCTAAACCGGATATCTCCATCGTGGAGGTGGCGGCTAATAATTGGGATCTGGCTTTTCGCCATTCCCTGTCTCCTGAAGAGTTGGATGACTGGCAAAGACTCACTGCCTTCTTTCCCTTGCTCTCGGAGACGCCGGATACGGTGGTCTGGCATCATTCTCCCTCGGGTCGGTTTTTAGTTAAATCTTTGTACTCGAGGCTCATCGGAGGTGCCCCTTCAAATAGATTCTCTTGCATTTGGCGGTCCAAAGTTCCTCCTAAGATTAAAATCTTCCTCTGGCAGGCCTTCAGAGGCCGTCTCCCAGCGACCGACCAAATTCGTAAGCGGAATGGACCGGGCTCGGAATTCTGTGCTCTATGCAGTGCCGTGGAAGATACGAACCATATCTTTTTTCATTGTGTGTTGGCTAAGCTGGTCTAGAGTTGCGTTCATTCCTGGCTCCAGGTTACTTGGAATCCCTCCTCCTTTCCTGAGCTGAGAAACCTTGCCAACTCGCTGGTTGGGGTGACTAAGAGGGTTCTCTGGGTTGGCCTGGGTGCGATCTGCTGGTCTTTGTGGACGATTAGGAACAAATTTACGATCGATCACGTCTTCCCATCTAAGGCTGCTGACGCTCTTTTCAAATCTTGTATCTTCTTGCAGTAGTGGAGATCATTGACTAAGGAGGACGACAGGGGAGCGCTGCACCTGCTCATCTCTAAAATTCGGGCCTCGTCATCTTTTATTTCTGGGCAGGACCCTGGAGCCTGACCTTTCCTGTCGATGCTTCTTCGTCTTCGATGCTGGCGGTGTCTATTTTTCTTCCAGCCTGCGTGCCGTGTCTGGCAGGTTGCCATGTACCCCTAATACTTTCGTGATCCTGGTCCCTAGTACTGTTTTCGTGATTTTGCTGGCTTCACCTTATGTTGGTGTTTGGGCTTGTGACTCTGCCTTGTGGCTTTATTTATAAAGTCGGGCTATGGCCTTTCCTCTAAAAAATGGGAGTGCCTTTGCACACTAAAAAGGGAAGATATCTTTTGTAAGAAGCATAAATATTTAGAAATGAAAAGGTTGCAAGAGAGGCTAGATGATTGTGCTGAAAGATGTAATTTTTTCGCCATCCTTGTGAACTTTGCAATGAACATGGTCATTTAAATCTCCAATGTAATTTATTTCATGATCAAATAGTGTCCAAAAATTGTGATAACTTGATTAACCTTGAGCATCATAAAGAGCTTAGCCTTCTTTTGGGGTATGAAGAAATGAAACGTATAACCAAGGTTTTCCAAATCCCAAGAGATTTCTTGGTTTTGATCTAGAAGAAATTTATTTGTTTTATACGGTAAATTGCATTGAGAATCCTCATATTGCCAACTATCTAAAGACAAGAAAACAAATAGAATATGAAGAGAGTACTGATGAAAGGGAAAATATTTCCCAATACCCTCCTAGTGTTTATTATGATGAATCAGGTAACGAGGAGGAGCTTCCTATCCAATCAATCTTTTCAACAAGAAGTTTGAAAGAATTAATTAAACCCACACATGGTGTGGTGAAGAAGAAGAAAAGAAGAAAGAATAAAGATTAAAAGGTATCTCTCCCAAATAATGTTGCTCCCATCACCATTGTGCCTCATGAAAGTGAATCAAATATGTTGATGGAGGATGATGATATTGATGATGATTTTGTTATGCCTATTGCTTGTTGTGATGATTATGATTGGTAAGACAATGATATCCCTTATGATCTTGAAAATCTTTTTAGCACTTGCTTGGAGAAATATTATAATAATGTTTGCTATATTATTGGTGCCATTCATGCTATTGATAAGAATGATTGTGATGATATGCAAAACCACAAGCTTGGGGATGCTATGTTTGATGAGTATGATATGTTTGAAGATTTATTTCCTGCAAATAATGCTTGTCCTAAGCTTGGGGATTCTTTGCTTAATGAATATGATCCTTTGATTCCTTCTACTTTCGATAAGAAAATGTATTATGATGATAGCATGCCTCCTATTTATGATGATTACATTGATGAAAGTGGATTTGGAGAGGTCATGACTTTATTTAGTGATACATCCACTATTTTAGAAGAGGTTTCAATTGACTATGACAATTAAGTTGTTATCTATGATGATTATTGTGATGACATATATGCCATAAAGAGTAATAAATCTTCTATGCTTGTGCATCATGAAAAGAGTGATGTATGTGATAGTTATATTGTTGAATTCATCCATGATTCCTCTGAAAATTATTATGAGAAAGGAACTTATGCCCTTACATATCTCAATAATATCAAGTTTCTTCTCTATGTGTTGATTGTTTTGAAGTTACACTTGTTTTGCCTTCCTATGCTAGTTGATTCTTGTTCCCATAAGTTGTTTTCTCACAAAATCCCTATGCATATGAAGTGGGTTAGACCTAAATGTGCTAGTATTATGCTTCATGATGCTCTCTTCATGTTTCAATTCTTATCTTTTATGCGAGCATCATCGAAATCATCATGCCTAGCTTAAAAGGCATAAAAGAAAAGCGATTGTTGGGAGACAACCCAACACTTTTGAACACTGTTTTTGTGTGTTCACATGATTATGCTACTGTAGTAATCATGTTTTATTTCTTTTGTTTCAATAAAGTGCCAAGTAAAGCCTTTAGGATCATGTTGGGTGATAGTTGCTTTGATCTTGCTGAAAAACGGAAACTTTTGCACTCACGAAAATAATTATTGTTTTTAACGAGAGAGTGCTATTGAGTTGATTCTTTTTTCAGAAGATTAATATACAAATTGCTCACGTGGTCCTAGTTTTCCAGAATTTTAGGAGTAGCAGAAGTATGGTTTGAGTGCATATTACTACAAACTGTCCTGTTGTTGAAAGATTCTGTTCTCAATGCATAGTTTGCTTGTTTTCTAGTTTCTATGGCTTATATCGCTCAATATAAATTGTAGAAATGATATGATACAGTAGGCATTATGTGATAACAATTATGAATCTTGTCTTTGGAAGTACCAAAAGTGGAATGGTTTGCTCTTTATCATACTAACCTATCTCATAAAGTTCCGTTAAGTTTTGTGTGATTGAAGTTTTCATGTTTTGGGTGAGATGTCGATATGAGGAGAGTAAGGAGTGACAAGACCCTAAGCTTGGGGATGCCCAAGGTACCCCAAGGAAATATTAAAGTAATATCCAAGCAACTAAAGCTTGGGGATACCCCTGAAGGCATCCCCTCTTTTGTCCCCAACATTATCGGTAACCTCACTTGGAGCTATGTTTTCATTCGTCACATGATATGTGTTTTGATTGGAGCTTCAATTTATTTTGTTAGGATTTGCTTACTGTCATTTAGAATAATGTTTTGCATCTTTTATTTCAATAAATGTTGCTGTTTGAAAACAGAAAGTTTACCGCTGTTGAAAAAATTCCTTAGAAAAGTCAGAATGTGATAAAATGTTGAAACTTTTTGCAAAAATGAGCTCTGATAAATTTTCTTCAGCGTGGTAAATTTTCATAATTTTTGGAGTTAGGGAAGTATTGATACTCTTGCATTCTTTACAGATTGTACTGTTTTGCGAGATTGCTGTTATGTTTGCATTGTTTGCATATGTTTGCTTGTTTAATGATCTTATTTGAGGATAGGACTATTAAATATGCAGAGGCATTTAGTATGCAATGTTGAACAATAATTGTAGTGATTTGCTACAGTAGAGAATGATAAGGTTTTTGCATTAGTTTATACTAACTTATCTCATGAGTTCTTGTTGAGTTTTGTGTGGATGAAGCTTTTGAGATTTAGGAAAACCGTGATATGAGAGGAATTAAGGAGACACAAAAACTCAAGCTTGGGGATGCCCAAGGCATCCCAAGATAATAATTCAAGAAGTCTCAAACATCTAAGCTTGGGGATTCCCGGGTAGGCCCCCATCAAAATATTATATGCCAAAATTGTTGACGTTGGACAAGGAAGACAACGTAATGGTTTATGTTTGTTCTTATTCACATAGAAGTTATATTGTCATAGATCCTTCAACATGTGGTGCTTGCCCCCCATCTTTGCTAGCCAAAAAATTCCGCACCAAGTAGAGATACTACTTGTGCATCCAAAAACCCTTAAACCCAAATCTTATTTTCAAGAGTCCACCATACCTACCTATAAGCGGTATTCTTTTGCCGTTCTAAGCAAATTTGTATGTGCCATCTCTAATTTTGAAAATAAATTTCTCTTTTGTGTGCTTGTACCGCTCATGAGGCGGTGAGGGGTGGCCAATATTTTCCCTGATAGATGTGTTTTTCTCACGATGAGTGTTTATTCACTTGTCATTGCACGAGAGTAAGGAAAAGGTATTAGGTGTCGGTGTTTTGGGAACGGGGGTCCCTAGACTTGCCTGCCTGCGGCCCATGGCATGGCTCCTCTAGCAGCCTGGTACGGCCCATCTTCACCAGCAAACACTCAAGACCATCGTGAGGGGCCAAGCCTCACGAGGCGGACGACACAAGACCTCCTCAGGGGTAGCCTCACTAGGCTGGCTCGCGAGGAGTGGAGAGATCAAGGTGAGGGGCACCTCGTGAGGTTCCCACGACGTGAGCCATGATGACCAAGGCCAGGCAGGCGCTAGGCGGGCACCAGTGGGCGCAGAGCACCAGTTGCCTCTTTGGTGCTAAAGGAGCAGGCACAGACGAGGAGTCCCGAGGCATCAGGAAAATGTTTCCATATCGGTGCAACAAGACCAAGACCAGCAGGACGGAGGTCATCGCGGAGCCCACGACGACGTCACCACCAGAGCCTTTGGCAGGCGAAGACCACCTTTTGTCAGGATAGCTTGTACTAGCTGCCCCCTTCGAATTGGCTGTTGTGGGATCCTTTCCCGCCTAATATTTGAGAAGAGGACCAGGGCCTCTATAAATAGGACTAGCCTCCACCATAGGAGGAGGGGAGTTGGGATTGGATCCATTCCACCCTCATATGCACCAGATCACCGAGCTTAGGAACACCTCTCCTCAGGAGGCCGTTCTTCCCTTGTACTTGTTCCTCCTCAGCCTACAAGGCAATCAACCACACCATACTGGAGTAGGGTATTACACCACATCGGTGTCCCGAACCAGTATAAACTCTTGTGTCCCTTGTTCTTCGAGTTCGACGAGCTGAGCTATGAGGTCGTGGTGAGTGAGTGAGCTGGGGAGAGGGAGAGATCCTCGTGCGCACCCCAGAGTTCAAACCTTAAGGGTTTTGCCGAAACCCGAAATCCGACATTTGGCGCGCTAGGTAGGGGTGCGCTGAAACTTTCCTTCCGTTGATCCACGCTCCACCACTCCACCACGTCCATGGCAGATGCGCATCGAGCTCGCGCTGAGCGCCCAGCCGCCCTGGCTGCCCACGTCGCTCAGACAGCCCCTGTCGGCGGGCCTCCCCGTCGTTCTCCATCACCCGCCGCCAACGCCCCAGCGAGAAACGAGCAGCAAGCATATTTGTTGCACCCCTCGGTGCGGCGGGACGGCCGCAGCGCCACCCCATCACTGACTCCAGTCGGCTCATCGTCCCACGCTCGCCGAGTGCCCACGAACGCGCAAGCCGCGCTGCTCATGGCACGCGAGCTCCTGCGCTACCGCCCGGTCGACGACCTCTACGAGGACTGGCTGGACTGCATTGCCGAGCTCGTCAGCGCCACTGGGGGCTCACCCGCACCGTCTCTCTCGCTACCTCGCCCTCCTCCAGCCGCGGGAGACGTAGCCCATGGAGCGCCTCCGCCACCTTCGCACCAAGACGACGCCCTGGCACCAAGACACGTGGCCCCTTGGCGCGACCCACCGCGTCGGGCGCCAGCGCGCGAAGAAGGAAGCTGCCAAGAAGTTCCCCGGCCGCAAGAAAACGCTCCTGCACTCCCGGTGCCACCACGTCAAGACCGCGTGCCGCCTGTGATGGCGGTGCGCAGGCATCAAGAGCATGCCCCGCCTCTACAAAGGGCCCGGCCGGTAGCCACAGCGAGCTGCCGCGCCTTCACTCCGGAGCTGCGTAGTGTTGTCTGGCCAGGCAACTTCATGCTAGACCTGCCTCCTCGCTACAGCGGCACCCCCGACCCTGCGGAGTTCTTGCAGCTCTATGAGCTGAGCATCGAGGCGGCCAACGGCGATGAGAAATTCATGGCGAACTGGTTCCCCATGGCTCTCAAGGACGGTGCTCGCTCGTGGCTCCTGAACTTGCCCCCAGGGTCAATCTCTTCCTGGGGTGAGACGCGCGACCGCTTCATCGCCAACTTCCAGGGCACTCGCGACCGCCCTCCGACCGTGGGTGACCTGCGGTGCATCATGCAGCAGCCGGGAGAGACCCTGCAGAAGTACATCCAGCGCTTCAACATCGTTCGCCTCAAGATCCCCAAGGTGACGAACGAGGCCATCATCTCAACATTTTCCGATGGCGTCCGTGACATCAAGATGAAGGAGGAGCTCGCCATCCGCAAGGAGCTATGCACGGCTCTGGAGATGTTCAACATGGCGACTAAGTGCGCAAGAGCTGAGGAAGGGCGCCTCTCCCTCCTCGAGCTCCATGCTGCCGACCTAGAAGAGAAGAAAGCGAAGGCTAAGGATGTGAAGCGCAAGGGAGTAGTCGTGCTCGCGGCGAAGCCAAACACGAAGCGTGGCCGGGACCACCCCGAGTCGTCCAGGAGCAGCCGCCCGTTCTGTGCCTTCCACAACGTACATAGCCACAACACCAATGATTGTCAAGAGCTTAGGGCCATCCGAGATGGACGCTTCTGTCGACGCCCCGAGAGCAACGACCGGGGCTACGGCCGAGGAGGAGGACGAAGTGGAGGATGCTGGGATGACCACGGCCCTCGCCAGGAGTGGCGTGACCGGCCTCGTGAGGACCACTGGTAGGAGCAGCCTCGTGAGGGTGTCTGGAGGGACCAGCCTCGCGGGGACCGTCCTCAGGGAAATCCTAGCCTCCCTCCGTTGTCGCCACTACCAAGGAGGAATGACGACCACCATCAGGACGAGGGGGCACGGGGCTTCCAGGAGCCGCGCACTATCGCCTGCATCTTGGGCGGTGCTCAGGCCCCAGCTGCCCAGTGCACCTTCAGGCAGTTTGCTCGCGAGGTGAACGCGGCCCTCCCCAGGCTCGAGGCCAGGCGCCCGCTCAGGTGGTCCAAGTACACCATCACCTTCAGCTCGGCGGACCAGCTCAAGTGTGCGGCAACTACCGGCGTCCTCCCGATGCTCTGTTCACTCATCATCGGCACCGTCCAAGTCACCAAGACCCTCATTGACGGTGGCGCGGGGCTCAATGTCCTGTTCGTCAAGACGTTCAACAGCCTTCAAGTGACCTACGATCAGCTAAGCCTACCAAGCCTTTCTCAGGAGTAACCAACGCTTCCACCACCCGATATGGCAGATCTGCCTCCCTGTCACCTTCGGCCAGCACGACAATTACTGCACCGAGCTCATCGACTTCGACGTCGCCCACATCCGTTTGCCGTACAATGCCATCCTTGGGTATCTAGCATTGGCCAAGTTTATGGTGGTGACCCACCACGGCTACAACGTCCTCAAGATGCCGGGGAGTGGAGGCATCATCACGGTCCCCTACAAAGAAAGAGATGCGGTGTGCTCCCTTGAGCATGCCTTCCAAGCCGCTGCGATCGAAGACCCAGACAACGCAGGCACCCCGTACCCTCCTAAGGCCATCCCCAAGAAGAAGAAGCAGCTGCTCCACCCAGGTCCTCAGGAGAGCAGCGTCCCCAGCGGCACCACCTCAGGATCCGCGCCTACAGCTGGGGCGCCTCCCTCCCTCTCATAGGAAGGCGCGCCCGGCACCCTCCTCGGGCAAGGCTCGGGGGCTCTCTTCTAGAGGGCCTCAGACCTAGCCAACATCATGAGGGAGGCACCCAGGCACCACGTGGAGGTGTGCTTCGTTGCACGTTTCCCCCAAGAGGGCACAAGGCGAGGAGCGCTAGGTGCTCAGGAGTTCATCACCCAGGCAATCCAGGGGCTTCAGGAAGCAAGGACCATACGCGGCGACCGCCGCCCACCACCCGGCGCAGCTCCCCATCCTGGCGAGGATGGCGGGCTGCGCGTCTGGGTCGACATTCCAGGGCTCAATAGGATCGCGTCTCTGGAGCGCTTCTGGCCTTCGCATGCTGGCCCGTGTGAGGGCCCACCTCACAGCTATGTTCACATGCCATTTGGCTTGCCAAACGCGACTGTCACCTACTAGCGGCATCTACAGAGCATCCTAGCGGCTCAGGAGGCCAGGCACCACACAGTCCTGGCGGAAATGGCGACGGTCCTCAAGGAACCACCTGAGCCCCCAGAGCCTCCTGAGGCTCAGGGCCCTAGTGGCTCGTGAGGAGCGACTCTTCGGCACACATCATCGGCTACTTCAACACTCCTTTGACAACGGTACCAGGTGACATTTTCCGGTTTACTCAGCTAGGAGCGCCCCTCGGGCTGCATCATTCCTAGGTCTCACGGGTGTGCCCCTGCGTCATGCACCTTTCTGCATCTTTAGCTTACTCTGCTGGGGGCACCCCTCGAGCTGCATCATCCCCAGGCCGATCGGGTCCATCCCAGTGGCATGTATCATTCTTACATCTATCTGAGCTAACCTGCCGCTTTGCTTAAGTCGTTCTATGACTATCACCTACTTATCTGATACCCCGCCCGCAACCGCCCTCGTTATCACGGGAGCCGCGTGCAGGTTGTCTTTCTTTAGGATCCCTCGCATGAGTAGGCTAGGCACGGGGTCTATGCTTGGGAACGTCCCTGCAGCGTCGATAAACCCAACGACTAGGCTCTGTCTGGCGGGCCGGCCCCGTTCATGTCACCTCCCGGGGTCGTTGGTGTCTGGCCTCCTCATGTGACCGCCTTAGGAAATTCGTCCAGCGCATGTTTCCTAACCATCTTGCAGGACCACTGAAGCTATCAAGAATCAAGACCAGGCGCAACCCGCCTTGAGGTAGGGCCTCATGAGTCCCGCGCTGGCTCACGATGCCCAGACACACCTCGTCTAGCCCTGCCGTGCAAGCCACGTGTCAGGGCGGGGCTGCACATGCCCCGGGGGCTCCACTCAGAGGGATCCCTCACCCACGCACCAGTGGAAACACCATGCTCCAGGCTGGCAGTCGACACGGTCGAGGAGCGGCTATGCCCGTGCAAGTGCAGAAGCGCTATGCTCCGCGCTGGTGATAAACAACTGAGGGTGACCCCATGGCTGTACCAACCTCAGGGAGCCACCCGGCTCAGTGTCCAGCCTCACCGCAACGCTTTCCCCTTAGGAGAGTCGCGCGAGGGGGCTGGGCACGGGGGCTACGCTCAAGTCCTGCCTAGCGTACGCCGCCCTGCCAGGTCCATCGGACCTGGTCTTCACGCACCACTCTCGGGTGGGACCTCGGCGAGGACAGTTATGAAGGCTGTTTGAGCGTCAAGGGGGACTCCTGAGCATCACGTCTCAGGAGCCTAACTGGCCACGTAGCCCCTCACTCCTTGGTCCGTCCTGGTGATCTGGACGGCCCAATGGCAGCTGAGGTATGCGCGGGGTCGGGCCCCGCCGACGTAGAACACTAGGCCTACTTACACACCTCCTTTCCACAAGCTGTTTGCGCGTCAAGGGGGACTCCTGAGCATCGTGACTCAGGAGCCTAACTGGCCACGTAGCCCCTCACCCCTTGGTCTCGTCCTGGTGATCCGAATGATCGAACGGCGGCTGAGGTGCGCGCGGGGTCGGGCCCTGCCGAAGCAGAACACCAAAGCAAACGGAAAGGAAATCGGAATCTCAAACAAATATTACAAGACATACTGTTTTTCCAATACCAAACACAAGTTTAAACGCCTCCATGAGGCATGGTTCATGTTGCAGAAGCAAAGCAGGAAAAGGAGCCGCCAGCAAGCCATCTCGCCATCCCTGGACACCGCCGTCACTTGCAAAAGGTGCCCCTTCAACGGCGACATTGCCCTCACCAGTGCCGCCCGCCGGAGTTGCAGGTTTGGCAGCGCCGCCAGTCGGGGGCGCAGGGTCGAACGCGTGGAACTTCTTCAGCAAGGCCTCCACCTGGCTCTTCACGGCTTCGGCAGCGGCTGCGCAGCGCTCGTCATCCATGGGCTCAAGCAGCTCGTCAAGGTCGGCGTCAGGATCGCGAAGATGGAGGTGGCTGATGACGCGCGTCAGTGCAGCATAGGAGAGCGCACGGGCTTCCCCCTCCACCAAGGGGCCGATCCCGTCGACGACGTCTTCAAGCGCCACGACAAGATGAGGAAGCAGCTGGGTGGGGCCCTCATCTTCTGTCGCCAGTGGCTCCTCCAAGCCCTTCTCGTAGAGTGCCCGCAGCGTCGCGCGAGACTACTCTTCAAGGGACCTGAAGGCCACGTGGTCCTCAGCCAGGACCTTCACCTTGGCTTCCAGCTCGGCCTTCTCTGTCTTCATCTCCTGCGCCAGCTTCTCCAAGCGGCTGCGCTCCGTGGCCTGTGCCCTCGCCAACTGCTGCAGCTCGGCGTCTCGACATCTGACAGCGTCCTCTCGGGCCTTCATCTTCTCCTCCTCCGCCTTGCGGTCTCGAGCCTCGACCGCACGCTCGTTGCGCATGGCCTCCAGCTTGGCTTCCAGCATCCAGCAATGATCCTGGGTGGCCCCGGAGTCCTTCAGCGCCACCTCGCGGGTGGCCGTGGATTGGGCAGTGGCCTGCTTGTCCTTCTCGGAAGCCACCACGGCCTGACTCAGTGCCTCACTGACAGACGCATCGGACTGCTGCCAACCAGAGATCAGTTCAATGTGCTCCGCCGCCAGTCGGCGGTCAGCGCCTTGGAGGCCGCCACGAAGCCGCGCCAACGCGAAAAGGGCCTCCGCCAAGGCGTCTGGCGGAGCAGAAGGATCACGGGCGAGCGATTCAACCAAAGGAGGAGGCTGCGTCGTCACCAAGCCCTGCGAGCTAGAGACGACAGGAAGTGGAGCTGGGGGCTCCTGAACCTTGGCCGCGTCAACGGGCGAGCTAGGGATAGGCTCCTCCGGAGCCGGCTTGTCCGAGGAGAACGCCTTCTCCTGAGGCTTGTCCACTGGGCCCCGCGAGGACGACCGAGCGGGAGAAGTGTGGGCGCCATCGCCGCCCTTCTGCGCCAGAGAAGGTGCGGCCGTGCCAGGCTGCTCAGTCCCCGAGGATGTGGCCGCCCCCTCCTTCTTCTTCTTCGACGATGGCGTCGGCCTAGCAGCACAAGAAGGAAACGTTAGGAAGCCGCAACGGAAGCAGGAGCAAGGGCAAGGTCATGACAGGACACTCACTGGTCCACGGTGGTGTAGTCTCGCCGCCTCTTCAGAAGTGCAGAGCTGGGGGGGCTCGTGGCCTGAGGTTTGGGCGCGCGGGCCCCGGAAGTCAGCAAGGCCGCGGTGGCCCCGGGCAGCGGTGAGGCAAGGGCGTCGCCCCGAGAGATCAGTGATGATCTGCTCTTCGTCGGGACACCGGGCGTCAGCCTCCTCGAGGGGGAGACCCTGGACCTCGTAGTAACCCCGGCAGGGGGCATGACTTCCCTCACTGGGTGGTCGTCAACTTCGTCGTCGTCAGGCAAGGTGCGGAGGAGATCGGCCTTGCGCGAGGGGGAGGTCTCCCCAGACCCCTCCGGGGTGGCCGCTGAGTCCTCCTCCTCCTCGCCAGAATCGCTGGAGGACACCACCACCGGAGTCATCACCGCCGGGGCCTCTGAGGGCGCCGACGGCACAAGAGCACGTCCATCAAAGACATGCAGGGTGTCGGCAATCTTCGCTCCATCCGGACAGTGGTACAAGGGAACGAAGGTGTTCGGCGGGTACCCCTGGTCGTCCCCACCCAAGGAGCGGAGGGCCGTGCCCAGCTCCATGTCAGACAAGGCTTCCGGGCGCAGGCGAAGGTCGTCATCCCCGTCTCCAGCTTCCACAAGGGGCGTGGGCGCGACTGGAGCGGAGCCACGTGCTATGCCATGAACTGCTTAACGATCATGGCCCCCGTTAGCTTCGCTGCCCTCGGATCGATAGGCTTCAGGTCGGCGGTCATCCTCTCCACCACCAGCTCCGCCCGAGGGTCATCGAGCTTCGTGCGGAACCACCCGCCATGAGTTGTGGGCTTCACCGTCGGCAGAACTAGCCGGGGGTGAGAGCACTTGGCATCCATCAGGACCCACTTGCTTCTAAAGCCCTCGGCCTTCTTCCCGGCCTTTGAGATCGCATTGGTCTTGTTGGCTGCGACGAAGTTGGCACACCCCGAGCATGGGCCATCCTTGATCCGGAAATAGAAGAAGTGGCGTAGGAGCGCCACGGACGGCATCACCCCAACGTACGCCTCGCAATAGAAGGCGAAGATTGATAGAAGGAGGATGGAGTTGGGATGAAGGTGGATGGCGTGAAGCTTGTAGTGGATGAGGACAGAGAAGAAGTCGGAGAAGGGGGGAACCAACCCCGCAACAATGCTGCTCATGAAGAAGGGATAGAAGGTGCTACACGAGGTCTTCGGCTCGGTGGAGCCAACCCGAAGCACGGTTTTCCTCTTCTCATCGCCCGTCGCCATCATCAGGAGCGTGGCGGCAAGGTTCTTCTCCGAAACGCTTGGCGCGCTCAACGCAGGCTCGTACCAGGATGGCGGAGCGACGGCCCGAGCTTTGTTGGGCGCCATTAGTGGTGGGTTTGGAGGAGGATTTGGGCAGATCTGGAGTCCTTGGGAATGAGGAGTAAGAAAGGGGATCTGGAGCAAGACGAAGGGGAGCAATGAAGGCAGCACAGTCCGCGCTAGCCTTTTGTCAGTCGGGCAGTTGCCGAGGTAGTGTGAGGAAGCGGAGATGCCCATGTCTCATCAGTCGCCAAGCATCAATCAAGGCCACAGGCGGTTGGGGCCCGTGGCGCTCCACACTTGCCCCTTGGCTTCGCCTCAAAGCCAAGTCCCAGCGCGCCTTGAGCCCCGGGGCTACTGTCGGCGTTCTGGGAACGGGGGTCCCCTGACTTGCCTGCCTGCGGCCCAGAGCATGGCTCCTCTAGCGGCCTGGTACGGCCCATCTTCACCAGCAAATACTCAAGACCCTCGCGAGGGGCCAAGCCTCGTGAGGCAGACGACACAAGACCTCCTAAGGGGTAGCCTCACTAGGCTGGTTCGCGAGGAGTGGAGAGATCAAGGTGAGGGGCACCTCGTGAGGTTCCCGTGACGTCAGCCATGACGACCAAGGCCAGGCGGGCGCCAGGTGGGCGCCAGCGGGTGCAGAGCACCAGTTGCCTCTTTGGTGCTAAAGGAGCAGGCACAGATGAGGAGTCCCGAGGCATCAGGCAAAGGTTTCCATATCAGTGCAACAAGACCAAGACCAATAGGACAGCAGGACGGAGGTCATCCCGACGCCCACGATGGCATCACCACCAGAGCCTTTGGTAGGCAAAGACAGCCTTTTGTCAGGATAGCTTGTACTAGCTGTCCCCCTTCGAATTGGCCGTTGTGGGTCCCTTCCCGCCTAATATTTTGGAAGAGGACCAGGGCCTCTATAAATAGGACTAGCCTCCACCATAGGAGGAGGGGAGCTGGGATCGGATCCATTCCACCCTCATACGCACCAGCTCACCGAGCTTAAGAGCACCTCTCCTTAGGAGGCTGTTCTTCCCTTGTACTTGTTCATCCTCAGCCTGCAAGGCAATCCACCACACCACACTGGAGTAGGGTATTACACCACATCGGTGGCCCGAACCAGTATAAACTCTTGTGTCCCTTGTTCTTCGAGTTCGATGAGCTGAGCTTTGATATCGTGGTTAGTGAGTGAGCTAGGGAGAGGGAGAGATCCTCGTGCATACCCTAGAGTTCGAACCTTAAGGGTTTCGCCGAAACCCAAAATCCGACATTAGGGATGCCCAATCCTGAAATGAAAAATGAATTTACTTTATGTTGTCAAATAATAAATTCCTTGGAAAGTGTTGGTATTGAGGGCACCCGTGGATGCGGTTAGCCATTGAAAGTGAAAGTATGGTGGAAAAAGGAATAAACTTTATTTTCTGTTTGGGAACCGCCTATGATATATCTAGCATGGAAAGTGTTGGGAGCTCTAAGTCATTTTCATTGGTGGGAAAAGTATGCCTCTCAAAATATTTTTTATCTCTCAATTTTCGCTTTGAGCTCTGGCACCTCTACCAATCCCTACTTCCCTCTGCGAAGGGCCTATCTTTTACTTTTCAGTATTTACTTTTATGCAAAGAGTCAAAGTTTTTCTCTCTATTCCTTTTTATTTTTCTCCTTTGGCAAGCATCATGTGGTGAGGAAAGATCTAGGCACATATGTCCAGTTGAATATGGGTAGGATGAGTTATTATTGTTGACATCACCCTTGAGGTGAATACATCGGGAGGCAAAACAATAAGCCCCTATCTTTCTATGTGTCCGGTTGAAACGTTTTGCTCATGTGTACAAGGTGAATGTTAGCAATCATAGAAGACTATATGATGGTTGAGTATGTGGAGCTCTTACTTAAACTCCGTTGACTAAGTTGAATTGCAATTGCTTGTTGACTAAGAACATAGGTTGTTGGGTTTCAAGAGAATTCATTGTTTGAACCTTAACATGTGAATTGGTTGCCACTATAACATGAAAAGTTTCATAAGAAAGAATTGCTGTTATGATGCTACGAAAAGTGATTGAAATTATCATTGATCTAACTTTTGCACTTTGCTAGCATTCACACTTCATAAATTATTTCTTTTATCATTTACCTACTCGAGGACGAGTAGGAATTAAGCTTGGGGATGCTGATACGTCTCCAACGTATCTATAATTTATGAAGTATTCATACTGTTATTTTATCATTCTTGGGTGTTTTCCAATCATTTTATAGCAACTTTATATCATTTTTTGGGACTAACCTATTGACCCAGTACCCAGTGGCAGTTGCTGTTTTCTGCTTGTTTTTTACATCGCAGAAAATCAATATCAAATGGAGTCCAAACACCGCAAAACTTTACGGAGATTTTTTGGACCAGAAGGAACCCAATGGGCCAGAGCTGCACCTAGGGGTGCCCCGAGGTGGGCACAACCCACCTGGGCACGCCAGGGGGGCCTGGCGTGCCCAGGTGGGTTGTGCCCACCTCGGTGCCCTCTCGCACCCCCTCTTTGCACTATAAATTCCCAAATATTTTGAAACCCTTCGGGATTAACCTAGATCATAAGTTCCGCTGCCGCAGGGCTCCATAGCCACCGAAAACCAATCTAGATCCATTCTGGCACCCTGCCAGAGGGGGGAATCATCTCCGGTGGCCATCTTCATCATCCCGGCGACCACCATGATGAGGAGGGAGTAGTCCACCCTTAGGGCTGAGGGTTTCTACCAGTAGCTATGTGATTAATCTCTCTCTCTCATGATCTATATCATGGGCTTTGTTAATATAGTCGGATCATATGATGTTTCTCCCCTCTATACTCTTGTTGTGATGAATTGAATCTTTACCCTTTGAAGTTTTGTCATGTCGGATTGAATGTTCAGATTAGAGAACACATGATGTATGTCTTGCGGTATGAATACTTGAGGTGACATTGGGGTATCTTATTGATTCACTTGATATATGTTATGGCACTCAACTTGCGGATTCCCGCGGTGATATTGGGGTAATCTTTGCATAGGGGTTGATGCACATTTTTATTATGTTTTCTCTGATAGGTGTAGTTCTTTGTGGGGATTGAGAATTATGAATATGAATTTGCTTTGGTGTTATTCTAGTACAAACTCTAGGATAGATCGAACGGAAACAATATCTTTGTGTTATTTTAGTATGAACTCTTGAATAGATCGAACGAAAAGAATAGCTTTGAGGTGGTTTCGTGCCCTACAAACAATTTCTATCTTTTATTCTCCGCTAATAGGAACTCAGGAGTGATTCTTTAGTACACTTTGAGGGATAATCATATGATCCAACTATGTTAGCACTGTTGAAAGATCGCACTAGTGAAAGTACAGACCCTATGCCTTGTTCTTAAGCATTGCAACACTGTTTTTGTGCCCATTTACTATTAGTTACCTTGCTGTGTTTAAAATTTCAGATTACAAAAACCAATATCTACTATTCATATCACACTTTTATCACCATCTCTTCGCCAAACTAGTGCACCTATACAATTTGCCACTGTATTGGGTGTGTCGGGGACACAAGAGATTGCTTGTATTTGGTTGTAGGATCGCTTGAGAGAGACCACATTCATCCTACACCTCTCACGGATTGATATTCCTTAGGTCATCCACTTGTGGGAAAATTGCTACTGTCCTAGAAGACTCTATGCTTGGAGTCCCAACACGTGTCTACAAGAATAAAGTTGCGTAGTAGACATCAGACGCTTGACAAGTTCCCAGACATTGTGGAGCTCGAATTGATGTAGTTCCTCTTGCGTCGCATGAATCCACTCAGGCTCCAGAAATGCCTCATCAAGTGGGCTTTGTGATAGAGACAAAAGCAAAGTGCCCACAAAAGTTAGACAAATGTGAAGCACTTGAGCGTGTGAGAGGACCTGGTGCGTTGATGTCGTCGATGATTTTATCGATTTGTACTTCATTTGCAATGCGAGGATGAGCATGTTGATGACGATGATTGGGCGGCATTTTCTTCAGAGCCATTTTCCGTAGATGCACCAGCATGATTTTCTTCATGTTTTGGAATGACTTCTTCAGCAGATTCTTCAGTGGGAATGACATCCTCAGTAGCCTTGAACTTGATGGATTCCTCAGGTGACATTTCATCTAGCACAGGAGGTAGGTGCTCTCTTTGCGAGCCGTTAGTTTCATCGAACCACACATCTACAATTTCAACAACCTTGTGGTGAAAGGTGTTGAAGACTCTGTAGGTGTGCGAGTCCTTTCCATAACCAAGCATAAAACATTCATGTGCTTTCGGTGCAAATTTAGAATTGTGATGAGGATGTCTAATCTAACATTTAGCATCGAAGACTTTGAAATAACTTACATTGGGTTTCTTGTCAGTGAGGAGTTCATATGAGGTCTTTTTGAAGAATTTGTGAAGATACACTTGTTGATGATGTGGCACGCAGTATCAATAGCCTTAGGCCAGAAGCGAGGAGGCATCTTGTATTCATCAAGCATAGTGCGAGCCATCTCAACAAGAGTCCTATTCTTACGCTCCACAACGCCATTCTGCTGGGGAGTGTAGGGGGCAGATAACTCATGAGTAATACCAAGTTCATCAAGATAGTCATCAAGACCAGTATTCTTGAACTCGGTCCCATTGTCACTCCTAATGTGCTTGATCTTCACAATGAAGTTTGTCGAAGCCATCGAGGAAAATCGTTTGAAGATTTCCTGGACTTCAGTTTTGTAAGTGATGATATGAACCCATGTGTAACGAGAATAGTTATCAACGATAACAAAGCCATATAGAGATGCTGCATTTGTGAATATGCATAGTGAGTAGGGCCAAAGAGATCCATGTGAAGCAATTCAAAAGGATGAGTGGTAGTCATGATAGTCTTTGAGGGATGCTTGGACTTGGTCATCTTTCTAGCTTCACAAAGCCCCACAAAGATGATATTTGAGCAATTTGACACCCTCGATACCAATGACGTCTTTCTTCTTCACAAGCGTGTGTAAGTTCCTCATGCCAGCATGACCTAGTCGTCGATGCCATAACCAGCCTTCTGACGCTTTTGCAAGTAGACATGTGGCAGGCTGTGGTCCTGCAGAGAAATCAACAATATACAAGTCTCCTTTCCTAAAGCCTTCGAAGACCTTGGAATTGTTAGATTCCATGACCACAACGCAACGATATTTTCCAAAGACGACAACCATATCAAGATCACAAAGCATTGAGACAGACATGAGGTTGAATCCTAAGGACTCGACAAGCATAACTTTGTCCATGTGTCGGTCCTTTGAGATCGCAACCCTACCTAGACCCAATACCTTGCTTTTGCCTTTTTCAGTGTAGGTGATATGCTTCAGATGCGATGGAGATAAAGCAGTGTCCATCAACAAGTTATTGTCACCGGTCATGTGATTTGTACATCCACTGCCGAGGACCCATTCAATAGCTTTGGGTTGATCATCCTACAAATGAATTAGTGCACCTTACAAACTCATATACTTCATCAGCGAATAATATGACATCAAATTCATCAGATTGAGTTTCATCAAGCAGTACAACAAATATAGCAGTATAAGGACGTGAGAAATGAATATTCATTTCTTGATTAGCTTGCGTCCTTTCAAGAATATCCAGGTCTCCAGCAAATTCTTTAGACGTTCAAGTTCGTCTGGAGACCTAACCCTGCATAAGAGATTAGTTCTTTTTCTTCACCACCCACATTTGGAGGGGTGGCAAAGAGTTCATCATTCCGCGAGCTCCATAAGAGAAAGGTGGCATAGAAGCCAGTCCACTTTGTTTCACAGAAGAGGGGTTGGAGTAAGCATACGAAGAAGTAGAGATATTCTTCGAGGACTTATGAACATAATGATTTGAAGAATAGTGCACATATTCATAGGTCTTAGATTTTCCCTGCGAAACAGAAGTGTTAGCATGACGATGACCATATGAGGATTTCGATCCATATGAAGACTTTGGTCCATATGAAGAATTTGATCTAGGGTTCCTATTCCTCACAGGTGGTGTCATGATGACATTCAGCTGAAGACTTACAAGGCACCTTTTGGGAACCCAGATTTTCTTCATAGGGGGACCGTTCCTGCTGTTAGTTCCAACATATCAAGCAAATACTTCACATTCTGATTTTTGAACAGTTTATAGTTGGAGTCAAATGACTCATTAGAAGAATATGAAGATTCACATGTAAAGCCAGATAAAATGGATGGATCTACGGGAGGTCCCTTCGCAGAAACCCATGAGGTTTTGGGATACTGCTCAGGTTTCCAGTAGGTCCCATCAGCATTGAGTTTCCCCTTAAAGGCGGTACTCTCTTTCCTAGGGTTCCTGTTGAGGATCTGGTTTTTAAGCACATCACAAAGAGATTGATGCCCTTTGAGGCTTTTGTACATGCCTGTCACATACAATTCCTTCAACCCTGCATTGTTAGTGATACTAGTGCTATCCTTAAATGAGGAATTTGTAACCACAGAGATAGTTGAAGAATTTGCAGCAATAGAAGCATTTGAACTTTCATGTGAAGAATTAGCAGATTCACGTTCAATGCATTTCAAACATGGTGGAATGAATTCATCCTGAGCGGAACTGATATGTTGAGCAAGCAATGAATCATTTTCCTTCTGAAGATCTTCGTAACTCACCCTTAGATTTTCAAGATCTTGCTTTCTTTGAAGAAATTCACAAGAGAGTGTTATGATGGCTCTGAAGGTTATCAAACTTAGTCTGAAGTCTCTGAAGATTTTTAGTCATAGTTTGAGTTCGATCCATTTCCTCACCCAACAGGTCATCGCTTTTGTCTAATAGATTTTGAACCTTTTCAAAAGCCTTTTGTTGTTTGGTAGCAATCTTAACAAGTTTGGAATAGCTAGGTTTGAGGTTTTCATCATATTCATCCTCACTTGATTCAGAGGAGGGATATTTGAGTACCTTGGCACCTTTTTCCATGAAGAAATAGGTGGGAGCATAGTCATCATTGCCGTCGTCAGCAGTGTTGGGGAAGTCAGTTTCCTCAGTGTTGAAGATGGACTTGCTGACGAAGATAGTAGCGAGGGCTAGGATCGCCACACCAGAGTCTGACTCCTCAGATCCCTCGTCTTCCTCATTTTCCGGAGATTCAGATTTAGAGTCCATTTGCTTGCAATGAATGCGTGGGCCTTTTTGGAGCTCCTCTTGTTGTGAGATGAAGACTTTGAATATTTTGACGACAAGGACTTTGAAGATTTCTTCTTCTTCTTCGAGTCATCAAAACTATCATCCTTGTATTTCTTCTTCTTTGATTCCTTCTCCAACTAAGGACAATCAATAATGTAGTGACCAGGTTTCTTGCATTTATGGAAAGTCCTCTTCTTGTAGTCACGAGATGAGGAATCTGATCTCGTGTCATCACCTCTTGAAGATTTTCTAAAGCGACCACGTCTTGAGATCTTTTGGAATTTCTTCATGAGCATTGCTAGCTCCTGGCTCAGTTCTTCAGGATCACCAAGCTGCTATCAGAATCTTCTCCTTCAGATTCGGAAACTGCCTTAGCCTTAAGTGCGCGTGTGTAGCACCCTCGATGCGAATATATCTCCCACGTGTCGAGGCACGACTTAGAGGCATAATCGCATTGAAGGCATATGTCGCAAGTTAGGCAATCTTCACAACATCCCATGTAATATAAATCATAAAGGGGAGATAACATAGTTGGCTTACACTCGCCACGTCAATCAAGTACATAAATAACATTACATCATCCAAACACTCATGGCCCGACTACGGCGCCAAAATAAAAGAGAACCCAACATGCGACACGGTCCCGATCACCCCCAACTGGGCACCACTACTGATCATCAGGAAAAGAAACATAGTAACGTTGAGAGTCTTCGTCGAACTCCCACTTGAGCTCAAACGCGTCTCCTGGAGCGGAATCATTAGGCCCTGCATCTGTTGTAATAGTAATCTGTGAGCCACAGGGACTCAGCAATCTCGCACCCTCGCGATCAAGACTATTTAAGCTTATAGGTAAGTCAAGGTAAAGTATGTGGAGCTGTAGCAAGCGACTAGCATATATGGTGGCTATCCTGTTCGCAAAAGAGAGCGAGAAGAGAAGGCAAAGCGTGAGCGAGAAACTAGAGAGCAACCTGCGCAAACATTACTCCAACACCGTGTCCACTTCCCGGACTCTGCCGAGAAGAGGCCATCACGGTAACACACTCAGTTGATTCATTTTAAATAAGTTAAGATTCAAGTTATCTACAACCGGACATTAACAAATTCCCATCTGCCCATAACCGCGGGCATGGCTTTCGAAAGTTCAAATCCCTGCAGGGGAGTCCCAACTTAGCCCATGACAAGCTCTCACGGTCAACGAAGGAATAGACCTCCACTAACAGGTTCAAACAAGCATGGCAAAAATAGCTTAACAAAAGTCCCTTAGTAACCTTAAGCCAAAAGGGATCAGAAAATACAATTGCAAGCATGTGAACATAGCTAAATCATAATCAGATCACAGACTTGGAGAAAAACTGGAGCATGCAGAAAACATAACTCAAGTAGGCATGTTTACGAGCTCGATGCACTCACTATGGTGCAAGTCATGACAAGACAAGCATACACCCACCAATAAGGCACAAAATGCAAGCTAGACATGGCAAGAACAATAGCATAGCATGCACGGATCAACTACAACATCATCGGCAAAATTGCAAACAAGTTGACAATCTGCCCAGATTCACAAAGTAGCAAAAGTAGAGCTCGATTGACTTAAGCTAGGGTGCTCCATAATTGCAAACAAAGACATGGATGGATAGAGAACTACAAGAATAACAAAACATCCTTCCAGATCATCCTCAAAAGAGGCACGGATCACTAGGAAACAACATGAACATATGGCCATATGAGATAAACAGCTCAAGGACTTAGTGGAATTGCTAAGTCCCTGAAAACAGAATTAACAAGTGCACCACTTTGCAAGCTTGTGCTAGTCACCACACACATCACAAAAATACATGGGTTGAACCTCTGGAAATATGACAAAACCCTTAAAAAAACATATGTAGAACATCAGGGCATATCATGCACACATTAATCATGGCAAAAATGACAAAAACCTAAACGGAGTAGCAGATCTGACAATTATCTCAAGTAGCCCTCTTCTAACAGCATTTCGGGCATCAAGATGAACTCAAATGAAAATGATGCCATGGATGAAATGATGTACTCTCAGAGATGAACATTTTGATATGCTATATGCATGAATCGGATCTACGGATGCAAAGTTACGGAGCTATAAACATAGGCACTTGGATCTGGAATTTTCGGGACTTAGAAGAAAAACAACCTCCTAGATCTAGGGTTTACTGTTCACGGCATGCGAACCGAGGACGGCTGGCGAGGTACTATTCACCGACGAGGCGACGGCAGCCGAGGTCGTCGGGAGAGGACGGCGGAGGGCGGCGAGGTGGCGCGGTGGCGGCGGCCGGGACGGCGAGCGGCGCCGCGGGGGCGTCGGGGCGGCGCGGCGGCCCGGGAGGAGAGGCGGTGTTCGCCGGCGTCGGGGCGGCACGCCGGCCGGCGACGGCGTGTGGTGGCGGCGGCGATGGCGCGCTGTGGCGGCGGGAGCAGCGCGGGCGGCGCTCGAGCGGCGGGGAGGCGGATGAAGCGACGGCGGAGACGATGGGCCGGGCGGGCCCGCTGCGGGCTCGCCGGGCCGCGGCGGCGGCTGGCGGCGGAGATGCCACGTGGCGGCACGGGAGTGGGCGCGCGGGCGGATCGGACGTGTCCGGCGCCGTCGAACGTGTCCGGCGGCGGCGGATCTGAGATTTAGGGTTAGGGACGAGGGAGAGATCCGGATTTTCGGGAGGGGTGTATATATAGGCATAGAGGGAGCTAGGAGAGTCCAAATGAGGTGCGGTTTGCGGCCACGCGATCGTGATCGAACGCTCTAGATTATGGAGAGGTTTTAGGAGGGTTTTGGGCCAAATTGGAGGGGTGTTGGGCTGCAACACACACGAGGCCTTTTCGGTCCCTCGGTTAAACGTTGGAGTATCAAACGAAGTCCAAATGGTACGAAACTTGACAGGCGGTCTACCAGTAATAAACCAATGCCGCTTGGCAAGTCTCGGTCCAATCCGGAAATGTTTAATCCCCACACACGAGAGAAAGCTAGAAATGACCACCGGAGGAGAACAAAGCGCCGGAATGCAAAACGGACAACGGGGAAAATGCTCGAATGCATGAGACGAACACGTATGCAAATGCAATGCACATGATGACATGATATGAGATGCATGACAATGATAACCACACACGGAGACAAAAACCCGAACCCGAGAAAATAAAATAACTTAACGCCGGAAGCGGCAAGAGTTGGAGTACAAATTGGGAAAGTTACATCCGGGGTGTTACAACACTCCACCACTATGAAAGGATCTCGTCCCGAGATCTAGGACTGAAAGAACGCTGGGTACTCAGAACGGAGGTGATCCTCGCGTTCCCAGGTAGCTTCACGGTCGGAATGGTGTGACCACTTGACTTTGAGAAATTTGATTGACTTGTTGCGAGTCTTGCGTTCAGTCTCTTCAAGAATAGCAACTGGGTGCTCACTATAAGAGAGATCTTCTTGGAGCTCAATGTCCTCGAAGTTGACGGTACGGTCAGGAGTCTTGAAGCACTTTCGGAGCTGAGAGACATGGAACACGTCGTGAACATTTGCAAAGTTTGAAGGAAACTCAAGTTGATAGGCGAGGTCGCCTCTCTTGCTGACAATCTTGAAAGGTCCCACATATCTAGGGGCAAGCTTCCCTTTGATACGAGAAGCGACGAGTACCTTTCATAGGAGAGACGCGGAGGTAAACATGATCTTCGATCTCGAAAGCCAAATCACGGTGCTTACTATCATAGTAGCTCTTCTGGCGGGACTGGGCTGCTTTGAGGTTATCACGAATGACTTTGCACATTTCCTCTGCCTTTGTGATTAAGTCATTACCCAAAAGCTGACGTTCACCGGTTTCAGACCAGTTGAGAGGGGTACGGAACTTCCTGCCATACAGAATTTCAAATGGGGCCTTGCCCGAACTTTCTTGAAAACTGTTGTTGTAGGAGAATTCAGCATAAGGAAGACAATCCTCCCACTTCATACCGAAGGAGATCACACAAGCCCTGAGCATATCTTCAAGAATCTGGTTGACACGCTCGACTTGACCGCTAGTTTGAGGATGGAAAGCTGTGCTGAAGCGGATGTTGGTGCCCATGGCCTTCTGGAAAGAATCCCAAAACTTGGAGGTAAAGATGCTGCCACGGTCTGAAGAGATCACTTGTGGAATACCGTGCATAGAGACTATCCGAGAGGTATAGAGTTCCGCCAATTGAGCTGCAGTGATCGACTCTTTGATAGGCAGAAAATGAGCCACTTTAGTGAGTTTATCGATGACAACGAATATGGCATCATTGCCACGCTTGGACTTTGGAAACCCGGTCACGAAGTCCATCTCAATGTGGTCAAACTTCCATTCTGGAATGGCAAGAGGTTGGAGGAGACCTGCTAGCCTTTGGTGTTCTGCCTTCACTCTTCTGCAGACATCACATTCATTCATGAATTGAGCGATCTCGCGCTTCATTCGAGTCCACCAATAAGCCTGCTTAAGGTTCTGATACATCTTTGTGCTCCCAGGGTGGATGGAGAGGAGAGAATTGTGAGCCTCGTTCATGATCACTTTATGGAGGTCACCTTTGGGTACAACAATATGATCCTCGAAGAAGAGAGTATCCTTGTCATCAAGGCGGTAGCACTTGTATTTGGGTTCATTCTTGGCAATCCCAATCTTCACCTTTTTCACCATAGCATCAAGAAGCTAAGCTTGGCGAATCTGGTCTTCTAAGGTAGGAGAGACTTGAAGGTTGGCGAGGAAACCTTGAGGAACAACTTGCAGGTTAAGTTTGCGGAAAGCTTCACAAAGCTCGGGTTGATAAGGCTTGAGAATCAGATTGTTGCAGTAAGCTTTCCTGCTCAAAGCGTCAGCAATCACATTGGCCTTGCCTGGAGTATACTCAATACTCGGATTATACTCTTGAATCATTTCGACCCATCGAGTTTGCCTGAGGTTGAGATTAGGCTGAGTGAAGATGTACTTGAGACTCTTGTGATCAGTGAAAATGTCCACTTTTCTTCCCAATAGAAGATGTCTCCAAGTCAAAAGAGCATGCACAACTGCCGCCAACTCGAGATCATGAGTGGGGTAGTTCTTCTCATTAGGCTTCAACTGGCGAGAGATATAAGCAACAACTTTCTTCTCTTGCATCAATACTGTGCCAAGACCTTGGAGAGAGGCATCACAAAAGACCTCGTACAGCTTGGATTCATCAGGCGGAGTCAGAACTGGAGCAGTGATCAATTTCTCTTTCAAAGTGTTGAAAGCAATGTCACACTCCGGAGACCAAACGTACTTGACGTGCTTCTGGAGAAGATTAGAGAGAGGCTTCGCGATCTTAGAAAAGTTTTCAACGAATCTTCAGCAATAGCTTGCGAGACCGAGGAAGCTACGGAGTTGCTTCACGTTCTGAGGGGGTTCCCAATTCACAATTGCAGACACCTTCTCAGGATTCACGGCAATGCCCTTGGCAGAGATGATATGACCAAGATAAAGAACCTCATCGAGCCAAAATTCACACTTGGAGAACTTGGCGTAGAACTGATGTTCCCTGAGCTTATCAAGAACCAAACGTAAGTGCTTGGCATGATCTTCCTTGTTCTTGGAGAAAACCAGAATGTCGTCGAGATAGACCAAAGCAAAGTCATTGGTGTAGGCGTTGAAGATGAAGTTCATCATGCGAGAGAACGTCGGAGGAGCGTTGACGAGGCCAAAAGGCATGACAGTGTATTCATATGAACCAAAGCTTGTCCTGAAAGCCGTCTTGGGAATATCTTGCTCACGGATTCGAATCTGATGATAACCCATACGAAGATCAAGCTTGGAGAATACTTGGGCACCTTTGAGTTGTTCGAACAGCTTGTTGATGTTGGGAAGTGGGTATTTGTTCTTGATGGTCTTCTTGTTCACTGGACGGTAATCAACACAAAGTCAGTCCGTTCCATCCTTCTTCTTCACAAAAAGAACACCACAACCCCACGGAGAAGAACTAGGCCGGATGAGACCCATTTTCTCTTGAATATCGAGTTGCTTCTTCAGATCCTTCAACTCTTCCGGTCCGAGCTTGTAAGGACGCTTGCACACAGGTTCCGTACCAGGCTCAAGATCAATAACGAATTCAACTGGCCGGTGCGGAGGCATTCCTGGAAGCTCTTCTGGAAAGACGTCTTGATATTCGCAAACGACTGGAATTTGCGAGATGGCATCCAATTCACCCTTCTCATTGAGAGAAAACAGACGGATAGTATTATCACGAGCGGCAAAGACAATTACATCCTCAGACGAATGAGTCAATTGAATCTGCCTGGCTGCACAATCATGCTGAGCCTTGTGCTTAGAGAGCCAATCCATTCCGAGAATAAGATCAATATCCGAGTTACCAAGAACCATTGGAGAAGCCAGAAACTTGAAATCACCCATCAAGATAGAAATATCCGGAACCATCATACTAGAACTCAGACGCTTAGCCGGAGAGACGACTTGCATAGCTGTAGGTAAAGCCTTAGTACTAAAATTGTTCTCCGATGCAAAAGGGAACGACATGAAGGAATGCGATGCACCAGAGTCAAAAAGTACTTTTGCAGGAACATCGCTAACAGGAAGGTTACCCATGATCACATCTGACGAGTCCTCTGCCTGAGCTGCATTCATCAAGTTGACCTTGGCATGCTTGGGGTTATGCTTGACCACAGCTGTACTCGCCGATCTGACAGGAGGAGGAGGAGGAAGACGCCTCTGGTTGAAACACTTGTTGGCATAGTGACCCTTCTGTTGGCACTTGTTGCACGTGACTTCTGAAAGCGGACGGTGATACGGAGCACTCGATCTTGGAGCTTGAGACGAAGTCTTGTTCTGAAAGCCAGGGTTGGGTGGGTGGGAAGAACCACTGCCACCTTTGCTCTTCTGCTGATACGGCTGACGGAATGGAGGAGGAGGAAGCCAATACTTCTGCTGTTTAGCCACTTGAGTAGAGGAAGAAGGAGTAACATCTCTGACTCGCTTCTTGGAAGCATCACACCTCAACTGAGCAGCCTCTTGCTTCAGCGCCATGTTGTAGAACTCATCGTATCTCAAGGGCTCGAAGAGAACAAGAGCTAGCTGAATTTCTTCTTTGAGACCACCCCTGAACTGGTATGTCATGCTCTTCTCATCAGGTACGTCCTGCTTGGCAAAGCGGGCGAGCTTCTGGAACAACTTGTTGTAGTCATAGACAGACAAAGAGCCTTGCTTCAGGTTGCGGAATTCCTCACGCTTGCTTTCAACCATGCTCTGAGGAATATGATGAGCTCAGAAATCTTGACGGAATTCATCCCAAGTGATAACACGTCCACCTCTAGAGTCCTTTACTGCTGGAACCATTCTGCAGCTTGATCTTTGAGTTGGAAGGAAGCGAACTTCACAAAGTCCTCAGGCATAACGTTACTGCACTCGAAATGCTTGCACAGATCCACTAGCCAATCGTCAGCATCGGTTGCCTCAACACAATTGCTGAAAGTCTTTGGCCCGTTAGCAAGGAACTGGTTGAGTGTAGCAAAGTGATTCTGATTGTTGCCTTGATTCCCTTGGTTGCCTTGATTGCGCTCTTGAAGAATTTGCATGATCAACTGTGTGTTTGCATTGGTTGCGCCCATCACAGCTTGCCATGCCTCCGGAGGAGGGGGAGGTGGTGGCGGATCAGGATTCGGAGTCGTGCGCGTTGGAGGAGCCATCCTGAAGAGGTTGGCCACCATTAGCACATTGAGAGATAAATATTGAAGCTGAATCCAACGGAATGAAAATTGCAACATATAGTCTTCACATCCGAACAAAATGAACGAATGCATTCCTCTTGAAATGGTCACATATCCATAAATTGAGAAGCCACTTAGAATTAAGGTAGAGAAATAAATCAACAAGGTATGGATCAAGAACGAATAATCGGTAAGAAATCCCAATCTCAAACCAATATCCGTGGAAGAAGAACTAGAGCTACTAGAATTCCCACCTATGAAACTCCCGAACCTTTCCGGTTATGCAATCAGGTGTTGGGGATACAGGGGAAGCATAATATCTCACCCAAACTAGCATATCCTACATCCAGCTGTATCCATCCTTCAACACATAACCAAGAAACCTTCGGAAACCATCTACCTCAACCTTCGAAAAGCATCCGTTATACAAGTTATGGCGATACTCCCGAACTCCCGCCCCAGTACTGGGTGGCGTCGAGGTTATCTCACCAACGAACTGCATAAAAGAGATTTTCGATGTCGGCGTACTAAACTCAGGTATTCCAGAACTGCAACGATAAAATTATGACGACAAGACCTCAGAGCTCAACTCCCCGGGACACTTCCACTAAACCCCTGACAGGAGGCACCAAGACAATGTTCTCATCATAAAACCATCGGAACGATTCCAAGATACCCGCGTGATCCTAAAAAAATTTAGTGAAATTTGAGAAGAGAAGAGTCAAAACTCTACGTCAGGATGCCTTACCAGAGCGATGAGGAGACTGGGAAGTAAAAAGAATTCCTAAACTCTCCGATATATAATTCCTAAATGACTCAAAACATTTTTCTAGACACAAAACTCGGCCGCTAAAAACGATCAAGCAATGGGGCTCCTAAGGTCGGGGAAGGCTCTGATACCAACTTGTAGCACCCTCGATGCGACTATATCTCCCACGTGTCGAGGCACGACTTAGAGGCATAATCGCATTGAAGGCATATGTCGCAAGTTAGGAAATCTTCACAACATCCCATGTAATATAAATCATAAAGGGGAGATAACATAGTTGGCTTACACTCGCCACGTCAATCAAGTACATAAATAACATTACATCATCCAAACACTCATGGCCCGACTACGGCGCCAAAATAAAAGAGAACCCAACATGCGACACGGTCCCGATCACCCCCAACTGGGCACCACTACTGATCATCAGGAAAAGAAACATAGTAATGTTGAGAGTCTTCGTCGAACTCCCACTTGAGCTCAAACGCGTCTCCTGGAGCGGAATTATCAGGCCCTGCATCTGGTGTAATAGTAACCTGTGAGCCACAGGGACTCAGCAATCTCGCACCCTCGCGATCAAGACTATTTAAGCTTATAGGTAAGTCAAGGTAAAGTATGTGGAGCTGTAGCAAGCGACTAGCATATATGGTGGCTATCCTGTTCGCAAAAGAGAGCGAGAAGAGAAGGCAAAGCGCGAGCGAGAAACTAGAGAGCAACCTGCGCAAACATTACTCCAACACCGTGTCCACTTCCCGGACTCTGCCGAGAAGAGGCCATCACGGTAACACACTCAGTTGATTCATTTTAAATAAGTTAAGATTCAAGTTATCTACAACCGGACATTAACAAATTCCCATCTGCCCATAACCGCGGGCACGGCTTTCGAAAGTTCAAATCCCTGCAGGGGAGTCCCAACTTATCCCATGACAAGCTCTCACGGTTTCTAAGGAATAGACCTCCTCCCAAGACGTTTCGATCAGACTCGGTATCTCGGTTCTTCAAGACACTTCGACAGGTTAAAACAAGACCAGCAACACCGCCTGAATGTGCCGACAAATCCCGATAGGAGCTGCACATATCTCTTTCTCAGGGCACACTCAGATGAGACTAGCTACGTGTAAAACCAACCCTCAAGTTTCCCCGAGGTGGCCCTGTAGGCAGCTCAGTTCGGACCAACACTCAGAGGAGCACTGGCCCGGGGGGGGGGGTTAAAATAAGATGACCCTCGGGCTCCGGAAACCCAAGGGGAAAAGAGGCTAGGTGGCAAATAGTAAAACCAAGGTTGGGCATTGCTGGAAATGCTTTAATCAAGGCAAACTATCAAGGGGTTCCCATTATAACCCAACCACGTAAGGAACGCAAAATCCGGGAACATAACACCGATATGACGGAAACTAGGGCGGCAAGAGTGGAACAAAACACTAGGCGAGAGGCCGAGCCTTCCACCCTTTACCAAGTATATAGATGCATTAAGATAACAAGATAATATAATGATATCCCAACAAGTAAATAAATGTTCCAACAAGGAACGGCCTTGAATCTTCACCTGCAACTAGCAACGCTATAAGAGGGGCTGAGCAAAGCGGTAACATAGCCAATCAACGGTTTGCTAGGACATGGTGGGTTAGAGGTTTGACATGGCAATTTTTGGGAGGCTTGAAAGCAAATGGTAGGCATCGTAGCATTGGCATAGCAAAAAGAGCGAGCAAACTAGCATAGCAAAGATAGTAGTGATTTCGAGGGTATGATTATCTTGCCTGCACAGTTGTCAGAGTTGACTGGATCCTCGAAAGCAAACTCAACGGGCTCCTCGTTAGCGAACTCGTCTCCCGGCTCTACCCAAACAAGACAAACAAGCAACAAGGACACAATCAACCACGTGCAAGGAACAAACAAAATGATGCAAAGATGATATGCTATGCGGGATGCGATGCGGGATGCAAAAGCAAGATATGACAAGGGATGCATGAACCTGGCCCCAACTTGGGAATCCAAGTGTGCCACTGGAAAGATGAGATGAAATCGCTTGAAAACGATGTAAAGAACGCCGGAATCGGAGTTACGGTTTGGAAATGGCAAGCGATTCAAAATTGACACCGGTCTACGATTTACAGCAAGTAGCCATCTAAATGCAATGAGATGAACATGCTAAAGCACCCAAACATGACAACAAAATACATGGCAAGGATGCATTCAAGATGCTTAACAAAAGTCTAGCACTGAGCTACGGCTGATTCATCCACTAACAGGTTCAAACAAGCATGGCAAAAATGCATATGACAAACAGATTTCAGACTTAGTGAAATTAACACTTGTCTGGAAATTCAGATCAGGTAGCACTCTTCGGAGCAACAAAACTACATGCTACAGGAACTGAACATGGCAAAGTAAAGCATGGCATGGAGCTACTCAAATATCTTAACAAAAGTCCCTTAGTGACCTTGAGCCAAAAGGGATCATAAAATACAATTGCAAGCATGTGAACATAGCTAAAACATAATCAGATCACAGACTTAGCGAAAAACTGGAGCATGCAGAAAACATAACTCAAGTAGGCATGTTTACGAGCTCGATGCACTCACTATGGTGCAAGTCATGACAAGAAAAGCATACACCCACCAATAAGGCACAAAATGCAAGTTAGAAATGGCAAGAACAATAGCATAGCATGCACAGATCAACTACAACATCATCGGCAAAATTGCAAACAAGTTGACAATCTGCCCAGATTCACAAAGTAGCAAAAGTAGAGATCGATTGACTCAAGCTCGGGTGCTCCATAATTGCAAACAAAGACATGGATGGATAGAGCACTACAAGAATAAGAAAACATCCTTACTGATCATCCTCAAAAGAGGCACGGATCACTAGGAAACAACATGAACATATGGCCATATGAGATAAACAGCTCAAGGACTTAGTGGAATTGCTATGTCCCTAAAAACAGAATTAACAAGTGCACCACTTTGCAAGCTTGTGCTAGTCACCACACACATCACAAAAATACATGGGTTGCACCTCTGGAAATATGACAAAACCCTTAACAAAACATATGTAGAACATCAGGGCATATCATGCACACATTAATCATGGCAAAAATGACAAAAACCTAAACGGAGTAGCAGATCTGACAATTATCTCAAGTATCCCTCTTCTAACACCATTTCGGGCATCAAGATGAACTCAAATGAAAATGATGCCATGGAATGAAATGATGTACTCTCAGAGATGAACATTTTGATATGCTATATGCATGAATCGGAGCTACGGATGCAAAGTTACGGAGCTATGAACATAGGCACTTGGATCTGGAATTTTCGGGACTTAGAAGAAAACAACCTCCGAGATCTAGGGTTTACTGTTCACGGCACGCGAACCGAGGACGGCCGGCGAGGTACTGTTCACCGACGAGGCGACGGCGGCCGGGGTCGTCGGGGAAGGACGGCGGAGGGCGGCGAGGTGGCGCGGTGGCGGCGGACGGGATGGCGAGCGGCGCCGCGGGGGCGTCGGGGCGGCGCGGCGGCCCGGGAGGAGAGGCGGCGTTCGCCGGCGTCGGGGCGGCACGCCGGCCGGTGAGGGCGCGTGGTGGCGGCGGGAGCAGCGCGAGCGGCGCTCGGGCGGCGGGGAGGCGGACGAAGCGGCGGCGGAGACGATGGGCCGGGCGGGCCCGCTGCGGGCTCGCCGGGCCGCGGCGGTGGCCGGCGGCGGAGATGCCATGTGGCGGCACGGGAGTGGGCACGCGGGCGGATCGGACGTGTCCGGCGGCGGCGGATCTGAGATTTAGGGTTAGGGACGAGGGAGAGATCCGGATTTTCTGGAGGGGGTGTATATATAAGCATAGAGGGAGCTAGGAGAGTCCAAATGAGGTGCGGTTTGCAGCCATGCGATCGTGATCGAACGCTCTAGATGATGGAGAGGTTTTAGGAGGGTTTTGGGCCAAATTGGAGGGGTGTTTGGCTGCAACACACACGAGGCCTTTTCGGTCCCTCGGTTAACCGTTGGAGTATCAAACGAAGTCCAAATGGTACAAAACTTGACAGGCGGTCTACCAGTAGTAAACCAAGGCCGCTTGGCAAGTCTCGGCCCAATCCGGAAATGTTTAATCCCCACACACGAAAGAAAGCTAGAAATGACCACCGGAGGAGAACGAAGCGCCGGAATGCAAAACGGACAACGGGGAAAATGCTCGAATGCATGAGACGAACACGTATGCAAATGCAATGCACATTATGACATGATATGAGATGCATGACAACGATAACCACACATGGAGACAAAAACCCGAACCCGAGAAAATAAAATAACTTAACGCCGGAAATGGCAAGAGTTGGAGTACAAATTGGGAAAGTTACATCCGGGGTGTTACAGCGTGATCTTCCATAGCTTGGTCCATAGAGGTCTCTCTTCTCAGCAAGTTGGAACTCATGAGTATTTAGCCTCTCGAGGATATCAGCATGATCAAGTGACTTGTAGTATCCATGTTCTTGAATCATCAGTGCAAGTGTGTCGAACAAGGAATCAAGCGACCTCAGCAATTTCTTCACCACCGACCATGAGATGTCAGTGTCAGTGGCACCAAGTGCTTGAAGCTCATTTGAGATGTCGGTGAGGCGATCGAAGGTTTGCTGAACATTCTCATTCTCGAGTATTTTGAAGCGGTTTAAGAGATTGCGAAGAACGTCAACTCGAGAGTCATGTTGAGTTGAGACTCCTTCATTGACCTTGGACAACCTATCCTAGATAAGCTTTGTTGTCTCAAAAGCACTCACTCTGCCATACTGTCCTTTGCTCAGATGGCCACATATGATATTCTTTTCTTGAGAGTCGAGTTGCTTGAATCTCTTCACATCAGCAGCATTCACGGAAGGAGTGATGGAGGGAACGCCATTTTCCACAACATACCAGAGATCATTGTCAAGTGCCTCAAGATGCATGCGCATCTTATTCTTCCAGTAGGGGTAGTCCGTCCCATCAAAGGTAGGACACCCAGCCGAGACCTTGATCATACCTGCAGTCAACATAACTAAACTCTAGGTGGTTAAACCAAAATCACACAGAACAAGGGAGAACCTGGCTCTGATACCAATTGAAAGTGCATTATATCGACTAGAGGGGGTGAATAGGCGATTTTTACAAATTCTTCACTGAGGAAATTCAACTTGAGGAATTTCCTAAGTCACTAAGAACAAGCAGCGGAATAAGTACGCAAGTGCATGCATAACAGAGCAGTAGCATAGTCATCATGATGAAATGTAACATACACAGAGCACAAGAAGCATGTAAACAGGATAAGCAGGCTGAAGACAAAGTGACTGAAGAATTAGGATTGAGGAAATTGAGAAAGTCTTCAGTCAAAGTCTTTAAACAGTAACGATCAAGTACATCAACACATGAATGAGGAAATGAAAGGGTTGAGGAAATAGAACCAGTAGCTTGGTGAAGATGATGATTTGGTAGACCAGTTCCAACTAATGTGACAGTCGTACGTCCGGTTGGAGCAGCTAGGTATTTAAACCTAAGGACACACAGCCCTCACTGTATTCTCCTTGAGCTAAGGTCACACAGAGCACGCCCAATCACTCGTGGTAAGTCTTTAGGCGACTTCCAAACCTTCACAGATTCAGTCACTCGGCGATCCACAATTCCTCTTAGATGCTCTAGACCATGACGCCTAACCGTCTGGAGGATGCACAGTCCTCAAAGGTAACAAGCGTCAGTTCCACACATGAACAATCTTTTTAGTGATGCTCAATCACTTTGTGTTTGTAGGTGTTTGAGTTTGGGTTTTTCCTCACTTGATGATTTTTCCTCAAAGTCCTCGGAGGATGGGATGCTCTCAATGACAAGTGTCAGTTTCTCTTGGAGCAGCCAACCAACTAGTGGTTGTAGGGGGCGGCTATTTATAGCCTAGGGAGCAGCCCTGCATGATAAGACATAAATGTCCTTCAATGATATGACCGTTAGGTGGATAGATATTTTGGGACAGCTGGCGCGTAGCACAACAACGGGCGGAAATTTGAGCTCTCAAATTTGTCAGGGCTATCATGTTGCTCACTTGTAGGCAATCCGCATTGGGGAATTCCTAACTCTTCAGTCAGAACAAATTCCTCGGAGAACAGAAGATCTTCGTCTCTGTCATTGAATAAATTGACCGAACTATATGAGATTTCCAATGGCTTCACTTGAAAAGATTGGGTAGGTGTAGGATTTTGAGATGAGCATCACTTGAAAACTTTTCCTTAGTTTTACCTCGACCCCCTTTAACGGTATGGTGTTTCCTATGACTCAAGAAAGAGAAAATGAAACGACGAAAACAAAAGTCTTCACACTTCATAATCTTCACATGAATATCAAATTCTTCAAGGTCACACCAATTTTCTCATTTTCAAAGTCTTCAAGAAAACCAAAGTCTGCAACTGAAGACATTCATTTTTAGGGGTCAACTTTCATCGTAAATATCAAACTCATCATAGACTAATAGACCCTGTGTACACTGACAAACACATTAGTCCCTTGACCTATAAGTCTTCAATACACCAAAATCACTAAGGGGCACTAGATGCTCTTACAAAGAATGAAGAACAGCTAGCGGATATCTTCACAAAGCCTTGGATGAAAAGAGATTTCGCAAGTTGCGGTGTGAGCTAAATATCTTAGAATCTTTGAGTGTTCTTTGAAAGGACACACATCCTAACACTTCTGCAAAATTGATGACTTAGATGTGCAACACACGATGTAACGTTTTTCTTCAATCAATGAAGACTAACCCTCTAAGTGTGAAGAAATTAATGAAGAATTTGATTCTCAGAACCCTACAACAATTATACGCGGTGTCAGAAATCATCATTCTTATATGGTGGGTCACGCCGCCAACCAAAGTTGAAAATCTTCAAATTTGAGGTTTTCATCATTTTGCAAATTCTTCAAATTCCTCAAGTTTGCAATTTCTTCAACTTTTCAACTGGTGTTCTTTATTGACTATATATATAAACCCTAAACCCTATATATATATATATATATCCCTAATAATAAAGCACGGATTGAGTCTCCGGGTTCATCGTTACAATACGCTTCTTCTCATGAATTTACGCTTTCAGTTCTTTTCACCTATATTATTTTCTACATCCGAGGTGATACTATTCATCTTTTCGTCAATACGGTGATTTTCGTCCGTCTGTCGCGTAAAAAACGATTCGTTTCTTTGCCCGTCGCATCGTGCCCTGCCCGGCCCAAGCGCCCACCAAAACCAATCCGAACAGGACTCTAAGCCATGCTCCCCTCATCAAAAGAAAAAGTAAACAACGTTTCATGGGTATAGCCAAAAAAACATGAGTCGGACGCCTGCCTACCCGCTCGCCCGTCCCCACGCCCCAATCCCTTTTTTGGCCCAATCGAAATTGACGGCGGCCGCCGCACCGCTCGCCACCGCCGCTGATGCCAACCTCCCACAAGTCACTGTTGTTTCCTCCTATGGCGCGCCGCTCCCGACCAATCCGGCGAGGCCTGCGTGCCACCTCCCGACTCTTCCCTTCCCTGGTCTGGAGCACAAGCCTCCTTTCCCTCCACCCCGATCTGGCAGTAGCGGCAGGAGCTAGGCCACCGGCGACGAGGCTAATTTGTCCGGCAGTAGCTGTTGTTATTCCACAACCAATTATACTTCTACTCCATCCCATGGACTGGCCTGACTGTGGCTGGTAGGAGGGAGGCGTGCGGTCATGACCCTGGCGCGCTGGGCCGGGGTCTAACTGGGCGGGCGTGTGTTATCGCTGCCAGGCAACTATACGGGCGTCGCAGGGCGTGTTGCAGCTTCAGGATTCTGCTAGGAGCTCCTGGGATGTGCTCATGCATGCTTGGTTGGAACCTTGTCTTTTTGGTCAATGGATGAATCAATGGCGTGTCAGGACTAACTAGGTCATACGTGCACCTCACTATCTACGGATGGCTCTCTCGTCGTATCTGCACAACATGAGAACAATTTGATCAATGAAGATGGGTTTCTTTCCTACCGGTGCCATTGTATGTGCCTGCACGCCTCAACTATCTTCTTTCCTGTTTACTGTCAGGTAGTTCTTTCAGATCCAATTTTTTCTAGCTACTTGATGTTTTCTTTCTTAGCTGTAATTCATTTGCCATTTGCAACAGCTAAATCATCATGTCAAACGTTTTTTGAAGATTTGTATGCCAATTGGCATGTCATTTATTTTCTAAATAACCTATTGTTGATTGTGTCTGATCTCCTTTCTGACATATTAAAAGAATAAGTTCTCATGCTCAGCAAATACAATTGGTTGATTATTATTTTGACTTATCGCGTCGGGTAAATAGGATTTCAGTGTACATATATTTCGTTTCGAACAGGGATACAAACTACAGCATAATGAGTCACTGAAAACTCTGCATCTTAATCCTGCCCTATTTTTCTGGGACCCAAATCTTCATATCTATGATAGACAGTTCAAAAAACTATTTGAACCTTGGAAGGGTTCGGTTCTTCAAATTTTTTGCAGCCCATGCATTTACTATTTTAAGACATGTTGTTTACATTAAGGTCATAGACATTGTTCTATAAGATGGAGTTCAAAGAACGGTTTTGAACCTTGGAAGTGATCTGTTCTTATAATTTTTGCAGCAGGGGAACTATTTGTGGATGTAATATGCAGCTAAAGGTATTCCAGCATGAGCTTGCATGCGCAACAACAGTGATTAAAGTAAAGGCTTCAGGACTTGAGGTAAAGTACGCCCATAGCTCAACCTGATTCTCTTAGTACAGAACTACAGATAACCTGATTCTCTCAGTACATATAACTTGATTATTATCTTTCCATCGAGCAACAATGGAGTAGCACTACTCACAACCAACTGCAGAAATCCCATGTGCCAAAAATCCCGTGTGCCAAAAACCTCGTTGCAACTGGAGATCCGCATGCGCTGCTGGACATGCTATGCTACTCGATTTGACCCAATCTACTTCAGCCGTGACTCCGTGATTGATTTTAGTGGTGCACTGGGAGGAGACAAACAAGAGAGCAAAAGCACAATAAGAAAAGCGATGTTATGAGGAAAACAGAAAGGAAATAAACAAAAAAATTGATCCCCTGAGTATGTATATGAGAGATATATGTACGTCTGGGTTGTGCTGCTGACTCAGGAGAAGTTCAGTGATCTAGGTCAAGGTGATTTATAGTTGATAAATTTGGTACCCAAAGCACTGACATGATCAGCGCACTGGCTGTCCTGATTGCCATAGAACATGTGCATTAAAGTTACTCCAATTGCAGTGCACGACTCTTTGAGAAAAACCATAAGCAATTGAGTTCTTCATCTGTAGTCATGCCGAATTAGTGTGAAATATACAAACTTTTTCAATATTATTTTGCAGCTGTACCATTGATTATTTGTTAATGTGCCTTTTTGCAGTGGAAACAGTCTTTGAAACAAGCAGCATACGATTGCTACAACCCAATTATCTTAGATTCTACCTTTGTCTGATGTTCTTAACCTTTATATTCTTCCTAGATTCTACCTTTGTCTGATGTTCTTAACCTTTATATGCTTCCTTACAGAGAAATCCTTGGAACTTGAGAAGCCAAGGTATGGTGAGAGCAGATGATTATTACTTCGCTTTGGCCCAGCATCGTCTTTACGTATCAATATTAGAGCGTTGTGTTATTCCATCATGTTACATTACTATTGCATTCATATTTTTGTGAGTAGCTACCCCTTTCTATAGTTTTACCATTTTTTTATCCATGCATTTTGACGTATTAATTTTTTGGGTGATGCACTACATGTTATGTTATTTCTATGCCTAAGTGCTACATTAAAAATGTCGCAAGATTTGATGGTATGTAATATAAATTACCTTCGTGATATTCATTATTAATTGTATGAAATTATATAGAGGAACACATGCTACTCATTTCTAGCAACGTCTACTTTGCTCCATAGCGAAGCACGGGCGTTGTCTCGGACATTGCGGCCACTATCAATGATGGCAGGGAGAAGCATAGGTTGTGAAACAGGTGGGACGCCATGTTGAACAAGAGGATGTTGACCTTTGAGAGGTCTTTAGACATACTTATTAGGATAGGAATGTGCACTTTTTTCTCCCGTTGCAACGCACGGGCATTTTTGCTAGTATATATATATATATATATATACATATATATATATATATATATGAGTTTTCAATGTCCTCAACAACATTCACTTATTGCTAATTTCTCAAGTTGATTTTCCTCTAAGTGAATATGATAGGACCCGTTCCCCCTCTATGCTAAACTCAACCTAGTCTGTGCACAAATTCTTCATGTGCGTTCTATTTTAAACCCGTTCAAAGTCTTCACTGTGTCCTTGACAACTGAAGAATTTGCGAACAGAATATAAAAAAATTCTTATCTGAATTTTTGGTAGTTGCCACTCAAACCGTTCCACTTCCCATGATGGAATATAATACTCACCCATGACCCCCACGATCTCCACTTCTCAATAGGTGGGTGACACATGTCGTTAGGATAGCAAGGGCCAGGGGCATGTTCGCCTGAAATCTTCGGGCGAACAGTTTTTCACTGTGGCTATAAATACCCCTTACCCTCCTCAGACCTCATTTACTATGCTCGACTGCAACTCTCTTCGCTCGAGCTCAGACCTAGTGCCTCCGCTACCTCCATCGTAGCTGGTGAGGAAGAGCTTCGCTGCCTCGACCTCGTCGCCGTCGTACTCGCACCAGTCGTAGATATTCTCCCTCCGCTGTCGCCGTAGTTGTCTCCCTCTGCCTAGTTAGGGCGTGGGAGATTTGGACAGACGAAATTTTCCATCTCAACTCCCAGTTCGCCATGTTCTTCATCGAGGGTAATTAAAATCTGATTTTACTACCCTATTCTGATTCACATGATTTTCACAAAATCCTCAAAAGGTGTTTATTCTTCAACAATCTACTCCTTAAACATCGTAATGCTTCCTTTCCTTGATTTATTTCTCTAAGCTGTGATTTTCCTCAAGATTCCTCAATTGTGTGGATTTTCTAATATTTACAACTCTGGAACCTGAGCTAAGAACTCTTAGTGAAATTCCTCAAAACATCTATGGTCAAATTCCTCAACTTGATAATCTTTTTTGAAAAATTTCTAACAACGCATATTACCTCTCCAAATTCTTCGCACCGATACTCTACTTATAGGTACAAAATGTGTGCTGATGAATCACTAGATTCTCATCAACTTAACTCATTTGCAGAATTCCTTGAAGAAAAATTGTATACTTCCTCGGAATCATCAAAAGTTTAAAATCCTCAAGTGAGGAAAATGGAAGATGGGAAGATACCTCAAAAGGAGGAAAGAGGGCAAAGGCAAACACATCATTTGAAATTCCTGAGGATATCTATGATGAATACTGCACACCAGATGAAGAAACTTATGTGAAAGAAAACAAGAATCAGCGCAAAGTGCGCATCCAGAGGATTGAAAGAAGATGGGCAAAGGAATGGAAGGAATATCACTATGTTACTCGCAAGTACATGAAGAAATTTGCTGTAAACCCTCCATGCTCAAGACCACCTCTAGCTGCTGGCCAAAGAGCTGATCCCACCGGCATCAAGCGTGGTGAAGACTTCCAAAGGAATGGGCCAAGCGCCAAGCCAAGCTTCAGAAAGTTGCCGCAGAAGCAGTGAGTAAATTCAATGAGGACACTCAAGCTGATGCTGCTTAGGCCTCTGCCAGTAAAACTACGTCAAAGAAGGCCATCTTGAAGAAATTAGCTGTGAAGACAAAGTCCTCAAGCTCAATACCCTGACGGCCAGGTTCCTCAATAGCAAAGCCTTCAGGGCAAATACCTCAAGGGCAGCGCCAACTCCCTCTGTTGCTGCAAAATCCTCAGCTGCTGCCACAAAGTCCTCAACACCTGTGCATCTTGCAATGTGTCAATGGATTGCTGGATTTTCTATCGCCTCAAGGGCATCTGCAACTTCCTCGTCTCAACCACAATCCTCAAGTGGCCCGTCTCTGCTGAAGGTCAAGTCCACTGCTGGACGTGGTAAGAGGTCAAGTCCTCACAAGAAGCAAGTGTATTTCCAAGTTCCATCTGATGATGATGAAGCTGATGATGAAGAACTTGCTGGAATCATCAGACAAGAAAGGGTTGCTAGAGCCAAAGGCAGCTCTATTCCTCTAATGCTGGATCCGAAGAAGATCCTCGACTTTATTGACATATGGCACAGGGATCCAGACACTCCACTCCCTGACCTGAATCTGACTTCTGGTCAAAGTCACATGCTGACCGCCTTCATAGGCGAAGAAAAATGGAAATTTGAGAAGACCAGGTGAGGCAAGAAGGACCGGTACAAGAAGGAGCGATTTCTAAGGAACAACGTTCTCACTTTGTCTCCCGAAGAACTTGTCAGTGTTCAGAAGGAAATCAAAGTCCTCAGTGATGAATTTGACCGATACCCTGCGGATTTGATAGAGGCAAAGGTGTCCCGTATTTCGATGAGATGGTGGCTATCATTTTGGAGGAAGTCGACTTTGACAATCCAACTACAAACGTGCGAGGACGTCGCGCCTTAGCAATCGCTAAACCAACTCCGAGAGGTTATTGACCACGCTGGAGCACAATCAACCTGGCCACGAAGGTCTGTTTCCTCCAGGCAAATGAAGAACAAGCAAGAAACTAAGATTGCAATCTGGATATTGCGAATATAAGATGAAAGCTTTATTGATCAAGGTGGGGTTCTGTGACGCCTTTGTCTGGTCGTTGAACACAAACGAAGTACGCGAAGTTGCAGCTATGGCGAACTTTAATCTAAACAAAACCCAATGTCTAAACGACGCCCTAAGGGCTGTATATATGGAGGAAGAGGGGGGAATTTCGTGGCCCTTGGAGGAGAGGTCCGAAACCAACCCTAACTCTTGTTTCCTCACACACACGGACTCTACAAACAGCCTATACTTAAGTATTTCGAAAATACATGGGCCTGGCCCAATAATAAGATGACGCAGCACCTAGAATAGCCTCTGGACAAAATTTATGAAGTGGCACCTTGTATATTTCGTCCAAGGCTTCATGCACTCCTTATGGTGGCTTCAAAGTCCTGAAATCATCACTTGTAACTCCGTTCTTGATCCCCTTGCACATGCCATCATCTCCATGCTTGAACTTGCTCCAAGGTTCATCCTTCTTGTCCAAAATAGGCCCTTCATTTGTAAGCAAAACAAATGTATCCAATTTAGGCATCATCATATTCTCATGAACATTAGAATCGCTACCAAGAAACGAAAGTACCTGATAATTCAATTGGCGTGTGCGAGCTCTAGTAATTGGTCCAGTATGTATAGCAGCGGGGGTTGTGGGTGTAACAATGGTATTGATGTCCTCATCATCATCCCCTTCTTGAAATGAAGTCGTCCTCGATGAAAGCTCATCCTCCTCACCCAAATAAGGTTTCAAATCTGCAATGTTAAAAGTGGGACTAACCCCAAAATCTGCAGGCAGCTCAAGTTTATATGCATTATCATTTATTTTCTCTAACACCTTAAAAGGACCAGCAACACGTGGCATTAGCTTTGATTTGTGCAAATTAGGAAATCTATCCTTACGCAAATGTAACCAAACAAGATCTCCAGGTGCAAACACAACATGTTTTCTACCCTTATCTCCAGTAAGTTTATATTTAGCATTCATACGCTCAATGTTTTCCTTAGTTAACTCACGCATTTTAAAATCAATTCAGCACGTTCTTTAGCATCAAAATTAACCTTCTCCTAAGATGGAAGAGGCAACAAATCAATAGGTGCACGAGGTAGGAAACCATACACAATTTCAAAAGGGCACATCTTAGTAGTAGAATGCAATGAACGATTATAAGCAAATTCAATATCAGGCAAGCATTCTTCCCACATTTTCTTATTACTCTTCAAAACAGCCCTAAGCATAGTAGACAATGTTCAATTGACTACTTCAGTTTGTCCATCAGTTTGGGGGTGACAAGTAGTACTAAAAGGCAGTTTAGTCCCCACTTAGCCCATAAACATCTCCAAAAGTGGCTAAGAAATTTAGTATCACGAGCTGTAACAATAGTATTTGGCACACAATGCAAGCAAATAATTTCACGAAAGAACAAATCAACAACATTAACAGCATCATCGCTTTTATGACATGGTATAAAGTGTGCCATTTTCGAGAACCTATCCATGACAACAAATATGCTATCTCTCTCCTTATTTGTTCGAGGTAAACCTAAAACAATGTCCATAGGTATATCCTCCCAAGGAACACTAGGTACATGGAAAGGCATATATAAACCATGAGGATTGAGTCATGACTTAACTTTTTGACATGTAGTGCAGCGAGCAACAAAACGCTCAACATCCCGTCTCATCTTTGGCCGAAAGAAATGTGTAGCAAGTATATCCTCCATCTTGTTAACGCCAAAGTGTCCTATTAATCTTCCTCCATGCGCCTCCTGCAACAACAAAAGACGAACGGAGCTAGCTGGAATGCATAGCTTGTTAGCACGAAACACAAATCCATCGTGAAGAACGAACTTGTTCCAAATTCTCCCTTCCTTACAATTCCGCAATACATCTTTAAATTCAGCGTCATGCACATATTGATCTTTGATGGTCTCCAAACCAAATATTTTAAAGTCAAGTTGTGAAAGCATAGTATAACGACGAGACAATGCATCAGCAATAACATTTTCTTTACCCTTCTTGTATTTAATGACATAAGGGAAAGTCTCAATGAATTCAACCCACACTACAAGAAATATGTCAACTTGTGACCACCACTATTGGTCACTGAATGGTCACAAATTTCCATTTGTGACCTTTTTGTGACCAAAAACATAAGGTCAAAAGCTGGCCGTCATAAACTGACTATAGCGACCTTTCTTCTGGAATGGTCGAAGACGTTTATGAGCAAAATACGTCTACTGTGGCGTTTTGGTCACTAGCAACCTCCCCAGGCCACGTAGGCATCCAGCATGGCAATCTGACGTGGCACAAGATTCAGCCCGGTCCAATTCGATTTTCTACATGGGCCTAGCCCAACAATTCGGCCTTTTATTATTATTATCATTCCTACGAATTCTATTGGGCTACATGGGCCAAGCCCAATATTTCAGCCTTTTTATCTCTGGGCTTTGGCCTTTTACAGTCTATTGATTATATATTTTTGGAAAATATATTTTGAAGCTGGTCCCACTAGTCATGTTAATCTCATATATTGATCCCACACATAAGAAAGTTACGAACTAGTCATATTATTTCATAAGTGGGTTGCACTGGTCAGGTTCCCATCTCACACACAAACAAATCACATTCATAATCAAATATTCCAAACAAGAGAACATGTGAAACTCGTCAAATGACACTATATTAATGTACTACAATTTTTGTAGACTATTACAACCTAGGTATACCAGCTATTACAATATTACAGTCAAATAGAACAGACAACTCTTTGCTGAGTAGCACTTCATGGCTTCGCGCTTTTCTTCACGTCTTCGCACTTCCAACTTTCTTAGGCCTGGAGCTCCTATAAAAGAGGAACCAAGTAAAGAAGTTACGCGCAGCTATATTTGCTACAGATCAGCTATCAACTCGATATTTATGTACACCATACAGAAATTGTTTCGAGTTAGAACAAGTTCACTTAATACTCAACTCCTTTATTTGTGTCCATTTAGTGCAAGTCCATTATCCATGCATATAAACTTTTGCTCCCAGCCAGCACCTACCCAACTAAGTACAAGTCAGGAGGCCACTACTATTAAACCAACTCAAGTGAGAGAGCCAGCAAACTAGGTGGGATATTTCCTTATCACTAAACTTAAAAATTTGAGCACACCAAAAATTGATTGTGTGTCATAAGATGATCCTAAGAGTGTAGAACCATGTTACCATCTCTAAAGCTTATTAGCTAGTAGCAAAAAATGTGTAACATATGTATAACCATTGGAAACAACCTTAGCAGAATAAGCAGAACAAAATGTCATGTAAAATCTTGGTATAACCAGTAGATTATCCCCTAATAGAAGCTAATTAGGCTCCAATACACAAGGCATAGCAAGCACAGACTAAATAAGCCACGGCCATGAAACAGAGCATGGTATTACAGCAGCTCAGAGATGGAGCTAGAGGTAGGAGAAGGACTCACCGGAGAGGAGGTTGTAGTCGAAGCCGCACACAAGCGCCGCCACCACCGTCACCCTCTAGAGGAGACGCTGCCGCTTCATCGACGGACTCATCTGGCACAAGGAGATCATCAAAATGCATCACACTCATGATCATCAAAACACAGCAGCAGGAACAAATACAAGTTTAGCCCACCATGAACATGGGCACTAGGCAATCCAGTAGCAATGTCATATATAGGTAATAATAACAGGACCTTAGATAATTAGTTTTTGTTCTTACTGACACACAAGTTGACAGAATGTACTCAATATATTCTAATAAAAAGGTTTGGGAGCAGAGGGAGAGGGAGGTGGAGATGGACGTGCTACCTGCTGCTGCGGTGGTGCCCCTTGGTGGTCGTGCTTGAGCTCCTCCTCTTGATGCTGCTCACTAACCTGCAGGACAAACAAGACCATGGGTAAAGGAACAAGACCATGGGTAACAGTACATCTTCACTTGGATATATCTAAGAAGTCTAGTTGGTTCTCACACGCAAGTGTTCTCAGGTTTGCCTTAACATGAAAGGTTAACTTATACTTAACTGTGAGCAAACAGTACATAACAAAATCATGGATTTGATTTCAACTAACCGAGACTAATTAATGTGTTACTGCCTGATACTGTCGATCAGAAAAGCATAAGCAGCAAACAATATCCTGCGTATCAGTGGAAACAAGGTGACAAACTAATGTTCGAGGGAGGTACTTTATATAATAAAAACTAATAAAAACAAACTAGGCACCTGCATAATCGCACGGCGGTAGTTTTAGATAATAAAAACTACTGTTCCACGCAGTCTTAGCGCTCCATCAAAGAATCAACTAAAATTACTTTCAAGCAAACAGGTTGTACATTGATCAGGTTGTAAAGGACAAAAATTCAGGGGTGTACCTAGTGCAAGAAGGCATTTACTAGGTTTTGAAGCTAATAAAAATTAGCATGCACGTATCCCTTGTTGGAGTTGGTGCGTGGTCAAATTCAACTAGTGTAATGTATCGCCTATATATAATAGACCCATCTCTCCAATGCAATTTCACGGACCAAGAAACATAGGTGTTTATTTCTTCCTCTGCTAAACTATCTCCATATGGATACCAGCTAATGATACGCATATTGTATTAAGGCAACGGTTTGGACGACACATATTCTGCAAGCTACTGCTAATTTGCAAATACAAACGAACGCCTAACAGTGCTCGCATAGAATTAGCAGAGCATGGTAGATTTATAGCCATCAGGGGAGGGGACACCTGAACCCATGTCGGCTGCTGCAGGGCTTGTGCTGCACACAAACACACACATACATGTATCAGAAGCAATTCAGTCAACACTCTTGGCAGGCAAGAGGCAAGTTGGCACTCACAGGGTTGAGATAATAGTAGGAGACGTGCATACCTGAAGGGTCGAGCGATCGGTCCGAGTCCGGAGAGTAGAGGAGGCATGGCGGCGGTGTGCTGGCGCGCCTTGGAAGCCCGGGAACGTGGTGGTACCGATGGTCAAGGAAGAAGAGGAGCAGTGCAGGCCCTTGATGGCCAGCTAGATATGTCCCTCCTTCTGCTCCTCGAGGATGGGTGACCTGCAGTAACAGATATGTTATACAACCCAGGATCAAATGTAGCACATACTATCGTTGTAAAAGTCTTCTCTTGTGTCTTCGCTAAGACAGATACAGACTAACTGCATGTCCAGGAGGACATTGAATACATACACTTTGAATAAATAGCATAACAAAGTGATGTAGTAACCACATTGAGCATCTAAAAAAGAAGTGGCATGAACAAGAATCAATTGTTTACCTCACCACCAGGTGTCTGTCATAGCATACACATTCAGCTTATTCGGTGACAACGGACTAAAAGATGCCTGATATACAATCCTAATTACAGAAAATTCCTACTAGCACCAAAATACTCAGGCTGAAATCACTGAGTTGAACATACACCATATTGCATCTAATCACAGGACACTAGTCTGTAACAGACTAGTTGGTATTGACATACAAGAGTACGGCTAGGCGCGAAGAAGGGTAAAACTATCACTTTATTTGCTCCCCAAATGCAAGAAGCTAAGGCACTAAAAAGAGGGCAGAAGCTACAATCTTCCTGGTCTAAGCATCATCTGATCAAAGAAGGAAGTACAGGCAGAGGCCAAGCTGTACTACTCGCTTCCGGGCACCAGTTCCATCAGCTCTTAATACCACCGCATCTACTGGCCGGCCATGGACGAACAAATTCGTAGCAATACATGGAGCTCAAGAGCTAGGGGTCGTTGACACATGCACGGACAGCCGAGTGGGTCGAGGAGGGTACCTTGGCATGGTTCTAGGTGTTGCCGACGGTGAGGGGCCCGTGGTCGGCGAGGATCTAGAGGAGGCAGCCGGAGATGGCCAAATTGGATGGAGAAGGAGCTCCATCTCCTTGGTGGCGACCCGTCCCATGGAGGTTTGCCCCTCCTGCCATCGTCATCGTCCCATCCACAACCGTCACATGATCGTTGACCTGCCGAAAGGGAACACAAGATGAGGTGAGGTGAGGAGGAGATAGTGCGCGAATAAGGAGGGGAGGGGCTTACCGGTGCCAGATCCGGCCACCTCTGGCCTCGCCGTCGCCGGATTTGGCAGATCCCGACGAAGTTAGGGGTGGCGGCCGAAACCCTAGCCACGGGTGAGGGTTGCGGGTGAGTACTAGAGGGCGCGGGTCGGGGCGTGGGCTCAATGGTGAGGGTCGTCGACGGCGGGGGTGGGCGGCGGAGGGGGTGGGCGACAGTGGGCGGCGGTGGGGGTGGGCGGCGGTGGATTCAGATCAGATCGGAGTGAGGGAGAGGAGAGAGGGGCGTCAGTGCGAGGAGAGAAGGGTGCGAGAGGAGGAGTGCGGGACGTGGGTGAGACGGGCGACGTGCGGGCCGTTGGATCCAGGAGCATCCGACGGTGATTATCCACGATCCGCGTGAGAGGCCTCTGGACCAATCAAAACGCATTATACAGGTATGATATTTTGACCATTTAAATTGGTCGTAATCGACTAAAAGTAAGGTGCTAAATCATGTTAGCTATTTTATTATGACCTGAAAAATTGAAAAAAAAACTTCACATTGTGTCAGCAAATTTGAATTTAGTTTTCAGGAATAATCACAAATTGAAATAAGACAAATATTTTTATAAAGAGTTATGAGAAATGACTTCTTTTAATTCATTTTTTCATTTATCGTGTGTCCAAAATGAGTTCTTTTGTGAAGGACCTATCATATATTTATTACAAATTTTTACCAAATTAATTTTCTAAAATACTAGAACAAATTTAATGCACAATTGACCAGATGGTTGGGTGTAAAAAGTTTTGATCTACCTCTCGTGAAAAAGACAAATTTTTGCCGATTCAGTTGGAAGCGGGTCAAATTTGAACTGTAGCTACCTCGTAGTTTGCTCTTTATTTTTTCCAAAAATTATTTCTAGGTACATAAGTATCTATTTAATGAGAGAAACGCCAAAAAAAATTCCAAGATTCAACCACTAGCTAGGAACGGTCATTCCCGCCGTTTTGACCGCATTTTCAAACGGGCATAAAAAATTCAAAAAAATCAAAAAATTGGGAAACCTTCGCATTGTGTAATTATATGTGAACAAGTTCTCAGGAAAAATAACAAACTTGTAATACGGCAATTATTTTAAAAAAGTGTTCTCAGAAATGAGCTATCATCTCTGAAGATTCATGGCTTTCAAGCCAAATGATCAATCTTATGGCCACATTTGTGGCATAGTTTGTTCAAATGATCTCATATTGTGCACAAGGGTGCATATTGGAATGGCAAACAATGTTGCCTAAGGAAGTTTTCATTTTCTTTGGACGAAAAAACCATTTTTCATTTTCCGAGTGCCCAAAAGGAGGTTTTTTTGTGAAGGACCTCCCAAATAATTGTTGCAAAATTGGACCAAATCATTTTTTTAAAATGCTATGACATATTTAATTCACAATTGACCAAATGGTTGGGTGCAAAAAGTTTTGATCCACCTCTCGTGAAAAACACAATTTCCGCCGATTCAGTTGGAAGCGGGTCAAATTAGAACTGCAGCTGCCTCATAGTTTGCTATTTATTTTTTCCAAAAATCATTTCTGGGTACATAAGTATCTATTTAATCAGATAAACACCAAAAAAATCCAAGATTCAACCACTAGCTAGGAATGGCCATTCCCGCCGTTTTGTCCGCATTTTGAAACAGGCATAAAAAATTCAAAAAAAATCAAAAAATTGGGAAACCTTCGCATTGTGTCATTATATGTGGCCAAGTTCCTAGGAAAAATAACAAACTTGTAATACGGCAATTATTTTAAAAAAAGTGTTCTCAGAAATGAGCTATCACATATGGAGATCAATGGCTTTCAAGCCAAATGATCAATCTTATGGCCACATTCGTGGCATAGTTTGTTCAAATGATCTCATATTGTGCACAAGGGTGCATATTGGAATGGCAAACAATGTTGCCTAAGGAAGTTTTCATTTTCTTTGGACGGAAAAACCATTTTTCATTTTTCGAGTACCCAAAAGGAGGTTTTTTTGTGAAGGACCTCCCAAATAATTGTTGCAAAATTGTACCAAATCATTTTTATAAAACACTAGGCCATATTTAATGCACAATTGACCAAATGGTTGGGTGCAAAAAGTTTTGATCCACCTCTCGTGAAAAAGACAAATTTCCGCCGATTCAGTTGGAAGCGGGTCAAATTTGAACTGTAGCTGCCTCGTAGTTTGCTCTTTATTTTTTCCAAAAATCATTTATAGGTACGTAAGTATCTATTTAATCAGAGAAATACCAAAAAAATTCCAAGATTCAACCACTAGCTAGGAACGGTCATTCCCGCCGTTTTGACCGCATTTTGAAACGGGCATAAAAAATTCAAAAAAAGTCAAAAAATTGGGAAACCTTCGCATTGTGTCATTATATGTGGCCAAGTTCCTAGGAAAAATAACAAACTTGTAATACGGCAATTATTTTAAAAAAGTGTTCTAAAAAATGAGCTATCACGTATGGAGATCAATGGCTTTCAAGCCAAATGATCAATCTTATGGCCACATTCGTGGCATAGTTTGTTCAAGTGATCTCATATTGTGCACAAGGGTGCATATTGGAATGGCAAACAATGTGCCTAAGGAAGTTTTCATTTTCTTTGGACGAAAAAACCATTTTTCATTTTTCGAGTGCCCAAAAGGAGGTTTTTTTGTGAAGGACCTCCCAAATAATTGTTGCAAAATTGTACCAAATCATTTTTATAAAACACTAGGCCATATTTAATGCACAATTGACCAAATGGTTGGGTGCAAAAAGTTTTGATCCACCTCTCGTGAAAAAGACAAATTTCTGCCGATTCAGCTGGAAGCGAGTCAAATTTGAACTGCAGCTGCCTCATAGTTTGCTATTTATTTTTTCCAAAAATTATTTCTAGGTACATAAGTATCTATTTAATCATAAATACATGGTTTGGTGGCGATACGTCGAGGTTTGGGCGGTGGCCGAGGCCCCCAACTCTAGAGCGCGTAAACTCGCATGCCCGCCGCATGGTCACCGCGTGGCCGTGGCGTTGCCATGTGTTCTAGGCGGCCTAGGCATGTCTAGTGGGTTGGGCACTCCCCAGGTAGGTGCTAGGAAGAAAATCACAACATAAGATTCTCACGAGGAGACCGATCGATGCTCAAACATGAATAAGCAGCCAAGTGTTTGATTAGCGGTACGGGAAATGCACATGGCCAATGGGCGTGAGTTTTGGCGGAGGATGATCATCTACTGCCTAGCTAGTACGTAGGTGTAGGTAAGTTACATAGGTATGTTCATGCGCTGGTAAATTTTCAGATCATTTGGGTAAGCCTAGCTAGTACTTACTTCACAAAGCTTCTCTCGAGGTAGAAACTTTGGAAATTTCCTGAGAAAGATTTACTAGGAAAATTGAGCTGAATATTATCATGTGGCAATGATTTGGGTATGGAAGAGTGCCCGAAAAGTTTGAGGGTAATAGGAGGGGTCTATATAACACTTGCTTTCCAACGTGCCAATTTGGCCATAAAATATAAATTGAACCTGGGCTCACATAGATGATTTGACTGAGCTACAATTTGGAGGAGGGTGATAATTTGGGCATATGAAGGAACTGTATAAATTTCATGTCATTTAGAGATATAGAAAAGGTACTTCCTTCATAATGCTTCTAGGTGGACAAAAACTTTGGAAATTTGCCGAGGAAGATTTGTTAGGCAAATGGAGCTGAATTTTGTCATGCGGTAATGATTTGGATAGGAAAGAGTGCCCAAAAATTCCGAGGGCAATCAAGAATATATAAATAGCACTTCCTTCATAAAGTGTTGTTGTGAACAGAATAGGAAAATGAATATTGTTGAATTAGTTTTGAATTAGGCAAGGAAGGATTTTTACATATTTGATGAAGATATGCCCCAAAGAATTTATGAGATTTTTTTGGGAATTTTGGGAATGATAGAAATATAGGTTGCTTCACAACCTAGGGCAAAAACTGCCACATGGACATGACACATAGGCAAAACTGATGAGATGGCGCCTAGTCATCACAACCCACCACAATCTACAAGGCTATGACCATCTATATTGGTCATTAACAACTAGAAATAAGGCAGCGGACTAGCACTGTTTGCTTTGTGACCATTTCGTGTAAGGAAATTACGACCTTTCTGACCAAAATGGTCGCAATGGTTTAGGGTTTGGAGCCCCCTGAACAGATTTTGACCAATTGGTCTAAAATGGTCATAAATTTATGACCAATTCTTCGAGGGTCACTAACAGAAGGTCATAAGTTGACATATTTCTTGTAGTGCCATTTAGCATGTCTATGATTCAGTTTTGCTTAACTTTTAATGTGTTTCAAAGACTCATGATCAGAATGTATAACAAATTCCTTGGGCCATAAATAATGTTGCCATGTTTCTAAGGTCCGAACAAGAGCATATAATTCTTTATCATAAGTAGAATAGTTCAGACTAGGCCCACTCAATTTTTCAGAAAAGTATGCAATAGGTTTGCCATCTTGTAATAACATGTAACAAATTTGGAATGTTATACATTAAGTCATCACTGCCTATCATATTTTATTTGCTTTTGGCCTGATCCAGAAATTCTACGCAACTCAAGGACCCACGGCGAGAGTTGGGGATTTCGTTATTTTCATATTTGGATTTTCCTCAAATTTTGAAAATAAGATCATTGATTTTATTTATTTTATCTTCAATTATTTCTATAATAAAAATAAATATGAGAGAGGGAATAAAATGACTTTCCCAAAATAAAGAAATATTGAAGGTTTAATAAAAAATCAAGTAAGAGTTTATTTTCGGAGTTTTCTCGCTATTTTATTTGAATTCAGGAAAAATTGCATGTTTTTCAAAACTGCATTTTATGGCCAAGAAAATGTTCATCTTGTTCTAAATATTTTATTTAGACGGTGAAAATTTGTTTTGGCATTTTTAGATTTTTATTTATTTTTCTAGGATTTTTCTTAGTTCGGCCGGATTATTTTTTTAAAAAAAAGTCTCCGCGCCCGACTGGGCTGAAGGCCCAGCCGAGCCAGGCCGGCCCGCGCCGCACCGCCGCCTTCCCCGCGCTGCGCCGCCGCCGACCCGGACTCCAAGTCCGAGCCGGACTCCGCCGAGCCGCCGCCGCCTTGCCCTTCCCCAAGCCGCAGCCCCCCCCCTCTTAAATAGCCGCCGCCGCCCTCCCCAGCCCCGCCACCCGACCCGCCCCGCCACCGTCAGCCGCAGCAGCAGCCGCCGCCGCCGCCGAGCCACTGCCGCCGCCTCCCGCCGTCACCGCCGCATCCCTGCCACCCTGCGCCGCCCCGCCACCGCACCGGAACCCCGCCGGAGCCGATTCGAGGTAGCCGCCCGCCGCCCCGGTTTTTCTAAAGAAACCAATCTAGTTTTTTTAGAAAACCCTAGACTCGTTTTTTTAATAGATCGGTTTTTTGCCGGTTTATTTATTTAGCGAGCGTTCGCTCGCTTGTTCGTCGTTTAGTTTCAGTTAACGAACGTTCGTTCGTTAATCTGTTCGTCATTTTTCTTTTTCTCGGATTTTCCGCGATTATTTCTGATCGTGATTTCTGATCCGATTTTCGTTTTAGTTTATCTTTTCGCTCGTTTATCGGAATCAGGCGATTCAAGCGCCTAGAGTTTCGTCTCGAAACCCTCTTTCCGTTTAACCAACTCAAACAAGTTTTTGCATCTGTAAATTTGACTTAGGTCCATATTAGTAAACGAAGTTTGTTTCTTTCGCCGTTTGACTTTCGTTGCTTCGTTCGATTTGATTCTTTTGCAAACGAGAGTTCTTAAGTTGAACTTTCTGGTTAGAGTTCTTATTTGAGTTTTACCCATGCATTAGATGACTACTTATTGTATGCTTGTTTGTTTGCGATAGAGTACCCTGAGTGCGCCGCTTGCTACTTTGAATCTCTAGGTTTCACAGATCATCAGCAAGGCAAGTAACACTTTGATCATACCTCTTTACTACCCAGTTTTATTGCATTAGATCAATCCTCAAACAATTGCATGATTAGGATCTAATTAATATGTGGGTTTTGGGAAGTAGATGAGGTAGAACCTATTACCTGTTTTATTATCAAACCCTTGGGAGTTACTTCTACGTTTGCTTATCATGCCATGCTATGCTAGTACACGTGGATTGGGTGAGTGTATCCATGACAGATGTGAGATTGTTAATTAATGGTTTATTTAAGGTGGCAACTGTAATACACATCTAGGTGGATTGAGGCTCCTGGGTATTCCAGCGATTGCCTGTTTTTCTTTATGGAACGCCACCCAGGCCCAAAGGGATCATGAGATTATTCATACTAGAAACTTCCGTGTGCAGCCACAAGCTACTATGGGCTCTAGCATAGTTGACTAAGTCATGCGAACTCTTACAGTGGTAGACTAGAAGATGTAGGGGATGTAGGTTGGTACTGTCTACCCGATCGTAAGGCGCTAGCACTTCTAAAAGACTGTGTCTCGGTCATCCGTTTCTCAAACATCATACAGTGCGAGAATCCCAACGAAGGAGATCGAGTCTTGTGGGGAAAAGTGCGCAAACCTCTGCAGAGTGTATAAACTAATCATGGTTAGTCGTGTCCCCGGTTATGGACGTCTTGAGTATCTAGTACTTGAATTATCATGTGAATCTCATCATGTTACTTTAATTAATTTTGTTGGGTTTTAATGATGATGCTTAATTGGGATTGAGAGGGTGTCTACACTCTCAATGTTTAACAACTACCATGATAGTTAAATAAAATTTATTCCTTTGCAATAGGGAAAAATTGGCTTTACACAAAAACTGTAACCATTGAGCTTTCCACTAGCCATATATGCATGTACTATAGTTTTATTCTTCCATTACTCTCTATGTGTTACATTGCCAGCATATTCCATGTGTTGACCCATTTTCGGGCTGCAACGTTCATGTTGCAGACTTTTCAAACGACGAGTAAGGTGCCTATAGGTCGTGGTTCTATACTCAGTGATGCTGTTGGAGTTGATGGACACACTTATCTTCCAAGCCTTCCGCTGTTATCGTTATTAGATGTCCTTAAGCCATATTTATTGTAATAAGTTCTCTTTTGAGACACTCGTTGTAATAAGTGTGTGATTGCTACTCTGTTATAAATCCTTCAAGTACTGTGCGTGTCAGCAATACTGATCCAGGGATGACACTGAAGCACAGAGATCGGACCGTTTGAGGTATGGTCGCTACAAGATGGTATCAGAGCACACGCTGACTATAGGACACGACCAGTAAGCTAAAGCCCTAGACCAATACTCCCTCTTCTCATTTCTGACTCCTTATCTTTTCTACTCTTTTAGGATGGCGGATGCAAGGAACAAGTTCACGCAACCGGATGAAGATACACCCTTTGGACGCCACCTGAAGGAAGTCACTAGATACCTGAACATCGGAGTACCAAGCTTCACCGGGACCTACAACGCCACTTTACCCGAGGAGGAGCGATGGATGATTCAAGTTCAAGTTCCAGGAAGGACTTTCGTGCCAGTCACCGAGCCCATAGAGTTTTCCTTTGACGCACCAACCTGGAGCCTAGGAAAGAGCATGGCAGCCCACATCACTATGGGACGCATTGGAGAGGTCTACCACAAGGATCTCAAGGATACTATCTACCAGATTTGTGGGCGCCGAGATGAGCAATGGGAGATGATCAACACCAGGAAGGATAGATCAATTGCAGGTTTCATCCAGGAGTTAAACTAGCACATTCGACGCTAGGAGAACCAGATGTGCGCAGGCATGATAGACCTGAAGAAGGCCATGACCAAGATCACGGAGCTGGAAGAAGAACTCAAGTCTAAACGCGATGGATATGAGGAGGAAATATCAACACTTGTGGAGAAGAACGATGATCTGAAAAATAAGCTAAAAGTATTCATGGGATTTCCCACAACTAGAGGAGAAGACGAAGATTGCACTTGTCCAAAGAACTACATTATCATCGACGACACCAACTCAGACCCAGACGATAGCGATGATGACTATGTTGATGAAGCTGGAGCAGATATCATGGAGTCTTCATCGGAGTAGTTTTTCTAGTCGACCACCATAACAATAGTAGTATTCCCCCATGTATCAAGTATAGCCAAGCACTTTTGTAACGATAGATAGACCGTTGTATGCCCTTGTTTGATTGAATGAAGTGATTTTGTTCGCATTTGCCTCATGTGCATATGGGTAGTGTTTTTCCCTCTAGACCTCATTCTATTCTATATTCTCATCTTTTCTACCCCCCCAGATGCCTCCGAGACGTGACAACAGATTTGCTTTCCCATCGGAGCTCACTCAGTTGATCCAGCAGCAGAATACGTTGATGCAGTTGCTAGTCCAGAATCAGAATCAGGGGAACAACAACAACAACCCACCACCGCCACCACCTGTTGATCACTTAACCCGTTTTCTTAGGCTGAATCCGCCGGTGTTCTCTATTAGCACCGAGCCTATAGTAGCAGATGATTGGCTCTGCAAGATTGGAAGGGAGTTAACCACTATAGGATGTACTGATGCTGAGAAGGTGCGCTTTGCCGCACATCAGTTGGACGGACCAGCAGCATCATGGTGGGAGAATTACACTGTCACCTACCCTATAGCCACGGTGACATGGGACCAATTTCAACAGGCTTTCCGTACTGCCCATGTGTCAGCAGGAGCTATGGCCATGAAGAAGCGTGAGTTTCGCAACTTGCGCCAAGGAGGACGGACAGTTGGCCAGTATGTGGATGACTTTAGTAAGCTTGCACATTATGCCCTAGATGACGTTGCTACGGATGCAGCTAAGCAGGAAAAGTTTCTGGAAGGACTGAATGATGAGTTGAGCATGCAATTGATGGTAGCAAGCTTCAACAACTACCAGGAGTTGGTAGATCGCGCTCTTATGATTGAAGGGAAGCAGCAGCAGATTGAAAACCGCAAGAGGAAGTATGGACAAGGAAAGTACAATTCTGGAGCTCAGCAGAAGCCACGTTTTACCCCTAAATTGGGAGGACATTTTCAGCATACCCATGGAGGAGGTAGCTCGCACAATCATAATGGCCCCATGAATGGTAATGGGAATGGAGGAAGTAACGACCAGAACCGTACCAACCCATCAACACCAGCCAAGAGAGACCTGCGCCAAGTCACTTGCTATAAGTGCCAGAAGACTGGATATTACGCCAATGAATGTCCTGAAGCCCAGAATGGAAATGGCAATGGAAGCTCAGGGAAGAAGCTGAACCCTTTCAATAGGGGACAGGTGAACCACGTTAACGTGGAGGAGGTTGAAGCTCAGCCAGATGCAGTAATAGGTAAGTTTTTGGTTAAGTCATTTACTGCACTCGTTCTTTTTGATACTGGTGCATCGCATTCATACATCTCAAGGGGATTTGTGGATAAGTATAAACTTCCAACCCAAGCCCTTAGGTCACCCATGTTAGTAACCTCGCCTGGAGCAGAGTATATGGCTAGTCTATGGTGTGATCGGTTACCATTAAGGATTGGTAACTATGTATTTCCCTCGGACCTAATAGTATTGGAATCTCAAGGATTAGATGTGATATTAGGCATGGATTGGTTATCGAAGTATGGAGGGAACATTGAATGCGCCAGTAAGTCAATTTTTCTTACAACGCCAGAAGGAAGAAGAATCAAGTATGTATCCCGGCATGTGTCGAAGAGGACTCAAGTAAATTCCTTATCAGGAGTTGTGCAGGAGGAAGTAACAGTGGTGAAGGATTTCCCTGACGTATTTCCAGAGGAGTTGCCAAGCATGCCACCGGATAGAGATATTGAGTTTTTGATTGAACTTTTGCCAGGCACAGGGCCCATATCTAAGAGACCATACAGGATGCCCGCAAAATATTTGGAGGAGATTAAGAAGCAGATTAAGGAGTTACTGGATAAAGGTTATATACGCCCAAGTTCTTCACCTTGGGGATCGCCAGTACTTCTAGTGGAGAAGAAGGATGGATCGTTAAGGATGGTTGTTGATTATTGAGGATTGAACAAAGTAACAATCAAGAACAAGTACCCACTGCCGATGATCAATGATCTGTTTGATCGATTGCAAGGAGCTAAGGTATTTTCCAAGATCGATTTGCAATCAGGATACCACTGAAGGAAATATGCCCTAGAGGCAATAATAAAGTTATTATTTATTTCCTTATGTCATGATAAATGTTTATTATTCATGCTAGAATTGTATTAACCGGAAACATAATACATGTGTGAATACATAGACAAACAGAGTGTCACTAGTATGCCTCTACTTGACTAGCTCGTTGATCAAAGATGGTTATGTTTCCTAGCCATAGACATGAGTTGTCATTTTATTAATGAGATCACATCATTAGGAGAATGATGTGATTGACTTGACCCATTCCGTTAGCTTAGCACTTGATCGTTTAGTTTGTTGCTATTGCTTTATTCATAACTTATACATGTTCCTATGACTATGAGATTATGCAACTCTGGTTTACCAAAGGAACACTTTGTGTGCTACCAAACGTCACAATGTAACTGGGTGATTATAAAGGTGCTCTACAGGTGTCTCCGAAGGTACCTGTTCGGTTGGCGTATTTCGAGATTAGGATTTGTCACTCTGATTGTCGGAGAGGTATCTTTGGGACCTCTCGGTAATGCACATCACTCAAGCCTTGCAAGCATTACAACTAATAAGTTAGTTGCAGGATGATGTATTACGGAACGAGTAAAGAGACTTGCCAGTAACGAGATTGAACTAGGTATTGAGATACCGACGATCGAATCTCGGGTAAGTAACATACCGATGACAAAGGGAACAACGTATGTTGTTATGCGGTTTGACCGATAAAGATCTTCGTAGAATATGTAGGAGCCAATATGAGCATCCAGGTTCCGCTATTGGTTATTGACCGGAAAAGTGTCTCGGTCATGTCTACATAGTTCTCGAACCCGTAGCGTCCGCACGCTTAAAGTTCGATGATGGTTATATTATGAGTTTATGTGTTTTGATGTACCGAAGGACTTCGGAGTCCCGGATGAGATCGGGGACATGACGAGGAGTCTCGAAATGGTTGAGACGTAAAGATCGATATATTGGATGACTATATTTGGACATCGAAAAGGTTCCGAGTGATTCAGGTATTTTTGGGAGTACCAGGGAGTTACGGGAATTCGTATTGGGCCTTAATGGGCCATATGGGAAAGGAGAGAAAGGCCTCAAAGGGTGGCCGCACCCCTCCCCATGGGCTGGTCCGAATTGGACTAGGGAGGGGGGCGCCCCCTTCCTTCCTTCTCCTTTTCCCTTCCCTTTCCTTCCCTCCTACTCCTACTACTTGGAAGGGCTCCTAGATCTACTAGGAAAGGGGGAATCCTACTCCCGGTGAGAGTAGGACTCCCCTAGGGTGCGCCATAGAGAGGGCCGGCCCTCCCCCTCCTACACTCTTTTATATACGGGGGCAGGGGGCACCCCAAAGACAAAACAATTGATCTCTTGATCTCTTAGCCGTGTGCGGTGCCCCCCTCCACCATAATCCACCTAAGTCATATCGTAGCGGTGCTTATGTGAAGCCCTGCGTCGGTAGAACATCATCATCGTCACCACGTCGTCGTGCTGAAGAAACTCTCCCTCAACACTCGGCTGGATCGGAGTTCGAGGGACGTCATCGCGTTGAACGTGTGCAGAACTCGGAGGTGCCGTGCGTTCGGTACTTGATCGGTCGGATCATGAAGACGTACGACTACATCAACTGCGTTGTGCTAACGCTTCCGCTTTCGGTCTACGAGGGTACGTAGACAACACTCTCCCCTCTCGTTGCTATGCATCATCATGATCTTGCGTGTGCGTAGGAATTTTTTTGAAATTACTACGTTCCCCAACAGTGGATCCGAGCCTAGGTTTTATGCGTTGATGTTATGCACGAGTAGAACACAAGTGATTTGTGGGCGATATAAGTCATACTGCTTACCAGCATGTCATACTTTGGTCCGGCGTTATTGTTGGATGAAGCGGCCCGGACCAACATTACGCGTACGCTTACGCGAGACTGGTTCTACCGACGTGCTTTGCACACAGGTGGCTGGCGGGTGTCAGTTTCTCCAACTTTAGTTGAACCAAGTGTGGCTATGCCCGGTCCTTGCGAAGGTTAAAACAGCACCAACTTGACAACCTATCGTTGTGGTTTTGATGCGTAGGTAAGAACGGTTCTTGCTAAGCCCGTAGCAGCCACGTAAAACTTGCAACAACAAAGTAGAGGACGTCTAACTTGTTTTTGCATGGCATGTTGTGATGTGATATGGTCAAGACATGATGCTAAATTTTATTGTATGAGATGATCATGTTTTGTAACCGAGTTATCGGCAACTTGCAGGAGCCATATGGTTGTCGCTTTATTGTATGCAATACAATCGCGCTGTAATGCTTTACTTTATCACTAAGTAGTAGCGATAGTTGTGGAAGCATAAGATTGGCGAGACGACAACGATGCTACGATGGAGATCAAGGTGTCGCGCCGGTGATGATGGTGATCATGACGGTACTTCGGAGATGGAGATCACAAGTACAAGATGATGATGGCCATATCATATCACTTATATTGATTGCATGTGATGTTTATCTTTTATGCATCTTATCTTGCTTTGATTGATGGTAGCATTATAAGATGATCCCTCACTAAATTATCAAAGTATAAGTATTCTCCCTAAGTATGCACCGTTGCGAAAGTTCTTCGTGCTGAGACACCACGTGATGATCAAGTGTGATAGGCTCTACGTTCAAATACAACGGGTGCAAAATAGTTGCACACGCGGAATAATCAGGTTAAACTTGACGAGCCTAGCATATAACAGATATGGCCTTGGAACACGGAGACCGAAAGGTCGAGCGTGAATCATATAGTAGATATGATCAACATATTGATGTTCACCATTGATACTACTCCATCTCACGTGATGATCGGACATGGTTTAGTTGATTTGGATCACGTGATCACTTAGAGGATTAGAGGGATATCTTTCTAAGTGGGAGTTCTTAAGTAATATGATTAATTGAACTTTAATTTATCATGAACTTAGTCCTGATAGTATTAGCATATCTATGTTGTAGATCAATAGCTCGCGATGTTGCTCCCAGTTTATTGTGTTCCTAGAGAAAAATTATGTTGAAAAATGCTAGTAGCAATGATGCGGATTGGACCCGTGATCTGAGGATTATCCTCATTGCTGCACAGAAGAATTATGTCTTTGATGCACCGCTAGGTGACAGACCTACTGCAGGAGTAGATGCAAACATTATGAACGTTTGGCTAGCTCAATATGATGACTACTTGATAGTTTAGTGCACCATGCTTAAACAGCTTAGAATCGGGACTTCAAAGACGTTTTGAACGTCATGGACCATATGAGATGTTCCAAGAGTTGAAGTTAATATTTCAAGCAAATACCCGAGTTGAGAGATATGAAGTCTCCAACAAGTTCTATAGCTAAAAGATGGAGGAGAATAGCTCAAGCAGTGAGCATGTGCTCAGATTGTCTGGATACTACAATCGCTTGAATCAAGTGGAAGTTAATCTTCCAGATAAAATAGTGATTGACAGAATTGTCTAGTCACCATCACCAAGTTAGTAGCACTTCATGATGAACTATAGTATGCAAGTGATGACGAAAACAATTCCCAAGCTCTTCGTGATGCTGAAATCGACGAAGGTAGAAATCAAGAAAAGCATCAAGTGTTGATGGTTGACAAGAGAATAAATTGTTGTTCTGTTTACATATATGGTTACACACCCAATGAAAATGGTTCGTTGAATCTCGATCGTAGTAATACACATATTCATAATATTGAAACCAAAAGATGCAAAGTTAATAATGATAGTGCAACTTATTTATGGCACTACCGTTTAGGTCATATTTGTGTAAAGCGCATGAAGAAACTCCATGGCGATGGACTTTGGGAATCACTTGATTATGAATCAGTTGATGCTCGCGAACCATGCCTCATGGGCAAGATGACTAAGACTTCGTTCTCTGGAACAATGCAGCAAGCAACAGATTTGTTGGAAATCATGCATACTGATGTATGTGGTCCGATGAATATTGAAGCTCGTGGCAGGTATCATTATTTTCTGATCTTCATAGATGATTTGAGCAGATATGAGTATATCTACTTGATGAAACACAAGTCTAAAACATTTGAAAAGTTCAAAGAATTTCAGAGTGAAGTTGAAAATCATCGTAACAAGAAAATAAAGTTTCTACGATCTGATCATGGAGGAGAATATTTGAGTTACGAGTTTGGTCTACATTTGAAACAATGCGGAATAGTTTCGCAACTCATGCCACCCGGAACACCACAGCGTAATGGTGTGTCCGAACATCGTAATCGTACTTTATTAGATATGGTGCGATCTATGATGTCTCTTACTGATTTACCGCTATCGTTTTGGGGTTATGCTTTAGAGACGACTGCATTCACATTAAATAGGACACCATCGAAATCCGTTGAGACGACGCCTTATGAACTATGGTTTGGCAAGAAACCAAAGTTGTCATTTCTGAAAGTTTGGGGCTGCCATGCTTATGTGAAAAAGCTTCAACCTGATAAGCTCGAACCCAAATCGGAGAAATGTGTCTTCATAGGATAGCCAAAGGAGAATGTTGGGTACACCTTCTATCACAGATCCGAAGGCAAGATATTCGTTGCTGAGAATGGATCCTTTCTAGAGAAGGAGTTTCTCTCGAAAGAAGTGAACGGGAGGAATGTAGAACTTGATGAGGTAACTGTACCTGCTCCCTTATTGGAAAGTAGTTCATCACAGAAATCTGTTCCTGTGACTACTATACCAATTAGTGAGGAAGCTAATGATGATGATCATGTAACTTTAGATCAAGTTACTACCGAACCTCGTAGGTAAACCAGAGTGAGATCCGCACCAGAGTGGTACGGTAATCCTGTTCTGGAGGTCATGTTACTGGACCATGACAAGCCTACGAACTATGAGGAAGCGATGATGAGCCCAGATTCCGCAAAATGGCTTGAGGCCATGAAATCTGAGATGAGATCCATGTATGAGAACAAAGTATGGACTTCGATTGACTTGCCCAATGATCGGCGAGCCATTGAGATTAAATGGATCTTCAAGAGGAAGACGGACGCTGATAGTAGTGTTACTATCTACAAAGCTAGAATTTTCGCAAAAAGGTTTTCGACAACTTCAAGGTGTTGACTACGATGAGAGTTTCTTACTCGTATCTATGCTTAAGTCTGTCCGAATCATGTTAGCAATTGCCGCATTTTATGAAATCTGGCAAATGGATAAACAAAACTGCATTCCTTAATGGATTTATTAAAAAGAGTTGTATATGATGCAACCAGAAGGTTTTGTCAATCCTAAAGGTACTAACAAAATATGCAAGCTCCAGCGATCCATCTATGGACTGGTGCAAGCATCTTGGAGTTGGAATATACGCTTTGATAAGTTGATCAAAGCATATAGTTTTATACAGACTTGCGGTGAAGCCTGTATTTACAAGAAAGTAAGTGGGAGCACTACAACATTTCTGATAAGTATATGTGAATGACATATTGTTGATCGGAGATAATGTAGAATTATTCTGCAAAGCATAAAGGAATGTTTGAAAGGAGTTTTTAAAAGAAAGACCTCGGTGAAGCTGCTTACATATTGAGCATCAAGATCTATAGAGATAAATCAAGACGCTTGATAAGTTTTTCAATGAGTACATACCTTGACAAGATTTTGAAGTAGTTCAAAATGGAACAGTCAAAGAAGGAGTTCTTGCCTGTGTTACAAGGTGTGAAGTTGAGTAAGACTCGAAACCCGACCACGGCAGAAGATAGAGAGAGAATGAAAGTCATTCCCTATGCCTCAGCCATAGGTTCTATAAAGTATGCCATGCTGTGTACCAGACCTATTGTATACCCTGCCCTGAGTTTGGCAAGGGAGTACAATAGTGATCTAGGAGTATCTCTGGACATTGGTCAAAATTATCCTTAGTGGAATAAGGATATGTTTCTCGATTATGGAGGTGACAAAAAGGTTCATCATAATGGTTTACGTCGATGCAAATTTTGACACTGATCCAGATGACTCTAAATCTCAATCTGGATACATATTGAAAGTGGGAGCAATTAGCTAGAGTAGCTCCGTGCAGAGCATTGTTGACATAGAGATTTGCAAAATACGTACGGATCTGAATGTGACAGACCCGTTGACTAAATACGTACGGATCTGAATGTAGCGATGTGAACTAGATTATTGACTCTACTAAACCCTTTGGGTGTTGGTCACATGTCGATGTGAACTATGGGTGTTAATCACATGGTGATGTGAACTATTGGTATTAAATCACATGGCGATGTGAACTAGATTATTGACTCTAGTGCAAGTGGGAGACTGAAGGAAATATGCCCGAGAGGCAATAATAAAGTTATTATTTATTTCCTTATATCATGATAAATGTTTATTATTCATGCTAGAATTGTATTAACCGGAAACATAAAACATGTGTGAATACATAGACAAACAGAGTGTCACTACTATGCCTCTACTTGACTAGCTCGTTGATCAAAGATGGTTATGTTTCCTAGCCATAGACATGAGTTGTCATTTGATTAACGAGATCACATCATTAGGAGAATGATATGATTGACTTGACCCATTCCGTTAGCTTAGCACATGATCGTTTAGTTTGTTGATATTGCTTTCTTCATAACTTATACATGTTCCTATGACTATGAGATTATGCAACTCCCGTTTACCGAAGGAACACTTTGTGTGCTACCAAACGTCACAACGTAACTGGGTGATTATAAAGGTGCTCTACAGGTGTCTCCGAAGGTACTTGTTGGGTTGGCGTGTTTCGAGATTAGGATTTGTCATTCCGATTGTCGGAGAGGTATCTCTGGGCCCTCTCGGTAATGCACATCACTCAAGCCTTGCAAGCATTGCAACTAATAAGTTAGTTGCAGGATGATGTATTACGGAACGAGTAAAGAGACTTGCCGGTAACGAGATTGAACTAGGTATTGAGATACCGATGATCGAATCTCGGGCAAGTAACATACCGATGACAAAGGGAACAATGTATGTTGTTATGCGGTTTGACCGATAAAGATCTTCGTAGAATATGTAGGAGCCAATATGAGCGTCTAGGTTCCGCTATTGGTTATTGACCGGAGACGTGTCTCGGTCATGTCTACATAGTTCTCGAACCCGTAGGGTCCGCACGCTTAAAGTTCGATGACGGTTATATTATGAGTTTATGTGTTTTGATGTACCGAAGGAGTTTGGAGTCCCGGATGAGATTGGGGACATGACGAGGAGTCTCGAAATGGTCGAGACATAAAGATCGATATATTGGACGACTATATTTGGACATCAGGAAGGTTCCGAGTGATTCGGGTATTTTCGGGAGTACCGGGGAGTTACGGCCATACGGGAAAGGAGAGAAAGGCCTCAAAGGGTGGCCGCACCCCTCCCCATGGGCTGGTACGAATTGGACTAGGGAGGGGGCGCCCCCTTCCTCCCCTCTCCTTTTCCCTTCCCTTTCCTTCCCTCCTACTCGTACTACTTGGAAGCGCTCCTAGTTCTACTAGGAAAGGGGGAATCCTACTCCCGGTGGGAGTAGGACTCCCCTAGGGCGCGCCATAGAGAGGGCCAGCCCTCCCCCTCCTCCACAACTTTATATACGGGGGCAGGGGCACCCCAAAGACAAAACAATTGATCTCTTGATCTCTTAGCCGTGTTCGGTGCCCCCCTCCACCATAATCCACCTCGGTCATATCGTAGCGGTGCTTAGGCGAAGCCCTGCGTCGGTAGAACATCATCATCGTCACCACGCCGTCGTGCTGACGAAACTCTCCCTCAACACTCGGCTGGATCGGAGTTCGAGGGACGTCATCGAGTTGAACGTGTGCAGAACTCGGAGGTGCCGTGCGTTCGGTACTTGATCGGTCGGATCGTGAAGACATGCGACTACATCAACCCCGTTGTGCTAACGCTTCCGCTTTCGGTCTACGAGGGTACGTAGACAACACTCTCCCCTCTCGTTTCTATGCATCATCATGATCTTGCATGTGCGTAGGAATTTTTTAGAAATTACTACGTTCCCCAACAACCACCGGTTGAAGATTCGAGAGCAGGACATACCTAAGACAGCTTTTACTACGAGGTACGGGCTGTATGAGTATATCGTTATGTTATTTGGTCTGACTAACGCACCTGCTTATTTTATGAACATGATGAACAAAGTGTTTATGGAGTTTTTGGATAAGTTCGTCGTAGTGTTCATTGATGATATTTTGGTCTACTCAAAGAACGAAGAGGAGCATAAGGAGCATTTGCGTTTGGTACTTGGGAAGCTCAGAGAACATCAGTTATATGCCAAGTTCAGTAAATGTGAGTTTTGGTTGAAGGAAGTTGGATTCCTCGGACATGTTATATCCGGAGAAGGTATAGCAGTAGATCCCACCAAGGTTGTCACTGTGACAAATTGGGAGCACCAACAACAGTTGGGAGATCCGGAGTTTTCTTGGACTTGCAGGATACTACCGGAGATTCATTGAGAATTTCTAAAAAATTGTGAAGCCTATGACGGAGTTGTTGAAGAAGGATACCAAGTTCAAATGGAGTGAGGAATGTGAGGCCAGTTTCCAGGAGTTGAAAAAACGTTTGGTTACATCACCGGTATTGATTCTGCCAGATCAGAGCAAGGATTATGAGGTGTATTGCGATGCTTCACATCGAGGAGTTGGAGCATTGCTTATGCAGGAGGGAGGAGTTGTTTCGTATGCTTCACGACAACTGAAACCTCATGAGTTGAATTATGCCACGCATGATTTGGAGTTAGCAGCCATAGTACATGCATTGAAGACTTGGAGACATTTTCTCATTGGAAACCATTGTGAAGTATACACGGATCACAAGAGTTTGAAGTATAATTTCACGCAGAAGGAGCTAAATCTCAGGCAAAGGAGATGGTTGGAGCTCATCAAGGATTATGATATGAGATTGCATTATCACCCCGGAAAGGCTAACGTAGTAGCCGATGCGTTGAGCCGTAAGAGCCATGTCAACACACTAATGACGGGAGATTTACTGAAGGAGTTAGTGGAGGATCTTCGTGAACTATGTTTGGAGATAGTTCCGAGAGGCTATGTTACAACATTGGAGATTCAGTCTACTTTGATGGATAACATCAGAGAAGCTCAGAAAACTGATAAGGAGGTTGCCTCTATAAAGGAGAAGATGAGAAAAGGAAAAGTTAAAGGATTTCGTGAGGATGAGCATGGTACCCTATGGTTTGATGACCGTGTTTATGTGCCTAACGACCCGGAGATCAGGAAGTTGATTCTGCAGGAGGCCCATGATTCACCATACTCGATTCACCCAGGAAATACCAAGATGTATTTGGATTTGAAGGATACTTTCTAGTGGACCGAATGAAGAAGGATATTGCAGAGTATGTAGCAGTTTGTGATGTAAGTCAGAGAGTAAAGGCAGAGCATCAGAAGCCAGCAGGATTGCTACAGCCATTGCCGATACCCAAATGGAAGTGGCATAAGCTAGGCATGGATTTTTATCACGGGATTACCCAGGACCCGCTCAGGCTATGACTCGATATGGGTTGTAGTCAATCGCTTGATGAAGGTAGCTCATTTCATCCCAGTGAAGACCACTTACACCAGTGCTAAGTTGGCAAAGATATACATGACCAGGATCGTATGTCTGCATGGAGTTCCGAGGAGCATTGTATCAGATAGAGGAACTCAGTTCACCTCAAAGTTCTGGAATCAATTGCACGAAACCTTGGGTACCAGGCTAGAGTTCAGTACAGCTTTTCATCCCCAGACAGATGGACAGACCGAGAGAGTCAATCAGATTTTGGAGGATATGCTGAGAGCTTGTGTGCTAGATTATGGATCTAGTTGGGACGACAATTTGCCATATGTAGAGTTCTCCTACAAAAACAGTTATCAATCCAGTTTGAAGATGTCCCCTTTCGAAGCCTTGTACGGAAGGAGGTGCAGGACCCCATTGTCGTGGGATGAAGTTGGAGACCACCAGTTGTTTGGACCGGATTTGATTAAGGAATCTGAACAAAAAGTGATATTAATTCATGATAGGCTCAAGGTAGCCCAGTCCAGTAAGAAGAGCTACGCAGATTCTAAATGCAAGGAGACAGTTTACGAAGTCGGAGACCGACTTTATCTTCGAGTATCTCCACTTCGGGGAGTTAAGCGCTTTGGAGTTAAAGGAAAGTTGGCGCCACGCTTTGTGGGACCCTACAAAGTTATGGAACGCATGGGAGAAGTTGCCTACAAGTTGGAGTTGCCTGAAGGATTGTCGGGAGTTCACGACGTGTTCCACGTCTCCCAGTTGAAGAAGTGCCACGCAGAGATGGCGGACATAGCGCTGAGAGATACAGTACCGCTGGAAGCAATTCAGTTGGATAGTGATTTGACCTATGAGGAGAAACCAGTCAAGATTCTCGAGTATGCCAGCTGAGTCACCCGCAGCAAGGTTATCAAGTTTTGCAAAGTCCAGTGGAGCCACCACACAGAGGACGAAGCCACCTGGGAGCGAGAGGAAGAACTGCTGAAGGACCACCCTCACCTATTTTCTAGCCAACCCGAATCTCGAGGGCGAGATTCATCTTAAGGGGGGTAGGTTTGTAACATTCCAAATTTTCAATTTGGAATGTTATACATCAAGTCATCACTGCATATCATATTTTATTTGCTTTTGGCCTGATCCAGAATTGTACGCAACTCAAGGACCCACGGAGAGAGTTGGGGATTTCGTTATTTTCATATTTGGGTTTTCCTCAAATTTTGAAAATAGGATCATTGATTTTATTTATTTTATCTTATTTCTATAATAAAAATATGAGAGAGGGAATAAAATGACTTTCCCAAAATAAAGAAATATTGAAGGTTTAATAAAAAAATCAAGTAAGAGTTTATTTTCGGAGTTTTCTCGCTATTTTATTTGAATTTAGAAAGAACTGCACATTTTTGAAAACTGCATTTTAGGGCCAAGAAAATGTTTATCTTGTTCCAAATATTGTATTTAGATGGTGAAAATTTGTTTTGGCATTTTTAGATTTTTATTTATTTTTCTAGGATTTTTCTTAGTTCGGCGGGATTATTTAAAAAAAAGTCTCCGCGCCCGACTGGGCCGAAAGCCCAACTGAGCCAGGCCGGCCCGCGCCGCCCCGCCGCCTTCCCCGCGATGCGCCGCCGTCGACCAGAGTCCGAGCCGGACTCCGCCGAGCCACCGCCGCCCTTGCCCCTTCCCCAAGCCGCAGCCCCCCCTCTTAAATAGCCGCCGCCGCCTTCCCCAGCCCCGCCATCTGACCCGCCCCGCCGCCGTTAGCCGCAGCAGCAGCCGCCGTCGCCTAGCGCCACCGCCGTCGAGCCACTGCCACCGCCTTGTGCCGCCGCCGCCTCCCGCCGCAGCCCCGCCACCCCACGTCGCCCCGCCGCCACACCGGAACCCCGCTGGAGCCCCGCCGGAGCCGAGTCGAGGTAGCCGCCCGCCGTCCCAGTTTTTCTAAAGAAATCGATCCGGTTTTTTTAGAAAACCCTAGATTCGTTTTTTCAATAGATCGGTTTTTTTGCCAGTTTATTTATTTAGCGAGCATTCGCTCACTCGTTCGTTCTAACACACGCGTTCGTCGTTTAGTTTTAGTTAACGAACGTTTGTTCATTAATCTGTTCATCGTTTTTCTTTTTCTCGGATTTTCTGCGATTATTTCTGATCGTGATTTCTGATCCGATTTTTGTTTTAGTTTATCTTTTCGCTCGTTTATCGGAATCAGGCGATTCAAGCGCCTAGAGTTTCGTCTCGAAACCCTCTTTTTGTTTAACCAACTCAAACAAGTTTTTGCATCTGTAAAATTTGACTTAGGTCCAGATTAGTAAATGAAGTTTGTTTCTTTCGCCGTTTGACTTTCGTTGCTTCGTTCGATTTGATTCTTTTGCAAACCAGAGTTCTTAAGTTGAACTTTCTGGTTAGAGTTCTTATTTGAGTTTTACCCGTGCATTAGATGAGTACTTATTGTATGCTTGTTTGTTTGCGATAGAGTACCCGGAGTGCGCCACTTGCTACTTTGAATCTCTAGGTTTCACAGATCATCAGCAAGGCAAGTAACACTTTGATCATACCTCTTTACTACCCAGTTTTATTACATTAGATCAATCCTCAAACAATTGCATGATTAGGATCTAATTAATATGTGTGTTTTGGGAAGTAGATCAGGTAGGACCTATTACTTGTTTTATTATCAAACCCTTGGGAGTTACTTCTACATTTTCTTATCATGCCATGCTATGCTAGTACACGTGGATTGGGTGAGTGTATCCATGACAGATGTGAGATTGTTAATTAATGGTTTATTTAAGGTGGCAACTGTAATACACATCTAGGTGGATTGAGGCTCCTGGGTATTCCAGCGATTGCCTGTTTTTCTTTATGGACCGCCACCCAGGCCCAAAGGGATCATGAGATTATTCATACTAGAAACTTCCGTGTGCAGCCACAAGCTACTATGGGCTCTAGCATAGTTGACTAAGTCATGCGAACTCTTACAGTGGTAGACTAGAAGATGTAGGGGATGTAGGTTGGTACTGTCTACCTGATCGTAAGGTGCTAGCACTTCTGAAAGACTGTGTCTCGGACATCCATTTCTCAAACATCATGCAGTGCAAGAATCCCAATGGAGGAGATCGAGTCTTGCGGGGAAAAGTGCGCAAACCTCTGCAGAGTGTATAAACTAATCATGGTTAGTCGTGTCCCCGGTTATGGACGTCTTGAGTATCTAGTACTTGGATTATCATGTGAATCTCATCATGTTACTTTAATTAATTTTGTTGGGTTTTAATGATGATGCTTAATTGGGATTGAGAGGGTGTCTACACTCTCAATGTTTAACAACTACCATGATAGTTAAATAAAATTTATTCCTTTGTAGTAGGGAAAAAATGGCTTTACAGAAAGACTGTAACCATAGAGCTTTCCACCAGCCATATATGCATGTAGTATAGTTTTATTCTTCCATTACTCTCTATGTGTTACATTGCCAGCATATTCCATGTGCTGACCCATTTTTGGGCTGCAACGTTCATGTTGCAGACTTTTCAGACGACGAGTAAGGTGCCTATATGTCGTGGTTCTATACTCAGTGATGCCGTTGGAGTTGATGGACTCATTTATCTTACAAGCCTTTTGCTGTTATCGTTATTAGATGGCCTTAAGCCATATTTATTGTAATAAGTTCTCTTTTGAGACACTTGTTGTAATAAGTGTGTGATTGCTACTCTGTTATAAATCCTTCAAGTACTATGTGTGTCAGCATTACTGATCCAGGGATGACACTGAAGCACAGAGATCGGACTGTTTGAGGTCTGGTCGCTACATAACACACCTCCTAATCCAATTCCACTAGCTTCACATTCAAGCTCAAAAGTCTTATTAAAATCAGGAAGTTGGAGTAAAGGAGCATGTGTCAACTTATCTTTCAATACCGTGAAGGCTTCTTCCTGTGCGGTACCCCGAAGAAAAGGCACATCCTTCTTTGTAAGCTCGTTGAGAGGTGCAGCAATGGTGCTGAAATCTCTCACAAAACGCCTATAGAAACCAGCGAGGCCAAGAAAACTCCTCACTTGTGTGACCGTTTTGGGCTGCGGCCAACTGTCAATAGCGTCAATCTTGGCTTTATCAACTTCAATTCCCTATGGAGTAACAACATAGCCAAGAAAAGATACTCGGTCGGTGCAAAAGGTGCACTTTCCAAGGTTACCAAACAAACATGCATCACAGGGTATGTTGTTTTTATTGCTCTACGTGAGATGGTGGCTATCATTTGTGCTTTCACTAGATAGAGGCAAATGTGTCCCGCCTTGGGATGAGATGGTGGATATCGTTTTGGAGGAAGTTGACTTTGACGATCCGACTACGAACGTGCGAGGACGTCGCGCCTTAGCAATCGCTAAACCAACTTCGAGAGGTTATTGACCACGCTGGAGCACGATCAACCTGACCACGAAGGTCTGTTTCCTGCGAAGAACAAGCAATTAACTAAGATTCCAATCTGGATATTGCGAATATAAGATGAAAGCTTTATTGATCAAGGTGGGGTTCTGTGATGCCTTTGTCTGGTCGTTGAACACAAACGAAGTACGCGAAGTTGCAGCTATGGCGAACTTTAATCTAAACAAAACCCAGAGTCTAAACAATGCCCTAAGGGTTGTATATATGGAGGAAGAGGGGGGGATTTCGTGGCCCCTGGAGGAGGGGTCCGAAACCAACCCTAACTCTTGTTTCCCCACACATACGGACTCTAAAAACAGCCTATACTCAAGTATTTCGAAAATACATGGGCCTGGCCCAATAATAAGGTGACCCAGCACCTAGAATAGCCTCTGGACGAAATTTATGAAGTGGTATCTTGTATATTTCGTCCAAGGCTTCATGCACTCCTTATGGTGGCTTCAAAGTCCTGAAATCATCACTTGTAACTCTGTTCTTGATCCCCTTGCGCATGCCATCATCTCCATGCTTGAACTTGCTCCAAGGTTCATCTTTCTTGTCCAAACTAGGCCCTTCATTTGTAAGCAAAACAAATGTATCCAATTTAGGCAGCATCATATTCTCATGAACATTAGAATCGTTACCAAGAAACGAAAGTACCTGATAATTCAATTGGCGTGCGCGAGCTCTAGTAATTGGTCCAGTATGTATAGCAGCGGGGGCTATGGGTGTAACAATGGTATTGATGTCCTCATCAGGATTGGCTCGATGCCAAGGTCAGATTTTTCAACCTCTCCAAGAACCTCAAGGTAAATGTTGCAGCTCCATCGTGATAGCAAATTCCTCAGGCTGAAGCTTCTGTTTAGCATGTTGAAGAAATGAAAGCGCAGCTGAAGAAATTCTGGTTGCTGAAGAAGCTACAAGGGCAGCTAAAGAAATTCCTGCTCCTCCTGAAAAACAACCACCAATGTTGCGCCTGAAAAACAACCCAGGCCAGTTAAAGAATCTACAGCGCATGAAGAAACTGAGAATGCCAGGGGGACTGCATCAGTCGTGCCTGAAGAATATACACCAACTTCATCCTCTGCTCCTCCTGAAAAAATTTCAAAGGTGAAGAAAACCACACTTCTTTCTGCATCAGAAGTGAAGTAAACAAAGGCTGCGAAGAAGGAAGCCGCGACGAAAAGGAAAGCATCAACCTCTACAGAGTCCTCAACACCCAAGAAAATGAGGACTTTGACGAGCTCTTTCAGTGAACCAATTGATGTTGTTCAAATTTCAGTTGTGCCATCAAAGGAACTAGTTCCTTTTGGTGAAGAATATGTCATTCCTGATGATGACATTGATGAAGAAAATCCTTCTACTGCTTCCTCAAAGAAGTTGGACGAAGAAATTGACATGGATGTTGTTGTTTCAACTCCACTAGTATCATCACCTATGCCTCAGTTCACAGCTGAAGAGGCGGGCACTGAAGAAATTGATGAGGATGTGGATATTGGCTCAACCACTCCTGTTCTGAATGATGATTATTGTGAAAATCTTCACCCCAATTCTCCAATCGCCACACCTCTACATCAAATTCCTTAGTCCCCAGTGCAGACTGAATAAATATTGACAGGGTCTGAAGGACGTCAAACTTCTCCGCAGTCCATTCCTGGAGCAATTCTAGCTGCATCAGCTGAAGAAATGGAGAACCAGACTACTGCTGATGAAACTGCCGCTTCAATTCCTCAGTGTTCTCCACCAGAAGTTGTGACTGAAGATATTGTGAGGCCTACTACTACAAATCTTCAGCCCAAGCCTCAAAATCCTCAGTATGGCACAAAGAGGCCAAAATTCAAGAATGCTTATTTCTTTGCTGAGCATCGTTTCTTCACTCATGAAAATCCTTATGACTCAGCAAGACTAAGGTGCAAGAGGTTTTGACTACAAGTCAGATAGATTTTTATGCCTCTGTACTGTTTGACAAGGACAAAGTCTTCCAATACCGCCAAATTCCTCATGCGGATATGGACTCCATTCCATGCTTTCAACCAATTCTGAATGTTCTTCACGAAGCTGGACTCCTCAATTTCCGTGCTGACATTTGCAATTGGAATGAAGAGCTTATTCTTCAGTTCTATGCAACTGCACCTCACTGGCAATGTCACTGATGTCAATTCATGGGTTCTGGACTGGATGGCTGAAAACACTCACTATAAAGCTCCGACCTCTGAACTACTTCATGCCATCCCAGTCAGCCCTCTAGCTGAAGGTGCAAGGCTTATCTACAAGGAAACTGAACTTCAAAATCATCTCATGCAAGTGTTGATGAAGCCTTTGCGTCCAAGCCAAGATCCAAGAACCACTTTCCTCGTGAAGGATTTGCTGTATGTGCCAAGGACCATATATAGCATATTGACCAAAACCCTCAGCCCAATTAAAGGCCACAACTCTGAAGATTAAGAAGTTGTTGGCATCACGAAGAATCTGATGTTCAACATCATTCATGAGATTCCCATTAACTATCACGATTTCTTCATGAGGACTTTGGCTAATGTTGCGTTGTCATTGTTTTAATTGAAGCCCTATGCTCCTTGGATAATGAAATTCATCAGAACCAGGTCTTCAATTCCATACAAGGTTAATTTTTAGAATCACCTCAACTTTCTGCCTCCTATTGAAGTCCTCAAAAGGACTATTTCCTCAGTTGATGAAAAAGGCAAAGTTGATGTTATTGATGAAGGCACTCGTCCATTGGATGGTCAATTTCGTAAGGATGCATCTTAGTCCACCAATGATGACTCTGCAACCCAAGACTCTACTGCTAAAGCCACTGATCAAAATCCTCAAGCCACTGCCCCTCGTGTGATGTCTGATCGTGAGCTGATTCTAAGTCTTCACCAAAAAGTTGATCGCAATCACAAGTGGTGGGTCAAGCGTCAATTTGGCTCTATTCTTCAGAACATGACTATTACTCAGAACACTGAAATAAGAACCATTACTGTGTGCATGAAATCTTTGATCGCACTTGGGCTATACTTTCTCATTATTTAGAGTGATGAAGACCTCAAGCAGGTGGACTTTCAGTAGAACCATGATTGCTCTTATCCTCCTTCGAAGAAATTCAAGAAGGTCAAAGTTCCTCAGTTGGTTACAAGTTCATATTCTTCATCGTGTGAGATGGATGAAGTTGAGGATCTCGAGGACTGATGTGACGGCGGCCCGATCTTTCAATGAGAGTGGGGATAACTATCGATTTGGTGGATTTTGACCTTGACGATCCGGCTATACCGTACCCGACGATGCACCTCAATAATCGCTAAACCAATCTCCAATGGTTATTGACCTTGCCGTAGGCACAATCAACCTGAACAATGAGGTTCGAGTTCCTGCAAGCAACCAAAGGACCAGCAAGAACAAAGGTGAATTGCAACTGAAATTCCGAATGATAAATTGAGTACACAAACTAGATGAAAAGTTGGGGTTCCACTGTGGATCTGACAAGACAGTAGTCCTACACGTCTCATAGATGCGAATTGTAGCAATGGCTAGACAATACAATAAAACTCGGGTCTAAACCCTAATCTAGACTACTATTTATTAAGAGTAGGCGTGCGGCCACGTCCGTCGTTGTGTCCCATCCGGACTGTCGATTGTGGTCCGACTACAGAGGCTAACGTGGCAGGCAGATTGCAAGATGACGTGTGTGTAGAAGCACCTGGCGCAGCCAAAAAGTCCAAGGCCCACGTTCGTGGCTGATCCTGACTCATTAACCCAAATCCATTGGTCCTTGTGCACTTCATGCATGTGCATGCACATGACATGCTTGGTGAATGGAATTGATTCGGTGGTGGACATGCATGCACTGTTAATTCATCTGACTTGAGTGCACAGTTGTCTTCATCTCTAATCTCTCCTTTATTTCTGAGTACAAGCAAATCAGAACATGAGTGTAGCATCCTATTTGCGTCAGTCAAATCATGTGTATAAAGGAGCAATAGTACCTGGCCATGTATTTGTCGCGCACACGCTCTAGTTATAGGACCAAGTGGAATAACTGATGTAGGACTTGCGACGGGTGTAACAGTAGAAGAGATGTCCTCATCACCCTCCCCCCTTCTTGAATTGAAGTCGTCCTCGACGATAGCTCATCATCCTCACCAAGGTATGGTTTTAAATCTGTAATGTTAAATGTGGGACTAGCCCCAAAATCTGCAGGTAGATCAAGCTTATATGCATTATCACTAATTTTTTTCAAGCACTTTAAAAGGTCCATCTGCACGAGGCATTAATTTTGACTTTCGTAAATCTGGGAAACATTCTTTTCGCAAATGCAACCATACTAAATCACCTGGTTCAAATACAATTCTTTTCCGACCCTGACTACCAGCAAGTTTATGCTTGGCATTCATGCGTTCAATATTTTTCTTAGTCATCCCATGCATTTTTAATACTAACTTAGTGATATGTCCATTTTGCATCATGCTTTTATATCTATATTTATTGCATTATGGGTTGTTATTACACATTATGTCACAATACTTATGCATATTCTCTCTTATTTTACAAGGTTTACATGAAGAGGGAGAATGCCGGCAGCTGGGATTCTGGGCTAGAAAAGGACCAAATATTAGAGACCTATTCTGCACAGCTCCAAAAGTCCTGAAACTTCACGGAAGTTATTTCCAGAATATATAAAAAATATTGGGCGAAAGAAGTACCTGAGGGGGCCCACACCCTAGCCACGAGGGTGGGGGCGCACCCTACCCCCTGGGCGCACCCCCTGCCTCGTGGGCTCCCTGGTGGCCTCCTATGCCCATCTTCTGATATATGAGGTCTTTCGTCCAAGAAAAAATAACAAGCAAGCTTTGGGGAAGAAACTCTGCCGCCATGAGGCGGAACCTTGGCGGAACCAATCTAGGGCTCCGGCAGAGCTGTTCTGCCGGGGAAACTTCCCTTCAGGAGGGGGAAATCCTCACCATCGTCATCATCAACGATCCTCTCATCGGGAGGGGGTCAATCTCCATCAACATCTTCACCAGCACCATCTCATCTCAAACCCTAGTTCATCTATTGTATCCAAACCTCAGATTGGTACCTATGGGTTGCTAGTAGTGTTGATTACTCCTTGTAGTTGATGCTAGTTGGTTTACTTGGTGGAAGATCATATGTTTAGATCCATTATGCATATTAATACCCCTCTGATTATGAACATGAATGTGCTTTGTGAGTAGTTACGTTTGTTCCTCAGGACATGGGAGAAGTCTTGCTATTAGTAGTCATGTGAATTTGGTATTCATTCGATATTTTGATGAGATGTATGTTGTCATCCCTCTAGTGGTGTCATGTGAACGTCGACTACATGATACTTCACCATCGTTTGGGCCTAGAGGGAGGCATTGGGAAGTAATAAGTAGATGATGGGTTGCTAGAGTGACAGAAGCTTAAACCCTAGTTTATGCGTTGCTTTGTAAGGGGCTGATTTGGATCCATATGTTTCATGCTATGGTTAGGTTTACCTTAATACTTCTGTTGTAGTTGCGGATGCTTGCAATGGGGGTTAATCATAAGCGGGATGCTTGTCCAAGTAAGGACAGCACCCAAGCACCGGTCCACCCACATATCAGATTATCAAAGTACCGAACGCGAATCATATGAACGTGATGAAAACTAGCTCGACGATAATTCCCATGTGTCCTCGGGAGCGCTTTCCTTTATATAAGAGTTTGTCCAGGCTTGTACTTTTTCTACAAAAAGGATTGGGCCATCTTGCTGCACCTTATTTACTTTTATTAATTTCTACTCATTACAAATTACCTTATCACAAAACTAGCTGTTACCGATAATTTCAGTGCTTGCAGAGAATACCTTACTGAAAACTGCTCATCATTTCCTTCCGCTCCTTGTTGGGTTCGACACTCTTACTTATCGAAAGGACTACGATAGATCCCCTATACTTGTGGGTCATCACTCAGCACGTTCTTTAACATCAAGGTTTACCTTCTCCAAAGATGGAATAGGTAATAAATCAATAGGCGCACGAGGTATAAATCCATAAACAATCTCAAAAGGGCATAACTTTGTGGTAGAATGAACCGAACGATTATAAGCAAACTCTACATGAGGTATACATTCTTCCCACATTTTTAAATTCGTTTTTAAAATATCCCTAAGCATAGTAGATAATGAACGATTAACCACTTCGGTTTGACCATCAGTTTGAGGATGACATGTAGTACTAAATAAAAGCTTAGTCCCTAATTTTGTCCACAACACCCTCCAAAAGTGGCTAAGAAATTTTGTGTCACGATCAGAAACAATTGTATTTGGCACACCATGTAAACGAACTACTTCTCTAAAGAACAAATCAGCAATGTGAGTAGCATCGTCACTTTTATGACAAGGTATAAAATGTGCCATCTTAGAGAATCTATGGACAACAACAAATATACTATCCCTCCCCCGTCGTGTTCTAGGCAGTCCTAATACAAAGTCCATAGATAAATCTTACCAAGGAGTGCTGGGAACAGGAAGTTGCATATATAAACCATGTGGGTTCAATCTTGACTTAGCTTTTTGTCATGTAGTGCAGCGTGCAACATATCTCTCCACATCCCTTCTCATTTTTCGCCTGAAGAAATGACCAGCAAGGATGTCTTTTGTCTTCTTGATGCCGAGCCTACTTCGACTCGTTTTCAAGATGGTGTGGCGACGACTACTACTACGGAGACCATCAAGGACCAAGCTTTGGAGGCGAGCGACATGGTGACGAGCAAGGATGATGCTTCCATCTTAGGAGGCGAGAGTGATGATGTGCCATCTTCGGCTTTCATCCACGGCGACAACGATGATATGGTTGAGCATGGGATTTTCCCTTCGACCACGGTGACGTATGATGACTTGAGTGACTTGTGCCACCATATTGAGAATGAGAGTGACTTCACCACTAAACCCATATATGATGTGTTGCCACAATTCCCATGTGAGGAGAGCCACAACCCCCACCACTTGAGTGAGATGAGTGACTCCACCATACGTGAGATTGAGTGCACCTACCTTGGGGGAGTGAGTGAACCACCACATAGAGAGAGTGAGATAGTTGATAGGTCATGTGAGGTCACTTTCAACACTAATGACTTGACCTCTATCTCTATTGTGTCTTCTCATTTGGTGCTAGGTCCATATATGATGACGTGCCGATTCACGACGACTTCGTCCTCCCCTTGGATAAGACGATGGCCATGGTGGAATATGATGCACCGCCCACATGGTTCCATCAAGATGAAGATGACCACCATTTGGTCTTTCCCACCTCACCTACACCACTTGAGTGGAATGAACCAGGTAACATAGGTGAAGGTGATGCTCTAGTCCCACTAGTGGACATTATTGACATTGATTGCTTGCATGACGTTGATCAACCTATTACCATGCTTCATGCTAGTGCGACTTCCCCATGCGATGATTTACCCATTTATGATGAGTTTGATGATTGCCATGTGGTGTCTATTAGTTGTGATGCCATGTTGCATAGGATTTCTTGTGACAATTCTTTAGGTCACATCATGTTTGCCAATCCACTTGACTTGTCATATGCTATGCATGAGATCAATCATATGTCATATTTGCAATCTCTTCATAGTGACTATGCATATGCTATTAAAATAAACCCAATTTGCACATATGGCATAGATGACAAGCCTATGGTTATTGGCATTTCTTTCTCTTGTGATGATATTGACATGCTACCTTTGCATCATTTATCTCATATGCCATGCCATAACCACCTAGCTTCGGATATGCATTGTTTTGGATGTTGTCCATTTTCTCCATATGATGTTTCCAATATTGCTTATGAGGAGACCCCCATAGTTTCCTCATACATTTTACGAGATTTTGATTCATCCCATTCATTGCATGATCCCAATACTTGTGTGCACAATATACTCCCCATGAATCATAATGGTGTTGATGTGCCATATAATTGCATTCTCAATTTGTGACCCCATCTTGTTATACACAATGACTATTCTTTCATGATGGATGACATGTTCTTATACCATGCATCAAATTTCTTTGAGTGATGCTTATCTTATGCTAACACTCACATGCACATACACATCATGATGGATGATGTGTACATTTACCACGCGCACAATTTCTTTGGTTTGTGTCTCTTTTGTGTAGGTACCCATGAATACTTGTCAACCTCACAATCCCACGAGTTGACAAAATGATCTCTAGAGAGCAATGATGACTTGGGGTCCCATGGATTGTCTTTCCCATCGCTCTCTTCGCGCAAAGACTTCACGCATTTATTCTACATGTCCCTCACATGGTTATGGATTATTGTCCATTACATATTATATGCCCATCTTGCCATGTTCATTTTGCATGATATGCCCATTCCTATGCATTTGCCATGCATTTGTGACCCATGCTTTGCATTACACATGACGATTGATTCTCATACTTGTATGTGTATTTGCAAGCTTGGTGGAGATATTACTTGTTATTTCCATAATCCATCTATGACCCATTCCTATCATGTGTAACACCCACGATGCGGCTATATCTCCCAGTGTCGGAGCACGACTTAGAGGCATAACCGCATAGTAGGCATGTCGCAAGAGGGGTAATCTTTACACATCCCATGTACTGAATAAGAAAGGGATAAAGAGTTGGCTTACAATCGCCACTTCACAAAATACATAAATATAGCATTACATAATCCAGAATACAATCAAGGTCCTACTACAGAACCAAATAAAGAAAGACAACCCCTAATGCTAGATCCCTGATCGTCCTGACTGGGCTCCACTACTGATCAAAAGGAAACGGAACAAAACAACGATCAAGATCTTCATCGAGCTCCCACTTGAGAGCGATTGCATCACCTGCACTGGTATCATCGGCACCTGCAAACTGTTTGGAAGTATCTGTGAGCCATGAGGACTCAGCAATCTCACACCCTCGTGATCAAGACTATTTAAGCTTATGGGTAGGAAAAGGTAGTGAGGTGGAGCTGCAGCAAGCAATAGCATATATGGTGGCTAACTTACGCAAATGAGAGCGAGAAGAGAAGCAAAGCACGGTCGAGAAGCTAAAAGATCAAGAAGTGATCCTGAAACTACTTACGTTCAAGCATAGCATGAAACCGTGTTCTCTTCCCGGACTCCGTCGAAAAGAGACCATCACGGCTACACACGCGGTTGATTCATTTTAATTAAGTTAAGTGTCAAGTTCTCTACAACCGGATATTAACAAATTCCCATCTGCCCATAACCATGGGCACGGCTTTTGAAAGTTCAAAACCCTGCAGGGGTGTCCCAACTTAGCCCATCACAAGCTCTCATGGTCAATGAAGGATATTCCTTCTCCCAGGACGACCCAATCAGTCTCGGAATCCCGGTTACAAGACATTTCGACAATGGTAAAACAAGGCCAGCAAAGCCGCCCGATGTGTCGACATCCTGATAGGAGCTGCACATATCTCGTTCTCAGGGCAACACCGGATGAGCAATCCGTACAACTAAAACCAGCCCTCAAGTTTCCCCGAGGTGACGCTGCAAGGGGCTCTAGTTTGGACCAACACTTAGACAAGCACTGGCCCGGGGGGTTAGAATAAAGATGACCCTTGAGTCTACAGAACCCAAGGGAAGGTGATAGGTTGTTAGGAAAATGTAAAACCAAGGTTGGGCCTTGCTGGAGGAGTTTTATTCAAAGCGAACTGCCAAGGGGTTCCCATAACACCCAACCGCGTAAGGGACGCAAAATCAAGGAACATAACACCGGTGTGACGGAAACTAGGGCGGCAAGTGTGGAACAAAACACCAGGCATAAGGCCGAGCCTTCCACCCTTTACCAAGTATATAGATGCATTAATTAAATAAGACATAATATGATATCCCAACATATCCATGTTCCAACAAGGAACAAACTCCATCTTCACCTGGAACTAGCAACGCTGTAAGAGGGGCTGAGCAAAGCGGTAACATAGCCAAACAACGGTTTGCTAGGAAAGGTGGGTTAGAGGCTTGACATGGCAATATGGGAGGCATGATAAAGCAAGTGGTTGGTATTGCGGCATAGCAATATAGCGAGCAACTAGCAAGCAAAGATAGAAGTGATTTCAAGGGTATGGTCATCTTACCTGCAAAATTCTCAGAGTTGATGAAAGCTTGATCCTCGTAAGCGTACTCAACAGGTTCCTCGATCGTGTAATCGTATCCCAGTTCTACCCAAGGCAAGAACACAAGCAAAGGAAACCACAATCAACCACAGTGCAATGCGCAAGCAACATGATGCAAAACATGACCTGACATGCGGGATGTGAGAAGCAAAGCATATGCATGCTTCGGAAGGGAAAGATTGATCAAGGCATCAACTTGGCAAACCAAGTGCGCCGCTAGAAAGATGAGTTGATTTCGGTTGAAATCGATATAAAGATCACTGGAAACGGATGCACGGTTTGCAAATGGCAAGCAAAACAAGAATGGCACAATTCTGCAATTAACAGCATGATGCCACCTAGACTGCAACAAGCAACTAAGCTACTGCACTCCAACATAGCAACAAAGCACACGGCAGTGATCTACTCAAGTTGCTTGACAAAAGATGAACACTGAGCTATGGCTATATCACACAAGAGCAGGTTCAAACAAGCATGTCAAAAGGGCAAAAGATATCAGCTTCACAGACTTAGTGAAAATAACATGTCAGGAATTAGCATTAGGAAGCAATGTTTAGAGCAAGCAAACAACATGCTACAGGAACATATCATAGCAATAAAAGGCATGGCATGAATCTACTCAAAGCATAGCACAAAAGTCCCTTACTGACCATAAGCCAAAAAGGATCAGAAGATATGATGGCACCCATGTAAACATAGCAAGTTTCGTTAACAGATTCAGACTTAACAGAAAACTGGACATGGCAAAAACAGAGTTATCAAGGCCTCTTTGCGAGCTCGATTCACTCATCACAAGGCATTGCATGACAAGATAAGCATAGCATCAGCAAGAAGACATGATCATGAAGCTAACCAAAGCAAGAACAAGTTCATAGCATGCTAGGATCAACTACAACAACCTTGGGAAAATTGATTAACATGTAAACAATCTGCCAGGAACATTTTATAGCAAAAGTAGAGCAAGATTAAGTCATGCTAGGGTACTCCATAATTGCAAACAGGGTCATGGATGGATAGATCACAACCATATGTCCAAATCATCCTTACTGAAGATACTCAAAAGAAGCATGGATCTCACTGTAGCATCATGAATACATGGCATAAAAATAACAGCAGAGCAAAGACTTAGTGAAATTCTAAGTCCCTGAAATCAGCAATATCACGAGAGCTACTTTGCATGCTTGTGCTAGTCACCACATTGATCACAAAAATACATGGCATACACCCCTGTAAAGATGGCATGACATAGACCAAAACACATGTGGAGCTCATGCCCATACGCAGCTCACAATAATTGTAGCAAAAATGACAAATGCTCATACTCTGATAAGAATCAGCACCTAACAATTTATAGCACTCTTGCACCCATGATTTGAGAATCAGGATGGACTCAAACAAGCATGTCACAATGGAACAAACGAAGAGCACATCATGATGAACATTTTTATATATCATGCGCATGTAACGGAGCTACGGACACAGAGTTATGATACGATGAACATGGCCTGAAAATATCATAGATCTGGGGACTTGGAGAAAAATCAACCTCCGGGAAACTGGATGACGTTGTGCGGCATGGATGGATCCGGGCGCGAGATGAGGTGTTTGGATGAGCTCCCGGTGGATCTCATCCCGATCCACCGGATACGGCCGGCGGGCTCGGGTGACAATTCCGGCGAGGCGCGGGGGCGGCGCTGGGCGACGGAGGACATCGGGGGTGGCGCGGAGTGCGGCGCGGTGGCGGTGGCCGGTGCGTTGCGGCGGCGGCGGGTGGCTGCGCCGGCGAGGCCGAGCCGAGGATGCGGCGGCGCGAGACCCGGCAGCAGGCGGCGGAGGTCTCTGGCGAAGGGCGGCGGAGCGCGCTGGCGGCGGGGGCGCGGAGACGGACGGCGGGGCAGGCGCGCGGGCGGCGGGGCGAAGGGCGGCGACTGATCGGCATGGAGGAGAGAGAGGGCGGCAGGGTGACGTTTCGCCTCCTGGTTGGACGTGGACGGCGGCGCGGACATGTACGGCGGCGTAGTGGACATGTCCGGCGCGCGGAGGAGGAAGATCTAGGGTTTAGACTGCAATTTGGACGGGGGAGGCCTTTTTATAGGTAGGAGGAGGTAGAAGTGTCCAAATGGAGTGCGGTTTTCGGCCAAGCGATTGTGATCCGATGGCGGAGGACATGGAAGGGGTTTGGAAGAGTTATTGGGCCACTTTGGAGGGGTGTTGGGCTGCAACACACATGAGGCCTTTACGGTTCCTCGGTTAACCGTTGGAGTATCAAACGGACTCCAAATGGCACGAAACTTGACAGGCGGTCTACCGGTGGTGTACCAAGGCCACTTGGCAAATCTCGGTCCATTCTGAGAATGTTCAACACCCGCACACGAAAAGAGGAAAAAGGGGGGCACCGGAGGACGTAGGAGTGTCAGATTGAGAAAGGGACAACGAGGAAAATGCTCGGATGCATGAGACGAACACGAATGCAAATGCGATGCACATGATGACATGATATGAAATGCATGACATGAGAAAAAAGCAAAACAAAGACAAAAACCCAACCACGAAGGGAATCTCATATCGCATCTCCAGAAAAGGCAAGAGTCGGAGTTACAAATATGGAAAGTTGTATCCGGGGCATTACATCATGATACTATGATCTTGCATTGTGCTCGTGCTTGCGATATATCATGTGCATTGCCTTTGCCGATTATTTTCTTCATGACATGATTGCCATGATTTCCTCTAGTGTGTTGCATCTTCGCTCCACTAGTTTACACGCCTTGATTACTATGCTTGCTTATGTTGCATCACCAATGATTCATACTTGCTCATTTCATGCAGTTGATGACAACCATATACATGTTTTGCACATGATTGTTATTGCTTCTTGTCATATATCTCCATATGTTGCCTCTCTCATGCTAGATGATTTTCCATGTATTGAGTGCAAATATGCCTTTAGTGTTGATAATGAGTTTGCCCCCATAGCATTCTCACATATATGTGGAGATTTTGACATATTTCTTGCGAAGCATGCTTGTCTTACCTCTTTGCACCATATATTGGTGACATGAATATTGCCATTGTTGCATCATATTATTCATGCACTTGTGCTTCTAATGGTTATGTACAAGAGAAGAGAACCATCATGATGGATGATGTGTTTATCTACCATGCACATACGTTCTTTGTTTTGTTGTGTGCATGTGTAGGATACTTGGACTTTGTGTCGACTTCCACATCACGTGAGTTGACCATTCGAGATCTTGAGAGCGAACCACCTTCTACCACGACGATTCTACATCGCACTTGCTTGTACTTCGGCATTGTGAAGGATGCACAAGGACACGCCTTCAAGGTGACATCTTTCATGAGCATGGATATTATGGATCATACTACTTGTGTTGCTTGCACCATGAGACTTATTGTTCATTTTGGACCACTTGATTGCACACATGTTAGATATCTTGCTTCGACTTGTTATTTTCACCGCTCCATGCATCATGATATATATGCCTTATGCATCTGATTCTTGGATTACTTGCTCCTATCATATGTTTGGCTGCAACAATGTCACTTCTTCACATATGCCATGTCCCATTGCTTGTCACATGATTGACTTGATTGCCTCACACATGATGAACAATTGCTCTTTCTATTGTGTTGAGTGCCATACTATCTTCACTACACCCTATGCACATTATGCTTGGATTGTCTTGCACTTGTCCCATGTGTTTAGACACTTCATTTTATTTGGTGTTGTGAATGTTTCCTATGCCTACCATAGACCATTTGTCGAGTGCTTTATGCATGATTGCTATGACCATGAGGTAGATGCTTATTCTCTTCTCACACACATTTGCATCACTACCTCACATTTACATGCTTGTTTCCATGATGACCTTCATTATGCTCAATTTTTGTGCTTACATGCCATGTCACAATCCTTTGTCACACTATATGCTATGCTTGATAACGACACTTGTTGGGTGACTCACCTCTTGAATGCTTGAGTTTGCACTAACGCTAACCACATTTGTTTTTCCAAGTGTTTGTTGTTCTTGCTCCTTTTGAACGAATCACTAGACAGTGCGACATTGGAGAGTGCCCATTTCGAGCTTCAAGATGACAAGTACTTGGTGAGCATCCACTCCTACACGGTGACGCCATCCCTTTCCCATAGTGATTTGGATTTCGATCTGAGGTCGGATCTTTCCCAAGGAGCATCCTACGGACATCACCATGTCAAGAGTCCATTTGGCAAGTGACACGTGCGACATCTACTTCACATACACAAAGGTGAATCATCTCCTTCACACGTGTTCACTTGACCCTCTCGAGGATGGTATACTACTTGACACTCCTCCTATGTGCATGCATAGGTATTATTGGAGCTTCATGGATGTCGAGGAGGAGTGCAAGCGCCAAGGAATGACTACACCGTCCGTGAAGGAGGCATGGAAAAGAAGACGGAATAAAGGAGAAGAAGACAGAGCGGCTGCAGGAGCCAGGCCGAACATCCGGACCGCCGTCCAGATCATCTGGGATCAGTCAGATCATCCGGGTCCCCCTCCGGATCATCTAGGTAACTGCGTCCGAAGACACCCGAAGCTTGCAGAATCTCCACGGCGGAGCCGGATCATCCGGACCCCCATCCGGATCATCCGGCCTTGCCTGCGTGCATGCCTCTGGGCCGAGGTCCATGTACCTGTTTCGCCCCCTCACTTACCCCCTTCGCCCACTAGACTATAAATAGACCTCCTCCACCTCCTTTCTAGGGTTAGCAAAGTAGTAGCTCATTTAGAGATAGAGCTTTGCTCATCCATTATGGATCTACTCCACGAGAGAGACCGCGACCCCTCTTCGGAGAAGATCCACCTTGGATTCAAGTCCCCTCAGGGGAAGATCCCCTCGTGGATTCAAGAGCTCCTCATGGAGATGAACCTTACCTTGTATCTTTCCCTTTGTTGTTCATGTACCTTGTGGATCTTGTGTGTTTGATTGACTAGTGGACGTGTGATTGGACTTGTTCTTGAGTGTTTCCCCTTGTGTTTTCTCTCCATTCTTCCCCGTGTTCTTCATGTTCTTTGCGGGATCCGCTCCTTTCGTGAAAGATCGGCCGTATAGGGTTCCACCCTACATCACATTCATACCTGTCAGCATCTTCAGCAGCCATGTATTGCGTCTCATGATCAGAATCATCTCCACCGTGTTCTTCATGTGTAATAAGAGCCAAAGTCTCCTCATCAGAGTCACTAGCGGACTCATACCCACCATCCTCAGTAGCAATCATGACACGCTGAGATTTGCATTCTGTCGCAAAATGTTCTCTTCCCTTACAACCAAGACAAACAATATCACTTGTGTGCCCTATTGATGCCATGGAAGAAGAAGAAGAGCTCTGCGCAGGCCCGGCAGGTGTGCTCTTGGGAGATAGGGGTGGTTGTGCCTTCTTTCTTGTATCACGGCTGGAGGTGGCACCTGATGGAGGTGCTGGTGCAGTGGAAGTAGAGGATGCACGTGGTGTCCAAGATGAAGATTGACCTGCAGAAAAATTAGTTCGCGCTAATGCATGTCGATCCTGCACTTCATGTTCAGCTTTACAAGCAAGATGGAATAAACGAGTGATATTATTATACTCCTTATACTCTAGAATGGTCTAAATCTCTCTATTTAATCCACCCATAAAACGTGCAAGCATAGCTTCATTCTCCTCAACAATACCACATCTAATCATGCCAGTTTGTAGTTCCTGATAATATTATTCTACAAAAAAATTTCCTTGTCTTAAACGCTGCAATTTTTGAAGTAATTCACGTTCATAATCTGGTGGAACCCAACGAGTACACATAGCAGTTCTCAAAGTAGCCCAGGTAGCTGGAATAGGATATAATCTACAATGTTCAGACCACCAAACACATGCAAAACTAGTGAAAGCACAAACAGCAGCAGGAACACGTCTCTCCTCGGGATATTGTAAGCATGTAAAACGTTGTTCAATTTCTAACTTCCAATTAAGATATATATCAGGAACATATCTACCCTCAAATGGTGGAATATTCAACTTCAGTTTAGGAAAAAGGTCATGATCTTGTACCTCAGGTGGTGGTGCAGCCCTACCGTTGCGATGATATACCTGAGGACGACCTAGTGGTGGTGGTGCTTGTGGTTGCACATAGTTCTAATTTTGATCAACCTCATCCTCATAATGGTCATCCACCTCTACAATAGCAGCAGGAGCTACAGAAGCATCAACAGCGGCACCAGAATTTTGCCTAGGGTCAATGGGAAGGCGTTGTGCTCGTCCCACTTGATTTGGAAGGCGACGTTGTGTTGTTGTTGTAGAGGTGCGTTAGGTGCAACCGGTGGTGGTGGTGGTGGAAGATGCGCGAGCAATTCATTAAACTTGTTATCGAGCTTTGTTTCGAACGTCTTCTCCATGCCATCTATCCTCTCCATCGCCTCTTCAAATCTGTTTAGCACATCTTGCTCCTGTCGACTCATCATTTGCTGAAATTTATCATGCAACTACTTATTCATCAAGTTCTCCCAGTCAGTCTCGTCGACTTGTGATCCTGCCATGGTTAGCAGCAATAGAAACACACAAGAATATGATCCTACAGACTACTAACAAGAGGTGGTGGTGGGTGTCACAAATCCGTCAAGCAAATCTCAAATTCTTACCAGTTCTTACCCAGCAGCAGGCGATGATCGGCAACCGTCATAGTCAAAACACTCAAAGCTTGGATAGAGCGATTACCAGGGAGAGTCAAACGCACGACATAGATGTATGTGGAGCTAGGAAGGCTTATAATACGGTAGCAAAAAGGGTCAGCAATAATCAATTCAGAGATGCAAAGTTGAATAAACGCTCAACGATGGTACTGTGCTGGTCCTAGGCTAGACCGTGCTAGAGACGCGAGCCTAGAACACTAAGAAAATCACGACGCTGCATGTAAACAAGGGAAAAACACACTCTAGAATTTTTTTTCGCTTTGTTTTTTTGGCGCTCCTCTTTTTTTGTGAAAAATCACTATAATGGCGAGTGTCTCAAAACTCTTCCCTCGTCACACTGACGGGATGGGCACGGAATTTTTTTGACCTTTTTTGGGAAATCATGGCAGCGACGACGAAAAAGTGTGACAAAAAATCACTATGATGGCATGTGGCTCAAAAGACTCAGAAAAGCCTAAAAAGAGGATAGGGAAAAAATATTTTTGCCTACGAAAAATTTGGCCTAAAAACTGTCCTTGGGTCTCCAGACTTTTGTTTTCGAAACCTACCCAGGCAAGGAAACACGAATCGGAAATTAGACGGATCTCGAAGACAAACCTAATATGAAAAGAACTCGGATTGGTGGTGGATATATGGTGGTAGAATATGGCAGCGATGGTGGTATATGGATATGGATTGGTGGTGGTATATGGATATGGATTGGTGGTGGTATATGGATACGGATCGGTGGCGGATAAGTGGTGGTGGTAGATGGCAGGGGCGATGATGATGGTGCGGAGGCGGCGTGACAACTTATGACCAGAACTCGAAACTCTAAAAGACTAGACTCTAAGACCAGCAACTAGACACGACGATGCAACCGCAAATTTAACAAAGCAAAATAATGAAAAGACTATGCAAAGGCTCGGACTGGTTCGGATATGATAAACTAACCCTAATTTTTTTTGGCTTTTTCATGGACTGTAGATATGAAGAACATACTCGATCTAAACTACGAAAAACTGTAAAATCTCACCGAGCAACCTGAAAATCTGAAACCACTTGATAGAGGTGAGGGTGTCCCGATGTTTCGATAAGATGGTGGCTACCGTTTTCGGTGGGAGTCGACCTTGACGATCCGAGTACGAACGTGCGAGACGTCACGCCTTAACAATCGCTAAACCGACTTCCGAGGGTTATTGACCACGCCGGAGCACGATCAACCTGACCACGAGAGCCTGTTTCCTGCGAGCAAACAAAGAACAAGAAAGAAACTACGATTGCAATCTGGATATTGCGAATATAGGAGGAAAGCTTTATTGATCAAGGTGGGGTTCTGTGACACCTTTGTCTGGTCATTGAACACAAACGAAGTACGCAAAGTTGCAGCTATGGCGAACTTTAATCTAAACAAAACCCAAAGTCTAAATGATGCCCTAAGGGTTGTATATATGGAGGAAGAGGGGGGAATTTCGTGGCCCTTGGAGGAGAGGTCCGAAACCAACCCTATCTCTTGTTTCCCCACACATACGGACTCTAAAAACAACCTATAATTAAGTATTTCAAAAATACATGGGCCTGCCCAAAAATAAGGTGATGCAGCACCTAGAATAGCCTCTGGACGAAATTTATGAAGTGGCATCTTATATATTTCGTCCAAGGCTTCATGCAACCCTTATGGTGGCTTCAAAGTCCTGAAATCATCACTTGTAACTCCGTTCTTGATCCCCTTGCACATGCCATCATCTCCATGCTTGGTCTTGCTCCAGTGTTCATCCCTCTTATCCATGCCAGGCCCTTCATTTGTAAGCAAAACAAATGTATCCAATTTCGGCAGCATCATATTCTCATGAACATTAGAATCATTACCAAGAAATGAAAGTACCTGATAATTTAATTGGCATGCACCAGCTCTAGTAATTGGTCCAGTATGTATAGCAGCAGAGGCTGTGGGTGTAACAATGGTATTGATGTCCTCATCACCACCTGGGCGAAGTAGAGGAACATGGTCGTCTCATCCTCGAGCTGGTGATCTCCGATGAAATAGCCAACTTGGAGGTTAAAATCGCGCTCCAGATGTACCGCGAGCATGTCGACCGCTTGGACGAATGCCTGCACAAGTTCAGGCAGAGCCAAGAGCAACCGTAGGCAAGGGCTGCTGGTCATGGTCTCATTGACGCTTTTTATTTTGTTGTGTCCTTTCGACGTGGATAGCTATGTATTTACAACAATCATAGTATTGCTCTGTTTATTGCTTTGTTTCAATGTGTGTACTCTGTTTTCTGTTCTTATATGTTTTGTTTCAATGTGTATATATACGCTTTCCATTCTGTATATGTGGATGATAACAGCTAGATTCAAATTAGTATACAAAAACAGATAGAACATGGAATTCATAATATATATATATATATATATATATATATTAATTGTTCATTAGTTCATCACAGAATATATATAATATCATCACATATACATGATGATACTTAACTACTAGGTACAATGCATAAAATTGAAAACGAACAATACTAAAACTAACAATCCCTCCTGGGCCAGTGTTCCGGCAGCCCCTCGCCAGCAACTCCCTGGTGTGTGGCGTCTTCCCAGTGCGGAGGCAGTACTCCGCCTCCTCCGCGTCACAGCGCTTCACGTATCAATCTGCCTCTTGCTAGCGGACGAGCGCGAAAGATCTTGCCATTTCGTTGGGCGCCCACCGGAGCTCCTTGTCGGTGGCACGCTGGAGCTTATCGGCCCACCTCCACGCAGCAATGAGGCGCCTGGTGCCTTTGACCTTCCCCGTGAAGTATCCGTCTTCGTACACCTCCTCCACACAACGACGCGCCTACCCCCAAAGCTCCGCCGCCTCCTTTTACCAGGCGGCATCACAGGCTTCACAGTCCGCCTTGTACCTGGCTTCCTCCTCCGCCATCTCCTTCTTGAACGCCACTTGCCTGGCTTACTCAGCTGGCGGTATCGACTTCCATAGACAAATATTGTACTGGCCCCAAACCAATCCAAAGTTGGGCGGTCCGGCACAACCTCGTCCGGCAGCGCGTAGGAGTCCGCGTTGGTGCTATTCGAGTGAGCGTCCTTGGGGGGCGGCGACTCCTCGTTGGCACGTGGGAAGACCGGCGGTGCCATGCCAGAGATTTGAGAGAGAGAGAGCGGTGAGCGAGGGGAGGATGTAGATGAGAACGCAGGCGGGACGACGTGAGCAAGGTAGTATTTATTGGCGGCCAGAATCTAGATTGACGGGAACAGTACACACGCCGGTCGCCGGAATTTAAGAGTACTGTAGTTTGAATTACACAGGATTCCCGCAGCAAAACCCGTGTGTGAACTTAATAGCTGACGGTTCCCAATACAGAACCATGTATGATTAATGACCCTCGTCACTCACCTACCAAACCTCGAGCCGTGAAATAGAGTGCCAATTGTGTGGGGGGGGGGGGCGGTTGTCTTCCCACATATTTACATTTTGTTTTTTGAACACTAGATATTTACATCGTCAGATTATTTTTTTAACTCGCACACAAGTACACAAAAATATGATTTTTCAAACCATTATGATTAGCTGTTGCATGTAGATGTAGTTCAAATTTGAATTATGGTCATTAAATAAAAGGTCAAATGACACCTAGAATTTTCCAAATTTTTACATGACAGTTGTAGTAGTGCACGTTAAACGTAGAAAAAATTTAAAGGCCGTAAGAGGAAGCTATCCCCCATTCATCATCAAACATGCATTGTTCCCTCTCGGAACCACGAGCCTGCTAGTGAGTTGCTTCAGTTTGTGAGGGGTGTGTGTCCAAACCTTCTTAAAACAGGCCAATTTTTTTACCACATCATCTTGGTGGCATGACATTACATCAAGCAAGGTTTCATGTTTTTCTGATCATTTTTTTATTTTTTGGAATTAAAATGCCATGGCACTCCATGCATGTGTCCATGTCGTGAGACCAATATGTTTGGAAATTCCTTCTAATTAACTGCAGATGGAATTAACTCACAAACAAGTACACAAATGTGATTTTTCAAACCGTTATGGTTAGCCATTGCATGTAGATGTAGTTCAAATTTAAATTACGGTCATTAAATGGCTAGAAAATCACTTAAATATCTTTAAAAGGTTAAATGACCCCTGAAATCTTCCAAATTTTCACATGATAGTTGTATTAGTGCACGTTAAACGTAGAAAAACATTTGAATGTCGTAAGAGGAAGTTATCTCCTGTTCGTCATCAAGCATGCATTGTTCCCTCTCGGAACCACGAGCCTTCTTGTGAGTTGCTCTGGTTTGTGAGGGGGTCTGTCCAAACTTTTGTCAAATAGGCCAATTTTTTACCACATCATCTTGAAGGCATGACATTACATCAAGTAAGGTTTAATATTTTTCTGATCATTTTTTATTTGTTGGAATTTAAATGCCATGGCACTCCATGCATGTGTCCATGCGGTGAGACCAATATGTTTGAAAATTCCTTCTAATATACTGCGCATGGAATTAACTCGCACACAAGTACACAAATATGATTTTTCAAACCGTTATGGTTAGCTGTTGCATGTAGATGTAGTTCAAATTTGAATTAATGTCATTAAATGGGTAGAGAATCACTTAAATATCTTTAAAAGGTCAAATGACCCCTGAAATTTTCCAAATTTTCACATGATAGTTGTAATAATGCACTTTAAATGAAGAAAAAAAATTGAAGGCTGTAAGGGGAAGCTATCTCTCGTTCGTCATCAAACATGCATTGTTCTCTCTCGGAAACACGAGCCTAGTGAGTGGCTTCAGTTTGTGATGAGGGTGTGTCCAAACTTTCGTCAAACATGCCAATTTATTACCACATCATCTTGGTGGCATGACATTACATCAAGCAAGGTTTCATGTGTTTTTGATCATTTTTAAATTTTTTGGAATTAAAATGCCATGGCACTCCATGCATGTGTCCAAGTCGTGAGAACAATATGTTTGAAAATTCCTTCTAATTTACTGCACATTGAATTAACTCGCACACAAGTACACAAATATGAATTTTCAAACCATTATGGTTAGCTATTGCATGTACATGTAGTTCAAATTTGAATTACGGTCATTAAATGGATAGAAAATCACTTAAATGTCTTTAAAAGGTCAAATGACCCCTGAAATTTTCCAAATTTTCACTTGACAGTTGTATTAGTGCATGTTAAATGTAGAAAAAATTTGAAGGCCATAAGGGGAAGCTATCTCCCGTTCATTATCAAACATGCATTGTTCCCTCTCGGAAACACGAGCCTTCTAGTGAGTTGCCGATGAGGACATCAATACCATTGTTACACCCACAACCCCTGCTGCTATACATACTGGACCAATTACTAGAGCTCGCGCACGCCAATTAAATTACCAGGTACTTTCATTTCTTGGTAATGATTCTAATGTTCATGAGAATATGATGCTGCCTAAATTGGATACATTTGTTTTGCTTACAAATGAAGGGCCTAGCTTGGACGAGAAGGATGAACATTGGAGCCACCATAATGAGCGCATGAGGCTTGGACGAAATATACAAGATGCTACTTCATAAATTTTGTCCACAGGCTAGTATAGGTGCTCTGTCACCTTAATTTTGGGTGAGACCCATGTAATTTCAAAATAGTCAAGCATAGGCTGTTTTTAGAGTCCGTATGTGTAGGGAAACAAGAGTTAGGGTCACAAAATTCCCCCCTCTTCCTCCATATATACAACCCTTAGGGCATCGTTTCGACTTTGGGTTTTGTTTAGATTAAAAGTTCGCCATAGCTGGAACTTTGCGTACTTCGTTTGTGTTCAACGACTAGACCAAGGCATCACAGAACCCCACTTGATCAATAAAGTTTTCCTCTTTTATACGCAATATCCAGATTTGAATTTCAGTTTCTTGCTTGTTCTTCGGTTGCTTGCAGGAAATAGACCCTCGTGGTCAGGTTGATCGTGCTCCGCCATGGTCAATAACCTCTCGGAGTTGGTTTAGCAATTGCTAAGGCGCGACGTCCTCTCACGTTCATAGTCGGATCGTCAAAGTCTACTCACCAACGATAGCCACCATCTCATCGAAAGACGGGACACATTTGCCTCTATCAAGTGGTATCATATTTCCAGGTTGCTCGGTGAGAGTTTGTAGTTTTTTGTAGTCTAGATCAAGTCTGTTCTTCATACCTATAGTCCATGAAAAAGCCAAAAAATAGGGTTAGTTCATCATATCCGAAACAATCTGAGCCTTTGCATAATCTTTTTCGGGTTTTGCATTGTTGAATTTGCGGTTGAATCGTCGTGTCTAGTTGCTGGTCTTAGTGTGTAGTCCTTTAGAGTTTTCAGTTATGTTCACAAGTTGTCACACCGCCGCCGCATAATCATCATCACCGCTGCCATATACCACCATCATCGTCATTGCTGCCGTATGCCACCATCGTCATCACCGCTGCCATATACCACCATCGTCATCATTGCTGCCATATACCACCATCGTCATCACCGCTGCCATATACCACATATCCACTACCATCACGATAATTCGAGTCCACCTCCATCACAGATTCGCCACCAGTCCGTGTTCCACCGCCCTACATATATCCGCCACCAGTCCGAGTTTCCACCAGATTCATCTCCGCCACCAGTCTGAGTCCAGTATTGATTCCTTTGTTTTTGATTTCCAGATCACGCCATACTCCGAGTCGTGACCAAGTCGGACTCCCCAACTTTCGTGCTACACGGAGTAGAAAAATAGTTCCAGTTTAAAAAAACTAAGTTTGGAAAATTCTGGCTAGCAGTTTTTAGACCATTTGTAGGATTTTTCAAAAAAAATTGTTTTGGAGAAAAAAAAGAGTAAAAAAGGAAGAAAAAAAGTGAAAAAAGAGAAAACAAATCAGTGTGTGCTCCTCCCTAGTTTACGTGCAGCGCTGTGAATTTTTATTGTTCTAGGCTCGCGTCTCTAGCATGGTCTAGCCTAGGACTAGCACAGTACCGTCGTTGTGCGTTTATTCAAGTTTGCATCTCCGAATTGATTATTGCTAACATTTTTGCTACCATATCATAAGCCTTCCCAGCTCCACATACATCTACGTCGTGCGTTTGACACCACCTGGCAATCACTCTGTCTAAGCTTTGAGAGTTTTGACTACAACGGTTTCCGATCACCACCTGCTGGTGGGTAAGAACTGGTACGAATTTGAGATTCGCTTGACTGATTTGTGACACACCAACACCACCACCACTTCCTAGTAGTCTGCAGGATCATATTCTTGTGTGTTTCTATTGCTGCTAACCATGGCAGGATCACAAGCTGATGAGACTAATTGGGAGAACATGATGAACAAACAGCTACATGATACATTTCAGCAAATGATGAGTGGACAGGTGCAAGATGTGCTAATCATATTTGAAGATGCCATGGAGAAGATAGATGGCATTGAGAAGACGTTCGAAACAAAGCTCGATAACAAGTTTAATGAATTGCTCTCGCGTCTTCCACAACCACCGCCGGCTGCACCTCTCGCACCTCTACAACAACAACAATGTCGCCTTACAAATCAAGTGGGACGAGCACTGCATGTTCCCCATGAGCCTGGAATTTTTTTTGGTGCCGCTGCTACTGCTGTTGATGATTATATAGCTTCTGCTGCTACTGCAGAGGTGGAGGACTATTACGAGGATGAGGTTGATCAAAATCAAAACTACGTGCAACCACCAGCACCACCACCAGCAGGTCGACCACAGGCATATAATCGCAATGGTAGGGCTGCTGCACCACCTCCGGTACGAGATCATGACCATCTTCCTAAATTAAAATTGAATATTCCACCATTCGAGGGTAGATATGTTCCCGGTATATATCTTACTTGGGAGTTAGAAACTGAACAACGTTTTACATGTTTACAATATCCCAAGGAAAGACGTGTCGCCGCTGTTGTTTGTGCTTTCACTAGTTTTGCATGTGTTCGTGGTCTGAACATTGTAGATTATATCCTATTCCAACTACTTGGGTTGCTTTGAAAACTGCTATGCGTACTCGTTGGGTTCCACCATATTATCAACGTGAATTGCTTCAAAAATTGCAGCGTTTAAGACAAGGAATTTTTTTTTGTAGAAGAATATTATCAGGAATACAAACTGGCATGATTAGATATGATATTGTTGAGGAGAATGATGAGGACATCAACACCATTATTACACCCACAGCCCCTGCGGCTATACATACTGGACCAATTACTAGAGCTCGTGCATGCCAACTAAATTATCAGGTACTTTCGTTTCTTGGTAATGATTCTAATGTTCATGGGAATATGATGCTGCCTAAATTGGATACATTTATTTCGCTTACAAATGAAGGGCATGGCATGGATAAGAGGGATGAACATTGGAGCAAGACGAAGCATAGAGATGATGGCATGCGCAAGGGGATCAAGAACGGAGTTACAAGTGATGTTTTCAGGACTTTGAAGCCACCAGAAGGAGTGCATCAAGCCTTGGACGAAATATACAAGATGCCACTTCATAAATTTCGTCCTGAGGCTATTCTAGGTGTTGTGTCACCTTATTATTGGGCCAGGCCCATGTATTTTCGAAATACTTAAGTATATGTTACATATAAACTGGCTGGAGATAAGGGTAGAAAACATGTTGTGTTTGCACCTGGAGATCTTGTTTGGTTACATTTGCGTAAGGATAGATTTCCTAATTTGCACAAATCAAAACTAATGTCATGTGCTGATGGTCCTTTTAAGGTGTTAGAGAAAACTTGAGCTGCCAGCAGATTTTGGGGTTAGTCCCACTTTTAACATTGCAGATTTGAAGCCTTATTCGGGTGAGGAAGATGAGCTTCCGTCGAGGACGACTTCATTTCAAGAAGGGGAAGATGATGAGGACATCAATACCATTGTTACACCCACAGCCCCTGTTGCTATACATACTGGACCAATTACTAGAGCTCACGCACGCCAATTAAATTATCAGGTACTTTCATTTCTTGGTAATGATTCTAATGTTCATGAGAATATGATGCTGCCGAAATTGGATACATTTGTTTTGCTTACAAATGAAGGGCCTGGCATGGATAAGAGGGATGAACACTGGAGCAAGACCAAGCATGGAGATGATGGCATGCGCAAGGGGATCAAGAACGGAGTTACAAGTGATGATTTCAGGACTTTGAAGCCACCATAAGGAGTGCATCAAGCCTTGTACAAAATATACAGGATGCCACTTCATAAATTTTGTCCAGAGGCTATTCTAGGTGCCGCGTCACCTTATTATTGGGCCAGGCCCATGTATTTTCGAAATACTTAAGTATATGATGTTTTTAGAGTCCGTATGTGTGGGGAAATAAGAGTTAGGTTGGTTTCAGACCCCTCCTCCAAGGGCCACGAAATCCCCCCTCTTCCTCCATATATACAGCCCTTAGGGCGTCGTTTAGAATTTGGGTTTTGTTTAGATTAAAAGTTCGCCATAGCTGCAACTTCGCGTACTTCGTTTGTGTCCGACGACCAGACCAAGACGTCACAGAACCCCACCTTCGTTAAAAAAGCTTTCCTCTTTTATTCACAATACCTAGATTGCAATCTCAGTTTCTTGCTTGTTCTTCATTTGCTCGCGGGAAATAGACCCTCGTGGTCAAGTTGATCGTGCTCCGGCGTGGTCAATAACCCTCGGAAGTTGGTTTAGCGATTGCTAAGGCGCGACGTCTTCGGACGTTCGTAGTCGGATCGTCAAAGTCGACTCCCACAGAAAACAATATCTATCTCATCGAAACATCAGGACACCTTCGCTTCTATCAAGTGGTATCAGATTTCCAGGTTGGTCTGTGAGATTTTATGGTTTTTTGTAGTTTTAGATCGAGTCTGTGCTTCATACCTACAGTCCACGAAAAAGCCAAAAAAATTAGGGTTAGTTCATCATATCCGAACCAATCTGAGCCTTTGCATAATATTTTTAGGGTTTTGCATTGTTGAATTTGCGGTTGCATCGTTGTGTCTAGTTGCTGGTCTTAGTGTCTAGTCCTTTAGAGTTTTGAGTTATGTTGATAAGTTGTCACGCCGCCGCCACACCATTGTCATCACCGCTACCATATACCACCATCGTCATCACCGCCGCCATATATCACCATCGTCATCACCGCTGCCATATACCACCATCGTCATCACCGCTGTCACATACCACCATCGTCATCACCGCTGCCATATACCACCATCGTCATCACCACTGCCTTTACCACATATCCACCGCCATCACGCCAATCCGAGTCCACCTCCACCATAGATTCGCCACCAGTCCGTGCGCCACCGCCCATCATATACCATAATCACCAGTCCGAGTTCCACCAGATTCATCTCCACCACTAGTCCTAGTCCGAATCCAGTATTTGTTCCTTTATTTTCGAGTTCCAGATCACGTGATACTTCAAGTCGTGACCAAGTCGGACTCCCCAACTTCCGTGCTACCCGCAGTAGAAAAACAGTTCCAAACTAAAAAAACTAAGTCTGGAAAATTCTGGCTAGGCAGTTTTTAGACCATTTGTAGACATTTTTGAAAAAAAATTGTTGCGGAGCAAAAAAAGACAAAAAAGTGAAAAAAGAGAGTTTTTTCAGAGTGTGCTCCTCCCTTGTTTTCATGCAGCGCTGTGATTTTGTTAGTGTTCTAGGCTCGCGTCTCTAGCACGGTCTAGCCTAGGACCAACACAGTACTAGGACCAACACAGTACCATTGTTGAGCGTTTATTCAACTTTGCATCTCTGACTTGATTATTACTGACCCTTTTTGCTACCATATTATAAGCCTTCCCAGCTCCACATACATCTACGTCGTGCGTTTGACTCTCCCTGGTAACCGCTCTATCCAAGCTTTGAGAGTTTTGACCATGAAGGTTGCCGATCACCGCCTGCTGCTGGGTAAGAACTGGTAAGAATTTGAGATTTGCTTGACGGATTTGTGACACCCACCACCACCTCTTGTTATTAGTCTATAGGATCATATTCTTGTGTGTTTCTATTGCTGCTAACCATGGTAGGATCACAAGCCGACAAGACTGACTGGGAGAACATGACGAATAAGGAGTTGCATGATAAATTTCAGCAAATGATGAGTGGACAGGTGCAAGATGTGCTAAACAGATTTGAAGAGGCCATGGAGAAGATTGATGGCATGGAGAAGACGTTCGAAACAAAGCTCGATAACAAGTTTAATGAATTGCTTGCGCGTCTTCCGCCACCACCACTGGCTGCACCTAACGCACCTCTACAAAAACAACGACGACTACCTCCACATCGTGAAACAGCCCTCCGCCGAGCGAGCCGTGTTCCTCTTGCACCTGGCCAAACTGTTGGTGCTGCTGTTGATACTTCTGTGGCACCTGCTGCTGATACGGAGGAGGATGATTATGCGGGAGATTACGAGGATGAGGTTGATCAAAATCAGAACTACGTGCAACCACCAGCACCACAACCACCAGGTCGTCCACATGCAAATAATGGCAATGGTGGGCTCCCCCTCAGGTATGAGATCATGACCATCTCCCTAAAAAGGAAAATATTGAGCGTATGAATGCTAAATATAAACTTGCTGGAGATAAGGGTAGAAAACATGTTTGTGTTTGCACCTGGAGATCTTGTTTGGTTACATTTGCATAAGGATACATTTCCTAATTTGCGCAAATCAAAACTAATGCCACGTGTTGATGGTCCTTTTAAGGTGTTAGAGAAAATAAATGATAATTCATATAAACTTGAGCTGCCTGCAAATTTTGGGGTTAGTCCCACCTTTAACATTGCAGATTTGAAGCCTTATTCAGGTGAGGAAGATGAGCTTCCGTCGAGGACGACTTCATTTCAAGAAGGGGAGGATGATGAGGACATCAATACCATTGTTACACCCACAACACCTGTTGCTATACATACTGGACCAATTACTAGAGCTCGCGCACACCAATTAAATTATCAGGTACTTTCGTTTCTTGGTAATGATTCTAATGTTCATGAGAATATGATGCTGCCGAAATTGGATACATTTGTTTTGCTTACAAATGAAGGGCCTGTCATGGATAAGAGGGATGAACACTGGAGCAAGACCAAGCATGGAGATGATGGCATGCGCAAGGGGATCAAGAACGGAGTTACAAGTTATGATTTCAGGACATTGAAGCCACCATAAGGAGTGCATCAAGCCTTGGACGAAATATACAAGATGCCACTTCATAAATTTCATCCAGAGGCTATTCTAGGTGATGCGTCACCTTATTATTGGGCCGGGCCCATGTACTTTCGAAATACTTAAGTATATGTTGTTTTTAGAGTCCGTATGTGTGGGGAAATAAGAGTTAGGGTTGGTTTCGGACCCCTCCTCCAAGGGCCACGAAATCCCCCCCCTCTTCCTCCATATATACAGCCCTTAGGGTGTCGTTTAGAATTTGGGTTTTGTTTAGATTAAAAGTTTGCCATACGTGCAACTTCACGTACTTCGTTTGTGTCCAACGACCAAACCAAGACGTCACAGAAGCCCACCTTCATTAATAAAGCTTTCCTCTTTTATTAGCAATATCTAGATTGCAATCTCAGTTTCTTGCTTGTTCTATGTTTACTCACAGTAAATAGACCCTCGTAGTCAGGTTGATCATGCTCCGGCGTGGTCAATAACCCTCGGAAGTTGGTTTAGCGATTGCTAAGGCGCGACGTCTGCACACGTTCGTAGTCGGATCATCAAAGTCGACTCCCATAGAAAATGCTATCTATCTCATCAAAACATCGGGACACCTTCGCCTCCATCAGAGAAGAAGCTATGCTTGCACGTTTTATGGGTGGATTAAATAGAGAGATTCAGACCATTCTAGAGTATAAGGAGTATAATAATATCACTCGTTTATTCCATCTTGCTTGTAAAGCTGAACGTGAAGTGCAGGATCGATGGGCATTGGTGCGAACTAACTTTTCTACAGGTCGACCTTCATCATGGACACTGCATGCATCCTCTACTTCCACACATTCTATTGCACTAACACCTCCATCATCCGCCAACTCTAACCTTGATACAAGAAAGCAGGCACAACCAACACTATCTGCCAAGAGCACACCTTCTAGGCCTGCACAGAGCTCTTCTTCATCCATGGCATCAACAGGGCAAACACATGATATTATTTGTCGACGTTGCAAGGGTGGAGGTCATTATGCGAGAGAATGCCCATCTAAGCGTGTGATGATTGTTACTGAGGATGGTGGGTATGAGTCCGCTAGTGACTATGATGAGGAGACTTTGGCTCTTATTACACGTGACGAACACGGTGGAGACGATTCTGATCATGAGACGCAATACATGGCTCCTGAAGATGCTGACAGGTATGAATGTTTAGTTGCACAACGTGTTTTGAGTGTGCAGGTTACACAAGCTGAGCAAAATCAGAGGCATAATTTGTTCCATACAAAGGGAGTTGTGAAGGAACGTTCTGTTCGCGTGATCATAGATGGAGGGAGTTGCAACAACTTGGCTAGCATCGAGATGTGGAGAAGCTATCTCTCACCATAAGACCACATCCACATCCTTACTACATCCAATGGTTCAACAACAGCGACAAGGTTAAGGTAACATGTACTGCTCGTGTGCATTTTAGTATCTCTACATATGCTGATTATGTTGATTGTGATGTGGTACCCATGCAAGCATATTCCTTATTACTTGGTAGACCATGGCAATTTTATAAAAAATTTGTACACCATGGTAGAAACAATCAGTATACTCTTTTTCATAAGGATAAACATATTACTTTGCTTCCTATGACTCCTGATTCCATTTTGAAAGATGATATTAATCGAGCTAGTAAAGAAAAACATGAGCAAAATAAGAGTGAAAAACAGATAGTGGCAAAAGAATTTGAGCAACAAATGAAACCTAATAATAAACCATCTAGTGTTGCTTCTGAAATTAAATTGAAAATTGGATGTTTACTTGCCACCAAATCTGATATTGATGATCTAGATTGCAGCAAATATGTTTGCTACGCTTTTGTGTGCAAAGAGGTATTATTTTCATTCAAGGACATGCCTTCCTCTTTGCCTCCTGCTGTCACTAACATTTTGCAGGAGTTTGCTGACGTCTTTCCACAAGACGTGCCACCGGGATTACCACCTATTCGAGGGATTGAGCATCAGATTGACTTAATTCCTGGTGCATCACTACCCAACCGTGCACCATACCGTACCAATCTAGATGAGACGAAGGAGATTATGCGTCAAGTCCAGGAGCTGCTCGACAAAGGTTATATACGCGAATCCCTTAGTCCTTATGTTGTTCCTATTATTCTAGTGCCAAAAAAGGATGGTACATCACGTATGTGTGTTGATTGTAGAGGAATTAATAATATTACTATTCGTTATCGTCATCCTATTCCTAGGCTAGATGATATGCTTGATGAATTGAGTGGCTCTACAATATTTTCCAAAGTTGATTTGCATGGTGGATACCATCAAATTCGTATGAAATTAGGGGATGAATGGAAAACAACATTTAAAACTGAGGTTGGATTATATGAGTGGTTAGTCATGCCTTTTGGGTTAAATAATGCACCTAGTACTTTCATGAGATTAATGAACAAAGTTTTACGTGCTTTTATTGGACGATTTGTGGTAGTCTATTTTGATGATATACTGATTTATAGCAGATCTTTGGAGGAACATTTGGAACATTTACGTGCTGTTTTTATTGCTTTACGTGATGCATGTTTGTTTGGTAACCTTGGGAAGTGCACCTTTTGCACTAATCGAGTATCTTTTCTTCGCTATGTTGTTACTCCACGGGGAATTGAAGTTGGCAAAGCCAAGATTGAAGCTATTGAGAGTTGGCCTCAGCCCAAAACGGTCACACAAGTGAGGAGTTTTTTTGGACTCGCTGGTTTCTATAGGCATTTTGTGAGAGATTTTAGCACCATTGTTGCACCTCTCAATGAGCTTACAAAGAAGGATGTGCCTTTTGTTTGGAGTACCACACAGGAAGAAGCCTTCACGGTATTAAAAGATAAGTTGACACATGCTCCTTTACTCCAACTTCCTGATTTTAATAAGACTTTTGAGCTTGAATGTGATGCTAGTGGAATTGGATTAGGAGGTGTGTTATTACAAGATGGCAAACTTGTTGCATACTTTTCTGATCATGAATCTTTGAAACATATTAAAAGTCAAGCAAAACTGAATCGTAGACATGCTAAATGGGTTGAATTCATTGAGACATTCCCTTATGTCATTAAACACAAGAAGGGTAAAGAAAATGTTATTTCTGAGGCATTGTCTCGTTGTTATACTATTCTTTCACAACTTGACTTTAAAATATTTGGTTTGGAGACCATCTGTCGCGGGATATCCACGGCCACCTATGGGACCAAGAGGCCCCTTGCTGGTTTGGAAGGGGGACGTCGTGTTGCACAAAGAGTAGACGAGCGCACGACAGCGTGACAGCGAACACACAAACAATTTACTGAGCTTTAGGCCGCCATGAACTGTAAAACCCTATTCCAGCTTTGGTGGATTGATGGTGGAATGGAGGTGGTGAAGCATAGTACACTTGCCCGGCATGGGTCGCCCAAGGGCAGCAACGACTACACACGTATGGGGGTGTGGGTTCATCATCTTTTCCAACCCTTTCTATGGTTGCCATGGGCCTCCTTTTATAGATTAAAGGGGTCTCCACAATTGCAAAGTAGTCATTATGTATTGATATGGTAGCAAACAGTGCTATCATACATAACTGTGTGGGCTGACAGAGCGCATTAAATGCACCGCTTAGTGTCACGTCACTGGTTCCCGGCAAGGCTTGCTGGGCTGTTTTGCCAGCTCCGCGCTCGTTCTCTTGACATGTCGCAGGACGGGTGTCACCGGTGGGTTCCTTCAGTAGGAAATGGCTGCCATGTGTCAAATGGTTGCCACTTAATCATCTTGCGGCTCGACACCGCACTGATGGACGACGTGGGTCACGCTGGAGTGGTTGGTGAGGCGGTTTTGCTTCCGCGAGCCCCGGCAGGGCCCTGTCGGGGTGTCTTGGTCGTCTGCTTCTAGGGGTGGCCTTGCTCCTTGCCGGGCTCATCTGTCCGGTGAGGGAGGCCCTTCTCTTGGCGATATCTTGCTTCTCTGTCTTGGCCTTAGTCTCTCTGAGCTACCTACTGGTTCTTTGAATCTCTTGGTTTCTTGTATCCTGGCTTAGGGTGGTGCTTCAATCTTGTTCCCGTGCCTTTGCATAGTCTGGGCAACAGACCCGGAGTTTGTTGTACCGACAGAAGCCCCCGGGCCTGCCCCAAATGTGCTGCTGAGCGTCGTTGGGGTAGGGCCTAATAAGTGCATAGGTAGGGTTGCTGAAGGGATCAGTCTCTTGAGGTCTTCATTGCTTCTTCATCAGCCTTGATTTCGGGCCAATTTTCGGTTTCCCCGCGCGTGGTGTAAAGCCAATAGTGGTGGGGCCGTTCCAGTGATGGCCCGTGAATGGCTTTAACGCACGGGGTAGAAACTGCCAATTACTCTTCCCACAGCGCGCCCTTATCCTTGGCCACATATGCTGCATGCATCGCGCGGGGTAGGTAACGGAGGCGCATGGCACGGGAGGGCATCATGGTGAGGGCCTGGCCGTCTTGAATTGGTGGTGGAGGAGGGTAGCCGCCTGTTGATGGAGCAGCTGCTCTTCCCGCCCAGACTGTAAAAGGAAGGGGCGGAGGAGGGTGGGGTCATCCATCTTTGCATTCCTCTTCTTCTTATCTTTTTCTTTTGCTGGCCATGTGATGAGGACATGACTACCTTGGATACGACCAAAAATATTTCATACATGTATATTTGTGAGGTGATTTCTAATGTAAACTATGCAATAATTTATTTATCTCATCCAGGACAAAAATACTTCACAAATACACGAAGTTGCAATGGCTAACTTTTAACTAAACAAATCACCAGGAAAAAGCTACTAGATGGATCTACTTATATAGGAGCAAGGAGTGGCGGCCAAGGAGGTGGGAGGACGTCCCATGGCAGCCTAAAACTAACCCTAGGTTGTACAAGGCTCATGGGCCCAAGTGAAGGTGATGCAACACCTTTGGGCTTGTAGTTTGACTCGGATTCTGCTGCAACGTCAGATTGTTTCGTCGATAACGCAACGCTCCGGACGAATTTGAAGGTGAATCCAATTGTGTTGGAAAGAGCACGAAATCTACTTTCAAACAAAAAAGAATCACCCAATTCGAAGTCTGTATGAAAAAGTTGTTAGCGTTTTGAGTCAGGTAGTCTGAATCTGAATCCAGAACGTGAGAGACTTGGACTCTATCTTCTCTTGGCCCAAAAGTGATGTGAGAGGACTTTTTGAACAGCACCTAAACTTATCTTTTTCCCTTATCTTCATATGTGGATTGTACAAATGTCCCATACACCTACAATTAGACATGACACAAAAGTTTGTGAAGTATTTTTGTCCTGGATGACATAAATAAATTATTGCATAGTTTGCATTAGAAATCACCTCACAAATATACATGTATGCAATATTTTTGGTCGTATCTAAGGTAGTCATGTCCTCATCACCATGTCGAAGAGAGGAGCCTGGGGCCAGCCCCCGGGTCCCTGCTTGGGGCGACTGTTGCCTCACGTTGGTGCTGACACTTAGGGAGTGAGCTTGGTCCTTGGCATGGCGGATCCCTTGGTTCCTTTGAGACTCGGCCGGGAGGCGGGGCTGGAGATCGTGGGTAGTCTGAGCATTGCCCCTCCTGGAGGTTTTGGGGATGATATCGACGAGAGGCGCGCCCCCTTCCCACCAAGGAGGGGAGCGGCGTGCCTCAAGCCCCCTGGCCATTCCAGCTGCCTACTGTTTCTCTGCTGGAAGCGTCGAACTGGAGTCTTGGCGCTTCCCGGGAGCAGCGGTGGTGAGGAGAAAGCGAGGGAAGACGGAGAAGGCGGGTGGCAGGGGGTCAGGTCAGAGTATGATGGCGTGGATGCCATCGCATCTGACCGGGGACCTACCGCCTTGTCTTTCCGCTCTTTCCCTCCCTCCCCGGCACTGTCATCACCAACCTCTTCGGGTGATAGCTAGGGAGGGATGTTCTCTTGGTGCCTTCTCCTTGCCTCCAACAGTCTTCCGGCTAAGCTTTGGTGGATGACTCCACTGGTGGCCAAGCCGGGGCTTCTCACTGGCTCTAGAGGTGGCGACCAGAGGGCGCCGCCCCATCCCCCGCACTCCTCCTTCGTAGCCTCGCCACTCCCGGTCCTGTCAGGCCGTGCCTAATGGGCCCTGACGGGACCGGGGTGGCCTCCTGCTTGGGTGCTCCTTTTCTCATCTTTTCCTCCTTCCACTTCAGTGCCTGAAGGAGGGAAAATGAAAAGAGGGGATCACGGGGTACTTATCTTTTTTTAATCTTAAATCTGTAGGCAATCACCAAATTTTAATTCAATAAATGTAATCCCTTGAGTCCATTTTTGTGTTTTGTAATGCTTGTACTTGTATTAGCATATGAATGAAAAAGATGAACCTTGCCGGTAACCCGTGCATGTTTATGTCCATGCAGAGGTGGAATGCCTCTTTATTGTAAATAAACGAGTTTTCCTCGACAGGCTATCCTGCCGGCACCCTCTTTGTCTGCTGGAGAACTACGTCTTCTGGGCAACAGACAGAGGGGCCAGCCCCCACCAACTTCTTTGTATCAAAGGCCACTGCGACCATCCTGACCAAAGCAACATTCGGGTCATGAATGGGAGCACCTAAATCTCAAAGGAGAAGTGAGGTTTTCTCACGCAAAGTTACAGCTTATAGAACACTAATGCACAAGAGGTAGAACTTATCTGTTTGGATTGCCGGGGATTGCAGTGCCGGGGCATCTTCTCAATTCCTTGACGAAGCCAAGTTCACGGCAGGAACCTACAACTCCATGTAAATGAGAATGAATGCAGGATGCGATCCTATCTATATGCATATGCGAATGCTCATGAAATGCTTATGCAATGATTTGGGTGTGCTCATGCATGCATGCAATCTTAGTTGGGGACCCCCCTACAATGCTTCTTTATTTTCTCTTGCACGGCGTCAGCACCCCGGCTTCGTACAAGGGGTTACATGCAGCTGAAGCAAGGCCTGTACAAAAGGGTGGCTACCAAGCAGGGCTCGACAGCCACACCTTACGGGTAGTACTTGCAGAGATGCTCAATATTCCATGAGTTTTGCAACTGAGTGCCATCCCAGTCTCCAGACAGACTGCGCCAGGTCTGGTAACTCGTACCACTCGGTAAGGACCTTCCCACTTCGGTGATAACTTGTGTGTAGCCTTGGCGGACTGAACGCGCCTAAGACAAGGTCACCGACCTCAAAACACCGGGCATGAACCCTGTGGCTATGATAGAGACGCAGGGCTTGCTGGTAGCGTGCAACACGCGTAGCAGCCTGGAGACAGTTCTCCTCGAGTAGCACAACGTCATCACGCCGGTGCTGATCTTGCACTACTTCATCGTAGGCAAGCACTCGAGGGGACCCGTAAATGAGTTCCGTGGGGATAACTACTTCTGCCCTGTATACCAAGGAGAAGGGAGTCTACCCGATAGCTCGGTTAGGTGTCGTTGTGAGGGACCAGAGAAATACTGGTAGCTCCTCGATCCACCGCCTGTCGTGCTTCTGCAGCGTATCAAAAGTCCTTGTTTTGAGTCCACGTAGCACTTCAGTGTTCACCCTCTTAGCTTGTCCATTGCTCCAGGGGTGTGGCACAGAGGCGAATGAGATCTTGCATCCGAGGGTACGAACATACTGCATGAAGGCGTGGCTCGTGAACTGGGTGTCATTGTCGGTGATGATCCTTGCCGGAACTCCAAAACGACACACCAATTCTTTGAAGAACTTGATAGCTGACTGAGCAACCACCTTTCTCATGGCAGTCACTTCTGGCCACTTTGTAAACTTGTCGATGGCAACGAACAAGAATTCAAAGCTCCCGATTGCCGGGGGAAGGGGCCGAGGATATCGAGCCCCCAGACCAAAAATTGCCATGAGAGAGTGGTAGTCTCAAGGGCTTGGGCAAGCAGGTGTGTTCTCTTGGAATGGAACTGGAAGGATTCACATGTCATGACGAGCTTGACCGCATCTTGGAGGGCCGTGGGCCAATAGAATCCTTGTCGGTGTGCTTTCCCAACTAATGCCCTTGATCTAATGTGGGAGTCGCGCATCCCTCTATGAGTCTCAGCCAACGGTCCCTTTCCATCCTCCCGGCAGACACACTTAAATTTCACACCATTGGGCCTCCTTCTTTATAGAGTGTCATCGACAAACTGATACATACTGGCCCTCCGGACTACTCTTTCAGCTTCATCTTGGTCACCGGGAGTTCTTCGGTCTGGAGGAAGTGGACGATGTGCCTTGCCCAAGTTGGAGCCTGGGGCTCAGCAACAAGGACTAGTGGCACCTCCTCTGCCGTGGGAGCACCAGCCTCATTCGCGGGGTCCATGGGCCCGGCTAGAGGGGGTGGTCAAGCAGGCTGTGAGGAGTTGTTTCCAGCAGGGTCTCTACCGGGAGCGGATGACTCGACCAGGAGAGGCTTACCATAGTCCAACTTTTTCCTTTTTCGGGCCATTGTTGCTGGTGATACGGAGGGCTGAGAGAGACGGAGAACAAAAATTCCTGGTTCCACGGGAAGCTTCTGCGTAGCACACTTTGACAGGTGATCAGCTATGTTATTTTCCGCAATGGGTACGTGCTCTGTTTGCAACCCATCAAAGTGCTCCTCCAATCTCCTCACTTCCTTGACGTATGCTTCCATTAATGGACTTTGATAATACTTGTTGACTTGTCTCACCACAAGCTGCGAATCTCCTCGGATGATCAGCTTCTTAATTCCCAATTCTCCTGCAATTCTGAGCCCGGCAAGGATCCCTTCATACTCAGTTGTATTGTTGGTGGCTTCTTCCTGGGCAAAATGCATTTGGATGACGTACTTCAAGTGCTCCCCGAAGGGGGAAACAAGAAGCATGCCAGCCCCTGCACCTTGTAGGGAAAAAGCACCATCAAAATACATAATCCATTCTTGGGGTGATTCCTTGCCAGGGAGAGCCGTCTCTGTTATTTACTCATCAGGGGTTGGCATCCATTCTGCAATAAACTCTGCCAATGCCCTGCTCTGAATAGTTGATGTGCTCGCAAACTTCAAACCAAAGCTGGATAACTCCAAAGCCCACTCCACTATTCTGCCAGTAGCCTCAGGGTTTTGGAGTATCCTTTGCAACGGAAAACGAGCGATAATCATGATCTCATGGGCTTGGAAGTAGTGGCGCAGTTTCCTTGAGGCCATATGAGACCAAAGATCAACTTCTGCATGCCAGAGTACCTTGATCTAGCCCCCTGCAACAAGGAGCTAATGAATTACACTGGGCGCTACACCACTTTCTTCCTTGTCGCGTCCTTCGGGTTGCTCTTGTTGCCGTGCCCATTGCTGTCCTGATCCTTCTCTAACTCTGCTGCTTTCTGCTCACTGTCCGCTTCATCCACTTCTCGTTGCGCTACCAAGGCCGCACTGACCACTTGGCTGGTTGCCTCCAAGTATAGCAACAATGGTTCTTGGGGTTTGGGTGCAACCAAGGTGGGCACTAACGACAGGTAGGCCTTTAACTCCTGTTGAGATGTATCTACTTCCGGGGTCCACTTCATTGGCCCTAACTTCTTCAAAATTTTAAAGAACGATAGGGCATGCTCGGTAGACTTGGAGATGAATCTGCTTAGCGCGGCAACGCATCCCGTCAAGCGCCTCACATCCTTAACTGTCCTTGGCGCTTGAATCTGCTCGATGGCTTTGATCTTGTCGGGGTTAGCTTCAATCCCCCGAAGGGACACGAAGAAAACTATTAGCTTGCCGGAGGGAACACCAAACACACACTTCTCCGGATTTAGCTTCAAATCGATCTTGTGCAGATTAGCAAATGTCTCCTCCAAATCCTAGATAAGGGTGGCCTTATCCTTGGTTTTGACCACGATATCATCCATATAGGCTTCTATGTTTCTGTGCAACTATGGCTCAAAACCAATCTGGACTGCCCTTGCAAAAGTGGATCCGACACTCTTCAATCCAAATGGCATGCGGACGAAGTAGTACGTACCACATGGAGTGATGAACGACGTCTTCTCTTCATCTTCTTTGGACAGGAAGATCTGCTGGGAGTATGCATCCAGAAAGGAGAGCAAATCGCAACTTGAAGTGGAATCCACAATCTGGTCTATGCGCGGCAAGGGAAATGGGTCCTTCAGGCAAGCCTTGTTGACATGTGTGAAATCAATGCAAAGCCTCCACTTTCCATTATCCTTCCGGACTACCAATGGATTTGCCAACCATATAGGATGCAGTACTCCTCTGACCAAACCAGATGCCTCCAATTTTTTGATCTCTTCGGCAATGAACTGCTGCCTCTCGAAGGCCTGCTTCCGGAATTTCTGCTCGACAGGTCGGGCATGTGGGAAGACAGCAAGGTGGTGCTCGATTACCTCCCTGGGAACACCGTGGATATCAGATGGTTGCCAGGCAAACACATCCATATTTGCCCATGGGAAGGCAACGAGCAAGCTTTCCTATTTGTCATCGAGGGTGGTGCTATAATGGTGAAAGTGCCATCAAACGATATCCAGCCCTGTGGGGACCTTCTTCACTTGGCGTGCAGCAACCTTGGATCTCTTGTTGTTGGAACATTCCGGCATGTCGTCAGCGGGTGCCGTGCACTCAGAGGGGGCATGCTTCCCGGACTCCTTGCCAGAAGTCCTACAATCCCTCTTTTTCCTTTGCTTTCCTTGGCTGAAGTTGTTGCTGTCGCTGCCTCTGCCGCGACTGCATCCGATACATCTTATCCACACAAACAATTGCATCCTTCTCATCCAATGGGATAGTGATGACTCCAAGTGGCCCAGACATCTCTAAGGTGTTGTGAGCATAGTGGGATGCTGCCATGAACTTGGCTAGGGCCGGGCGTCCAAGAATCCCATTGTATGGCAGGGGGAGATCAACCACATCAAACACAATCTTCTCAGTCCAATAGTTCAGTTCTCCCCAAACGTCACCGGAAATGTAATCTTCCCTTTAGGATGGCTCCTGCCGAGGTTAACTCCTTGAAACGTGTCCATAACCTCCAACTCTTCTTCTCCTATCTGAAGCTCGATGATTGCCGAGGAAATCAAATTCAACCTGGCCCCGCCATCCACTAGCATCTTTGTGACCTTGAGGTTGCGGATTATTGGGAAGACCAACAATGGCAAACATCGTACCGCAGTGGTGCGGCCAGGGTGATCATCTTCATCAAAGATGATGGGCGCGCGGGACCATTTGAGCGACTTCCGGTCCTTTGGCGCTAGCTCCACAGCATTGATCTCTCGTGCCCACTGCTTGAGCTGGCGGTGAGAGGCTTGCAAAGATGCGCCCCCATCAATGCACAGGGCGTCAGTGGCCTTCTGAAACTCCTGCTCATTGGTTTCCTCTTTATCCCCTCAATCACTCACATCATCACATATTTCCTTCTCTTGACCCCTGGCAGGCTTTCCTTGGTTCCGAAAGGGTTTGCCGGGGCGATTTACTTCACCACCTCGGCCCTTACCGCTAGCGGCATTCTGACCTTTTTCCTTGTCACGCTTATCATATTTTGCCCTCTGTAACTTGACAAGCTGCTCAACCTGGTAACACTCCTAAAGGTCATGGCCCTTGGTCCGATGGATCTTGCAGTACAGCCCATCGCCTTTCCCAGCTTTCTCGGTGGCAGCGGCTTCCCGGCAAGCAGTGCAAGCGGCAGCTTCCTTGCCGGGGGCCTCAGCCTTGGCCTTCTTGCCGGTACTAGGTGTGCCCGAACCTTCCACAGTCATCACTGCCTTATCTCTTGGCTTCTTACTGCACTTCTTGCCCTTCCTCTGACTGGTTGGTTCATCCTCATCCTCTGAATCAACATTGATGCAATCTTCCTCTCCGGGCAACTTCCTTCCTTCCTCCATCCGAGCACACTTATCCACCAGCGTGTACAGCTCCTTCATAGTCTTGGGAAACCGCACATTCATCTTGGAGCGAAAGCCGCTATAACGGCTGCCGGATGGATATTTGGAATATTTCTATGAACTTTACTGAATCTCTGCAAATATTTACGGAGAGTTTCTCCTTCCTTCTGCTGGAGAAGCTGCATGTCGCTAGGCCTGTCAGGCTCTTGGTGGCCACCGGTGAAGGCACCTATGAACTCGTGGCACAGGTCTGCCCATGACGAAATGGAGTTCTCCGGCAGGTGCATTAGCCAAGAGCTCACATTGGTCTTGAGGGCCAAAGGGAAGAAGTTGGCGAACACCTTATCATCTCTTCCTCCGGCAGCCTGAACAACGATGGTGTAGATGTTCAGGAACTCTGCCGGGTTTAGCCTCCCGTCATACTTCTCAGGTGTCTCTAGCTTTAATGTGCGAACGGACGGCCAACGGACTTGCCGTAGCTCTCGTGTAAAGGTAGGACAGTCGACCTCGAAAGGTAGGAACCCGCCAACACCGAGCACAGGTTCGTCGACGTTGAGGCCGTCACACCCATCGGTCTGGTGGAAATCGTCGTGGCGCCGCTCTATGACGACGTGCGCGTCTCCCCACCGCCTATCCTTCGGGGCTCGACGTTGGCCTGGACGTGCTCGAGGGTCAGAAGAGGCCATCGAGACGCTGTCGGAATTTTGATTCTGCCGCGCCCGCGTTGGCTGCCATGGTGGGGACTGCACCATGGGGCCGGCCCCTCTCCGTATGGCCGACAGTATGGGCGGTTGTTGTCGCTTCGGGAGGCTGCGGCGGGCCAGCTCATCATGAGCCCCTAGCTTCGGCGAAACCAAGCAAGCTTTGGATGGTGGCATGCCATTCATCAATATGCTCGACTACTGGCGGAAACCTCAGCAGCAGCTGAGCTCGCGCCATAGCCACCGTGGTTGTACTTGGCATAGATGTCGATGACGTTGAACGCATCGTCGCCTGGCTCCTGATGGTGCCAGCAGTGGCACTGGCGGTGCCGTGCCCACGCTGCTGTGGGGCGACCACCTGGGCATTGTGGTTCCACAGCGGTGGTGCTCGAGGGTCAGCGGCTCCGTCGAGCGCGGCGGTCTGGTTGACTCATCCGGGGATGGCGCACGCGCCGCAGACTCTCCTGTGGTGGGTGCGGCCGGAGGACAAAGGCCTACCCTAGACCGAGCGTCGTTGCTGTGGATGTGCCTGTTAGTGAGAGGAGGGGGCGCGGACGGAGTGACCCCCTCGCCCGCACCTTGTGGAGCGTGACCGTCGAGGCACTGCTGATACTGTCCTCCTTCGATGTCTCCTGCCCCCATGTCGGTCACGGGGGAAGTGGTGATGGTGCCACCTGCTCCAATCACATCCCCCGCAATGTTCACGTCCTCACGTGCCTCCGCATCCTCCGCTGTACTAGAGGCCGCGGGCGGCGGAGCCTTCGAGGTGGATGAATGGGCCGAAGTACTGGGCTTCTTCTTGGGCGCCATGGTCGATGGTGTCGTCGAAGATGTAGATGGTGATGGAGATGATGCGCTGCACACACTTTCAAGTTCATGTAAGCGAGCCCCCTACCTGGCGCGCCAAAGATGTCGCGGTATATCCACGACCACCTATGGGACCAAGAGATCCCTTGCTGGTTCGGCAGGGGGACACCGCGTTGCACAAAGAGCAGACGAGCACACTGCAGCATGGGAGATAACACACAAACAATTTACCCAGATTCGGGCCGACGTGAGGCGTAAAACCGTACTCCTGCTTTGGTGGATTGATGGTGGAATGGAGGTGGTGAAGCGTCGTACGCTTGCCGGGCAAGGGGCGCCTAAGGGCAGCAACGACTACGCGCGTATGGGGGTGTGGGTTCATCAAATTTGCCAACCCATTCTATGGTTGCCATGGGCCTCCTTTTATAGATTAAAGGGGTCACCACATGGCAAAGTAGTCATTATGCATTGATATGATAGCAAACAGTGCTATCATACCTAACTCTGCGGGCTGACAGGGCACATTAAATGCACTGCTTAGTGTCACATCACTGGTTGCCCGGCAAGGCTTGCCGGGCTGTTTTACCAGCTCCGCCTCTGTTCCCTTGACACGTCGCAGGACGGGTGTCACCTGTGGGTTCCTTCTATAGGAAATGGCTGCCATGTGGTGAATGGCTGCCTCTTAATCATCTTGCGGCTTGACACCGCACTGATGGATGATATGGGTCACGCTCGAGTGGTTGGTGAGGCGGTTTTGCTTCTGCGAGCCCCGGCAGGGCCTTGCCGGGGTGTCTTGGTCGTCTGCTTCTAGGGGTGGCCTTGCCCCTTGCCGGGCTCGTTTGTCCGGTGAGGGAGGCCCTTCTCTTGGAGATATCTTGCTTCTCTATCTTGGCCTTAGTCTCTCGAAGCTGCCTGCTGGTTCTTCGAATCTCTTGGTTTCTTGTATCCTCGCTTGGGGTGGTGCTTCAGTCTTGTTCCCATGCCTGTGCACAGACTGGGCAACAGACCCAGGGTTTTTTGCACCGACACCATCAAAGATCTATATGTGCATGATGCTGAATTTAAAGATGTATTGTAGAATTGTAAAGAAGGAGAACATGGAACAAGTTCGTACTTAATGATGGATTTTTGTTTCGTGCTAACAAGCTATGCATTCCATCTAGCTCCGTTCGTCTTTTGTTGTTGCAGGAGGCACATGGAAGAGGACTAATGGGACACTTTGGCATGAAGAAGACAGAGGATATACTTGCTACACATTTCTTTTGGCCAAAGATGAGATGAGATGTTGAGCGTTTTGTTTCTCGCTGCACGACATGTCAAAGAGCTAAGTCACGAATCAATCCTCATGGTTTATATATGCCTTTTCCTATACCTAGTGTTCCTTTGGAGGATATCTCTATGGATTTTGTTTTAGGATTACCTTGAACAAAGAAGGGGAGGGATAGCATATTTTTTTGCCATGGATAGATTCTCGACAATGGGACACTTTATGCCATGTCATAAATGCAATGATGCTGTCAATGTTGCTGATTTGTTCTTTCATGAAATTATTCGCTTGGATGGTGTGTCGAATACTATTGTTTCAGATCGAGATACTAAATTTCTTAACCACTTTTGGAGATGTTTATGGGCTAAGTTGGGGACTAAAGTGCTTTTTAGTACTACTTGTCACCCCAAGAGGATGGACAAACTGAAGTAGTCAATAGAACATTGTTTACTATGCTTAGGGTTGTTTCGAAGAATATTAAGAAAATGTGGGAAGAATGCTTGCCTCATATTGAATTTTCTTATAATCGTTCGTTGCATTCTACTACTAAGATGTGCCCTTTTGAAATTGTGTATGGTTTCCTACCTCATGCACCTATTGATCTGTTGCCTCTTCCATCTTCGAAGAAGATTGATTTTGATGTGAAACAACATGCTGAATTGATCTTAAAAATGCATGAGTTAACTAAGGAAAACATTGAGCTTATGAATGCTAAATATAAACTTGATGGAGATAAGGGTATAAAACATGTTGTGTTTGCACCTGAAGATATTTTTTGGTTACATATGCATAAGGATAGATTTCCTGATTTGCACAAATCAAAGATAATGCCACGTGCTGATGGTCCTTTTAAGGTGTTAGAGAAAATAAATGATAATGCATATAAACTTGAGCTGCCTGCAGATTTTGGGGTTAGTCCCACTTTTAACATTGCAGATTTGAAGCCTTATTTGGGTGAGGAAGATGAGCTTCCATCGAGGACGGCTTCACTTTAGAAGGGAGGATGATGAGGACATCAATACCATTGTTACACCCACAGCCCCTACTGCTATACATACTAGACCAATTACTAGACCTCGCGCACGCCAATTAAATTACCAGGTACTTTCTTTTCTTGGTAATGATTCTAATGTTCATGAGAATATGATGTTACCTAAATTGGATACACTTGTTTTGCTTACAAATGAAGAGCCTAGCTTGGACAAGAAGGATGAACATTGGAGCAAGTTCAAGCATGGAAATGATGGCATGCGCAAGGGGAACAAGAACAGAGTTTCAAGTGGTGATTTCAGGACTTTGAAGCCACCATAATGAGTGCATGAAGGCTTGGACAAAATATACAAGATGCTACTTCATAAATTTCGTCCAGAGGCTAATATAGGTGCTCCGTCACCTTATTTTTGGGCCAGGCCCATGCAATTTCGAAAATAGTGAAGTATAGGATATTTTTATAGTCCTTATGTGTGGGGAAACAAGAGTTAGGGTTGGTTTCGGACCCCTCCTCCAAGGGCCACGAAATTCCCCCCTCTTCCTCCATATGCACTGTCGGCGTTCTAGGAACGAGGGTCCCCAGACATGCCTGCCTGCGGCCCACGACGTGGCTCTGCGAGCGGGCCCATACGGCCCATCTTCACCAACAAGCACTCAAGACCCTCGCTTGTCCCCAAGCCTCGCGAGTCCGACGACACAAGGCCTCCTCAGGGGCGGCCTCACCAGGCTAGCTCGCGAGGGGCAGAGAGACCAAGGCCGGGCAAACCTCGTGAGGTTCCAATGACGTGAGCCATGACGACCAAGGACAAGCGGACACCAGGTGGGCGCCAACGCGCACACAGTGTCCTTGTTTCATCTTTGGTGCTAAGGAGGCAAGCACAGACGCAGAGTACCGAGGCGTCAAGCAAAGGTTTCCATATCAGTGCAACAAGACCAAGACCAGAAGGACGGCAAGACGGAGGTCACCATGGAGCCCAAGACCGCGTCACCACCAGAGCCTTTGGCAGGCGAAGATTGCTTTTGTCAGGATAAGTTGTACTAGCTGTCCCCTTTCGAATTGGCCGTCATTGGCTCCCTTCCCGATCAATATTTGGGGAGAGGACCAGGGCCTCTATAAATAGGACTAGCCACCACCATAGCTAGGAGAGACCAGAACAACCACAAGTTCATCGAGCACAAGAACAACTCTCCTCAAGAGGTTGTTCTTCCTCTTGTACTGTTCATCCTCAGCCCAAGAGGCAATCCACCACACCACACTAGAGTAGGGTATTACACCACAACGGTGGCCCGAACCAGTATAAATCTCGTGTCCTTTGTGTTGTGAGTTCATAGAATTAGCCCTTGAGATCTTACCGAAGCTAGTACGTGGATCGGTAGGGTGAGATCTTCGAACCTTGAGGGTTTTGCCGAAACCCGTGATCTGACATTTGGCGCGCCAGGTAGGGGGTGCGCCGGAGTTTTCCTTCCGTCGATCTTCGCTCCGCCGCCACCTCGATTCGCCCTCATGACAGGCGTCTCGCTCCCAGCTCCGACGACCGGTGCCAACGGCGGGGCCAGGGGGCTCCTAGCCTTGGCCCCCGCCCTACGGCAGGTGTAGTGGCCGCCCAAGTTCAAGTCGGAGATGCCACCGCGCTGCGACGGCGCGACGGACCCGACGGCTTTCCTGCTGGGGTTTGAGGAGGCCGGGGGCGACGACAAGGTCATGGCCAACTAGCTTCCCATTGCTCTCACTGGCGCCCTGCGCGTCTGGCTTCTCAACCTCCCCGGATCCACGGTGGCATCTTGGGAGGAGTTGTGCGGCCTCTTCGCCGCACGCTACGCGGCACCGGCGCGCCACGCGGTTGCGGCCCTCCTCGGCGGCTCGCAAGCACCACCCTCGGATCGTCACGTCAAGTCGTTCTTTCACCAGGTCGGCGCCGCTTCCAAGGGCCCAGGGGCTCCGTCTGGCTGGGCCGCGCCCAAGGCCGACCTCACCTTCGACTCAGGGGATCATCCCGCCCCACCATCGGCCCGGGTGCGCTCCCAATGCTTTGCACGCCCACCATCTGCCATGTGTCCATCACCAAGACGCTCATCGACGGCGGCGCCGGCCTCAACATGCTCTCCGTCGAGGCCTTCGGCCTTCTTCACGTCTCGCTCGAGCGGCTCCGCCCTAGCAAGCCATTCTCAGGGGTTGGTGGAGGCTCCGCTCGCTCCCTGGGGCAGATCCACCTCCACGTGACCTTCGGCACGCGCCACAACTACCGCACCGAGCTCATCGACTTCGACATCACTGACATTGGCCTCCCATACAATGCCATCCTCAGGTACCCAGCTCTAGCCCAGTTCATGGTAGCAACCCATACGGCTTACAACCTCATGAAGATGCTGGGGAGTGAGGGTGTCCTCACCATCAAGGGGGACGCTAAGGAAGCCTTGATGATGCTCAAACTCGCCCTCAAGACCGCCGCAATAGCGCAGCCCTCCGACTCGGATACCTCCAAGGCCAAGGGAGCCGCACCAACCAAGAAGAAGCAGGTTTTCACTCAAGACAAGGCAGAAACCAAGTGAGTGCCAGTCGAGGAGGACAGGTCCTCAGGGGCAACCTTTACCATAGGCGCCAACCTCGAGCCTGGTCAGGAGGAGGCGTTGGTGAAGCTCTTGCGTGCAAACAAGGAAGTGTTCGCTTGGGAGCCCGATCAGCTGGTGGGGGTCCCAAGAGAGGTGATAGAGCACCACCTAAAGGTGTGCCCCAATGTACGCCCCGTGAAGCAGAAGGCAAGGCGGTAGTCCATGAAGAAGCAAGCTTTTATCGTCCAAGAAACCCGCAAGCTGGAGGTTGCAGGTGTCATTCGCGAGGATCGATACCCCGAGTGGCTGGCAAACCCCGTCGTCGTCCCCAAGAAAGGCGGGAAGGAGCGGATGTGCGTCTACTTCACCAACCTCAACAAGGCCTGCCCCAAAGATCTGTTCTCGCTTCCATGCATCGACCAGATCGTCGACTCCACTGCCGAGTGCGACTTGCTGTGCTTCCTGGATGCGTTCTCAGGATATCACGAGATCAAGATGGTGGTAGAAGATGTGGAGAAGACGGCCTTCCTGACCCCGTGTGGGGTGTACTGCTACACTTGCACGCCCTTCAGACTATGCGATGCAGGCGCAACCTTCCAGCGGCTGATGCACACCGCCTTGGGTCGGCAGCTCGGGAGGAACGCTAAAGCCTACGGCGACGACATCGTGGTGAAGTCTCGGGAGGCGAGGACCTTGATCCAAGACCTGGAGGAGACCTTTGAAAGCCTCTGCCAGGTGGACTTGCGACTCAACCCGGAGAAGTGCGTGTTTGGCATCCCCTCCGGCAAGCTGCTGGTCTTCCTTGTGTCGCACAGGGGGGTCAAGGCCAACCCAGAGAAGGTCAAGGACATTGAAGACATGAGTCCACCACAAACCCTCAAGGAAATGCAGAAGCTTGCTGGACGGGTGACTGCGTTGGGACGCTTTATTTCCAAGCTGGGAGAGCGAGCCCTACCCTTCTTCAAGCTAATGAAGAAGAAGGGCCCATTCGAGTGGACCCCGGAGGCCGACCAAGCATTTCAAGACCTCAAGAGATACCTGACTAGCCCTCCAGTGATGGTGGCACTGCGACCTTTTGAGCCCCTGGTGCTCTATCTTGCTGCCTCTCCCTACTCCGCCAGGGCGGCTGTAGTGGCGGTTCGGGAAGAACACCAAGCCAAGGGCGCATCGCGCCGAGCTACACCCCCAGCAGAGACGACGCAAGACCAGAAGGGCGCCACAAGGGCCGCTGCAGCAACAGCAGAAGAGTAAGCTCAGCAGGACGACGCCCCGAACCCGCAAAGGCCTCGACAAGCGATCAAGCATTGGGGGCTCCACCACCTCAGGAGGCACCCCAACTCCCGGAAGACGCAAGCCTCATCAGCACACCTACCCTCGTCGAGCACCCGGTATACTTCGTCAGCACGGTGTTGCGGGACGCAAAGGCACGATATCCCATGCCTCAGAAGCTCCTGCTCACGCTCCTGGTGGCCTCACGAAAGCTGTGGCACTACTTTCAAGGCCACCCCATCAAAGTCTTCTTGTCCTACCCACTGGAGAGGGTGCTTAGGAGCCCCAACTGTGCTGGAAGGGTCGCTGAGTGGAACATCAAGTTGCAAGCATTCCAGTTGGAGTTCAGCACTACCAGGGTTATCAAGGGAGCCACACTCGCTGATTTCGTGGCAGAATGGACAGACGCCCCGGCGCTTGAAGTAGGCGAAGACCGGTCCCTCTCGCCGGGAAGCGAGGCGCACGATGGCTGGGTCATGTATTTCGATGGTGCCTTCACACGCTAAGGTGCGGGGGCTGGAGCAGTGCTCATCTCGCCCACTCAGGACAAGCTCTACTATGCCGTGCAGCTATGCTTCCAGCAGGGCGAGAAGGTCTCCAATAACATTGCAGAATATGAAGGCCTCATAGCCGGCCTGAAGGCTGTAGCGGCACAGGGGGTAAAGCGTCTCACCATTAGGGGCGACTCGCAGCTCCTCGTCAACTTCTCCAACAAGGTATACGAGCCAAAGGACGAACACATGGAGGCATACCTTGCAGAAGTACGCAAGATGGAGAAGCAGTTCCTAGGCCTGGAGTTGCAGCACGTGCCCCGGGGAACCAACAAGGAAGCCGACGACATCGCCAGAAGGGCATCCAAGTGACAGCCCCAAGAGCCCGGCGTCTTCGAGGAGCGGCTCTTCAAGCCATCGGCAACACCACCGCTTTCAAGAACAGCTCGGCCTCGGGAGGTACTCCCGCAGCCGCCTGCCACAGGAGCCCCAGCCTGTGGCCCGACCTCGGGTGCGCGCCTACTCTTAGCGCTCGAGCCCCAGGAGGGATGCTGGACCAACGAACTCAAGGAATACCAGATGCAAGGGATGTTGCCGAAGAAGGAGGAGGACGCAGAGCGTGTGGCCCGGCAGACCACAACATACTGCATCCGGGACGGTGAGTTATACATGAAGCGGCCAAATGACGTTTCACTGCATTGTATCTCCAGGGAACAGGGGAAAGAGCTGATAGCCGACATACACGGTGGGGACTACGGGCACCATTCATCGTCGCAAACCCTCGTCGACAAGGCATTCCGCAACGGATTCTACTGGTCTACGACGCTCAGTGACGCAGCTGAGCTGGTGAAGTCCTGCAAGGCCTGCCAATTCCACGCCAAGAAGATCCATCAGCCAGCTCAGAGCCTCCAGACCATTCCACTCTTGTGGCCATTCACAGTGTGGGGGCTAGATATCCTAGGCCCGTTCCCTCGGGCGCCTGGGGGCTATCGATACCTCTATGTCGCCATCGACAAGTTCACTAAGTGGGCGGAGGTTGAAGTCGTCCGAACCATCCCAGCTGGCTCTGCGGTCAAGTTCATCAAGGGCCTCGTGAGCCGTTTTGGGGTCCCCAACCGCATCATCACCGATAATGGCTCGCAGTTAACTAGTAATCTCTTCAAGTCATATTGTGCTAACCTTGAAACGCAGATCTGCTATGCTTGGTAGCGCACCCCAGGAGCAATGGCCAAGCCAAACGCGCCAACGTAGAGGTCTTGAGAGGCCTCAAGGCCAGGACCTTCAGGAAGAAGCTCGAGGCCTGCGGCAGGGGCTGGCACGATGAGCTCCAGTCGGTGCTATGGTCCATCCGCACCACCGCCACCAAGCCGACGGGCGAGACTCCGTTCTTCCTCATCTACGAAGCAGAAGTAGTCCTCCCTCACGAGGTCAGACATCGCTCTGCATGGGTCCTAGCATTTGATGAAACGCAGCAGGATGCTAGGCGGGGGATGGAACTCATGCTGGGGGAGGAACGTCGCCGCGAAGCAGCACTACCGGTAGCAAGATACCAGCAGGCGCTGCGGCGGTACCACTATCGCAGCGTCCGCTCCAGGATGCTCGAGGTGGGTGACCTCTTCCTAAGGCGGATCCTCTCCAGGGAAGGGTTGCATAAGCTCTCACCCATGTGGGAGGGCCTGTTCAAGGTCGTCCATGTCTCCAGGCCTGGCACCGCATGCCTGGAGACACAGGACGGGGTACCGATCCAGAACACCGGGAACATTCAGCACCTCCGGAAGTTCTACCCCTGAAGAAAGGCCCAGCGCTTGTTAAGAAGGCCTAGCGCCTGTGAAGAAAGCCCAGCGCCTGTGAAGAAGGCCCAGCACCTGTGAAGATCGCCGCCCGTGACACTCTCACGTAATAACGAGTGGGGTTGTACACGCCCAGGAGACTCAGGAGTGCCGCCCTCGGGCCTCGGGGGCTCCCTCCCACATCTTAGTGGTGGCACTTAGCTCCGCGTTGGTGAGAAGACGTCGAAGGCTAGACTAGGTGCCGGACGCGGCTTTTCATTTGCTTTCCGAAGTTGGCCCGCCTCTCTTTAATTGAAATTTGCTTTCTGGTGTCTCTTGCTGGTCTCGCCCTTTCGCTTTCTGCCTCTGTTTCTGCCTTAATTTCTTTAGTCGTCTTGTACTCTCTCGCGCGTTCCTCGCGAGGGGGCTGAACAGGTAGCTTCGTGAGCTTCACATTCGTGAGCTTCCTTCTTTTGTTTTTCACGTGGTGCCCTCGTTCGAGCCCACAAGCTGGCACACCTCTCTCTCTCAATCCGTGCCCCTCAGGTACCATGATATGAAGCGCTGGGTCAAGGCCAGCGGCACCTGCGACCAAGCCTTAGGAGAACGATAAACCTCTTGACGAATTTTTTGCAGTTCCTAAGCGCCTATCAGGTCAAGGAAGCCTCGACAGGCACCAAAAAGCAAGCAAGCGCCTCGTGAGGAGGAGGCTACTTTGAGCAAGTCAAGCTAAGTTATCCTTACACAAAACGACGATGTTGCGACACAGCACAAGAGCAACAAACATAGCATATTGATTGAGATCATAGTTCGATACACGACCCTCCGGGGCCCATTCTGGTTTCTTTTTGATGCAGAAAGGAAAGGAAGAACAAAATAAAAGTGATGTCTGCCCCTACAGTGGTCCACGGGGGCAGGCTCCTGGCGCCGTCCTGACCTCAGCCGGACCCCTCCTCACGCTTCACGGAGGCGCGACGACGAGACGACCCACTGCCGCCTTCAAAGCGGGCGCAGTGGCGGGGCGGCTGGTCATAACCGCCGCTGCTGGAGCTGTCGCTGAAGGAAGAGGCGCCGTAGCTAGATGAGACATAGTCGGCCCCAAGGGCAGGTTCGCCCTCGTCCTCATCACAACCATCACCAAGGCCGAGCACCTCCTCGCCGTCGTGGAACTCGGGGCAGCACCCGGTGCGGTGATCATCTTCCCCAAACACCCTCACGTAGAGGGTCGCGTCACCGTCATACTTGAAATGGAGTGTGCACCGCCTGCCCAGGCTGCACGCGCGGGCAAACGTCTCCCAGCCATGGGCCAAGGCTATGTTTCCCGCGATGGAGACCTCGACCACGACCCAGGAAGCCCTGCTGCAGCCGCCGTTCGCCTGCAGCCAGAACCCGCCTGGACCAGAGGCTAGCAGCTCGTCGACGAAGAAACACGGGAGCTGAAGCCAGTTGCCGGTTGGGTTCTCCAACTAGATGACGAACTCGGGCAGCACCTCCGCCAAATGGAAGCGCAGGCGGGGAGGCCACGCGACCACGGCACGTCTCCCTTCATCGACATGACCGCCACGACCAGAGCGACCCCTGCTAGGCAAAGCGGCACCGCCATGGCTGCGCGAGGCCGCGGCGAGGCTCGCGGTGTGCTTGTGGGGATGGCCGCGTCAACGCTTGGGCGCCGGAGAGTCGGGCCCCTCGCGAGGGGCCTTCCCTTTCTCCGCGGCGGAGAACCTCTTCGACAGCGCCATTGGTGTTGCAACTGGCGATGGAGCAAAGAGCAAGAAGCAAGCGGAATGGGGAGAGATGGGCGACAGGGGCTCCGCCCCCTCCCATTTATAGCCAAGGGAAGGCCAACCGCCAGCCTCCATGATCTAAGGTAATAATGATGATTTTTCCTTGCATGTAGCAGAGACTCGTCAAATCGGGCAGTTGCCGAGGCAACATGGGGAAGCGGAGACGCCCATGTCCAATCAACCGCCACGCGTCGACCAAGGCTGCAGGCTATTGGGGCCCGCGGTGCTCCGCACTTGCCCTTCGGCTTCGCCTCAAAGCCAAGTCCGAGCGCGCCTTGGGCCCGGGGGCTACTGTCAGCGTTCTGGGAACGGGGGTCCCCAAACTTGCCTGCCTGCGGCCCACGATGTGGCTCCGCGAGCGGGCCCGTATGACCCATCTTCACCAACAAGCACTCAAGACCCTCGCGAGGCGGACGACACAAGGCCTCCTCAGGGGCAGCCTCACCAGGCCAGCTCGCAAGGGGTGGAGAGACCAAGTCCGGGCAAACCTCGCGAGGTTCCAATGGCGTGATCCATGACGACCAAGGCCAGGCAGGCGCCAGCGCGCACAGTATCCTCGTTTCCTCTTTGGTGCTAAGGAGGCAAGCGCAGACGCAGAGTACCGAGGCATCAAGCAAAGGTTTCAATATCGGTGCAACGAGACCATGACCAGAAGGACGGCAAGATGGAGGTCACCATGGAGCCCAAGATGGCGTCACCACCAGAGCCTTGGGTAGGCGAAGACTGCTTTTGTCAGGATAAGCTGTACTACCTGTCCCCTTTCGAATTGGCCGTTGTTGGCTCCCTCCCCGCTCAATATTTGGGGATAGGACCAGGGTCTCTATAAATAGGACTAGCCACCACCATAGCTAGGGGGAGACCGGAACAACCACAATTCACCAAGCACAAGAACACCTCTCCTTAGGAGGCTGTTCTTCCCCTTGTATTGTTCATCCTCAGCCGAGGCAATCCACCACACCACATTGGAGTAGGGTATTACACCACAACGGTGGCCTGAAGCAGTATAAATCTCGTGTCCTTTGTGTTGCGAGTTCATAGAGTTAGCCCTTGAGATCTTAGCGAAGCTAGGACATGGATCGGTAGGGGGAGATCTTCGCGCGCACCCCAGTGTTCGAACCTTGAGGGTTTTGCCGGAACCCGTGATCCGACATTACGGAGGATATACTTTCTACACATTTCTTTTGGCCAAAGATGAGACGGGATGTTGACCATTTTGTTGCTCACTGCACGACATGTCAAAGAGCTAAGTCACGACTCAATCCTCATGGTTTATATATGCCTTTTCCTGTACCTAGTGTTCCTTGGGAGGATATCTCTATGGATTTTGTTTTAGGATTACCTCAAACAAAGAAGGGGAGGGATAGCATATTTGTTGCCATGGATAGATTCTCAAAAATGGGACACTTTATACCATGTCATAAATGTGATGATGCTGTTAATGTTGTTGATTTGTTCTTCCATGAAATTATTCGCTTGCATGGTGTGTCGAATACTATTGTTTCATATCAAGATACTAAATTTCCTAGCCACTTTTGGAGATGTTTATGGGCTAAGTTGGGGACTAAACTGCTTTTTAGTACTACTTGTCACCCCAAGCTGATGGACAAACTGAAGTAGTCAATAGAACATTGTTCACTATGCTTAGGGTTGTTTTGAAGAATAATAAGAAAATGTGGGAAGAATGCTTGCCTCATATTTAATCTTCTGATAATCGTTCGTTGCATTCTACTACTAAGATGTGCCCTTTTGAAATTGTCTATGGTTTCCTACCTCGTGCACATATTGATTTGTTGCCTCTTCCATCTTCAAAGAAGATTAATTTTGATGCGAAACAACATGCTCAATTGATCTTAAAAATGCATGAGTTAACTAACGAAAACATTGAGCGTATGAATGCTAAATATAAACTTGCTGGAGATAAGGGTAGAAAACATGTTGTGTTTGCACCTGAAGATCTTGTTTGGTTACATATGCGTAAGGATAGATTTCCTGATTTGCGCAAATCAAAGCTAATGCCACGTGCTGATGGCCCTTTTCGGGTGTTAGAGAAAATAAATGATAATGCATATAAACTTGAGCTGCCTGTAGATTTTGGGGTTAGTCCCACTTTTAATATTGTATATTTGAAGCCTTATTTGGGTGAGGAAGATGAGCTTCCGTCGAGGACGACTTCACTTCTAGAAGGGGAGGATGATGAGGACATCAATACCATTGTTACACCCACAGCCCCTGCTGCTATACATACTGGACCAATTACTAGAGCTCGCGCATGCCAATTAAATTACCAGGTACTTTCGTTTCTTGGTAATGATTCTAATGTTCATGAGAATATGATGTTACCTAAATTGGATACATTTGTTTTCCTTACAAATGAGGGGCCTAGCTTGGACGAGAAGGATGAACATTGGAGCAAGTTCAAGCATGGAAATGATGGCATGCGCAAGGGGAACAAGAACGGAGTTTCAAGTGGTGATTTCAGGACTTTGAAGCCACCATAATGAGTGCATGAAGGCTTGGACGAAATATACGAGATGCTACTTCATAAATTTTGTCCAGAGGCTAATATAGGTGCTCCGTCACCTTATTTTTGGGCCAGGCCCATGCAATTTCAAAATAGTGAAGTATAGGATATTTTTAGAGTCTGTATGCGTGGGAAAACAAGAGTTAGGGTTGGTTTCGGTCCCCTCCTCCAAGGGCCACGAAATTCCCCCATCTTCCTCCATATATACATCCCTTAGGGCATCATTGAGACTTTGGGTTTTGTTTAGATTAAAAGGTCGCCACAACTGGAATTTCGTGTACTTCATTTGTGTTCAACGACAAGAGCAAGGCGTCACAAAACCCCACTTGATGAATAAAGTTTTCCTCTTTTATTCACAATATCCGGATTGCAATTTCAGTTTCTTGCTTGTCCTTCGTATGCTTGCAGGAAATAGACCCTCATGGTCAGGTTGATCATGCTCTGGCATGGTCAATAACCTCTCGGAGTTGGTTTAGCGATTCATAAGGCGCGACGTCCTCCCACGTTCGTAGTCGGATCATCAAAGTCTACAACACCATAAACGATAGCCACCATCTCATCAAAAGACGGGACACCTTTGCCTCTATCAATTGCTTCGGTTTGTGAGGGGTGTGTGTACAAACTTTTGTCAAACATGCCAAAAAATTTACCACATCATCTTGGTGGCATGACATTACATCAAGCAAGGTTTCATGTGTTTCTGATCCTTTTTTAATTTTTTGGAATTTCAATGCCATGGCACTCCATGCTTAATTGTATCATAGCCGTTAGACCAATATGTTTGAAAATTCCTTCCAATTTACTGCACATGGAATTAAATCGCACACAAGTACACAAAATATGACTTTTCAAACGGTTATGGTTAGCTGTTGCATGTACATGTAGTTCAAATTTGAATTACGGTCATTAAATGGCTAGAAAATCACTTAAATGTCTTAAAAGGTCAAATCACCCCTGAAATTTTCCAAAATTTGACATGACATTTGTATTAGTACTACAAATTTTCTCGTACATTTTAAACACCATCCGTTGCCACTTTACTCCCAATTCGTCTTTCACAGCTAATAAAAAATATCCACAACATCACACACAATTTTTTTTTTGTAGGAACCGTTTGCGATGAAAATTTCTGGTTCTATTTAAGGCTTCCTCCTTAAGTTTCGCTGGCTCGTCTGCTCCAGTGCCGACAACTCCCAAATCCATGAATACAGATCCCCATTCCCTTACGCCCTTCTTGCAAAGATGATGCCTGGGAAACACTTCATGAATGCCCGTACGATGGCCGCGTCCTCCCCGAGCTCTGCCGCCTGCGTCGAGAGCACTGCCGCGTACGTCAAGAGTGCCACCGCATCCGCATTGAGCGCGGCCGCATCCACCGAGAGGGCGTTCGCGGCAGCTGACATGGCAGCTACAGTAGCCGAGACGGCTGCAGCAGCTGCTGCGACGGTGGCTGCAAACGCTTAGAGTGCTCGAGCTGCCGTCTGTGCCACCGATGTCACTCTGGCCCGGGTCGAGGCCCATGCCAAGATCAAGGACGCACACGCCAGATATTCCATGCCACCTTGGAATCTAGCATGCAATCCACATACGAAAAGGCGGCGGTGGCCATGGAGCACCTGCTTCCTCATGAGATCGCCAAGCGGGAGCTTGAGATGCAGGAGGCGGCGGAGATCAAGGAGCGCCGGGAGGAGGAGTTGCGCGTGGTCGAGGTTAAGGTAGAGAAGTGTATGTCCATCAAGGAAGGTGGAGTACCAACGCGAGCTCTGGCGCAACCACTACTACGAGTACTACAACCTTAAGGACGAGGACAAGGACACGGTCGACTTCAGCAGGGGGGGAAATGGAGTCCACCAACGATTGCTTTTCGCCAGGACAAGTCATCGACGTCTCATCTCACACCGGCGATGCATAGGCCGGTGCGGTGTCGGATTTGTTAAAATTATGCGTACTTAGGCTTTGTTTTTAATGTTGGTCTTTTGTTAGAGCAATGTTTAGGTCAACCGGCTCTGTTTAATTACCAAAATTGCTCAATTCAGTAAGTGTGGTATGTGTGATGTACTCTCTATTGTGTGCCCAAATTAGCAAGCGATGTTAAATTATGCAATGACGTACCCGGAGAAATTTCCACCAAACTCATCACATGCACGTAAAGCAAAAGAATCATTTGCGATGCACACAATCATTCAAAGTGAATGGTGTCTGGCGGCACCGCGTGCAAAGTTTCCCTCCACATTTCCAAACTTTTGGCCTACCGCCAAAATATCTACCCCCGCCCCTCTCCCCCCTTCCCCACCCCCTTTTCTCCCCGACCAGAAGTCACATTTCCTCTGTTTCCTCCTTCCTTCCTTCCTTCCTTCCTTCCTAAGCTATAGTCGCTTCCTCGCTCTCGCCATCTCGCATCCTACCGCAAGGGTCGCCATGGTCTTTCAATGACATCTCCAGCGGTTCCTCCTCCTCTGATGACTCCTTTACCACCCAGGCATGCCTCTCTTCTCTCTCTCTCGAGCTATGACTTGGAATGAAGGATTTTAACTCGACGGTCAATTTGAGTCATTTCTTCCTCTTGTAGCTCCCTAGGACCATTAGTTGCAACGAATAGAGCGGGGTGGCTGAAGATCTGTCTGCTCGTGGTCACCATCAATCTCCATGCGTGAAGCTAGTTTCGTTTGAATCTGTGGACAGTGGGAGGAAGTTTCTTGTATGTGTAGAGAAGGTTAGACCCTCTTTCATTGTTACAAATCATTTATCAGATGTGATTCAGACACTGTCACGGTCCTAACCCACTCATACCACACCTTCAACCAAACACATCCTAAGACCGTGTCACGGTTTGTACCTAGTATGTAAAAATGTTGCCATCTCATCAGCGGTGCCATTAGAAAATTATTTGGCACCGCTTCAGCAGTTTGTGTAGCCAACTTTGGTCCACACATCCAAGTAGCCAAGCAGTAAAATACTAAATCTTTATGGCACGAAGGAACTGGCATCAGAGCAACTAGGTGGTCCGGAGTCCGGGTCCCTGATTTTTTTCCGCTGCATCGGCTCGGCAGTGCACGGCACTGGTGCGAGATGTAGCAACAGTTGTCTTTACACCGATTTTGGCATACATAATGGACAGCCTTAGAGATATTAGTTCTATGATACTAAATTTGTGCATGTACACACCTGTTATTAACAATTTGCTGTCATCCAAACACTGTCGCTATATTGTTGCAGTTATATTTACCTTCCTCATAAATTGTTCAATTTTTTATTTATAGTACATGACTAAGAACTTGTAGCGTTGTTGTAGTTAATTATAGCTTCTGATGTTTCAGTAGCAATTAATTCATTTGCACATTGATCTTTTTGAGATGATATGTCATAATTAACCTGTTTCTTCAGTTTTTCAAAATAAGTATTGGTGATTTTCTATGTTTCTATAAACCCATTTCCCCTATAATTGTTACTGATCTAGTTTTAAATATTATATGATGAATGGAAGTGTTCTTACTTGGAGTGGGTTGATCAAGAGTGGCCACCGTCTTTGAAGATGTGCCTAGCAAAGCTCTGGAGCATGTATGAGGAAGAGAATAGAGGTAGGCTTAGAGAAAGTGTTCACTACAAGAAATATGTCAACTAGTGACCTTCTGTCAGTGACCCTGGAAGAATTGGTCATAGATCTATGACCATTTGAGACCAATTGGTCAAAAGCTGTTCGGGGGGCTCCAAACCCTAAACCATTGCGACCATTTTGGTCAGAAAGGTCGTAATTTCCTTACATGAAATGGTCATAAAGCAGACAACACTAGTCCGCTGCCTTATTTCTAGCTGATCATGACCAATATAGATGGTCATAACCTTGTAAATTGTGGTGGATTGGTATGACTTGGCGCCACCTCATCAGTTTTGCCTATGTGCCATGTCCATGTGTCCATTTTTGCCCTAGGTTGTGAAGCAACCTATATTTCTGTCATTCCCAAAAAAATCTCATAAATTCTTTGGGTCATATCTTCATCAAATATGTAAAAATCCTTCCTTGCCTAGTTCAAAACTAATTCAACAATATTCATTTTCCTATTCTGTTCACAACAACACTTTATGAAGGAAGTGCTATTTATATATTCTTGATTGGCCTCGGAATTTTTGGGCACTCTTTCCTATCCAAATCATTACCGCATGACAAAATTCAGCTCCATTTGCCTAGCAAATCTTCCTCGGCAAATTTCCAAAGTTTTTGTCCACCTAGAAGCATTGTGAAGGATGTACCTTTTTATATATCGAAATGACATGAAATTTATATAGTTCCTTCCTATGCCCAAATTATCACCCTCCTCCAAATTGCAGCTCAGTCAAATCATCTATGTGAGCCCAGGTTCAATTTATATTATATGGCCAGATTGGCACGTTGCAAAGCAAGTGTTATCTAGACCCCTCCTATTACCCTAAAACTTATTGGGCACTCTTCCATACCCAAATCATTGCCACATGATAATATTCAGCTCAATTTTCCTAGTAAATCTTTCTCAGGAAATTTCCAAAGTTTCTACCTCGAGAGAAGCTTTGTGAAGTACGTACTAGCTAGGCTTACCCAAATGATCTGAAAATTTACCAACACATGACCATACCTATGTAACTTACCTACACCAATTTTGAGCTCATTTCATTCATCCAATCTCTCTCACTAGTTTTCCCAAGTTTCTGTCCATAGAAGAGCATTGTGAAGGAAGTACTACTTTGGCATGTCCAAATAGTATCAATTTTCTACAATGCTTTCCTATGCCCAAATAACCATCCTCCACCAAATTTCAGCTCAATCCATTCATTATTTTGAGCCCAGCTTCAACATTCATATTTTTGTCCAGCGTGGTACTTTGCAAAGCAAGTACCACCTAGGATCCTCCTTTTGAGCTAAAAATTTGTGAAGACATTCTTCTCAGTAGATGATCATCCTCGGCCAAAACTCACGCCCATTGGCCATGTGCATTTCCCGTACCGCTAATCAAACACTTGGCTGTTAATTCATCTTTGAGCATAGGTCGGTCTCCTCGTGAGATTCTTCTGTTCTAATTTTCTTCCTAGCACCTACCTGGGGAGTGCCCAACACACTAGACATGCCTAGGCCTCCCAGAACGCATGACAATGCCAAGGTCACGCGGTGACCACTTGGCGGGCATGCAAGTTTACGCGCTTTGGAGTTGGGGCCCTGGGCCACATCCAAACCTCGACGTATTGCCACCAAACCATGTATTTATGATTAAATAGATATTTATGTAACTAGAAATGATTTTGTGAAAAAATAAAGACCAAACAATAAGGTAGATGCAGTTCAAAATTGACCCGCTTCCTGCTGAATCGGCAGAAATTTGTCTTTTTCACAAGTGGTGGATCAAAAAATTTGACACCAAACCATTTTGTCAATTATGCATTAAATATGTCCTAATATTTTATAAAAATTATTTGATCCAATTTTGCAATAAATATATGGTTGGTCCTTCACAAAAAGAACTCAATTCAGGCACTCGGAAAATGGAAAATGAATTTTCCGTGCAAAGAAAATAAAAAGTTCCTTAGGCAGCATTGTTTGCCATTCCAATATGCACCCTTGTGCATAATATGAGATCATTTGAACAAACTATGCCATGAATGTGGCCATAAGATTGATCATCTAGCTTGAAAGCCATGAATCTTCACGCATGATAGCTCATTTCTGAGAACACTTTTTAAAAATAATTGCCGTATTACAAGTTTATTATTTTTCCTGGAAACTTGGTGACATATAATGACACAATGCGAAGGTTTCCCAAATTTTTGATTTTATTTGAATTTTTTATGCCCGTTTCAAAATGCGGTCAAAACAGCGGGTTTGACCGTTCCTAGCTAGTGGTTGAATCTTGGAAAACTTTTGATGTTTCTCTGATTAAATAGATACTTATGTATCTAGAAATGATTTTTTGAAAAAATAAAGAGCAAACTATGAGGCAGTTGCAGTTCAAATTTGACCCGCTTCCTACTGAATCGGCAGGAATTTGTCTTTTTCACCAGAGGTGGATCAAGGCTTTTGACACCCAACCATTTGGTCAATTGTGAATCAAATATGGCCTAGTATTTTATAAAATTGATTTGGTCCAATTTTGCAACAAATATATGGTAGGTCCTTCACAAAAAGAACTCAATTCGGGCACTCGGAAAATGGAAAACGAATTTTCCATGCAAAGAAAATAAAAAGTCCCTTAGGCAACATTGTTTGCCATTCCAATATGCACCCTTGTGCATAATATGAGATCATTTGAACAAACTATGCCATGAATGTGGTCATAAGATTGATCATTTGGCTTGAAAGCCATGAATCTTCACGCATGATAGCTCATTTCTGAGAACACTTTTTTAAAATAATTGTAATATTACAAGTTTATTATTTTTCCTGGAAACTTTGTCACATATAATGGCACAATGTGATGGTTTCCCAAATTTTTGATATTTTTTGAATTTTTTATGCCCGTTTCAAAATGCGGTCAAAACGGCGGGTTTGACCGTTCCTAGCTAGTGGTTGAATCTTGAAAAAAATTTGATGTTTCTCTGATTAAATAGATACTTATGTGTCTAGAAATGATTTTTTGAAAAAATAAGGAGCAAACTATGAGGCAGTTGCAGTTCAAATTTGACCCGCTTCCTGCTGAATCGGCGGAAATTTGTCTTTTTCACGAGAGGTGGATAAAAACTTTTTACACCCAACCATTTGGTCAATTGTGCATTAAATATGTCTTAGTATTTTAGAAAATTGATTTGGTACAATTTTGCAACAAATATATTATAGGTCCTTCACAAAAAAACCTCCTTTTGGGCACTCGAAAAATGGAAAATGGTTTTTTCGTTCAAAGAAAATGAAAACTTCCTTAGGCAACATTGTTTGCCATTCCAATATGCACCCTTGTGCACAATATGAGATCATTTGAACAAACTATGCCATGAATGTGGCCATAAGATTGATCATTTAGGTTGAAAGCCATGAATCTTCACACATAATATTTCATTTCTGAGAACACTTTTTTAAAACATTGCCGTATTACAAGTTTATTATTTTTCCTGGTAACTTGGTCACATATAATGACACAATGCGAAGGTTTTCCAATTTTTTGGTGTTTTTTGAATTTTTTATGCCCGTTTCATAATGCGGTCAAAACAACGGGAATGAGAGTTCCTAGCTAGTGGTTGAATCTTGGAATTTTTTGGTGTTTCTCTGATTAAATAGATACTTTTGTACCTAGAAATGATTTTTGGAAAAAATAAAGAGCAAACTACGAGGCAGCATTAAATATGACCTAGTATTTTAGAAAATTTATTTGGTCCAATTTTGCAGCAAATATATGATAGGTCCTTCACAAAAACCCGATTATTGGCACTCAAAAAATTGAAAAATGATATTTTGTGCAAAGAAAGTGAAAACCCCTCAAATCAACATTGTTTGTTGTCCCAAGATACACACATTTGCACAATATTGGTACATTTTCAAGCTATGAAAGGACAATATGTCGAATGTTCACCCTAAATAGGAGGGTAAAAAATACAGGAGAAGTAAAAGGAAAAGACAAAATTACATAAGCTCAATTGTGATTGGTGGAATCAGTGTGGCATGGATTGATGACATGGCAAAGATCCGTCCATCGATCCATGCATACAGCCCACCGCACACCATCTCCATCGCCCGGCCTCCCCTTTCACTCGTGCCCGAACCCCACCCGACCCCTCGTGCTCGCCTCTCTCCCTCTTGCGCGAACCCTAGCGCTCCCCTCCTCCCTCCCGCCGCCATCTCCATCGCCCGACCTCTCGCTGCCACCTCCGTCCAGCGGAGCTTGCCGCCGTCCATGGCTTCCCCCACGCCCTCCTTCTCTCTCCTCTCCCCTTCCCTCCCCTACACCCACAGCCGCCACCCTCTCCCTCGCTTAGATCTCGATCCACAGCCGCCCCCAAGCCCACCCCCACCCAACCCATTGTCATCGTAGATCTCAACCCAACCCAACCCAACAAAGAATATTGAATCTTGGTCTCCAGGTTCGACGCTCGGCTGCTGCTGGAGCGGCTGCGGAACAAGAGGCTGATGTTCGTGGGGGACTCGCTGAACCGGAACCAGTGGGAGTCGATGGTGTCCCTGGTGTCGTCGGCGATCCCCGCGCGGGAGCAGAGGTCGCTGGCCAAGTTCATGGGGCCCAATGGGTCACTGAATGTGTTCAGGGCGGCGGAGTACAACGCGACGGTGGAGTTCTACTGGGCGCCGTTCCTGGTGAGCTCCAACTCGGATGACCCGCAGGTGCACAGCATGGCGGACGGGTGATCGTGTGGCGGTCCATCGCCAAGCACGCCCGGCACTGGCGCGCCGTCGACTTGCTCGTCTTCAACACCTACATCTGGTGGCTCAACAACTTCGAGATGGAAGTGTTGTGAGTCCCTCCTCTGACCGTCCTCCATTGCTGCTTGCTCCAGTGATGGATCAGTGAGTGATGAAGATGATGGGATTGCAGGAAGAATCCGAGGGCGATGCCGGACAAGTACACGCTGGTGGACCGGCCGGTGGTGTACAAGGAGGTGCTCAAGACGTGGGCCAAGTGGGTGGACCGGCACGTCGACCCCGGCCGGACCAAGGTCTTCTTCATGGGCATGTCGCCCAACCATGGCGTGTAAGTCACTCACTCACTCACCAGCTCTTGATCAGTACTACTAGTAGTGTACCAACTTGTTCATTGCAAATGGATTGGATCACGTTCCCCATTCCCGTGCGATTTCTTGTCAATCACGGGCAGGGCTGGGATCCCAAAACAAACAGGCTTCTCGGGCAGTGCTAATCCCCTTCTAGGAGTGCTAGACTATTGTATTGCCAATTGTCGACTGTTGCATACCAGAACACCTTAGATCGACTGTTCTTATTTCTTGAGATCGGTTGCTAGATTAATTTGCCCTTTCTTGCATCCCAACAATTCTAAATACCTAAGACAAAGCTATGTACGTTGCTTACAATTTCCCTATACAATCCTGATGGGATTAGGAATATGATCGTGTCTCCTGTAGAATTGGATTTCTCTGGCTGTTCTGTAAACTGAATTTGGTTCAGTTAAAAAACTGCACTACCTGACAGTTTTGGGCAGTGAGCTTCTAACTGAAAAACGAGTTCGTGATGCTCATAATTTCAAGTTGTCCTCTACATATGAGTTGTAAATCATGTTCTAATGTTTTCGTAGAGTACTTATTTGCTCCGTTTGGATGTACGGTTTGAGAGCAGCCGTCTATTTGGTTTGCTGTCTAGATAGGAAATCTTCTTCTTTTGTTTCTGTTATTTACATAATTTCTTCAACAACTCCTCGTCTTTGATGCCCTAGGATATTCACTTTGCAACTCCATTTATTGATTCTTGAACGCGAAATGCAGTTTGCAGGGAGCTTAATAAAGCTTGGACAGTGGTGAGGGCTCCGATGGTGGTGATGTTGTTGGGATGGTTGTGGCCTCGTGTGCGGCAGCAACGGCCTCCCTCCTATAACCTCTATTGATGGCCATGGCATGATGAGCTCTCTGTTTCCTGGATCCAAACCCCCTCCTTCATTCAATCTCTGATTCCAACGTTTCCCCCTTTGCTCAATTGTTTGATCTGGGCCTGTAGGCGACCTCCACGGACGAGGAAAGGAGAGGAGGACAAGCAAACCCTGACGCCAAGTACTCCTCAGGGTCCCAACACAAGGACAAGCAGCGACAACAACATCTTCTTCCATTCAGCCCAAGGACAAGCAGCAGCAGCGACCACAGTAGATGCAGCCATGCAGGGGAGGACGATGATGCTCATCAGCAGTATCAGCTCAAGGCGGCGGTGCTGATTAGATTTGATCCTCAAGGTAGCCCTTCCCTTTCCTTTCTCTCTTCGATTCGATCCGATCTGGCAGCCATGGATGAACACTGACCGCAGTATATGTTGCTCTATTCTTCATGTTCTGTTGTGCTGCAGGATACCCATGGACCTTGCTGCATGTGGTGGGTTTTGGAGAACCAACTTGAGATGCAGGAGGTGGGTTCTTGAGCTGTGCTCTGCTCGAGCAGGAGGGGTTTGCTCCTTTTCTCCTAGGGCGACCGAGAGGTCTTTCCCTGAGCTGAAGCACGTCCATGCCGACCCACCACGACAGGTAGCATCTCCATCTCCCTCTCATCTTCCTCTGCTCTCTACTGCTGCTAAGTTGAGAAATAGTTGATGCAAATCCTGGTTGTGTCAAGGAATTCAAGAAGGATTTGTATGAACAAGTCCAGTTTATTTATTTATCTAGTTAGTACCAAACAGAGAGAGAGAAGATGAGCTCCAGAATGGTCAATTTTGCTGCAACCACATGGATTTGTATCTATGCAACCATCTCCATGTTGTTTGTATTATTTGGATTGCAAGAAATTCAATTTTGGGTGACCTGCACTTAGTTTAACTTCACTGAATAATCAACCATTTGACATAAATATGTTGTGTACATTCTGAACCCCCCATTGATATGTATATGCAGCAGGGCAATACATAGTATAAGTTAAATTCTTGCTTGCTCTGTTTGTTAACCCTTTCTTATTTATTTGTTTGTTTGGTTTGGATGCAACAGGTGTTGTCCTTCCATGGACGAGGAGGACAACGACCTGAACCTTGAAGGCGATGTTGTCAACCCCGCACAAGGTCGCTCGCGCCCAATAAGCATTTTTTCAAGTTACCGCTGCTCTGTTTTTGCAATCCGCTCGTTGTTCAGTAAACTAGCTACTAGCGTTTGTGAACACAGTCTCCTTGTTCACCAAATGAAGAATTCTCCCAAGAATTTGACCATTTTCAATTGTATAAAATGAATGGCTGCTACTGTTTCTAGTTTTAGGTTGGGATGAGATGTGTGTTTGCATGCTTGTGCTTATGTGGTCGATGATCACATATGTATTAGTGTTGCTAGTGTTGGTCATGAAGTTTCTGTTATGTATGTTGAATTTGCAACCAATGACATAATTAGTATTAGAATGCTGCATGTTTATTAGGATGTGGCTGAAACCATTGGGAACTTCCTGGACATGTTTTGTTGCTATCAATATTTGTCCCATGTTTTGTTTCCTTGCATACTTGTTACCACAATCTTTACTACTGATATTGTCATATCTACTAGTTGTGGTTCCCTCAAATTGACTAGTTTTGTAGAATATCTCTGTTCACATGTACACTACAACACCTTTGTACTAGTGTTGTCGTTGTTGTTTGGCAAACACCAGGGGCAAATCATATTTGTCATGCAGTTTTTGTAACTTGGCATTTCTATATGGCTTGTTTATATTATTATACATTGTGGTGTTCCATACATTTGTTGCTGGTTGAACATGATCCTTGGTTCGATATAAAAGTAGAACTGTTCATTGCTAGTTTAATGCTCCAGCATTGATGACACTCCCTTCAAGCTTGCTGACCTACACCTTGCTCGGTTGTTCTCACAGTCCTAATGAGGCCATGATGATTACCTTGCTGGAGCGCATCAACCCCGACCATGGCACCACATTCACACTCTTGAGGTAGCCGTGCTGCAACTACATCAACGCTATCTTCTCGGACTAGATAAGTCTGCGGTCTATCCCATTATCTTCTTTTGTTACTTGGTCGATGAGCCATGATGATATTGTGTTGATTCCCTATGTGATGCAGAAGCTATGGTGTTTTGTTTTGAGTCTGTTGTAAATTAAAATTGATAATGATTTGTGTAAAATTAATGTAGAACATATATCTTGTTATCTTAATTCGTTCGTGCCGTGCTCAATGAACCATCTAAGATTAAATCATTTTCTGCGTTCAACATCTAGAACCATTCTGGGAGTTTTGGTATTCATGCAACAACTGTCCGTTCTTGTCTTTTGTGTTGTTTCTATGACCTGGTCCTTGTGGTTATTACTCTTACATGTTACATGTAGAGATGCTTCATGATTTAGTCCCTAGCTGCTTTCTATATTTTGTTTTTATTTTGTTTCTAACTCTTTTGGTTTATTGTTAGATGCCTTCATTCAGCCTGTATGAACATATCCAAAAATGGTGTTTCCTCTCATTGAAGGAGCTCTGGCTTGAAAGTGAAGAAGTCTGGAGTATATTTGTAGTAGTAGTTATATGTTCTGATAGTATCACATGTAATGGTGAAATGAATTATGTAAAGATTGTGCTATTAGCCAAAATTCTCATGTGGCTTGATAATTTTCATTTCTTTGCTGTTCTGACTGAAATAATTGTGTGGAAACTAAAACATGGGCTGTCTTTAATTAGAACGTGACAAGTGGGACCTAATAGTATTTGGCATTTAAAAGGGCCATTTCCCAAATAATATTCACAGGAAAAAAACCAACAATTAAGGAAATGTACTGTAAAAAGGCCAAGGCCCAATTGAGAAATAGATGTGACCCAAAAAAGAAATGGTCTCAAAAAGGATCACGACCCTGGAAATAAAAAGGCCGAAATGTTGGGCCTAGCCCATGTGACTGACTAAAATTAATAGGAAAAATAAATAAAAAACTAAATTATTGGGCTAGGCCCATGTAGAACAGCTAATTGGACCGGGCTGAATCTTATCAACGACCTTTTCAATTGGTCGCAATTTTGCCACGTCTGGGTAGACAGCCAGTGACCAAAACAAAAAGTCATGGGTTCAACGACCTTCTGTTTTGGTCGTAAACGTCCACGACCTTCTCTGTAAGAAGGTCGTTAATTTCAGTTTACGACCGTCAGCTTTTGACTTTCTGTTTTTGGTCACAAATAGGTCGCAAATGAAAAACATTGACCTTTCAGTGACCAATAGTCAAGGTCACAAGTTGACATATTTCTTGTGGTGGTTGTCAATGCTGAAGAATATTTGAAGATGCGGGCTAAAAGAGGAAGGTGGAGAATGAGCTCAGATTTTTAAATCGGACTTTGCTAAGATGGTGTTGGTGAAGGAGGAGGCACTTTTCCCAGTTGGACAGTGCAAAACAGGTTCTTACTGAACTGAAAGCAGAGGTGGATAAAACGTGCCTGGATGATCTCGATTAGGGAAATGTATATATTGTTCTAATATTGTTCTTATGAAGTTGAACTAGTTATATGCGGTACTATGCTGTACTGCGTTGCACCGGGATATAAAATAAATATCTGTAAATTAAAATTTAACCAAAAAATATATAGCATATGCATGTATTTCAACAAATAAAAAATAAATTAAAGATTTCACGTGGTATTCGAGAGTTGTAGTTCTTAATTCGCCACTTCTGCCTGGCCTTATCTTCACTTTGATGTGGTGTTGGGCAACCAACATGAAACTATCAAGATGCAACGCTAATCCTGAAAGGATAAAAATTAAAACGATTTAGATATGTATGTACAACTGAGCTATACAGTTTTCACAAGATACAAAACACAAAATAGAAAACATTCATATAAAAACTGATTAAAACTTTATTACTTGATTCGGATGCTAACAAACTAATTTGGTCTCCCGGAAAAAAACTAATTTTCAAAGAATATATCCTCGGTTATCTTTTCCACCTGCCCCCGCATCGTCCGTTTTGGGCGGCTCGGGCGGCGACTCGATCCAGTTTTCCCGGTAGCCGTCCCTGCGAGCCCTCCCCTCGCCGCCGCCGGTTGGCGCCGCCGGGCTCGCCCGCGCGGCTGACGGCGGCGGCGGGGTTCCATTCCCGTGGCGGTTTGAGCAGGCGTTTGGCGTAGTGCAGGCGGTGGCTGGATGCTGTGAAGGCGGGAGTTGCAGCGGCGATCCACGCGGGGATGGATCTGGCGGAAGCATGGCTGTGGGTGGCCAGATCGGCACCATGCCGCCGCACCCGTGGACGCCATGGATGGGGCTGTCACCAATGGCGGCGTCAATTCCTCGGATGGAGCACATGAACCGCTCGTCTCTTCCTCGTCATTGAGTGGAGATCCGCCTGCAGTCGTCCAAGCGGCCGTGTCTAGTACTGTTGCGGCACCTCCATTAGGGACAGCCCAGCCGGTGCGTGTACGGAAAACCGAGGTCCAACCTGAGAACTTGCTCTTACCATAGTCATTGCTCCTGGGCTACCTCTGTGGTGTTGAAGCAGTGGCCCTGGCCGTGACCTGCATCTCCGGCGTGTTGGTCCCTTACTTGGCTCGGCCGCCAGGTCAAGGTGACACCGTGAATCTGGCTAGCATGCCGCTGGGCGGTCTTCGGCCAGGCGGTGGTCACCTCAAGAGGTTTGGACCTGTATGATCTGTGTCTGGCGAGGACGACACGGAGTTTGTGGCCGCGAGTCTACTGTCGTCTCATATAGATCAGCCTACGCTGCCATTTGTGAGGATGGTGCATGGCCTTCGGACTGTCCCGAACTAGGGATTTCGTGGTGCTGCTGTCCTTCGTCTCCGTCAAAGACTTCTTCGAGTGTTGGCGAGTGGCTCTTGTCGAGTCTCGTCAGCCTACTCGTCCAGGCATGGTCATCACTCGCCGTAAGGACCGTGCACACATGCAACTATTGGGATCGAGACAAGTGGAGGAGACAACATAAAATGATTTCCATTGGGTGGTACTTCTCGAGTACCCAATCTAGAGCTCCGGGGTGAAAACTCTGGTCTGACCTAGTTGGTTATACCTGGCAATAGCGGCGTTCTTTACGTCGTTACCCAGATGACGGCATTGCTCGGAGTTTGCTCAGATTTGCTCTTCAGGGTGAAAACCCGTGAGCCAACCCTTGGTGGTTGGATTTGGCGACGGCGGCGCTTGTGCATCGTTCCCTTGTTGGAGGCGTCGCTTTTGGAGAATCCTTCTCGGAGTCTTTATGATGTCAAGAGATGACTGGGGCCGATGGTCACCGTTGTACATCGTCAATCGTTGTTTCATTGCTTCGGTTTTTTTTTCTTTTCTTCCTCCGCCTAGGCATAGCTTTGGTCTTTGCATGACTTTGCCTTTGCCGGCGTGATCATTTTTGTGTGTGTGTGTTATGCTGGCTGTGTGCATCTTAGTTATGCAGAGGCCGGATGTACTCATCATGATTATATCTCTCGATACTACTGTGTGAGTCAATAAAAAACACCCTTTTTGGAAAAAACTTTTTTGAACCCATTCAATATTTTCAAAGTAAAGTGACCCTCATGACTACAGAAAAGTTACTAAGACACGTAGATTAATTGTAGTAAGTCCGCATCTCCCTCTCCAATCTAATAGCAGCCTGAATGCTTTGCTCCCTACACCTCCAGCTTCGTTACATGTGCCCTCCACCACATCAGGGCCGAGGCCATGCTCCTCCGAGTTGCCTGGGAGCCCAATACAGCTAGCAAACTGAGCCAACCCCGCCAGCCCCTGATCGGATCTAGAGAACTCCAACGCTCCCCCTGTTCCCCACACCTCATGTGCTCGTCCGGGGTCATGGGCGCCACAGCCGCCATCGACCGCTCGTTGGTCGGCTCCTCCACATGCCCTTCCCTCTCCTCGTGCCGATGCAGCCACTCACGCGAGCGCTCCTCCCCGCCACTGCCGCTGCTCCACTGTCGCCGGCAGGAGGCCACTCTAGCGAGCGTCTCTATTCTGTCTCGCGCCTCGCCCTCTGTCACACCATGGAGGGATATCTCTTCGTCTCTTTTCGGCTCCCCCGCGCGCGCTTTTCTCTCCTCGTGTCGCTGCAGCGTCCCCGCCGCCGCCGGCAAGAGGCCACTCCGGTGAGCGCCTCTGCTCCGCCCCACGCCCCGCCACTGTCACACCGGATCTCCTCGTCTCTTGTCGGCTCCCTCGCACGCCCTTTCCTCTCCTAGTCCGCCCTGGACAGCCTCCCCTGCCTCCGTGTTCCTCTTTGCTCCCGCCTCCTCCGTGGTCTATGGCGTCGGCAGCCCGACCCAGCCACATCCAGCCCTCCATCCGGCAACGGCCATTTTTTCTGTCTATTTGTTGATCCTCAGGCTGGCTCGCTGATTTGCAAGCAACTCGACAGATATATAAATTGTTGTAATTTGATTTAGAAAAACGAGGTGGTACTATTTCCGTCATGCAACGGACTTTGTTTTGAGTTACAAGCCTATAAAATTTCAGATGGTTGGAGCCATCGGGACAAAAATTCCCTCAACAAACAATTTTTTATGGCCCACACGGATGGCCCAACAAAGGAACTGTTAACTACACGTAGGAAAAGGCTTATAAATAGTACCACCTCAGATAGCAAAAATAATATAGGTGAAAAAAAACTGAAAGCATAAATTTAGATCAGAAGCGTATTGTGACGGTGAACCCACGGAGTCAATCCATGCTTTATTATTAGGGATAGATTTATGTGCGTGATATGAAATTGGCAAACAGTTGTTTCATATGAAATGTGAATTTGCGTAATACTGGACTTATTAATTGTTAACTAATAAACCTGCTAAATGGGTCATGGAACTTTGCAAACGGTTATAGCAGTAAAAGCGCTTGTGATGGATAGCCCAATGCCACATAGTTTTCTTCATCAAATCGTGTGTGATGTAGTTGACAAAAGCAAACAGTTAATCAAGGCAGAGCGTGTGTGATAGTTACACCTTTCACACACGAGCGTATACATAAAATTGTGTGGGATGTACATACGAACGGAAACGTTTTTCCTGGATTGACTGTGTGGGATGTACATAAGAACGGAAACATAATCCTTGGATTGACTGTGTGTGATATACATACGAATGGAAATGTTTTTCTGGATTCACCATGTGGGATGTACATACGAACGGAAACGATTGAGTTTTGATGCCTTACTCGATCGCACACGAGCTCATTTTGCCCCAGCCTGTGTACCAGGAGGGCCTACCCCGACGGTTTTTGGGTCGTGTGGGAAGGACCCCCTATCGCCCACACTCACTTGGCGACGGTTCCAAATGTCATCACGGAAAAGGATTAAAAACCGTCTGTATAGCACCAACGTGCACCAGTGGTGGACAGAATTCCCCCGTCTCCCTATAAATATAACCCTTAAGGCACCATTTAGACTTAGCTTTTAATTAGTTAAAAGTTAGCCATTGCTGCAACTTCGTGTATTTGTTTCTGTCCAACGACCAGACCAAGACCACTTTTAGAATCCCACTTTTATCAACACTTCATATATATTCGCAATATTCATATTGCTTTATCATATTCTTTCTTATTCTTCGATTGCTTGCAGGAATAGATCTTCATGGTCAGGTTGGCCGTGCTCCGGCATGATCAATAACCTCTCGGAGTTGGTTTAGCGGTTGCTAAGGTGCAACACCGTGTGCATTTGTTGTCGGATCATCAAAGTCCTCTCCACCAAATCGATAGTTATCATCTCATCGAAAGATCGGGACCGTAGCCTCTATCAAGTGATATCAGCTTTCAGGTTGCTCGGTGAGATTTTCCAGTTTTTCTCAGTCTAGATTGCATATGTTCTTCATACCTAGAGTCCAAGAAAAAACCACAAAATAGTTAGGTTAGTCCATCCGTGTCTGAGACAGTCTGAGCCTTTTCGCCATTACCACTTAGTTTTTGCATTGTTGAATTTTTGGTTGCATCGTGTGTCGACTTGCTGGTTTTAGTATCTAGTCTTTTACAGTTTCAAGTTCTGCTCATGTTTTGTTCGCACCACTTCCGCATACACCATTGTCCACTTCACTATGTTTTTGCGCTGGCACTTATTATTTTGCCGCCATTACCACCTTCCACTTGTTGTTTCATGTGTCGTTATCATCAGATTGTTCTTCTAAAAGCCTAATTCACCTTGGAGCAATAGAACAAGAAACACTACTACGGGATGCTGCTAACGCGAGACTACGATCAGAAACCCTTCGACGAAACTGTGTGCCATGCAATAACCACAAACAGTGGGGTAAAAAAACCGTCAAAAAGGGTGCAAAATGTTTGCGATGGAGTATGCATCAAACACGGTTCAGATTTTAGTTGTGTGTGTGATGCAGGGCATACAGTTCAGTTCAATTAACTGTTTGCGATGAGAAGAAACAAAAGAAACGGGAAGCCAGATGAAGGTGTGTGCGATATACAGCATAGAGTTCACTCGGATGAACTATTTGTGATTAGGCAACACAAAAGAAACGGTCAACCAGATCTAGGAGTGTGCGATATACAACATGTGGTTCACTCGGATGAACTGTTTGCGTTGAGAGAAGAGAACAAAAAACGGTTCAATATATCAAGATGTGTGTGATACGCGGCAAACAGGTCTGTAATCAGAAATGTGTGCGAAGACCGATAATAACACAGACGATTGCTTCTAATAAGACGTATGCGATATGGTCTGTCTACAAAAAATTTATTGGCCATTGGGGGGCGGGCGGTCATCCGGATATGCCATAAGGATGCGTAGAGGCATCCTATATCAGCAAGGAGTAGTTTTTCTACCAGTAGCTTATGTAAGAGAACTCTCAAGTTAAGTGTGCTCAGGCTGGAGCAGCCATCAGATGGGTGAATGAATGGGAAGTTGTGTTGATGTTAAATTAACTAATAGGATGGGTCGTATTTGTCAAATTAAATGACTGATACGACCCATCCCATGAGTTAATTTAACATCGAGGTCCTTGTTTTTTTCTTTATGTTTTAACACATGTTAAAGAAGGTCTACCGCATTACTTTTTGACAATGTGCGATACGTGGCATACAGTTGTTCCATCCGACCTATTTGTGATGGAATAAGCCATGTGTGTTGTGGGCAAACGCTTGCTACTATTCAACCGTTTGCGATTGATGAATTCCACCGGCGGGTTTCCTAGTGTGGTTCGTGTTCATTTGATCATCATCTACTTATTGTGCCAGCTCGATGTTCCTTCTATGCTAAGTTTCCATTAATTGATGGTGTCTTATGAACACGCCACCGTTTCCCGCCATTTTCTCACCTGTTTCCTGCCACCCAGCGATATTGCGCATAAACCTAGGTAGCGCACGACGCACGGAGGCGACAAGCACAGCTTGTAGCACATCCACCTTTTCCAAGCATGCCAACCCACCCAAGCACCGCCTCTGCCATCAACCTCGTCGACGAGGAAAACGAGCAGGCGCCACGGCCCGTCGAGGCCGAGGCGCTCCCCGGCAATGCGATGGACGACGCCATGATGCGCGTCATCACTAGGGTTGAGCAGACCTTTGGTGCATGGTGCTTGAGCCCCGCGGATCAAGATCGGCATGTCAGCACCGACAAGCTGTAGCTCGCCGAACAACAAGATCGATGACGCACCGCAGTGCAAGCTAGGCGCGCCCATGCCGATAGGCTGCGGCTCGACACACGGCGAGACCGTTGGAGCATCATAGAGAGAGAGAGGCGCGGCGCACCGCACAGCAAGAGCGGACCCAGCGGTGCTTGCCTGCTGTCGACACAACGTCGCAGCTAGGTACATGTCCCGTTAGTACCCCCATTCCTCGCCAGGAGTGGGCAGAGGCCCTCATCGCCGTACTTGCATCGGAAGCCCGCAACGCCGTTAACTTGGCTCATGCCGTTCGCCTCTTTCGCGGCCCGCTGGATGCCAACGCGTTGGTGCGTAGGCTCGACCGCCTCCTTGTCCCAGGTGTCCACCTGGGCGCAGTAGAGGAACATGGTCGTCGCATCCTCGAACTGGTGATCTCTGATGAAGTAGCCAACTTGGAGCTCGAGATCACGCTCCAGATGTACCGCGAGCGTGTCGACCGCTTGGACGAACAACTACACGAGTTCAGACAGAGCCAAGAGGTACCGTAGGCAAGAGCTGCTGGTCATGGTCTCATGGACGTGTTTTATTTTGTTGAGTCGTTTTGATGTGGATAGCTATGCATTCACAACAATCATAGTATTGCTCTGTTTATTCCTCTATTTCAATGTGTGTACTCTGTTTCCGTTCTTATATGTTCTGTTTCAATGTGTGTATATACGCTTTCCATTCTGTATATGAGGATGATAACAACTAGATTCGAATTAGTATACAAAAACAGATAGAAAATGAAATTCATAATATATATATATATTAATTGTTCATTAGTTCATCACGGAATATATATATATATATAATATCATCACATATACGTGATGATACTTAACTACTAGGTGCAATGCATAAAATTGAGAACGAACAATACTAAAACTAATAATCCCTCCTAGGGCCAGTATTTCGGCAGCCCCTCGCCAGCAGCTCCCTGGTGCGCGGCGTCTTCCGAGTGTAGAGGTTGATAGAGGCGAGGGTGTCCCGATCTTTCGATGAGATGATAACTATAGATTTGGTGGAGACGACTTTGACGATCCGACTACAAACGTGCACGACGTTGCGCCTTAGCAATCGCTAAACCAATCTCCTGAGGTTACTGACGATGCCGGAAGCACGGTCAGCCTGACCACGAAGGTCTATTCCTGCAAGCAATCGAAGAACGAGCAAGAATATGATAAAGCAATCTGAATATTGCAAATATATATGAGGTATTGATAATGATGGGGATCCGTAAGTGGTCTTGGTCTGGTCGTTGGACACAAACGAAGTACACGAAGTTGCAATGGCTAACTTTTAACTAAACAAATCCCAAAGAAAAAGCTATGAGATGGATCTACTTATATAGGAGCAAGGGGTGGCGGCCAAGGAGGTGGGAGGACGTCCCAAGGCAGCCTAAAACTAACCCTAGGTCGTACAAGGCTCATGGGCCCAAGTGGAGGTGATGCAACACCTTTGGGCTTGTAGTTTGACTCGGATTCTGCTGCAATGTCAGATTGTTTCGTCCGTAACTCAATGCTCCGGACGAATTTGAAGGTGAATCCAATTGGGTTGGAAAAAGCACGAAATCTAGTTTCCAACAAAAAAAGAATCACCCAATTCGGAGTCCGTATGAAAAAGTTGTTGGCGTTTTGAGTCAGGTATGTCTGTGCAGTCCGAATCTGAATCCAGAACGTGAAAGACTTGGACTCTATCTTCTCTTGGCCCAAAAGTGACGTGAGAGGACTTTTTGAACACAACATAAACTTCTCCTTTTCCCTTATCTTCATATGTGGATTGTACAAATGTCCCATACACCTGCAATTAGACAAAACACAAAAGTGTGTGAAGTATTTTTGTTCTGGATAACATAAATAGATTATTTAATAGTTTGCATTAGAAATCACCTGACAAATATGCATGTATGCAATATTTTTGGTCGTATCCAAGGTAGTCATGTCCTCATCAGAGGTAGTACTCCGCGAGCGATCTTGCCATTTCGTTGGGCGCCCACCGGAGCTCCTCGTCGGTGGCACGCTGGAGCTTATCGACCCACCTCCACGCAGCGACGAGGCACCCAATGCCTATGACCTTCCTCGCGAAGTACCCGTTTTCATACACCTCCTCTGCATGATGACGCGCCCGCCCCCAAAGCACCACCACCTCCTTTTTCCAGGCAGCATCACAGGCTTCACAGGCCGCCTGGTACCTGGCTTCCTCCTCTGTCATCTCCTTCTTGAACGCCACTTGCCTGGCTTTCTCAGCTAGCGGCAGCGACTTCCACAGACAAAGATTGTACTGGCCTCAAAACCAATCCAAAGTTGGGGGGTCCAGCGCAACCTCGTCTGGCGGCGCGTGGGGGTCCTCGTCGCTGCTATTCGAGTGAGCGTCCTCGGGGGCAGTGACTCCTCATCGGCATGTGGGCAGACCGGCGGCGCCATGGTAGAGATTTGAGAGAGAGAGTGCGAGCGAGGGGAGGATGTAGATGAGAATGCAGGCAGGACGATGTGAGCAAGGTAGTATTTATTGGCGGCCGGAATCTAGATCGACGGGAACAGTACACACGTCGGTCACTGGAATTTACGAGTACTGTAGTTTGAATTACACACGGTTCCTGTAGCATAATCCATGCGTGAACATAATAGCTGACGGTTTCTAATATAAAACCGTGTATGATTAATGATCCCTACCACTCACCTACCAAACCTCGAGCCGCGGGATAGAGTGACAATCGTGTGGGGGCCGGTTGTCTTGCCAGATCTTTACATTTTCTTTTTTGAACACCAGATATTTACATCGTCCGATGATTTTTTAACTCACACACAAGTACACAAAAATATGATTTTTTCAAACCGTTATGGTTAGCCGTTGCATGCAGATGTATTTCAAATTTGGATTACGGTCATTAAATGGCTTGAAAATCACTTAAATGTCTTAAAAAGGTCAAATGATCACTAGAATTTTCCAAATTTTCACAGTATAGTTGTAGTAGTGCACGTTAAACGTAGAAAAAAATTGAAGGCCATAAGAGGAAGCTATCTCCTGTTCCTCATCAAACATGCATTATTCCCTCTCAGAACCACGAGCCTTCTAGTGAGTTGCTCCGATTTGTGAGGGGTGTGTGTCCAAACTTTCGTCACACATGCCAATTTTTTTACCACATCATCTTGGTGGCATGACATTACATCAAGCAAGGTTTCATGTTTTTTAATCATTTTTTAATTTTTTGGAATTAAAATGCCATGGCACTCCATGCATACATATGCATGTGTCCATGTCGTGAGACCAATATGTTTGAAAATTCCTTCTAATTTATTGCACATGGAATTAACTCGCACACAAGTACACAAGTATGATTTTCCAAACCGTTATGGTTAGCCGTTGGATGTAGATGTAGTTCAAATTTGAATTACGGTCATTAAATGGCTAGAAAATCACTTAAATATCTTTAAAAGGTCAAATAACCCATGAAATTTTCCAAATTTTTACATGACAGTTGTATTAGTGCACGTTAAACATAGAAAAAAAAATTGTAGGCCGTAAGAGGAAGCTATCTTCCGTTCGTCATCAACCACACATTGTTCCCTCTCAGAACCACGAGCCTTCTAGTGAGTTGCTCCGGTTTGTGATGGGTGTGTGTCCAAACTTTCATCAAACAAGCCAATTTTTTTACCACGTCATCTTAGTGGCATGACATTACATCAACCAAGGTTTCATGTGTTTCTGATCATTTTTTAATTTTTTGGAATTAAAATGCCATGGCACTCCATGCATGTGCCCATGCCGTGAGACCAATATGTTTGAAAATTTCTTCTATTTTACTGCACATGGAATTAACTCGCACACAAGTACACAAAAATGATTTTTCAAAACCGTTATGGTAAGCCATTGCATGTAGATGCAATTCAAATTTGAATTACAGTCATTAAATGGCTAGAAAATCACGTAAATGTCTTTAAAAGGTCAAATGACCGCTAGCATTTTCCAAATTTTCACGGTACAGTTGTAGTAGTGCATGTTAAACGTAGAAAACAATTTGAAGGCCGTAAGAGGAAGCTATCTCCTGTTCGTTATTGAAGGAAATATGCCCTAGAGGCAATAACAAAGTTATTATTTATTTCCTTATATCATGATAAATATTTATTATTCATGCTAGAATTGTATTAACCGGAAACATAATACATGTGTGAATACATAGACAAACAGAGTGTCACTAGTATGCCTCTACTTGACTAGCTCGTTAATCAAAGATGGTTATGTTTCCTAACCATGGACAAAGAGTTGTTATTTGATTAACGTGATCACATCATTAGTTGAATGATCTGATTGACATGACCCATTCCATTAGCTTAGCACCCGATCGTTTAGTATGTTGCTATTGCTTTCTTCATGACTTATACATGTTCCTATGACTATGAGATTATGCAACTCCCGTTTGCCGGAGGAACACTTTGTGTGCTACCAAACGTCACAACGTAAATGGGTGATTATAAAGGAGCTCTACAGGTGTCTCCAATGGTAGATGTTGGGTTGCCGTATTTCGAGATTAGGATTTGTCACTCTGAATGTCGGAGAGGTATCTCTGGGCCCTCTTGGTAATGCACATCACTTAAGCCTTGCAAGCATTGCAACTAATGAGTTAGTTGCGGGATGATGTATTACGGAACGAGTAAAGAGACTTGCCGGTAACGAGATTGAACTAGGTATTGGATACCGACGATCGAATCTCGGGCAAGTAACATACCGATGACAAAGGGAACAACGTATGTTGTTATGCGGTCTGACCGATAAAGATCTTCGTAGAATATGTAGGAGCCAATATGGACATCCAGGTCCCGCTATTGGTTATTGACCGGAGACGTGTCTCGGTCATGTCTACATTGTTCTCGAACCCGTAGGGTCCGCACGCTTAAGGTTTCGATGACAGTTATATTATGAGTTTATGAGTTTTGATGTAACGAAGGAGTTCGGAGTCCCGGATGAGATCGGGGACATGACGAGGAGTCTCGAAATGGTCGAGACGTAAAGATTGATATATTGGACGACTATATTCGGACATCGGAAAGGTTCCGAGTGATTCGGGTATTTTTCGGAGTACCGGGTAGTTACGGGAGAAGCATTGGGCCTTGATGGGCTTTAGTGGGAAGAGGAGAAAAGGCCTGCTGCGCCCCCCTCCTCTCTAGTCCGAATTGGACTAGGGAAAAGGGGGCCGGCCACCTTTCCTACTCCTCCACTTCCTTCTCCCTTCCTCCCCTCTTGGTGGACTCCTACTAGGACTTGGAGTCCTAGTAGGACTCCACATCCTGGCCGCACCAATCCTTGGCCGGCCTCCTCCTACTCCATCCTTTATATACTGAGGCAAGGGGCACCCCAAAGACACAAGTTGATCCACGTGATCTATTCCTTAGCCGTGTGCGGCGCCCCGAGCCACCATAGTCCTCGATAATATTGCAGCGGTGCTTAGGCGAAGCCCTGTAGCAGTAGTACATCAAGATCGTCACCACGCCGTCGTGCTGACGGAACTCTTCCCCGACACTTTGCTGGATCGGAGTCCGGAGATCGTCATCGAGCTGAACGTGTGCTAGAACTCGGAGGTGCCGTAGTTTCGGTGCTTGATCGGTTGGATCGTGGAGACGTACGACTACATCAACCAAATGCTTCCGTTGTCGATCTACTAGGTATGTAGATCATACTCCCCCTCTCGTTGCTATGCATCACCATGATCTTGCGTGTGTGTAGGAAATTTTTGAAATTACTACGTTCCCCAACAGTGGTATCAGAGCCTAGATTTTATATGTTGATGTCATATGCACGAGTAGAACACAAGTGAGTTGTGGGTGATATAAGTCATACTGCTTACCAGCATGTCACACTTTGGTTCGGCGGTATTGTTGGATGAAGCGGCCCGGACCGACATTACGCGTACGCTTACGCGAGACCGGTTCTCCCGACGTGCTTTGCACATAGGTGGCTTGCGGGTGACAGTTTCTCCAACTTTAGTTGAACCAAGTGTGGCTACGCCCGGTCCTTGCGAAGGTTAAAACAGCACCAACTTGACAAACTATCGTTGTGGTTTTGGTGCGTAGGTAAGATTGGTTCTTGCTTAAGCCCGTAGCAGCCACGTAAAACTTGCAACAACAAAGTAGAGGACCGTCTAACTTGTTTTTGCAGGGCATGTTGTGATGTGATATGGTCAAAACGTGATGAGATATAAGTTGTTGTATGAGATGATCATGTTTTGTTAAAGTTATCGGCAACTGGCAAAAGCCTTATGGTTGTCTCTTTATTGCATAAGATGCAAGCGCCAAATAATTGCTTTACTTTATCGCTATGCGATAGCAATAGTTGCAAGAGCAATAGTTGGCGAGACGACCATGTGACGACACATTGATATAGATCAAGATGATGGAGATCATGGTGTCATGCCGGTGACGATAGAGATCATAACAGTACTTTGGAGATGGAGATCAAAGGCGCAAGATGATGATGGCCATATCATGTCACATATTTTGATTGCATATGATGTTTATCTTTAATGCATCTTATCTTGCTTTGATTGACGGTAGCATTATAAGATGATCTCTCACTAAATTATCAAGAAGTGTTCTCCCTGAGTATGCACCGTTGCGAAAGTTCTTCGTGCTGAGACACCACGTGATGATCGGGTGTGATAGGCTCTACGTTCAAATACAACGGGTGCAAAACAGTTGCACACGCGGAATACTCATGTTATACTTGACGAGCCAAGCATATACAGATATGGCCTCGGAACACGGAGAGTGAAAGGTCGAGCGTGAATCATATAGTAGATATGATCAACATAGTGATGTTCACCATTGAAACTACTCCATCTCACGTGATGATCGGACATGGTTTAGTTGATTTGGATCACGTGATCACTTAGAGGATTAGAGGGATGTCTGTCTAAGTGGGAGTTCTTAAGTAATATGATTAATTGAACTTAAATTTATCATGAACTTAGTCCTGGTAGTATTTTGCAAATCATGTTGTAGATCAATAGCTCGCGTTGTTGCTTCCCTGTGTTTATTTTGATATGTTCCTAGAGAAAATTGTGTTGAAAGATGTTAGTAGCAAAGATGCGGATTGGATCCGTGATCTGAGGTTTATCCTCATTGCTGCACAGAAGAATTATGTCCTTGATGCACCGCTAGGTGACAGACCTATTGCAGGAGCAGATGCAGACGTTATGAACGTTTGACTAGCTCAATATGATGACTACTTGATAGTTTAGTGCACCATGCTTAACGGCTTAGAATCGGGACTTCAAAGACGTTTTGAACGTCATGGACCATATGAGATGTTCCTGGAGTTGAAGTTAATATTTCAAGCAAATACCCGAGTTGAGAGATATGAAGTCTCCAACAAGTTCTATAGCTAAAAGATGGAGGAGAATCGCTCAACTAGTGAGCATGTGCCCAGATTGTCTGAGTACTACAATCGCTTGAATCAAGTGGGAGTTAATCTTCCAGATAAGATAGTGATTGACAGAATTCTCTAGTCACCATCACCAAGTTAGTAGAACTTCGTGATGAACTATGATATGCAAGGGATAGCGGAAACGATTCCCAAGCTCTTCGTAATGCGGAAATTGACGAAGGTAGAAATCGAGAAAAACATCAAGTATTGATGATAGACAAGACCACTAGTTTCAAGAAAAGGGCAGAGGGAAGAAGGGGAACTTCAATAAGAACAGCAAGCAAGTTGCTGCTCAAGTGAAGAAGCCCAAGTCTGGTCCTAAGCCTGAGACTAAGTGTTTCTACTGCAAAGGGACTGGTCACTGGAAGCGGATCTACCCCAAGTGATTGGCGGATAAGAAGGATGGCAAAGTGAACATAAGTATATTTGATATACATGTTATTGATGTGTACTTTACTAGTGTTTATAGCAAACCCTCAGTATTTGATACTAGTTCAGTTGCTAAGATTAGTAACTCGAAACGGGAGTTGCAAAATAAACAGAGACTAGTTAAGGGTGAAGTGACGATGTGTGTTGGAAGTGGTTCCAAGATTGATATGATCATCATCGCACACTCCCCTATACTTTCGGGATTAGTGTTGAACCTAAATAAGTGTTATTTGGTTTTTGCGTTGAGCATGAATATGATTTGATCATATTTATTGCAATACGGTTATTCATTAAAGTCAGAGAATAATTGTTGTTCTGTTTACATGAATAAAACCTTCAATGGTCATACACCCAATGAAACAAGTTCATTGGATCTCGATCGTAGTTATACACATATTCATAATATTGAAATCAAAAGATGCGAAGTTAATAATGATAGTGCAACTTATTTGTAGCACTGCCATTTAGGTCATATTGGTGTAAAGCGCATGAAGAAACTCCATGCTGATGGGATTTTGGAATCACTTGATTATGAATCACTTGATGCTTGCGAACCATGCCTCATGGGCAAGATGACTAAGACTCCGTTCTCCGGAGCAAGCAACTGACTTATTGGAAATAATACATACTGATGTATGCGGTCCGATGAGTGTTAAGGCTCACGGCAAGTATCGTTATTTTCTGAACTTCAGAGATGATTTGAGCAGATATGGGTATATCTACTTGATGAAACATAAGTCTGAAACATTTGAAAAGTTCAAAGAATTTCAGAGTGAAGTGGAAAATCATCGTGACAAGAAAATAAAGTTTCTACGATCTTATCGCGGAGACAAATATTTGAGTTACGAGTTTGGTCTTCAATTAAAACAATGTGGAATAGTTTCACAAACTCATGCCACATGGAACACCACAGCATAATGGTGTGTCCGAACGTCATAACCGTACTTTATTGGATATAGTGCAATCTATGATGTCTCTTACCGATCTACCACTATCATTTTGGGGTTATGCATTAGAGACAGCTGCATTCACGTTAAATAGGGCACCATCTAAATCCGTTGAGACGACACCATGTGAACTATGGTTTGGCAAGAAACCTAAGCTGTCGTTTCTTAAAGTTTGGGGTTGCGATGCTTATATGAAAAAGTTTCATCCTGATAAGCTCAAACTCAAATCGGAGAAGTGCGTCTTCATAGGATATCCAAAGGAAACTATTGGATACACCTTCTATCACAGATCCGAAGGCAAGACTTTTGTTGCTAAATTCGGAAACTTTCTGGAGAAGGAGTTTCTCTCGAAAGAAGTGAGTGGGAGGAAGGTAGAACTTGACGAGGTAACTGTACCTGCTCCCTTATTGGAAAGTAGTACATCACAGAAAACTGTTTCTGTGACACCTACACCAGTTAGTGAGGAAGCTAATGATGATGATCATGAAACTTCAGAACAAGATACTACTGAACCTCGTAGATCAACCAGAGTAAGATCCGCGCCAGAGTGGTACGGTAATCCTGTTCTGGAAGTCATGCTACTAGATCATGATGAACCTACAAACTATGAAGAAGCGATGGTGAGCCCAGATTCCGCAAAGTGGCTTGAAGCCATGAAATCTGAGATATGATCCATGTATGAGAACAAAGTATGGACTTTGGTTGACTTGCCCGATGATCGGCAAGCCATAGAAAATAAATGGATCTTCAAGAGGAAGACGGACGCCGATAGTAGTGTTACTATCTACAAAGCTAGAATTGTCGCAAAAGGTTTTCGACAAGTTCAAGGTGTTGACTACGATGAGATTTTCTCACTCGTATCTATGCTTAAGTCTGTCCGAATCATGTTAGCAATTGCCGCATTTTATGAAATCTGGCAAATGGATAAACAAAACTGCATTCCTTAATGGATTTACTAAAGAAGAGTTGTATACGATGCAACTAGAAGGTTTTTGTCGATCCTAAAGGTGTTAACTAAATATGCAAGCTCCAGCGATCCATTTATGGAATGGTGCAAACCTCTCGGAGTTGGAATAAACGCTTTGATAGTATGATCAAAGCATGTAGTTTTATACAGACTTGCGGTGAAGCCTGTATTTACAAGAAAGTGAGTGGGAGCACTACAGTATTTCTGATAAGTATATGTGAATGACATATTGTTGATCGGAAATAATGTAGAATTATTCTGTAAAGCATAAAGGAGTGTTTGAAAGGAGTTTTTCAAAGAAAGACTTCGGTGAAGCTGCTTACATATTGAGCTTCAAGATCTATAGAGATAGATCAAGACGCTTGATAAGTTTTTCAATGAGTACATACCTTGACAAGATTTTGAAGTAGTTCAAAATGGAACAGTCAAAGAAAAAGTTTCTTGCCTGTGTTACAAGGTGTGAACTTGAGTAAGACTCAAAGCCCGACCACGGCAGAAGATAGAAAGAGAATGAAAGTCATTCCCTATGCCTCAGTCATAGGTTCTATAAAGTATGCCATGCTGTGTACCAGATCTATTGTATACCCTACACTAATTGGCATGGGAGTACAATAGTGATCTAGGAGTAGATCACTGGACAGCGGTCAAAATTATCCTTAGTGGAATAAGGATATGTTTCTCGATTATGGAGGTGACAAAAAGGTTTGCCGTAAAGGGTTACGTCGATGCAAGTTTTGACACTGATCTGGATGACTCTAAGTCTCGATCTAGATACATATTGAAAGTGGGAGCAATTAGCTAGAGTAGCTCCATGAGAGCATTGTTGACATAGAAATTTGCAAAATACATGTGGATCTGAATGTGGCAGACCCGTTGACTAAAATTCTCTCATAAGAAAAACATGATCACTTTTTGGGTGTTAATCACATAGCGATGTGAACTAGATTACTGACTCTAGTAAACCCTTTGAGTGTTGGTCACATGACGATGTGAACTATGGGTGTTAATCACATGGTGATGTGAACTATTGTTGTTAAATCACATGGCGATGTGAACTAGATTATTGACTCTAGTGCAAGTGGGAGACTGAAGGAAATATGCCCTAGAGGCAATAATAAAGTTATTATTTATTTCCTTATATCATGATAAATGTTTATTATTCATGCTAGAATTGTATTAACCGGAAACATAATACATGTGTGAATACATAGACAAACAGAGTGTCACTAGTATGCCTCTACTTGACTAGCTCGTTAATCAAAGATGGTTATGTTTCCTAACCATGGACAAAGAGTTGTTATTTGATTAACGGGATCACATCATTAGTTGAATGATCTGATTGACATGACCCATTCCATTAGCTTAGCACCCAATCGTTTAGTATGTTGCTATTGCTTTCTTCATGACTTATACATGTTCCTATGACTATGAGATTATGCAACTCCCGTTTGCCGGAGGAACACTTTGTGTGCTACCAAACGTCACAACGTAAATGGGTGATTATAAAGGAGCTCTACAGGTGTCTCCAATGGTAGATGTTGGGTTGGCGTATTTCGAGATTAGGATTTGTCACTCCGAATGTCGGAGAGGTATCTCTGGGCCCTCTCGGTAATGCACATCACTTAAGCCTTGAAAGCATTGCAACTAATGAGTTAGTTGCGGGATGATGTATTACGGAACGAGTAAAGAGACTTGCCGGTAACGAGATTGAACTAGGTACTGGATACCGACGATCGAATCTCGGGCAAGTAACATACCGATGACAAAGGGAACAACGTATGTTGTTATGCGGTCTGACCGATAAAGATCTTCGTAGAATATGTAGGAGCCAATATGGACATCCAGGTCCCGCTATTGGTTATTGACCGGAGATGTGTCTCGGTCATGTCTACATTGTTCTCGAACCCGTAGGGTCCGCACGCTTAAGGTTTTGATGACAGTTATATTATGAGTTTATGAGTTTTGATGTAACGAAGGAGTTCGGAGTCCTGGATGAGATCGTGGACATGACGAGGAGTCTCGAAATGGTCGAGACGTAAAGATTGATATATTGGACGACTATATTCGGACATCGGAAAGGTTCCGAGTGATTCGGGTATTTTTCGGAGTACCGGATAGTTACGGGAGAAGCATTGGGCCTTGATGGGCTTTAGTGGGAAGAGGAGAAAAGGCCTGCTGCGCCCCCCCTCCCCTCTAGTCCGAATTGGACTAGGGAAAAGGGGGCCGGCCACCTTTCCTACTCCTCCACTTCCTTCTCCCTTCCTCCCCTCTTGGTGGACTCCTACTAGGACTTGGAGTCCTAGTAGGACTCCACATCCTGGCCGCACCAATCCTTGGCCGGCCTCCTCCTCCTCCATCCTTTATATACTGAGGCAAGGGGCACCCCAAAGACACAAGTTGATCCACGTGATCTATTCCTTAGCCGTGTGCGGCGCCCCCAGCCACCATAGTCCTCGATAATATTGCAGCGGTGCTTAGGTGAAGCCCTGCAGCAGTAGTACATCAAGATCGTCACCACGCCGTCGTGCTGACGGAACTCTTCCCCGACACTTTGCTGGATCGGAGTCCGGAGATCGTCATCAAGCTGAACGTGTGCTAGAACTCGGAGGTGCCGTAGTTTCGGTGCTTGATCGGTTGGATCGTGGAGACGTACGACTACATCAACCAAATGCTTCCGTTGTCGATCTACTAGGTATGTAGATCATACTCCCCCTCTCGTTGCTATGCATCACCATGATCTTGCGTGTGTGTAGGAATTTTTTTGAAATTACTACGTTCCCCAACAGTTATCAAACATGCATTGTCCCCTCTCGGAACCACGAGCCTTCTAGTGAGTTGCTCCGGTTTGGGGAGGGGTGTGTGTCCAAACTTTCGTCACACAAGCTAATTTGTTTACCACATCATCTTGGTGGCATGACATCACATCAAGCAAGGTTTCAAGTTTTTCTGATCATTTTTTAATTTTTTTGAATTAAAATGCCATGGCACTCCATGCATACATATGCATGTGTCCATGTCGTGAGACCAATATGTTTGAGAATTCCTTCTAATTTACTGCACATGGAATTAACTCGCACATATGTACACAAATATGAGTTTTCAAACTGTTATGATTAGCCGTTGCATGTAGACGTAGTTCAAATTTGAATTACGGTCATTAAATGGCTAGAAAATCACTTAAATGTCCTTAAAAGTTCAAATGACCCCTAGAATTTTCTTAATTTTCACATTATAGTTGTAGTAGTGCACGTTAAACGTACTAAAAATTTGAAGGCCGTAAGTGGAAGCTACCCCCCATTCGTCATCAAATATGCATTGTTCCCTCTCGGAACCATGAGCCTTCTAATGAGTTTCTCCGGTTTGTGAGGGGTGTGTGTCCAAACTTTCGTCAAACATACCAATTTTTTTACCACATCATCTTGGTGGCATGACATTACATCAACCAAAGTTTCATGTGTTTCTGATATTTTTTTAATTTTTTGGAATTAAGATGCCATGGCACTCCATGCATACATATGCATGTGTCCATGTCGTGAGACAAATATGTTTGAAAATTCCTTCTAATTTACTGCACATGGAATTAACTCGCACACAAGTACACACATATGATTTTTCAAACCATTATGGTTAGCCGTTGCATGTAGATGTAGTTCAAATTTGAATTATGGTCATTAAATGGCTAGAAAATCACTTAAATGTCTTCAAAAAGGTCAAATGACCCCTGAAATTTTCCATGACTGTTGTATTAGTGCACGTTAGACGTAGAAAATTTTTGAAGGCTGTAAGAGGAAGCTATCTCCCGTTCGTCATCAAACATGCATTGTTCCCTATCGAAACCACGAGCCTTCTAGTGAATTGCTCCAGTTTGTGAGGGGTGTGTGTCCAAACTTTCGTCACACATGCCAAATTTTTTACCACATCATCTTGGTGGCATGACATTACATCAACGAAGGTTTCATGTGTTTCTGATACTTTTTAAATTTTTTGGAATTCTAATGCCATGGCACCACATGCTTAATTGTGTCATAGCCGTTAGACCAATATGTTTGAAAATTCCTTCCAATTTACTGCACATGGAATTAAATCACACAAAAGTACACAAAATATGACTTTTCAAACCGTTATGGTTAGCTGTTGCGTGTACATGTAGTTCAAATTTCAAGTACGGTCATTAAATGGCTAGAAAATCACTTAAATGTCTTAAAAGGTCAAATGATCCCTGAAATTTTTGAAATTTTGACATGACAGTTGTATTAGTACTACAAAATTTCTCGTACATTTAAAACACCATCTGTTGCCACTTACTCCAAATTCATCTTTCACAGCTAATAAATGATATCTACAACATCACACACAATTGTTTTCTAGGAACCGTTTGTGATGAAAATATATTGGTATATTTAAGTCTCCCTCCTTAAGCTTCGTCAGCTCGTCTGTTTCAGTGCCGGCAACCCCCGAATCCACGAATCCCGATCCCCATTCCTGCGCCCCCTTCTTGCAAAGATGATGCCGTGGAAATGCTTCGTGAAGGCCCATACGATGGCCGCGTCCCCCCGAGCGCCGCCGCCTATGCCGAGAGTGCTGCCACATCCGCATTGAGCGCAGCCGCTTCTGCCGGAAGGGCGTCTGTGGCAGCCGACAGGGCAGCTGTAGCAGCCAAGAAGGCTGTAGCTGCTGCGACGATGGCTGCAAACGCCGAGAGCGCTCGAGCTGCCGTCCGTGCCGCCGATGTCGCCCTGGCCTGGGTCAAGGCCATCCACGCCAAGATCGAGGATGCACACGCCAAGATAGTCCAGGACACCACAGACTCCAGCATGCAACCCATGTCCGAAAAGGCGGCGTTGGCCATGGAGCACATGCTTCCTCGTGAGGCCGCAGAGCGGGAGCTGAGATGCAGGAGGCTACAGAGATCGAGGAGCGCCGGGAGGAGGAGTTGCGCGTGGCCGAGGTCGAGGTAGAGAAGAGTCTGTCCGTCGAGGAATCGGCGGTGGAGTACCAACGCGAGCTCTACCGCAGCCACTACTACGAGTACTACAACCTTGAGGGCAGCACCGAGGACAAGGGCGAGGACGCGGTCGACTTCAGCAGGGGGGACGCGGAGTCCACCAACGGCGGCATGTCACCAGGACAAGTCATCGACGTCTAATATCACACCGGCGATGCATAGGCCGGCACGGCGGCGGATTTGTTAAAATTATGCGTACTTAGGCTTTGTTTTTAATGCTGTTCTTTTTGTTAGAGCAATGTTTAGGTCAACAGGCTCTGTTTAATTACTAAAATTGATCGATTCGGTAAGTGTGGTCTGTCTGCTGTACGCTCTTTTGTGTGAACAAATTAGCAAGCGATGTTAAATTATGAATGATGTACCTAGGGAAATTTCCACCAAAATTTGAATTATCAAACTCATCCCATGCATGTAGAGCAGAAGAATCGTTTGTGATGCACACAGTCGTTCAAAGTGAATGGTCCGGCGATACTGCGCACAAAGTTTCCCTCCACATTTCCAAAATTTTGGCCTACCGCCAAAATATCTACCCCCGCCCCTCCCCCTTTCCCCACCCCTTTTCTCCCTGACCACAAATCACATTTCCCATGTTTCCTCCTTCCTTCCTTCCTAAGCTATAGCTGCTTCCACGCTCTCGTCGTGTCGCATCCTACCGCCGGGGTCGCCATGGTCTTCTTCAAAGACCTCTCTAGCGGTTCCTCCTCCGGCAACGACTCCTTCACCACCCGGGTATGCCTCTCTTCTCTCTCTCGAGCTATGACTTGGAATGAAGGATTTTTACCCGACGGTCAATTTGAGTCATTTCTTCCTCTTGTAGCTCCCTAGGATCATCAGTGGCAACAAATGGAGCGGGGTGGCTGATGATCTATCTACTCGTTGTCACCATCAATCTCCATGCATGAAGCTAGTTGCGTTCGAATCTGTGGACAGTGGGAGGAAGTTTCTGGCATGTGCTGATAAGGTTAGACCCTCTTTCTTGTTACAAATCATTTGTTAGATGTGATTCGGACACTGTCACGGTCCCAACCCATTCATACCACACCTTCAACCAAACACATCCTAAGACAGTGTCACAGTTTGTAACTAGTATCTTAAATTGTTTCCATCTCATCAGTGGTGCCATTTGAAAATTATTTGGCACCACTTCAGCAGTTTTGCAGCCAACTTTGGTCCACACATCCGAGTAGCCAAGCAGTAAAATACTAAATCTTTATGGCACGAAGGAACTGGGCATCGGAGCAACTACATGCTCCGGAGTCCGGGTCCCTGATTTTTTTCCGATGCATCCGCTTGCCAGTGCAGGGCACCGGTGCGAGATGTAGCAACAATTGTCTTTACACCAGTTTTGGCATACATAGTGGACGGCCTTAGTGTTATTAGTTCTATGTTACTAAATTTGTGCATGTACACACCTGTTAGTATCAATTTGCTATCATCGAAACACTGTCACTATGTTGTTGCAGTTATATTTACCTTCCTCACAAAATGTTCAAACTTTTATTTATTATACATAAGTAAGAACTTGTAGCATTGTTGTAGTTAATTATAGCTTCTGATGTTCTAGAATTTGGTTGTTGTCTCAGTAGCAATTAATTCATTTGCACATTGATCTTTTTGAGAAGATATGTCATAATTAACATGTTTCCTCAGTTTTTCAAAATAAGCATTGGTGATTTTCTATGTTGCTATAAACCCATTTCCCCTACAATTGTTACTGATGTAGTTTTAAATATTATAGGATGAACGGAAGTGTTTTTACTTGGAGTGGGTTGATCAAGAGTGGCCACAGTCTTTGAAGATGTGCCTAGCGAAGCTCTGGAGCATGTATGACGAAGAGAACAGACGTAGGCTTAGAGGAAGTCTTGTCAACGCTGAAGAATATTTGAAGATGCGAGATAAAAAGAGGAAGGTGGAGAATGAGCTCAATTTTTTTAAATCAGACTTTGCTAAGATGGTGTTGGCGAATGAGGAGCCACTTTCCCAGTTGGCTAGTGAAAAATAGGTTCTACTGAATTGAAAGTAGAGGTGGATAAGACAAGCCTGGATGATCTCGATTAGGGAATTGAATATATTGTTCTAATATTGTTCATATGAAATTGAACTAGCTATATGTTGTAATGTGATATTTTCATGTAGCCATCGTACTGTGGTGTTATAATATATTTATGTGCCTGATATGAAATTGGCAAACAGCTGTTCGATATGAAATGTGAATTTGCGTAATACTGGAATTATTAATTGTAAACTAATAAACCTACTAAATGTATCATGGAACTTTGCAAATGGTTTAGCAGTAAAAGCGGTTGTGATGGATAGCCCAATGCCAAACAGTTTTCTTCATTAAACCGTGTGTGATGTAGTTGATAAAAGCAAACAGTAACCAATGTAAAGCGTGTGTGATAGTTACACCTTTCACACATGAGCCTACACAGAAAACTGTGTGGGATGTAAATACGAACGGAAACGTTTTCCCTGGATTGACTGTGTGGGATGTACATAAGAACAGAAATGTATTCCTTGGATTGACTGTGTGTGATATTTATACGAATGGAAACGTTATCCCTGGATTGACTGCGTGGGATGTACATAAGAACAGAAACACATTTCTTAGATTCACCGTGTGGGATGTACATATCTACGGAAATGTATTTCTAGGATTCACTGTATGGGATGTACATACCTACGGAAATGATTGGGTTTCGATGCCTTGCACGATCGTACACGGCCCCAACTTGTGTCCCAGGAGGTCCTATTCCTGACGATTTCTAGGTCGTGTGGGAAGGACCCCCCTATTGCCACATTCACTTGGCGACTGTTCCAAATGCCGTCGCGGAAAGGGGTTAAAAACTGTTTGTATAGCATCGACGCGTATCAGTGAAAGAGTAAAGATTTGATAGAAGAAGTAAATTCAGAGGCAGCGAAATACAAGAGGAAGTTACAAGATTTTGTTCGGGTCTTTGGATGAAAAAGGAAGCAAAAATACAAACAAAATTAGTACTTGGTACTAGCTATTGCTTTGAACGTGAGGTACTACTTGCAAAATCCATCAGATCTCGAATTTTTTGTGTGAAGAGAGAGAATAGTTTTTTGTTGGCATCTTGTGGTGAGAAAACAGAAAAATAATAATAAACGGAAGCAGAGAAGAGTCCAGATCCATACTGTACTTTGGTTCCCTAAAATTTAGTAGTACTAGTACATACTGGATTTTTGCTAAGAATACTAGTCAGCCATGTTGGCGCTTCAAAAGAGAATTATTGCTGGCAGATCCATACGTGCACGTTGTAGTTTGGAAAGAAAGGATTGGGTGAAGGTAAAAAAGGGCAACCACAAATCTGTTGGGATTTGGGACGTGATACCTCCCACGTTTTGTTGATTGACTTTGGAAAGAAATCAGAATGAAACGAAAGAGGATGATTTAAAGGATTTTTGCCTTGTTGGGATTGATTTCGTTGGAAATAGTGAGGGGTACTACTAAAAATTTGTTTTGGCAAGTCTATTTCAGCACAAACAAAAAACAAAAGGCAAACCGAATTGAGACCGATTTGGAAAGATTCTACCATAATTGCTCCGATTTTTGTGTTGTTACGTTGCTTGGAAGGGCACGTTCAGTCCTATTGAAAAGGCAAGTCTGATTAGAAAAATAAAGTAGAATAATTCAATGGATATTAGAGAGAGAAGGAAGGAGAAAAAAGGGAAGTGCATGTGGATTTTTTGCCTTGGAGTTGATCATCACGTTGGAGATTGGCTGTGTATATCTTAGTTATGCAGAAGTCGGGTGTAATACTTAAATTTTTAAATAATAAAAGCACTCCTTTTCGAAACAATCACATTAGAGATAAAAAAGGAAGGAGAACAAGTTGGCTGATTCGACCGGGATTCCTAGAAAAAAAGGTCATTGGCTTTGGGATGATCCGAATAACATACGATCTATACAATACTAGTTGTTTCGGAGTTGTCTTATTGTGTGGCACATTTTGTCTTCGAATAAAAGAATTGTTGACAAGATTTAAGTTGGATCTGAACCGAATTACAAAAAAGGCAGAGTGTGTTTGATGTTTGGCATCTAGCAGATTTTGTGGGGAGTGTTTGGTATGGTTGGACTCCCAAGGAAAAAAATTCAAAGATACAAGATCCTTATCTTGGGCAGTTTGAGAATAAAGGAAAGGGAAAGAGGTCGGTTGTTGCTTACAAAGTACAAGAAAAACAAAGGGCAACGAATGTGGGCTATCTAGACCTATTTTGTTGGCGTTCATGAGCTGGTTGGAGAAAAAAAAAAGAACAGAACAAGGGAAGATACAGACTACTTTGTTGGTTTTTTTTTCTTGCCTGTTTTTGAGAAAGTTGTTGTGTGGACTTGTTTCTAAAAAAGAAGGGCCTCGCGTACTCATACGTCTGGCAGTTATTTGGTTGCCATTTTTATCCTGCTTCTCACGCATGCTCGTCTGGCTGGCTGTGCGACTGCGTGAATTCACTTGTGTCGTAGGGTCGCATCTCTAGTATGGTCTATCCTAGGACCAGCACCCGACCACTTCGAACGAATTTTCAGCTTGCATTAATTAACGTGGTTGTAACATTTTTCCACATATATAAAGCAAACCCAGCTCCACATATTTCTACATCATGCATACATACGTTCACTTAGCAATCGCTTTATCTAATCTTTGGAGTTATTTGACACCGCCGGTTGCCGATCACCACCTGCTGCATGATAAGAACTTGCAAGACTTCGATTTTTGCTCTACTATGAGCGTTTTACCACCACATCCCAATAGTTCATAGGAGCATCATTCTTGGATTTTGTTTCTTATTTCTACTAATCATGGCAGGTTTCTAGAGTCACTTGGGATTCATCGATTGTGGGAGACGTGTCATCACCTCAGAAAATACAACCATCATCACAAGGGGTACAAAGACATCAGAATGCGGACAAACAGGTTCTTGTTTCCATGTCACCTTTTAATGGTCGTTTTAAGCCTGATCTATATATTGAATGGGAGTTTGAAATAAATGCTATATTTACTACCCATTATTTTTCTGAACATCAAGAAGTTAAGGTCGCGGTTGGTACATTCACTGGTTTTGCTACTCTTTGTTGGAGTGAACATTGTCGGTTATACCCTGATTATGTACCAACTACTTGGGATGATTTAAAACTTGTCATGGGAGGTAGATTCATCGATGTTAATCCTACATGTGGCATGATTGAAAAACTACAACATGCGTAACAAAATATTATAATGGTTTACAAACTACCTTGTTGCACTCCTTTTTAGAGGAAGCTGAAGATGATTTTATGGATAGATTTTGGGGAGGTTTAAACCGTGATATTCAGGAGATACTAATTCATGAAGAGTTTTGTCCTATGGACCAATTGTTTCGTCTTGCTTGCAAAGCTGAACAAGAAATAAAACGATGTGTTGCCCACAAGGGGAACAAGTGCAAGGTGCACATTCCAAGAGTTGATGCGGTTGTTCCTTGAACTACTAGGCATACTATGACAACCACATCCGTTGTTGTGAGGACTCCATCACCTCCACCATGTGACACGTCACCACTGAGAGTGCCTGCATCATCTGAGTTGATCATAAGAAGTAGTGACAAATGTACTGATCTTCCACCTCCACATGTGTATGATGAATGCCTTGTCAATTTACATGCACCATGTGATGAGCTACCCACTACTTTGATCACACCACCTATTTTAGAGGACTATGTCCATGATTTGACATTTCCATGTGATCAAATGAATGCAACAACAACAATTTTGGGTGCACCCAATGAATTAACTATTGGTGCAAAAGAACCATGTGAATCAGGAAATAACTTTGATTTGGATCAAATACGTTTGAAAATAATTGTGCCATTGTTTAATCATTTTGATATGACCTCCAATCTTGGTGATGATTCCGTGTTGAATAACTTGTTGCATATTTGCTTATTTAAGCATGTAATTTTGAAACAATTAAAGTTTATTCACCAATGTTGGGATGGTTTGATGCTAAGCATTGTCAATCTTTTGATATGAATAAGAGCTTCACTTATATGTGCAAACTGAGTTGAAATAGTTTCATGCCTTTGACATCTTGTGATAATATATTGGCTTTATATTTCACGACTTTTCGAGGGTACTCTTATATAACTGTGCCACAATTGAGATTAGTAAAAATGGGTGACATATACATATACAACATGTACACCTTGTCTCTTTTGTTAGCCCTATTTCAGATTAAGCAACACTGAGGACGGCTTTGTTTTCGAGAAGGGGGGATGATGAGGACATGGCTACCACAGTTACGCCCACAACCCCTGCTACTATACCTATTGGACCAATTACTAGAGCTCATGCATGCCACTTAAATTATCAGGTACTTTTGTTTCTTGGTAATGTTTCCAATGTTCATGAGAATATGATGTTGCCTAACTTAGATACATTTGTGGTGCTTAAAATTGAAGGACTTAGCATGGACAAAAAGGATGAGCATTGCAGCATGAACAAGCATGGAGATGAAGGAGCGTGCGAAGAGAACAAGAATGGAGGAGACAGTGAAGATTTCAGCACTTTGAAGACACCATGATGACATCAGGAATATGGACAAAATATATAAGATTGCCTTTCATAAATTTCGTCCATAGCTTATTATTGGTGTTGCACCACCTTATTTTTGGGCCAGGTCCATGTATTTTTGAAATACACTTAATAGGCAGTTTTTAGAGTCCATATTAATAGGGAAAATGAATTAGGCTAGAATTTAGTCCCACCTAGCCAAGGGTGGAAGAAATTCCCCTCTGCCACCCTATAAATATAGCCCTGAAGGCACATTTAGACTTGGGTTTTAATTAGTTAAAAGTTAGCCATTGCTGCAACTTCGTGTACTTTCTTTGTGTCCAACGACCAGACCAAGACCGCTTTTAGAACCCCACTTTTATCTACACTTTTTATATATTCGCAATATTCAGATTGCTTTATCATATTCTTGCTTGTTCTTCGATTGCTTGCAGGAATAGACCTTCATGGTCAGGTTGGTCGTGCTCCGGCATGGTCAATAACCTCTCGGAGTTCGTTTAGCAGTTGCTAAGGAGCAACACCGTGCAAGTTTGTAGTCGGATCGTCAAAGTCGTCTCCACCAAATCGATAGTTATCATCTCATCGAAAGATCGGGATTGTCGCCTCTATCAAACAACTTATAAAATAAGTCATAGAATTTCCTCATGGAAGAATGGCTAATCTTGCTGAACAAGACACAATAACAATAGGTCCTTCGGTCGGGTGTGCTAGGCATGACATCACATTACTGGGTTACATAGAGACCAATGTTATAATTCTTGGAAAATGTTCCAACCGTCAAATCTGCATGAGATTCAGATCTAGTTGGTGTCAGGATACCTCAAACTCAGGATGCCTGAGAAGAAAAAGGGTGCAACACAAATTGACGAGAAGATGTTGCAAGATTCCCGGGAAATGAAATATGGAAGCAAGCTGCAAGACATGAGTTGGATTGCAATACACACATGAGCACACTGCCCAAGAAAATCTAGACCACATGGAAGTCTTACAGCAAAAAGGGCAACTGAGTTCTGGTTAGCAACCATCATCGAGGATATCAAACTTCCATGTGTAAGTCTAGATTAGCTCTTATGAAGGAAATTCTTTTCCTTGAACAAACCAATTAGTGGCTTGGCGTGCTAGGAAATACATGTGGGTGAAGGTAGCAAATCTATCAAACCATAGAATACTTCTCACATGCATGATTGATTTGGCATGATTCCAGAGGAAGCAAAACAAAAATTTCTCATATTCACGGTGGAAAAATGCTCATGAACTTAGAGAAAAACTCTTCTTTTATCGAACATATACTTCATGCTCATCATGATCCACAGAGACGATGAGGATGTGGCCGACGGTCTCAGCAACAATCCATCGATATTTCAGTAAGGATGAAGTTCCAAAATTATATGAACAAGGAGGTAGCATTTCCCAGATCAAATGATATATTGATGTATGCTCAAGGACAACATCCGCAATTAAACAATGATCGGAAGGTGCACCGGGAATCTGGACTAGGTAGCATGATCAATGTTAGAATGTTGATTCAATAGCCAACACACAAAGTATGAAATTATCGATCATTGACCTTCAAGCAATAGGGTTGCTAGAAGTTTAAATCCAGGCATCACCATTCACGTGTTGGCATTCCGGTTAAAAACAATACAGGGACCAAGAAATGCATGTAGATGGTGATAAGTATCACTTGTATCAAGAATTCTTAACAGGTGGTGAAATCCTCATGACATTCTGGACATAAAGGATGGTAATGCTCCAGGGTAGAACATCTCATAAGAAAGATAGCAAGGAAAATCAAGATACAACAGAAAACATGAACAACTTGTGTTGTGGGGAAGGCAAGAATATTGTTGATGGTAACACAAATCATCGAGGGGCAAGGATGGTATTTCTCACGATGAATTCAATTAACATCTCAGAAGAAGTCAAGATGTTGACGATGATCACATCACATTTTGTCGACAGGTTTCAAGAGGAAGCAATCAAACAACGGCATCATCAAGTAAAAGGAATGGTGAAGAAAAAAGTTATCAGAACCACAAATAAGATGTGATCACCGAATCACAGTTGCCTTTCAAGACAACAAAATGATGTTGTAAACTTGACGTGAGGTTTGCCCACTGTCTTAAGAATTCGTGCACCAAAGAAGGGCGAGGTAGCACGGTCAAAGGTAGCATGATAAGGATGTAGCCGATAGTCTAGTATGGCAAGATTGAGTTTAAATTTCCCAGTACAAAGTACTAGGAGTACTGAATCACAGTGTGCGCTGTTCGGTGTCCTCGAGTGACTAACAACTCAAAACCTAGGGAAAATGAAATCTGGGAGAAGCAATACTTGAAGAAGACTCAAAAGAAGCAACACAATCCATTGATATTCTCGAGATACCACAGGGTAATACTGAATTGTAGATTAGGACAGAGCTTGAACAGGCATTTTGATCGGTAGAAGACAAGTTCTTTAACTTGCCCAAGAAATGGAATCAAAGGAGAACAACATGGTTGGAACCGCGATTGCTAAGGACCAAACATAGATACAATATGAACTTATAACAAGGGATAATTATTAATACAAGAAGATTCCATGATAAGATCTACATCATGTCCATGGGCATGAACACTGATACATCTTGAACGTATCTGTAATTTTTGATTGTTCCATGATATTATATTATCTGTTTTGGATGTTTTATATGCATTAATATGCTATTTTATATTATTTTTGGGATTAACTTATTAACCTAGAGCCCAGTGCCAGTTTTTGTTTTTCCCTTGTTTTTGAGCTTCGTAGAAAACGAACACCAAATGGAGTCCAAACAGAATAAAACTTTCATGATGATTTTTCTTGGACCAGAAGACACCCAAGAGAGTTGGAGTTCAAGTCAAAAGAGCCATGAGGCGGCGGAAAGGGTGGGGGCGTGCCCCTACCTTATGGGCCCCTGGTGACCCCCTTGACCTAGTTCTTCCTCCTACATATTCACATGGTGTAGCGACCCGATCTCAAACGGTCAAGTCTTTGTGCTTCAGTGTCATCCCTGGATTGGCAATGCTGACACACACAATACTCGAGGATTTATAACAGAGTAACAATCACACACTTATTACATCGAATGTCTCCAAAGAGAACTTATTACAATAAATATGGCTTAAGGCCATCTAATACGATAACAGCGGAAGGCTTGGAAGATAAAGTGAGTCCATCAACTCCAACGGCATAGCTGAGCTGCACGACAATGACCTAACAAACCTTAATCCTCGTTTGAAAAGTCTGCAACATAATATGTTGCAGCCCGAAAACAGGTCATCACATGGAATATGATGGCAAAGTAACACAGTAGAGCAAGAACAGAATAATGCTATCACTACATGCATATTTGACTGGTGGAAAGCTCTATGGTTACAGTTTTGCGAAAAGCCAATTTTTTCCTACAACAAAGGAATAGATTTTATTTAACTATCATGGTAGTTGAAATATCATTGAGAAGGTTCCTCCAACTCAATCCCAATTAAAGTAATTAACAACCCAACAATATTAAGTTAAAAGTGATGAGATACTTAAGATACTCCAAGTACTAGATACTCAAGATGTCCATAACCGGGGACACGGCTAACGATGATTAGATTGTACACTCTACAGAGGTTTGCGGACTTTTCCCCACAAGACTCGATCGCCTCCATTGAATTTCTCGCACTACATGATGTTTGAGAAACGGATGACGGAGACACAGTCTTTCAAAAACATTAACTCTCTACTCCGGGGAGACCATACCAAACCTACAACCCACTACCTGCTGATCCACCTCTTCAAGAGCTTCACGTAACTTACTCAACTATGCTAGAGCCCATAATAGCTTGTGGCTACACACGGAAGTTTCTAGCATGAATCATATCTGTTCCCTTTGAGCCTGGGTGGCGGTCCATAGGAAAATCACATGGAACCCCGGGATTTCCAAAAATACAGGCAACACTGGGTACTCCAGGTGCCTCAATCCACCCAGATGTGTATTCAAGTTGCCACCTTAAGTTAAACCATTATTTAACAATCTCACATCTGTCATGGATTTCACTCGCCCAAACCACGTCTACGAGCATAGCATAGCAGTATAAGCAATTCGTATAAGTAACTCCAAGGTTTGAATATAACATGGCAATAGGTTCTACCTCATCCACTACTTCCCAACCCATAAGTTAATGACATCCTAACCATGCAATGTTTGAGGATTGGAACTAATGCATAAAAACTGGGTGATAAAGGGATATGATCTAACTGTTACTTGCCTTGCTGACGATCTGCGAAACCTAGGGACTCCAAATAACACGCTTCGCACTACGGGAATTCTATCGCAAACAAACAGTAGCATACATAATCAATCAAGTGAAGAAGCACGGGTAAAACTCAAATAAGAGGATCTACCAGAAAGTTCAACTTAAGAACTCCGGTTAGCAAAAAGAATCAAATCAAACGGAGCAACGAAACTCAAACGGCGAAAGAAACAAGATCCGTTTACTAATATGGACCTAGGTCAAATTTTACAGTAGCAAAAGCTTGTTCAAGTTGATTAAACAGGAAGAGGGTCTCGAGGCGAAGATCTAGGCGCTTGAATCACCTGATTCTGACAAACAAGCGAAAAGATAAACTAGAACGAAGACCGGATTAGAAATCGTGATCAGAAATAATCGCGGAAAAATCCGATAAAAGAAAACTGACGAACAGGCTAACGAATGAGCGTTCGTTGTCTATAACTAACGAGCGAAAACCATTCATTGAAACGAACGTATGGACGAACATCCGCTAAAGAGAAGAACCAGAAAAAAAATGAACTAGGGTTTTTCTTAAAAAAACCGAATCATTTTTTTAAAACCGGCGGCGAACGGCTACCTTGTCAGTCCGGCGCGACGCGGGAGCGGCGGCGGCGAGGCGCGGGCGGGCTGCGAGGTGGGTGGTTGCGGGGGGGGGGGGGCTGGGTATTTAAAGGAGGGGGCTGACTTGGGGAGGGGGCAAGGGCGGCGGGGGAGGCGGAGTCCGGCTCGGACTCCTACAAGGCGGCGGCACGGCCAGTATCCTGGAGGGAGACGGCGCGCGGGAGGGAGTGGGCTGGCCCGGCTTGGGTTTCGGCCCAGTCGGCGCCCGGGGATCTTTTTTTAACAATTCCGCCGAACAGAAAAAATCCTAGAAAATAAAATAAAAATCTAAAAATGCCAAAACAAATTTTCGCTATCTAAATAAAATATTTAGAACGAGATGAACATTTTATGGGCCCTAAAATGCAAATTTGAAAAACATCCCATTTTTTAATGCAAATAAAATTGCAATAAAATCCAAATAAAAACAAATATTTGATTTTAATATTTTTCCTCCCATATTTCACTTATTTTGGAGAAGTCATATTATCTCCTCTCATATATTTTAATATGAAATATTTTCAGAGAGAAAAATAATTAAAACCAAAAATCCTCGTTCCAAAATTTGATAAAAATCAAATTTGAAAACCGGGGAAATCCCCAACTCTCTCCGAGGGTCCTTGAGTTGCTTAGGATTTTGAGGATCGCGAGACGAAATGCAATAAAATATGATATGCAAGAATGATCTATGTATAACATTCCAAATTGAAAATTTGGGATGTTACACATGTATTCCCAAACCACCAGAAGCATCCATGAAAACACTTTTCCACCGCTTCAACCTTCTGTTCCTATGAGATCCTATCTAGGGGCATTCTCTGGCATCCTGCCAAAGGGGGATTCGATCATGGAGGGCATCTACATCAACTCTATTGCCCTTTCGATGAGGGGTGAGTAGTTTACCATAGACCTACGGGTCCATAGCTAGTAGCTAGATGGCTTCTTCTCTCTCTTTGATTCTCAATACCATGTTCTCCTCGATGTTCTTGGAGATTTATCCGATGTAATCTTCTTTCGCGGTGTGTTTATCGAGATCTGATGAATTGTAGATTTATGATCAGCTTATCTATGAATATTATTTGAATATTCTCTGAGTTCTTATATGCATGATTTGATATCTTTGTATTTCTCTACGAATTATCGGTTTAGTTTGGCCAACTAGATTGTTTTTTCTTGCAATGGGAGAGGTGCTTAGCTTTCGGTTCAATGTTGCGTGATTTCACCCAGTGACAAAGTAGGGGCAGCGGGACATGTATTGAATTGTTGCCATCAAGGATAAAAAGATGGGATTTACATCATATTGCATGGGTTTATTCCTCTACATCATGTCATCTTACTTAAGGCATTACTCCATTCTTTATGAACTTAATAATCTAGATGCATGCTGGATAGCGGTCGATGTGTGGAGTAATAGTAGTTGATGCAGGCAAGAGTCGGTCTTCTTGACACGGATGTGATGCCTATATAACATAATCATTGCCTTGGATATTGTCATAACTTTGCGCTTTTCTATCGATTGCTCGACAGTAATTTGTTGACCCATCGTATTATTTGCCTTCATGAGAGAAGCCTCTAGTGAAACCAATGGCCCTGGGTCTATTTTGCATCATATTAGTGTAGCGACCTGACCCGAATGGATCAAGTCTCTATGCTTAAGTGTCATCCCTGGATCGGTATGCTGACACACACAGTACTCGAGGATTTATAGCAGAGGTAAATCACATGTAAAAGTAACGTAAATACTATTACCTCAAATCCAAAATAGCGGAAGCAACAAGGTTGTGGATTCCCATCAACACCAACGGCAAAGTTGAGTGTAGAAATCGTAACCCTAACGTATCACTTACTCGTCGTAAGAAACCTGCAACATGAGACGTTGCAGCCCGAAACGGGTCAGTACATTGAATGTACTGGCAAATTCACACCATAGAGAATGATGAATAAATACTATCACTACATGCATATTTGGCTGGTGGAAAAGCTCTATGGTTATAAGGTTTTTGCGTAAAGCCAATTTTTTCCTACTACAAAGGAATAAATTTATTTAACTATCATGGTGGTTGTTGAACATTGAGAATGGTTGACAGCATTCTCAATCCCAATTAAGTAACATCATTAAAACCCAAGAATATTTATTTAAAGTAACGTGATGAGATCAACAGGATAATCCAAGAACTAGATACTCAAGATGTCCATAACCGGGGACACGGCTAACCATGATTAGTTTGTTACACTCTGCAGAGGTTTGCGCACTTTTCCCCACAAGACTCGATCGCCTCCGTTTGTTTTCTCGCACTACATGGTGTTTGAGAAGACGGATGACCGAGACATAGTCTTTCAGAAGCGCTAGCACCTTATGATCGGGTAGACCGTACCACCTACATCCCCTAAATATGCTGGTCTACCACTGTAAGAGTTCGCACAACTTAGTCAACTATGCCAGAGCCCATAATGGCTTGTGGCTGCACACGGAAGTTTCTAGTATGAATAATCTCATGATCCCTTTGAGCCTGGGTGGCGGTCCAAAATAAAACAGGCAAGTCCTGGAAACCCCAGGTGCCTCAATCCACCCAGATGTGTGTTTAATTTGCCACCTTAAGAAAACCATTAATTAACAATCTCACATCTGTCATGGATATCACTCACCCAATCCACGTCTACTAGCATAGCATGGCATAATAAGCAAACGTAGAAGTAACTCCCAAAGGTTTGATAGTAAACAAGTAATAGGTACTACCTCATCTACTTCCCATCCCACAATTTAATTAGATCCTAATCATGCAATGTGGGAGGATTGATCTAATGCAATAAAACTGGGTTGTAGAAAAAGGTATGATCAAAGTGTTACTTGCCTGCAATGTTGATGAAGATGATTCGCACTCAAAAATCTTGATAGCTCTACTCGTCACACTCCGGTCAATCTATCGTAATCAAGCAATAGTAACCACACATAAGCAATCACTCAAAAGACCAGAAAGATCGAAGAAGTCGATTCGGAAAACATCAAAACCAAGCAAATAACTCTTGTAACATAAAAAATTTTCTAACAGTACCAAAATTATGTGAATTTGGCCTTATTAGAAGGTTTAGGTCAAGAGCTTCGATTTGCAAAAAGAATCAACTCAAACGGAGCTACGGAACTCAAGTTATGATCAAACGAAGTTTGAATTCAAATCTGATCTAATTCAAATTTTAAACTTTTCAAAAACATGTTTGAGTTGGATTAATGGAAAGAGGAGATCGTAACGAAGACGTGGGCGTTGGTTTCGCTGGATTTGGACTAACGAGTAAAAAGTTATGCTTGTTTGAAGAACAGGGACTATTCTGTAAATAAAGTATTCACATCTAGGTCCCTGGCCGAAAACTAAAAGAAAAGAAAAAGACTAAAAAGCGAATGTTCGTTACAGAGCCCTACTGAACGAAATCGTTCACTACAGAGAACTAACGGACGAACGATCTCTGGTTAACTTAACCTAAAACAATAAACCGTACAAAAGAGAAAAAAAACCGAAGAGAAAACCGGGTCGGGTTTTTATTGGTTATACCGGTTCGAGGAAAATTAACCGGAGGCGGCGGAGGTTAACTCCGGCGAGTGTCGCGGCGGCTTCGGCGAAGTGATGCGGCACCGGTGGCGGCACTGCCAGGCGGCGGAGCTTGCAGCGGCGGCGGCGGCGTTAGCGGCGCGGCAGCGGGCGGAGGTGCGGTGGCGGCGCGAGGCGAGAGGCGGCGGAGCTGCGGTGCGGCAATGGCGAGATCCGGCGGCGGCGGCGGCTCTGCGGAGCTGCGGCGGCGGGGAAAAGAAGGGAAACGGGGCCCGGGGCTCCGGTATTTAAGGAGGGAGAGGAGAGGCGGCGACTTGCAGAAGGGGCAAGGCGCGGGCGGCGACCGAGTCGGCCACGGCGGCGATGGCGTGCGCCGGCCGGATTCCCGAGCGGAGTCCGCTCGAGGACGGGGCGAGGAGGTGGGCCGGCTGGGCTGGCTGGCTGGGCCGCGGCCCAGTTCGATCCAAAAGAGAAGGAAGTTTTTTTTTAAACTTTTTTTTTCAGAGAACTAAAAATATAATATAGGCATATAATATATCAAAATTTTCAGAAAAAGATTTTCTACAACATGGACATTTTTATAAATTCAAATAAAATCCAGAAAAATTCAAATAATTCAAAGAGTGCTTCCGCTCTAATAAAATCTAGTAAAAATCATTTTAAAAATACCAAAATGATTTCAAATTAATTTTTCTCCAATTTTCTGTTGTAGGGAATCATGTTACCCTAATTTCTATATATTTTATTTGTGGAGAAAAATAATTTGAATAAAACTCAAAAAACTCCAAATTGAAAATAAATTCAAAAGAACTTTGAATTTAATTCTTTGAAACTCCCAACTCATATTTCATATAATTTGAAGAAGTCATTTTATCTTCTCTCGTGAAAATCATTGAGTTGCTTAAAGTTTCTGAATTGGAAATATTTTCCAAATGAAATTCAAATATTTTCAAATACCCTTTCATTTAATTTAAATGGAAGAAGTCATATCATCTTCTCTCGAGGGTTTTGTATTTGAAAAGGATTTGAATTCACGGAGATCAAAAAGCAAATATGAAAGTTTGGGAAAGTCCTTTTATTCCCTCTCATTTAACTTTCGAAAGTTTCGAATTCACTCACTTTCAGACAATCAATCAAACAATTCAAATCTATCTATTTATTATAACATTCCAAAATTTAGAATTTTGGGATGTTACAAACCTACCACCCTTAAAATGAATCTCGTCCTCGAGATTCGGAGAGGCTAGCAAGAAAAGGTTAGGGTTTGGGGGTCTCCTCAAAATCCATCGATCATCATAGGGGTCTGGGGTGCTACCACCCTTAGAAGCATGGTTACTGTTCCATCAAAACTCATATACTCCATCCTTATTCTTGACAGTGTCGGTCTTCTCAGATCCTCGAGAAAATTTCTCCTCTAAGCTCTTCCGGTAACGGCATAACTTTTTCCTCAATTCTTTTGTCCTTTCCTCTTGGTAAGGTTATTCCGAGATTTGGTCTTCTTAGCTGACGGGTCTGGCGCCACTACTAAACAACTATCGATATCTCATGGTGGTCAACCATTTATGGTTTCTCCTGCAGGAAATGGGTCTGGGTTGATCCTCACCGTATAACCTACGGTTGGCAACAACTGCCGTGTACAAGGGAAAAAAATACTTATACCATTCTAAGGTTTAAACAGAGTTTTGATCGTTATCTCTCTACTATAGGTAAGTCACTCAGATTTACCATCCCATATATCAAGGCGAACAATAAGAGTAAGTCGGTATGGTGATCAATCCATCCCGCACCCAAATCATTACCTTGTATACGGTTTAGCGAATCTCGCATTCTAACACTCGGTCATCCTCACAAGCATTGCAGAATTTCTCTTGTCGACGAACCAAGTTCGGATATATCCATAGAGCCAAACAAACATCTATCGTTCCTTCACAACTCTCAGGTTTTGCGTTACTCCTATAAGATCGTCTATCGATAAGGGCATATCCACTTCCAGGGTTTTTCCTTTAGCAAGAGTGTGCTTGCTTCTTGGCAGGTCCTGGGGCCTGTGGGTTATGGCCCATCTCATCACTTGTAGTCCTTGAACTTATCATCGGGCAACTGATCATTATTCCAACTTCCAACTTCCTAGTATTCTTAAATCCATCCAATTGTACTATCTTCCTTCCTTCTATTGGCACCAAACTAGGACATGATTACTCAGACTCATCATGGAGTTTCCATTGATCCATATTTCCGACATCATACCTCCTTTATATCCAATAGTAATTCATCTCTTCATCCTCGTGGGATATCCCTCATATCGAGATAAAAACTTATACTTATGACGTCCATATTCCACTTCGTGGAACATCATTATCCTTTCCGCGGTCAAGTGTCCTTACAGGGGAATATTGGCCATCTCTGCATGGCACTTCTTCAACTGGGAAACGTGAAACACATCCTGAACTCCTGACAGTCCTTCGGATAACTCCAACTTGTAGGCCACTTCTCTCATACGCTCCAAAACTCGGTATGGTCCTACAAATCTCGGGGCTAACTTTACCTTAACTCCAATTCGTTTAACTCCTCGCAGCGGGAACACATGAAGACATGCTCTGTCTCCAATTTCATAGACTACCTCCTTGAGTTTTTGAGTCTACATAACTCTTCTGCCTGGACTGAGCTACCTTCAGTCTATCCCGAATCAACTTAACATTCTCTTCTGACTCCTTTGATCACCTTTGGTCCAAACAACTGTCGGTCTCCAACTTCATCCCACATACTCTTGGGGCATCACACATATCGAGACAAAACTCGTATTCATTTTGTCCGAAGTCCATTACAGGGTACTACCACCCTTAAAATGCACAAATCTTCCATAGACCATATTTCTTTTATCCTCAAAATGGTCAAAATCCTTCTTCATAGAGTAACAACTCATAAAATCCATATCAGTACCAACGATGCTTCTCAAATGTTTACAATCTCTCGCTTCTCCATTACATGTCTCAACTCAACACCTCAATATAAAAGAAAAATGTTCTCACTTCTACTACTCCATTTCTTTTGTTGCAAACTCAACTATCTAGCACAAGTCTCCTTCTCCTTAGGGCATTCTCTGGCAAAGTGCCCTGCTTCATTACAACGAAAACATATTACTTCCGACAAGTCTCAAGGTTTCCTTTTTGGGCAACTGTTGAGGTAGTGCCCTGACTCCTTGCACCTGTAACATGTGATACGACTCGGGTTCTTCCTGGAATCCAATCCGCTTCTCTTCCTGGACCTTTCCATGCCATTCATGGCTTCTATTTCCTGTGGGTCATATTCTACTTCCCCTGTCGGGAATTCTACTAGATCCCCATTCAAACAATTTTGGGAGATGTGTCCTTCTTCTCCACATGAATAACATGACTTAGTGCAGGGTTTACTCGGGTCTTCTTGAGGTGTGTCCTCCATCTCTTCCTTCATCACAAATTCTTCTAAAATTTCCATGAGGGCTCCTTTCATTACTTCTTTCTTCTGCTGGATGGTTCATTGTACCATGGGGTAAATGTGACACTGAGCAGGATAGTGGGTAGTCCCTTCACACAAGAAACAAGTAATCTGCCTAATTGGGCATTCTTCAACTGGGTGACTTCCTTCACCATTAGGGAACTCATCCTTGTGTTCTTTATGGGTGTGTCCGATTTCTCCACAAATCTTGCATGCACAAGGTTTCTTCATATCCTTTTCATAAGGCTTCAACTTCTGGGACACAAACCGAGACTTTGGCAAAGTCAACTTAAATTCTTTCCAAGTGGTTACTCCTTGCCATCCATTCATGGTTTGGTATATCCTCCACCAAGTAGCAACACCTCTTTCAAAGCACTAAAGAGCATGCTGGGTCATATCCTTTTCGACTATAGGGTTGTTCTCCATATGATCCTCCATGTCCTGAATCCATCGGTCTGTCTCCAATTGACTCATTGGTCCCGAAAATACAAGCTCATCTCCATTCATCCTCTATTGGGTCCATGGGTTTTGGGGTGAGATAAGAGAGATAGAGAGGGATACACACAATACAAACAATGGTTTTTTTGAAAAGACAGATTTTATTTGTGGCTATCAAAAAAAAACATCAAACAAATGACAGCTCACAAACGTCGCATCTAACGTAGGGTATATAATAGGGGTTTGGTCTTCTAAAGGTCAATAAATCTTCAACGTCACCACACTCTTCCAGTCTTGTTCATGCCTCCAATGGCTTCTTGTGATCATGCTTATCTTTCTCAAGTTCTTTTGCTAGATCAACTCTGTTGACGCGAAGTCTCTCGTGACGTCCTTTAATATTCCGGAGTTGCGTTCCAAACTTCTGGTTTCAACATCCTTCACATGAACCATGGTCATACTGTCCTTCAGTTCCTGACAATTCTCCGGTATCTTGAGGTTGTAGCTCCTCCAGCTTGGCTACTCTCATCTTCAGGATCCTGAGTTCCTCATGAAATACTTCCTTGTCTAATACGACTTCCTGGAGCTCCATTTTAACTTCTTGATGTACTACTCCAGACCCTGGTGATATACCGGCTAGGGCTAAAACTTCATCTTATTCTAGGTGCTCGATCATCCTTCTTCCATCAAATCCATTCTGAAGACTTGCATCCTTAACTCAGCATGGTGACAATAGCATTAGCGGGTGATGACATCACGGATAACCGTGTTTCTGCCCTTGTCATTGCCATGAGCTATCTTCCATAATTGATATCCCCTGCCTTAGGGTTTTCTTTGACAAAACTTCGAGTTCTCATGCTCCTTGTTTCAGTCTTTCTCCAATACACCTTGATCTCGGGTATTGACAACTTCCATAATCTATTAAGTTCCATCAGGGTAGCCTTCCTAGGTCATACAAATCTGGAAATTCTACAGAGCCTCCAATTCTCCTAGTCTTCAGAGTCTTCAACAACTGTAGTTTCCATTATCATAATGTATGGTAAAATCCTCTTCATTCCGAATGGTCTTACTTGTCTGATATCCTGTACTTCTTGGAGTGGTCTCATCAGTGGAATCCTTCGTGTGGTCAAAAGGGAAAAGGGGGTATGGTCTAAAAAGAATTTTTGAATAAGCTCAGAAGAGAAGAGAGGTAAAAGGTCTTTTTGAAAGGGAAAGTTGTAGAGAAAAATCTTTGCTATGGGCTTGCCAGTTTCTAGGGTCACGTCCTACAGTCAACATGTGCTCTGATACCATCTCTGTAGCGACCTGACCCGAATGGATCAAGTCTCTGTGCTTAAGTGTCATCCCTGGATCGGTATGCTGACACGCACAGTACTCGAGGATTTATAGCAGAGGTAAATCACATGTAAAAGTAACGTAAATACTATTACCTCAAATCCAAAATAGCGGAAGCAACAAGGTTGTGGATTCCCATCAACACCAACGGCAAAGTTGAGTGTAGAAATCATAACCCTAACGTATCACTTACTCGTCGTAAGAAACCTGCAACATGAGACGTTGCAGCCCGAAACGGGTCAGTACATTGAATGTACTGGCAAATTCACACCATAGAGAATGATGAATAAAGACTATCACTGCATGCATATTTGGCTGGTGGAAAAGCTCTATGGTTATAAGGTTTTTGCGTAAAGCCAATTTTTCCCTACTACAAAGGAATACATTTATTTAACTATCATGGTGGTTGTTGAACATTGAGAATGGTTGACAGCATTCTCAATCCCAATTAAGTAACATCATTAAAACCCAACAATATTTATTTAAAGTAACGTGATGAGATCAACAGGATAATCCAAGAACTAGATACTCAAGATGTCCATAACCGGGGACACGGCTAACCATGATTAGTTTGTTACACTCTGCAGAGGTTTGCGCACTTTTCCCCACAAGACTCGATCGCCTCCGTTTGTTTTCTCGCACTACATGGTGTTTGAGAAGACGGATAACCGATACATAGTCTTTCAGAAGCGCTAGCACCTTACGATCGGGTAGACCGTACCACCTACATCCCCTACATATGCTGGTCTACCACTGTAAGAGTTCGCACAACTTAGTTAACTATGCCAGAGCCCATAATGGCTTGTGGCTGCACATGGAAGTTTCTAGTATGAATAATCTCATGATCCCTTTGAGCCTGGGTGGCGGTCCAAAATAAAACAGGCAAGTCCTGGAAACCCCAGGTGCCTCAATCCACCCAGATGTGTGTTTAAGTTGCCACCTTAAGTAAACCATTAATTAACAATCTCACATCTGTCATGGATATCACTCACCCAATCCACGTCTACTAGCATAGCATGGCATAATAAGCAAACGTAGAAGTAACTCCCAAAGGTTTGACAGTAAACAGGTAATAGGTACTACCTCATCTACTTCCCATCCCACAATTTAATTAGATCCTAATCATGCAATGTGAGAGGATTGATCTAATGCAATAAAACTGGGTTGTATAAAAAGGTATGATCAAAGTGTTACTTGCCTACAATGTTGATGAAGATGATTCGCACTCAAAAATCTTGATAGCTCTACTCGTCACACTCCGGTCAATCTATCGTAATCAAGCAATAGTAACCACACATAAGCAATCACTCAAAAGACCAGAAAGATCGAAGAAGTCGATTCGGAAAACATCAAAACCAAGCAAATAACTCTTGAAACATAAAACAATTTCTAACAGTACCAAAATTATGTGAATTTGGCCTTATTAGAAGGTTTAGGTCAAGAGCTTCGATTTGCAAAAACAATCAACTCAAACGGAGCTACGAAACTCAAGTTATGACCAAACGAAGTTTGAATTCAAATCTGATCTAATTCAAATTTTAAACTTTTCAAAAACATGTTTAAGTTGGATTAATGGATAGAGGAGATCGTAACGAAGACGTGGGCGTTGGTTTCGCTGGATTTGGACTAACGAGTAAAAAGTTATGCTTGTTTGAAGAACAGGGACTATTCTGTAAATAAAGTATTCACATCTAGGTCCCTGGCCGAAAACTAAAAGAAAAGAAAAAGACTAAAAAGCTAACGTTCGTTACAGAGCCCTACTGAACAAAATCGTTCACTACAGAGAACTAACGGACGAACGATCTCTGGTTAACTTAACCTAAAACAATAAACCGTATAAAAGAGAAAAAAAACCAAAGAGAAAACCGGGTCGGGTTTTTATTGGTTATACCGGTTCGAGGAAAATTAACCGGAGGCGGCGGCGGTTAACTCCGGCGAGTGTCGCGGCGGCTCCGGCGAAGTGATGCGGTAGCGGTGGCGGCACTGCCAGGCGGCGGAGCTTGCAGCGGCGGCGGCGGCGTTAGCGGCGCGGCAGCGGGCGGAGGTGCGGTGGCGGCGCGAGGCGAGAGGCAGCGGAGCTGCGGTGCAGCAATGGCGAGATCCGGCGGCGGCGGCGGCTCTGCGGAGCTGCGGCGGCGGGGAAAAGAAGGGAAACGGGGCCCGGGGCTCCGGTATTTAAGGAGGGAGAGGAGAGGCGGCGACTTGCAGAAGGGGCAAGGCGCGGGCGGCGACCGAGTCGGCCACGGCGGCGATGGCGTGCGCCGGCCGGATTCTCGAGCGGAGTCCGCTCGAGGACGGGGCGAGGAGGTGGGCCGGCTGGGCTGGCTGGCTGGGCCGCGACCCAGTTCGGTCCAAAGAGAAGGAAGTTTTTTTTAAACTTTTTTTTCAGAGAACTAAAAATATAATATAGGCATATAATATATCAAAATTTTCAGAAAAAGATTTTCTACAACATGGACATTTTTATAAATTCAAATAAAATCCAGAAAAATTCAAATAATTCAAAGAGTGCTTTTGCTCTAATAAAATCCAGTAAAAATCATTTTAAAAATACCAAAATGATTTCAAATTAATTTTTCTCCAATTTTCTGTTGTAGGGAATCATGTTACCCTAATTTCCATATATTTTATTTTTGGAGAAAAATAATTTGAATAAAACTCAAAAAACTCCAAATTGAAAATAAATTCAAAAGAACTTTGAATTTAATTCTTTGAAACTCCCAACTCATATTTCATATAATTTGAAGAAGTCATTTTATCTTCTCTCGTGAAAATCATTGAGTTGCTTAAAGTTTCTGAATTGGAAATATTTTCCAAATGAAATTCAAATATTTTCAAATACCCTTTCATTTAATTTAAATGGAAGAAGTCATATCATCTTCTCTCGAGGGTTTTGTATTTGAAAAGGATTTGCATTCACGGAGATCAGAAAGCAAATATGAAAGTTTGGGAAAGTCCTTTTATTCCCTCTCATTTAACTTTCGAAAGTTTCGAATTCACTCACTTTCAGACAATCAATCAAACAATTCAAATCTATCTATTTATTATAACATTCCAAAATTTAGAATTTTGGGATGTTAGAATTAGTTTCCAATCTACTATTTTGCAATCTTTTACTTTTGGATCTATAAATCAAAAACCAAAAAATATTTTATCTTTTATTTATCTATCTGTATCACATCTCACCTTTGCAAGTGGCCGTGAAGGGATTGACAACCCCTTTATCGTGTTGGGTGCAAGTTTGTGCAGGTATTGGTGATCTGCGCGTTCTTCTCCTACTGGATTGATACCTTGGTTCTTAGCTGAGGGAAATACTTGTCTCTACTTTCCTGCATCACCCTTTCCACTTCAAGGGAAAAACCAACACAAGCTCAAGAAGTAGCAGGAATAATTTCTGGCGCCGTTGCCGGGGAGATCTATGCCAAGTCAAGATCTACATCAAGCCTACCAAGTACCCACCATAAACTCTCATCTCTTGCATTACATTATTCTCCATTTGCCTCTCGTTTTCCTCTACCCCACTCCTAAAATGGTTTTCGAAAAGATTTTATTTTTATTCGCCTTTCTTCCATTCATCTTTTTCGTTTGGTTTCGGTTTGCTTGTTTGCTAGATCGATTTGTTGCCATCATGTCTGAATCTGGGGGGGGGGGGTTATTGTTGAAAAGGATAGTAGTAATAAAGAGTAAAACCTGTATAATTTTGCTAATATAGATCCTCATGAAGAATCTACTATCTTGCACACTAAAAAACTTCGCATCGGTAGCGGCAATATTATTGGAAAAGGGGTTATTCAAGATTTCTTTACTTATGCCGGTGTGCTACCCACGTTAGGTGGATCTATTCTCCATAAAACTAATAGTCTCGTGGATACTATAACTTTTCTCATAATGGAACTTGAAAGACAATTTGTTCATTTGCATCTGTGCATACAAAGGATTTTTCTAGAGATCTCTAATATTAAGCATTCTTCTGTTAAATGCGCCGCTACCATATTTCTAGCTCATGAGTTTAGATTCATTATGAAAGAAGCTAGTGAAATTTTTGGGCATTATAAAATAGATGGTGGTCGTCCTCCCATAGAGGGGATTCTCTTTAATCAAGAAGAAATAATGCGTTTACGATCTCTCAATCATGTTGCTTATAATGAAAATTGAAGAAAAAGGGTCCCTACCTGTTGGGGACATGACTATTGGGTATGAACCGCCCGGGAGGGGCCGGGTCATACCACTGGTGGTTTACCAATGAAGATGGCGGATCATATGAGCCCATTGATGGTCCAAGGCCCAAAAGAGACTTAAGGCCCGGAGGATGAACCGCCATGTATGTATGACTTGTGTTGTAAGATATGTGTAGTTAGTCACCGAGCCGGACACGTTGTGTATGAGCCGGCCGGGACTCTGTGAACCGCCGAGCATCAACCTGTGTATATAAAGGGACGAACCAGCGGTGGCTTAGGGCAAGAAACAAGAGATCGAGAACTAGGTCAAGCGTTTTCGCTCCCTGGTGATCGAAACCCTAGCAATACATTCCCAAACTAGAGTAGGCCTTTACCTTCATCGTAAGGGGCCGAACCAGTATAAACTCTCAGTGTTCTTTGTCCCGTTTAACCCCTTTAAGCTAACCTAGCTGTGATGGCCCTATGACTAAGTCCTTCTGCTAGGACATCTGCCATGACAATTCCATGATAGTTAGCACCCATTGTGGGGCCAGTGCACGGTGGTTTCGAGTTCTTACAGGGCAATTTCAAAGGGATCAAGGGATACGATGTGGGCCGGATGACCAAGAGTCATCGTGGAAAGCTCTACATCGACGATACAGGCTCGGGCCCCGAGGCCGGCTCAATCGAGTACGGGTACCGGGTCCCCTTTGGCGGAATCCATGTCTTCATCAGCAAGATCGGCGAACCGAGCCCTGAGCCGGACATCTGCACCGACATCGTCAAGACGGCTCAGCGTGCACGACCCGCCCAACCCACCATGAGGCGTGCCTTCATTGGTTTCATCCATGGGGCGGAAGTTGAAGAAGGATACGTGTCTGGTGGTGAGACGGCCATCTACTCTGATGGTGAGTTGTCCACAGGCGAGACTAATTCATTGTATCAATTGCAAGACGGCCGGCTTGGGGGTTGTTCCAATGGTGACAGTATTCTGGACCCCTATGAGCCGCCGAATAGGGTCACGATCTTCATGGCCAGTACACAACCGGTGCTTGGTTCAACAACCGCCGCGGCTATGACCTCCAGTTCAATGGCTGCATCGGCAGTGGTGCTAGCGGTTCCGCACGCCCACCGGCTCAAGTTCTCACAGAGTTATTGGAGGCTCTGGCAATTCTGATGGGGGTGTGGAGGTAACCCCGGACAAACAGGAACAACACAAGGTGGATCTGGCAAAGTTGGGAGATGAGATAGCTCAAGCCAAGGAAGAGCTGGCGGCTGAGAACGATAGGATGGCTACAGAGCGGGCTGTTTTAGATGCTCAGGCACAGCGGATCCAAGCGGATTCCTTCCAGCTTACGTTAGATCAGAACGCTTCAAATGAGGTTGTGAGGAGGAGGAGGCACCAGAGTCATCTACCCCCTGTTTATGAGCCGAGGAACCTCTTCAACACGCCTGGAGTAGGGACCAATGACCCGCCGATGGTGAACTGGGTGGTCGAAGCACCTGGGACTGGAGCGCCGGTTCAGCCACGGGCAATGGAACTGCCACGTTTGAGTGATACTCCACCTCAGTATGTACTGACACCTCCGGGTCATTATTCTAACCCGTTGGACAATATGATTGCTGCGGCAACACGATTGGCAGCTCTACCGATTTAACGCGAGTCTCCAACAGCGATAGAGACACTGAGGGCCAGAGAACTTCTTCAGACAGTCGTGGCTCATTAGGCGGCTTATTCTCATAGTCTTGAGCGGATTCACTCAACCCCTTGTCCAAGCCGGAGTTACATCAGGCACATTGACTCACCGGTGGTCTCAAGCAGTGAACAGTGTCGTAACCAGCCTCGTGGGTATGACCCGGTGCATAGTGGTGCCAATGCTCAGGCTTTGGTGGATCAGGGTAGAGCGCATCAGGAGGCCGAGCTGGCGGCTCAGCAAGCGGCTCATCAACACTCTCCGGTTTATTCGTTAGCTTCGGTGGAGGCAGGCATGACCTCTAGAACCTTGGGTGTGCCATGGTTTAGTACCGGCTCTGCGTAACTAGCATTTACCCAAGGATTTCAAGGGTCCTCGCAAGGTGCCTAATTACACAGCAGATCAACCCCCTGAAGCTTGGATTGAAAGTTATGAGATGGCCACGGAGATGTTGGATGTTAGTGATGCCGCATGTGCTAAGTATTTCACCATGATGTTGGATGGGCCGACTCGCACTTGGTTGAAAGGAATGCCCGCCAACTCCATTGGGTCATGGACAGAGCTGAAGGCCCGCTTTATCCAAAATTTCAAAGACACATGCAAGCAGCCTATGTCAATCCTGGATTTGTATTCTTGTGTCCAAGGTGAGGGCGAGTCAACAACCCACTGGGTGCACTGGATCTCAACTATTATACACTCGTCAGACAGCATAAACGTCGGCTCAACGGTTTTGGTGTTGGAGAAAAATTGACGTTTCCTCCCCCTCAAGTCGAAGCTTGGACGGCTTAAGCGCCAATGCAATGACATGGGGGAGCTCATGGCGGCTCTTGTCAAATATGACGACTCTGATAGTACCAAAGACCCTGAATTTGATGAAGAGAAGGCCGATAAGGGGAAGAAGAGTGGTAATACAAAGGGGCAGTAGTATAATATGGCAAGCCATGGTGGTAATGGTAAGCGTAAGGCCGATGGCAATTTAGACTTTGTGGCTAACACCACTGCGCAGAATAAGAACCAGCGTCGCAAAGGAAGGCCGGCCCAGCCTGGAGGATCGAAATTCGACCTTGAAGCGGTGATGAATCAGCCTTGTCTGAGGCACGGTACACGCGAGAAGCGGGCCACTCATCTATGGAAGGATTGCTTTATCATGAAGGAGTTGAAGGCTTCCAATCTTTTTCAGAACAACCATGGCCCGAACGGCGGTTCAGGATCCGGCTATCATGGACCGGGCTTTGGTGGTGGTGGTTCAAACTCTGGATTACAGGGCCAAGGCAATCAAGGTGGCTTTAATCAGTAGTCTGGTCAAGGGAATCAGTAGCAGTCTGTGAAGGAAATATGCCCTAGAGGCAATAATAAAGTTGTTATTTATATTTTCTTATATCATGATAAATGTTTATTATTCATGCTAGAATTGTATTAACCGGAAACTTAGTACATGTGTGAATACATAGACAAACAGAGTGTCACTAGTTTGCCTCTACTTAACTAGCTCGTTGAATCAATGATGGTTATGTTTCCTAACCATAGACATGAGTTGTCATTTGATTAACGGGATCACATCATTAGAGAATGATGTGATTGACTTGACCCATCCGTTAGCTTAGCACGACGATCGTTTAGTTTGTTGCTATTGCTTTCTCCATAACTTATACATGTTCCTATGACTATGAGATCATGCAACTCCCGAATACCGGAGGAACACTTTGTGTGCTACCAAACGTCACAACGTAACAGGGTGATTATAAAGGTGCTCTACAGGGTTCTCCGATGGTGTTTGTTGAGTTGGCATAGATCAAGATTAGGATTTGTCACTCCGATTGTCAAAGAGGTATCTCTGGGCCCTCTCGGTAATGTACATCACTATAAGCCTTGCAAGCAATGTAGCTAATGAGTTAGTTACGGATGTAGCATTACGGAACGAGTAAAGGGACTTGCCGGTAATGAGATTGAACTAGGTATTGAGATACCGACAATCGAATCTCGGGCAAGTAACATACCGATGGAAAAGGGAACAACATATATCATTATGCGGTTTGACCAATAAAGATCTTCGTAGAATATGTAGGAACCAATATGAGCATCCAGGTTCCGCTATTGGTTATTTACCAGAGACATGTCTCGGTCATGTCTACATAGTTCTCGAACCCGTAGGTTCCGCACGCTTAATGTTTGGTGACGATCGGTATTACGAGTTTATGTGTTCTGATGTACCGAAGGTAGTTCGGAGTCCCGGATTTGATCACTGACATAATGAGGAGTCTCAAAATGATCGAGGCATATATTTTGGAAGCCTATGTTTGGACATAGAAATGGTTCCGGATGAGTTCGGGCATTTTCCAGAGTACCGGGAGGTTACCGGAACCCCCCGGGAGTATATGGGCCTTCTTGGGCCTTAGTGGAAAAGAGGAGAGTGAAGGAAAAGGTGGGAAGCACGCCCCCTAGCACAATTCGAATTGGGAGGGGGCCGCCCCCCTTTCCTTTCTCCAATCCTCCCCTTCCTTCTCTCCTACTCCTACTACATGGAAGGGGGGAATCCTACTCCCGGTGGTAGTAGGACTCCCCTAGGGCGCGCCATATAGAGGGTTGGTCCCTCCCCTCCTCCACTCCTTTATATACGGGGGAGGGGGCACCCCATAGACACACAAGTTGATCATTGATTTTTTAGCCATGTGCGGTGCCCCCCTCCACCATAATCCACCTCGGTTATATCATAGCGGTGCTTCGGTGAAGCCCTGTTCCGGTAGCAACATCATCACCGTCCTCACGTTGTCATGCTGACAAAGCTCTCCCTCGAAGCTCTACCGGATCGTGAGTTCGTGGGACGTCACCGAGCCGAACGTGTGCAGATCGCGGAGGTGCCGTACCTTCGGTGCTAGATCGGTCGATCGTGAAGACGTGCGACTACATAAACCGTGTTGTCATAATGCTTCCGCTTACGGTCTATGAGGGTACGTAGACAATAGTCTCCCCTCTTGTTGCTATGCATCACCATGATCTTGCGTGTGCGTAGGATTTTTTTTTGAAATTACTGCGTTCCCCAACAGTGGCATCCAAGCCAGGTCTGTGCGTAGATGTTATATGCACGAGTAGAACACAAAGGAGTTGTGGGCGCAGGTATATACATATTGCTTGCCGTCACTAATTGATTCTTGATCCAGTGGCGTTGTTGGATGAAGCGGCCCAGACCAGCATTACGCGTACGCTTACGCGAGACTGGTTCTATCGACGTGCTTCACACACAGGTGGCTAGTGGGTGTCTGTTTCTCCAGCTTTAGTTGAATTGGATTCAATGAACATGGTTCTTTCTGAAGATCAAAAAGCAATCACTATACCGCGTTGTGGTTTTTGATGCGTAGGTAAGAACGGTTCTTGCTCAGCCCGTAGCAGCCACGTAAAACTTGCAACAACAAAGTAAAGGACGTCTAACTTGTTTTTGCAGGGCATGTTGTGATGTGATATGGTCAAGAGATGATGCTAAATTTTATTGTATGAGATGATCATGTTTTGTAACACAGTTATCGGCAACTGGCAGGAGCCATATGGTTGTCGCTTTATTGTGTGAAATGCAATTGCCATGTAATTGCTTTACTTTATCACTAAGCGGTAGCAATAGTCGTAGAAGCAATAGTTGGCGATATGACAGCGATGCTTCGATGGAGATCAAGGTGTCAAGCCAGTAACGTTGGTGATCATGACGGTGCTTTGGAGATGAAGATCAAAGGCATAAGATGATGGCCATATCATATCACTTATATTGATTGCATGTGATGTTTATCCTTTATGCATCTTATTTTTCTTAGTTCGGCGGTAGCATTATAAGATGATCTCTCACTAAATTTCAAGGTATAAGTGTTCTCCCTGAGTATGCACTATTGCTACAGTTCATCGTGCCGAGACACCATGTGATGATCGGGTGTGATAAGCTCTACGTTCACATACAATGGGTACAAGCCAGTTTTGCACACGCGGAATACTCGGGTTAAACTTGACGAGCCTAACATATGCAGATATGGCCTCGGAACACTGGAGACCGAAAGATCGAGCATGAATCATAGAGTAGATATGATCAACATAGTGATGTTCACCATTGAAAACTACTCCATCTCAGGTGATGATCGGACATGGTTTAGTTGATATGGATCACGTGATCACTTAGATGATTAGAGAGATGACTATATAAGTGGGAGTTCTTAAGTAATTTGATTAATTGAACTTTAATTTATCATGAACTTAGTACCTGATAGTATTTTGCATGTCTATGTTGTTGTAGATAGATGGCCTGTGCTGTTGTTCCATAAAATTTTAATGCGTTCCTAGAGAAAGCTAAGTTAAAATATGATGGTAGCAACTACACGGACTGGGTCCATAACTTGAGGATTATCCTCATTGCTGCACAGAAGAATTACGTCCTGGAAGCACCGCTAGGTGACAAACCCGCTGCAGGAGCAACGCCAGATGTTATGAACACCTGGCAGAGCAAAACTGATGACTACTCGATAGTTCAGTGTGCCATGCTTTACGGCTTAGAACCGGGACTTCAACAACGTTTTGAACATCATGGAGCATATGAGATGTTCCAGGAGTTGAAGTTAATATTTCAAGCAAATGCCCAGATTGAGAGATATGAAGTCTCCAATAAGTTCTACAGCTGCAAGATGGAGGAGAATAGTTCTGTCTGTGAACATGTAACACCACGGTTGTAACTTTCCCAATTTGTACTCCAACTCTTGCCGTTTCGGCATTAAGTTATTTTATTTTCTCGGGTTCGGGTCTTTGCCTCTGTGTGTTGTTATCGTTGTCATGCATCTCATATCATGTCATCATGTGCATTGCATTTGCATACATGTTCATCTCTTGCATTCGAGCATTTTCCCCGTTGTCCGTTTTGCATTCCGGCGCTTCGTTCTCCTCCGATGGTCATTTCTAACTTTCTTTCGTGTGTGGGGATTAAACATTTCCGGATTGGGCCGAGACTTGCCAAGCGGCCTTGGTTTACTACCGGTACACCGCCTGTCAAGTTTCGTGTCATTTGGACTTCGTTTGATACTCCAACGGTTAACCGAGGGACCAAAAAGGCCTCGTGTGTGTTGCAGCCAAACACCCCTCCAATTTGGCCCAAAACCCACCTAAGCCTTCTCCATCATCTAGATCGTTCGATCACGATCGCGTGGCCAAAAACCGCACCTCATTTGGACTCTCCTAGCTCCCTCTATGCCTATTTAAAGACCACCCCCGAAATTCCCCTTCTCCTCCCCCCCGAAACCCTAGCCTCCCTCCATCCGGCGCGCCGGACACGTCCGGGCCGCACCGGACAAACCGCCGCCGCCGCCCGCAGCTAGTGGCGTGGTGCCACGTGGCGCGCCGCCACCCGCGCCCGCACCGGCCCGACGCCGGCCGCCGCCTCCTTCGCAACCCCGCCACCGTCCTCCTCCCGCCCGGCCGCCCGAGCCACCGCCCGCCGCCTCGCCTGCTCCGCCGCCTCGCCGGCCGCCGCGCCGCCTCGCCCGCCGCGCCGCTTCGGCCGCTCCGCCACCTAGCCCGCCGCGCCGCCTCGGCCGCCGCGCCGCCTCGGCCGCCGCGCCGCCTCGGCCGCCGCGCCGGCGCCGTGCCGCCGCCGACTCCGGCCGGCCACCTCTCCCTCCTACTCCGGCGACGATCCGGCCGCCTCGTTTTGCGTGCCACCGAAACCCTAGATCCGGAGGTTGTTTTTTTCACTAAGTCCCCGGAAATTCCAGATCCATGTGCTCCTGTTCTTAGCCTCGTAACTTTGCATCCATAGCTCCGATTTGAGCATATAGCATATCTAAATGTTTACCTCGGAGAGTACATCATTTCATTCCATTGCATCATTTTCATTTGAGTTCATTTTGATGCCCGAAATGCTGTTAGAAGAGGGCTACTTGAGATAATTGTCAGATCTGCTGCTCCATTTAGCCTTTTGTCATTTTTGCCATGATTAATGTGTGCATGATATGCCCTTGAGCTCTACATATGTTTTGTTAAGGGTTTTGCCATCTTTACAGAGGTGCAACCCATGTATTTATATGATGTGTGTGGTGCCTAGCACAAGCTTGCAAAGTGGTGCACTTGGTATTTCTGTTTTCAGGGACTTAGCATTTCCACTAAGTCCTTGAGCTGTTTATTTCATATTGCCATATGTTCATGTTGTTTCCTAGTGATCCGTGCCTCTTTTGAGGATGATCAGTAAGGATGTTTTGTTAATCTTGTAGTGCTCTATCCATCCATGTCTTTGTTTGTAATTATGGAGCACCCTAGCTTGAGTCAATCGAGCTCTACTTTTGCTACTTTGTGAATCTCGGCAGATTGTCAACTTGTTTGCAATTTTGCCGATGATGTTGTAGTTGATCCGTGCATGCTATGCTATTGTTCTTGCCATGTCTAGCTTGCATTTTGTGTGGTATTGATAGATGTATGCTTATCTTATCATGAATTGCACTGTAGTGAGAGCATCGAGCTCGTAAACATGCCTACTTGATATCTGTTTTCAGCATGATCCAATTTTCACTAAGTCTGAGAACTGATTATGTTTTTGCCATGTTCACATGCTTGCAATTGTATTTTCTGATCCCTTTTGGCTCAAGGTCACTAAGGGACTTTTGTTAAGATCTTTGAGTAGCTCCATGCCATGCTTTACTTTGCCATGTTCAGGTCCTGTAGCATATAGTTTTGCTGCTCCGAAGAGTGCTACCTGATCTGAAATTGCAGACAAGTGTTAATTTCACTAAGTCTGAGATCTGTTTGCCATATGCATTTTTGCCGTGCTTGTTTGAACCTGTTAATGGATGAATTGGCCATAGCTCAGTGCTAGACTTTTGTTAAGCATCTTGAATGCATCCCTGCCATGTACTTTGTTGTCATGTTTGGGTGCTGTAGCATGTTCATTTCGTTCCATTTAGATGGCTACTTGCTGTAAATCGCAGACCGGTGTCATATTTGAATCGCTTGCCATTTCCAAACCGTAACTCCGACTCCAGCGTTCTTTATATCGTTTTCAAGCGATTTCATCTCATCTTTCCAGTGGGACACTTGGATTTCCAAGTTGAGGCCAGGTTCATGCATCCCTTGTCAAATCTTGCATATGCATTCCGCATCGCATCCCGCATAGCATACCATCCTTGCATCATATTGTTTGATCCTTGCACGTGGTTGATTGTGTCCTTGTTGCTTGTTTGTCTTGTTTGGGTAGATCCGGGAGACGAGTTCGCTAACGAGGAGCCCATTGAGTTTGCTTTCGAGGATCCAGTCAACTCTGACAACTTTGCAGGCAAGATGATCATACCCTCGAAATCACTACTATCTTTGCTATGCTAGATTGCTCGCTCTTTTGCTATGCCGTTGCTACGGTGCCTACCACTTGCTTTCAAGCCTCCCAAATTGCCATGTCAAACCTCTAATCCACCATGTCCTAGCAAACCGTTGATTGGCTATGTTACCGCTTTGCTCAGCCCCTCTTATAGCGTTGATAGTTGCAGGTGAAGATTGGAGGCCGTTCCTTGTTGGAACTTTTATTTACTTGTTGGGATATCATTATATTATCTTGTTATCTTAATGCATCTATATACTTGGTAAAGGGTGGAAGGCTCGGCCTCTCGCCTAGTGTTTTGTTCCACTCTTGCCGCCCTAGTTTCCGTCATATCGGTGTTATGTTCCCGGATTTTGCGTTCCTTACGCGGTTGTGTTATAATGGGAATCCCTTGATAGTTCGCCTTGATTAAAGCTTTTCCAGCAATGCCCAACCTTGGTTTTACCATTTTCCACCTAGCCTCTTTTCCCTTGGGTTTCCGAAGCCCTAGGGTCATCTTATTTTAGCCCCCCCGGGTCAGTGCTCCTCTGAGTGTTGGTCCCACCGAGCGATGTCAGGGGCTACTAGGGGCAACTCTGGGCTGGCCTACCCGACGTCTTGCTCATCTGAGTGTGCCCTGAGAACGAGATATGTGTAGCTCCTATCAGGATTTGTCGGCACATTCGGGCGGTGTTGCTGGTCTTGTTTTAACCTGTCGAAGTGTCTTGAAGAACCGAGATATCGAGTCTGATCGGAACGTCTTGGGAGGAGGTCTATTCCTTTGTTGACCGTGAGAGCTTGTCATGGGCTAAGTTGGGACTCCCCTGCAGGGATTTGAACTTTCGAAAGCCGTGCCCGTGGTTATGGGTAGATGGGAATTTGTTAATGTCCGGTTGTAGATAACTTTAACCTTAACTTAATTAAAATGAATCAACTGAGTGTGTTACCGTGATGACCTCTTCTCGGCGGAGTCCGGGAAGTGGACACGGTGTTGGAGTAATGTTTGTGCAGGTTGTTCTCTAGTTTCTCACTCGCGCTTTGCCTCCTCTTCTCTTTCTCTTTTGCGAATAGGATAGCCACCATACTTGCTAGTCGCTTGCTGCAGCTCCACATATATTTTACCTTGCCTTACCTATAAGCTTAAATAGTCTTGATCGCGAGGGTGCGAGATTGCTGACTCCCTGTGGCTCACAGATTACTATTACACCAGATGCAGGGCCTGATGATTCCGCTCCAGGTGACGCGTTTGAGCTCAAGTGGGAGTTCGACGAGGACTCTCAACGTTACTATGTTTCCTTTCCTGATGATCAGAAGTGGTGGTCAGTTGGGGGTGATCGAGACCGTGTCGCATGTTGGGTTCTCTTTTATTTTGGCGCCGTAGTCGGGCCATGAGTGTTTGGATGATGTAATGTTATTTATGTACTTGTTTGACGTGGCGAGTGTAAGCCAACTATGTTATCTCCCCTTTTATTATCATATTACATGGGATGTTGTGAAGATTGCCTAACTTGCGACATATGCCTTCAATGCGATTATGTCTCTAAGTCGTGCCTCGACACGTGGGAGCTATAGTCACATCGAGGGTGTTACAAGTTGGTATCAGAGCCTTCCCCGACCTTAGGAGCCCCATTGCTTGATCGTTTTTAGCGGCCGTGTTGTGTCTAGAAAAATGTTTTGAGTCATTTAGGAATTATATATCGGAGAGTTTAGGAATTCTTTTTACTTCCCAGTCTCCTCATCACTCTGGTAAGGCATCCTGACGTAGAGTTTTGACTCTTTTCTTCTCAAATTTCACTAAATTTTTTTTAGGATCACGCGGGTATCTTGGAATCGTTCCGATGGATTTATGATGAGAACATTGTCTTGGTGCCTCCTGTAAGGGGTTTTGTGGAAGTGTCCCGGGGAGTTGAGATCTGAGGTGTTGTCGTCATAATTTTATCGTTGCAGTTCTGGAATACCTGAGTTTAGTACGCCGACATCGAAAATCTCTTTTATGCAGTTCGTTGGTGAGATAACCTCGACGCCACCCAGTACTGGGGCGGGAGTTCGGGAGTATCGCCATAACTTGTATAACGGATGCTTTTAGAAGGTTGAGGTAGATGGTTTCCGAAGGTTTCTTGGTTATGTGTTGAAGGATGGATACAGCTGGATGTAGGATTTGCTAGTTTGGGTGAGATATTATGCTTCCCCTGTATCCCCAACACCTGATTGCATAACCGGAAAGGTTCGGGAGTTTCATAGGTGGGAATTCTTGTAGATCTAGTTCTTCTTCCGCGGATATTGGTTTGAGATTGGGATTTCTTACCTATTATTCGTTCTTGAGCCGTACCTTGTTGATTTATTTCTCTACCTTAATTCTATGTGGCTTCTCAATTTATGGATATGTGACCATTTCAAGAGGAATGCATTCGTTCATTTTGTTCGGATGTGAAGACTATATGTTGCAATTTTCATTCTGTTGGATTCAACTTCAATATTTGCCTATCAATGTGCTAATGGATGTCAACCTCTTCAGGATGGCTCCTCCAACACGCATGACTCCGAATCCTGATCCGCCACCACCACCACCTCCTCCGGAGGCATGGCAAGCTGTGATGGCCGCAACCAATGCAAACACACAGTTGATCATGCAAATTCTTCAAGAGCGCAATCAAGGCAACCAAGGGAATCAAGGCAACAATCAGAATCACTTTGCTTCACTCAACCAGTTCCTTGCTAACGGGCCAAAGACTTTCAACAATTGTGTTGAGGCAACCGATGCTGACGATTGGCTCATGGATCTGTGCAAGCATTTCGAGTGCAGTAACGTCAGGCCTGAGGACTTTGTCAAGTTCGCTTCCTTCCAACTCAAAGATCAAGCTGCAGAATGGTTCCAGCAGTAAAGGACTCTAGAGGTGGACGTGTTATCACTTGGGATGAATTCCGTCAAGATTTCTGAGCTCATCATATTCCTCAGAGCATGGTTGAAAGCAAGCGTGAGGAATTCCGCAACCTGAAGCAAGGCTCTTTGTCTGTCTATGACTACAACAAGTTGTTCCAGAAGCTCGCCCGCTTTGCCAAGCAGGACGTCCCTGATGAGAAGAGCATGATATATCAGTTCATGGGTGGCCTCAGAGAAGAAATTCAGCTAGCTCTTGAGGTACGATGAGTTCTACAACATGGCACTGAAGCAAGAGGCTGCTCAGTTGAGGTGTGATGCTTCCAAGAAGCGAGTCAGAGATGTTACTCCTTCTTCCTCTACTCAAGTGGCCAAGCAGCAGAAGTATTGGCTTCCTCCTCCTCCGTTACGTCAGCCGTATTAGCAGAAGAGCAAAGGTGGCAGTGGTTCTTCCCACCCACCCAACCCTGGCTTTCAGAACAAGACTTCATCTCAAGCTCCAAGATCGAGTGCTCCGTATCACCGTCCGCTTTCAGAGGTCACGTGCAACAAGTCCAACAGAAGGGTCACTATGCCAACAAGTGTTTCAACCAGAGGCGTCTTCCTCCTCCTCCTCTTGTGAGATCGGCAAGTACAGCTGTGGTCAAGCATAACCCCAAGTCCGCCAAGGTCAACTTGCTGAATGTAGCTCAGGCAGAGGACTCACCAGATGTGATCATGGGTAACCTTCCCATTAATGACATTCCCGCAAGAGTTCTTTTTGACACTGGTGCATCTTTATCATTTTTATCGAACCCTTTTGCATCTATGCATGATGTGCATACTATTGATTTGCCTAAGCCGATAGCGGTTTCTTCTCCGGGTTTGTTCATGAACACCAAAATGATGGCTCCGGATGTTACTATCACCTTGGGCGACTACAAGTTCCTTTCTTCCCCAATTGTTCTTGGTAACTCGGATATTGATCTTATTCTCGGAATGGATTGGCTTTCTAAGCACAAGGCGCATCTTGATTGTGCTGCCAGGCAGATTCAATTGACTCATTCATCTGAGGATGTAATTGTCTTTGCCGCTCGTGATGATACCATCCGTCTGTTTTCCCTCAATGAGAAGGGTGAACTGGATGCTATCTCGCAGATTCCAGTCGTTTGCGAATATCAAAACGTCTTTCCAGAAGAGCTTCCAGGAATGCCTCCGCACCGGCCAGTTGAATTCGTTATTGATCTTGAGCCTGGTACGGAATCTGTGTGCAAACGTCCTTACAAGCTCGGACCTGAAGAGTTGAAGGAGCTGAAGAAGCAACTCGATATTCAAGAAAGAATGGGTCTCATCCGGCCTAGTTCTTCTCCGTGGGGTTGTGGTGTTCTTTTTGTGAAGAAGAAGGATGGAACGGACCGACTTTGTGTTGATTACCGTCCATTGAACAAGAAGACCATAAAGAACAAATATCCACTTCCCAACATCAATGAGCTGTTCGAACAACTCAAAGGTGCCCAAGTATTCTCCAAGCTTGATCTCCGTATGGGTTATCATCAGATTCGAATCCGTGAGCAAGATATTCCCAAGACGGCTTTCAGGACAAGCTATGGTTCATATGAATACACTCTCATGTCTTTTGGCCTCGTCAACGCTCCTCCGACGTTCTCTCGCATGATGAACTTGATCTTCAACGCCTACACCAATGACTTCGTTTTGGTCTATCTCGACGACATTCTGGTTTTCTCGAAGAACAAGGAAGATCATGCCAAGCACTTGCGTTTGGTTCTTGATAAGCTCAGAGCACACAAGTTCTACGCCAAGTTCTCCAAGTGTGAATTTTGGCTCGATGAGGTTCTTTATCTTGGTCATATCATCTCTGCCAAGGGCATTGCCGTGAATCCTGAGAAGGTGTCTGCAATTATGAATTGGGAACCTCCTGAGAACGTGAAGCAACTCCGTAGCTTCCTCGGTCTCGCAAGCTATTGCCGAAGATTCGTTGAAAACTTTTCTAAGATCGCGAAGCCTCTCTCTAATCTTCTTCAGAAGCACGTCAAGTACGTTTGGTCTCCGGAGTGTGACATTGCTTTCAACACTTTGAAAGAGAAATTGATCACTGCTCCAGTTCTGACTCCGCCTGATGAATCCAAACCGTACGAGGTCTTTTGTGATGCCTCTCTCCAAGGTCTTGGCGCAGTATTGATGCAAGAGAAGAAAGTTGTTGCTTATACCTCTCGCCAGTTGAAGCCCAATGAAAAGAACTACCCCACTCATGATCTCGAGTTGGCGGCAGTTGTGCATGCTCTTTTGATTTGGAGACATCTCTTATTGGGAAGAAAAGTGGACATTTTCACTGATCACAAGAGTCTCAAGTACATCTTCACTCAGCCTAATCTCAACCTCAGGCAAACTCGATGGGTCGAAATGATTCAAGAGTATAATCCGAGTATCGAGTATACTCCAGGCAAGGCCAATGTGATTGCTGACGCTTTGAGCAGGAAAGCTTATTGTAACAGTCTGATTCTCAAGCCTTATCAACCCGAGCTTTGTGAAGCTTTCCGCAAACTTAATCTGCAAGTTGTTCCTCAAGGTTTCCTCGCCAACCTTCAAGTCTCTCCTACCTTGGAAGACCAGATTCGCCAAGCTCAGCTTCTTGATGCTATGGTGAAAAAGGTGAAGATTGGGATTGCCATGAGTCAACCCAAGTACAAGTGCTACCGCGTTGATGACAAGGATACTCTCTTCTTCGAGGATCGTATTGTTGTACCCAAAGGTGACCTCCGTAAAGTGATCTTGAACGAGGCTCACAATTCTCTCCTCTCCATCCACCCTGGGAGCACGAAGATGTATCAGGACCTCAAGCAGGCTTATTGGTGGACTCGAATGAAGCGCGAGATCGCTCAATTCATGAACGAGTGTGATGTCTGCAGAAGAGTGAAGGCAGAACACCAAAGGCCAGCTGGTCTCCTCCAACCTCTTGCCATTCCAGAATGGAAGTTTGACCACATTGAAATGGGCTTCGTGACTGGGTTTCCAAAGTCCAAGCGTGGCAATGATACTATATTCGTTGTCATCGACAAACTCACTAAAGTGGCTCACTTTCTGCCTATCAAAGAGTCGATCACTGCAGCTCAATTGGCGGAACTCTATACCTCTCGTATTGTCTCTCTGCACGGTATTCCACAAGTGATCTCTTCAGACCGTGGCAGCATCTTTACATCCAAGTTTTGGGATTCTTTCCAGAAGGCCATGGGCACTAACATCCGCTTCAGCACAGCTTTCCATCCTCAAACTAGCGGTCAAGTCGAGCGTGTCAACCAGATTCTTGAAGATATGCTCAGGGCTTGTGTGATCTCCTTCGGCATGAAGTGGGAGGATTGTCTTCCTTATGCTGAATTCTCCTACAACAACAGTTTTCAAGCAAGTTCGGGCAAGGCCCCATTTGAAATTCTGTATGGCAGGAAGTGCCGTACCCCTCTCAACTGGTCTGAAACCGGTGAACGTCAGCTTTTGGGTAATGACTTAATCACAGAGGCAGAGAAAATGTGCAAAGTCATTCGAGATAACCTCAAAGCAGCCCAATCCCGTCAGAAGAGCTACTATGATAGTAAGCACCGCGATTTGGCTTTCGAGATCGGAGATCATGTTTACCTCCGCGTCTCTCCTATGAAAGGTACTCGTCGCTTCGGTATCAAAGGGAAGCTTGCCCCCAGATACGTGGGACCTTTCAAGATTGTCAGCAAGAGAGGCGACCTCGCCTATCAACTCGAGCTTCCTTCAAACTTTGCAAATGTTCATGACGTGTTCCATGTCTCTCAGCTCCAAAAGTGCTTCAAGACTCCTGATCGCACTGTCAACTTCGAGGACATTGAGCTCCAAGAAGATCTCTCCTATCGTGAGCACCCAGTTGCTATTCTTGAAGAGACTGAACGCAAGACTCGCAACAAGTCAATCAAATTTCTCAAAGTCAAGTGGTCACACCATTCCGACCGTGAAGCTACCTAGGAACGCGAGGATCACCTCCGTTCTGAGTACCCGGCGTTCTTTCAGTCCTAGATCTCGGGACGAGATCCTTTCGTAGTGGTGGAGTGTTGTAACACCCCGGTTGCAACTTTCCCAATTTGTACTCCAACTCTTGCCGTTTCAGCGTTAAGTTATTTTATTTTCTCGGGTTCGGGTCTTTGCCTCCGTGTGTTGTTATCGTTGTCATGCATCTCATATCATGTCATCATGTGCATTGCATTTGCATACGTGTTCATCTCTTGCATTCGAGCATTTTCCCCGTTGTCCGTTTTGCATTCCGGCGCTTCGTTCTCCTCCGGTGGTCATTTCTAGATTTATTTCATGTGTGGGGATTAAACATTTCCGGATTGGGCCAAGACTTTCCAAGCGGCCTTGGTTTACTACCGGTAGACCGCCTGTCAAGTTTTGTATCATTTGGACTTCGTTTGATACTCCAACGGTTAACCGAGGGACCGAAAAGGCCTCGTGTGTGTTGCAGCCAAACACCCCTCCAATTTGGCCCAAAACCCACCTAAGCCTTCTCCATCATCTAGATCGTTCGATCACGATCGCGTGGCCGAAAACCGCACCTCATTTGGACTCTCCTAGCTCCCTCTATGCCTATTTAAAGACCACCCCCGAAATTCCCCTTCTCCTCCCCCCAAAACCCTAGCCTCCCTCCATCCGGCGCGCCGGACACGTATGGGCCGCACCGGACAAATCGCCTCCGCCGCTCGCAGCCAGTGGCGTGGTGCCACGTGGCGCGCCGCCACCCGCGCCCGCACCGGCTGGCTTCGCCCGGGGAGAGCCCCCGCGGGCCTGACGCCGGCCGCCGCCTCCTCCGCAACCCCGCCGCCGTCCTCCTCCCGCCCGGCCGCCCGAGCCGCCGCCTGCCGCCTCGCCCGCTCCGCCGCCTCGCCCGCTCCGCCGCCTCGCCGGCCGCTGTGCTGCCTCGGCCGCTCCGCCGCCTCGCCCGCCACGCCGCCTCGCCCGCCGCCGACTCCGGCCGGCCTCCTCTCCCTCCTACTCCGGCGACGATCCGGCCGCCTCGTTTTGCATGCCACCGAAACCCTAGATCCGGAGCTTGTTTTTTTTCACTAAGCCTCGTAACTTTGCATCCGTAGCTCTGATTTGGGCATATAGCATATCAAAATGTTCATCTCAGAGAGTACATCATTTCATTCGATTGCATCATTTTCATTTGAGTTCATCTTGATGCCCGAAATGCTGTTAGAAGAGGGATACTTGAGATAATTGTCAGATCTGGTGCTCCATTTAGCCTTTTATCATTTTTGCCATGATTAATGTGTGCATGATATGCCCTTGAGCTCTACATATGTTTTGTTAAGGGTTTTGCCATCTTTCCAGAGGTGCAACCCATGTATTTATGTGATGTGTGTGGTGCCTAGCACAAGCTTGCAAAGTGGTGCACTTGGTATTTCTGTTTTCAGGGACTTAGCATTTCCACTAAGTCCTTGAGCTGTTTATTTCATATTGCCATATGTTCATGTTGTTTCCTAGTGATCCGTGCCTCTTTTGAGGATGATCAGTAAAGATGTTTTGTTAATCTTGTAGTTCTATATCCATCCTTGTCTTTGTTTGCAATTATGGAGCACCCTAGCTTGAGTCAATCGAGCTCTACTTTTGCTACTTTGTGAATCTGGGCAGATTGTCAACTTGTTTGCAATTTTGCCGATGATGTTGTAGTTGATCCGTGCATTCTATGCTATTGTTCTTGCCATGTCTAGCTTGCATTTTGTGTGTTCTTAATAGATGTATGCTTAGCTTATCATGACTTGCACCGTAGTGAGAGCATCGAGCTCGTAAAGATGCCTACTTGATATCTGTTTTCTGCATGCTCCAATTTTCACAAAGTCTGTGATCTGATTATGTTTTTGCCATGTTCACATGCTTGCAATTGTATTTTCTGATCCCTTTTGGCTCAAGGTCACTAAGGGACTTTTGTTAAGCTCTTTGAGTAGCTCCATGCCATTCTTTACTTTGCCATGTTCAGGCCCTGTAGCATGTAGTTTTGTTGCTCCGAAGAGTGCTATCTAATCTGAAATTCCAGACAAGTGTTAATTTTACTAAGTCTGAGATCTGTTTGCCATATGCATTTTTGCCGTGCTTGTTTGAACCTGTTAATGGATGAATTGGCCATAGCTTAGTGCTAGACTTTTGTTAAGCATCTTGAATGCATCCCTGCCATGTACTTTGTTGTCATGTTTGGGTGCTATAGCATGTTCATTTCGTTCCATTTAGATGGCTACTTGCTGTAAATCGCAGACCGGTGTCATATTTGAATCGCTTGCCGTTTCCAAACCGTAACTCCGACTCCGGCATTCTTTATATCGTTTTCAAGCAATTTCATCTCATATTTCCAGTGGCACACTTGGATTTCCAAGTTGAGGCCAGGTTCATGCATCCCTTGTCAAATCTTGCATATGCATTCCCCATCACATCCCACATAACATACCATCCTTGCATCATATTGTTTGATCCTTGCACGTGGTTGATTGTGTCCTTGTTGCTTGTTTGTATTGTTTGGGTAGAGTCAGGAGACGGGTTCGCTAACGGGGAGCCCATTGAGTTTGCTTTCGAGGATCCAGTCAACTCTGACAACTTTGCAGGCAAGATGATCATACCCTCGAAATCACTACTATCTTTGCTATGCTAGATTGCTCGCTCTTTTGCTATGCCATTGCTACGATGCCTACCACTTGATTTCAAGCCTCCCAAATTGCCATGTCAAACCTCTAATCCACCATGTCCTAGCAAACCGTTGATTGGCTATGTTACCGCTTTGCTCAGCCCCTCTTATAGCGTTGCTAGTTGCAGGTGAAGATTGGAGGCCGTTCCTTGTTGGAACTTTTATTTACTTGTTGGGATATCATTATATTATCTTGTTATCTTAATGCATCTATATACTTGGTAAAGGGTGGAAGGCTCGGCCTCTCGCCTAGTGTTTTGTTCCACTCTTGCCGCCCTAGTTTCCGTCATATCGGTGTTATGTTCCCGGATTTTGCGTTCCTTACGCGGTTGGGTTATAATGGGAACCCCTTGATAGTTCGCCTTGATTAAAGCTTTTCCAGCAATGCCCAACCTTGGTTTTACCATTTTCCACCTAGCCTCTTTTCCCTTGGGTTTCCGGAGCCCGAGGGTCATCTTATTTTAGCCCCCCCGGGCCAGTGCTCCTCTGAGTGTTGGTCCCACCGAGCGATGTCAGGGGCTACCAGGGGCAACTCTGGGCTGGCCTACCCGACGTCTTGCTCATCTGAGTGTGCCCTGAGAATGAGATATGTGCAGCTCCTATCGGGATTTGTCGGCACATTCGGGCGGTGTTGCTGGTCTTGTTTTAACCTGTCGAAGTGTCTTGAAGAACCGAGATACCGAGTCTGATCGGAACGTCTTGGGAGGAGGTCTATTCCTTTGTTGACCGTGAGAGCTTGTCATGGGTTAAGTTGGGACTCCCTGCAGGGATTTGAACTTTCGAAAGCCGTGCCCGTGGTTATGGGCAGATGGGAATTTGTTAATGTCCGGTTGTAGATAACTTTAACCTTAACTTAATTAAAATGAATCAACTGAGTGTGTTACCGTGATGACCTCTTCTCGGCGGAGTCCGGGAAGTGGACACGTTGTTGGAGTAATGTTTGCGCAGGTTGTTCTCTAGTTTCTCGCTCGCACTTTGCCTCCTCTTCTCTTTCTCTTTTGCGAATAGGATAGCCACCATACTTTCTAGTCGCTTGCTGCAGCTCCACATATATTTTACCTTGCCTTACCTATAAGCTTAAATAGTCTTGATCGTGAGGGTGCGAGATTGCCGAGTCCCTGTGGCTCACAGATTACTATTACACCAGATGCAGGGCCTGATGATTCCGCTCCAGGTGACGCGTTTGAGCTCAAGTGGGAGTTCGATGAGGACTCTCAACGTTACTATGTTTCCTTTCCTAATGATCAGTAGTGGTGGTCAGTTGGGGGTGATCGGGACCGTGTCGCATGTTGGGTTCTCTTTTATTTTGGCGCCGTAGTCGGGCCATGAGTGTTTGGATGATGTAATGTTATTTATGTACTTGTTTGACGTGGCGAGTGTAAGCCAACTATGTTATCTCCCCTTTTATTATCATATTACATGGGATGTTGTGAAGATTGCCTAACTTGCGACATATGCCTTCAATGCGATTATGTCTCTAAGTCGTGCCTCGACACGTGGGAGCTATAGTCGCATCGAGGGTGTTACAGAACATATACTCAGAATGTCTGGGTACCACAACCACTTGACTCAACTGGGAGTTTATCTTCCTGTTGATAGTGTCATTGACAGAGTTCTTCAATCACTACCACCAAGCTACAAAGCTTCCTGATGAACTATAATATGCAAGGGATGGATAAAACGATTCCTGAGCTCTTCGCAATGCTAAAGGATACGAAGGTAGAAATCAAGAAGGAGCATCAAGTGTTGATGGTCAACAAGACCACCAGTTTCAAGAAAAAGGGTAAAGGGAAGAAGGGGAACTTCAAGAAGAATAGCAAGCCAGTTGTTGCTCAAGTGAAGAAACCCAAGTCTGGACCTAAGCCTGAGACTGAGTGCTTCTACTGCAAAGGAACCAGTCATTGGAAGCGAAATTGCCCCAAGTATTTGGCGGAGAAGAAGGATGACAAAGTGAAAGGTATATTTGATATACATGTTATTGATGTGTACCTTACTAATTCTCGCAGTAGTGCCTGGGTATTTTATACTGGTTCAATTGCTAACATTTGCAACTCAAAACAGGGACTATGGATTAACCGAAGATTAGCTAAGGACGAGGTGACGATGCACGTGGAAAATGGTTCCAAAATCAATATGATCGCCGTCGACACGCTACCTCTACATCTACCTTTGGGATTAGTTTTAGACCTAAATAATTGTTATTTGGTGCCAGCGTTGAGCATGAACATTATATCTGGATCTTGTTTGATGCGAGATGGTTATTCATTTAAATCAGAGAATAATGGTTGTTCTATTTATATGAGTAATAGCTTTTATGGTCATGCACCCTTGATGAGTGGTCTATTTTTACTAAATCTTGATAGTAGTGATACACAAGTTAATAGTATTGAGGCCAAAAGATGCAGAGTTGATAATCATAGTGCAACTTATTTGTGGCACTGCCACTTAGGTCATATTGGTGTAAAGCGCATGAAGAAACTCCATTTTGATGGACTTCTGGAATCACTTGATTATGAATCACTTGGTACATGCGAACCATGCCTCATGGGCAAGATGACTAAAACTCCATTCTCCAGAACAATGGAGCGAGCAATAGAGTTACTAGAAATCATACATACTGATGTATGTGGTCCAATGAACATTGAAGCTCGCGGCGGATATCGTTATTTTCTCACCTTCACAGATGATTTGAGCAGATATGGGTATATCTACTTGATGAAACATAAGTATGAAACATTTGAGAAGTTCAAAGAATTTCAGAGTGAAGTGGAAAATCATCGTAACAAGAAAATCAAGTTTCTATGATCTGATCGTGGAGGTGCATATTTGAGTTATGAGTTTGGACTTCATTTGAAACAATGCGGAATAGTTTTGCAACTCACGCCACCTGGAACACCATAGCGTAATGGTGCGTCCGAACGTCGTAATCGTACTTTACTAGATATGGTGCGATCTATGATGTCTCTCATCGATTTACCGCTATCATTTTGGGGTTAGGCTTTAGTAACAGCTGCATTCACATTAAATAGGGCACCATCTAAATCCGTCGAGACGACACCTTATGAACTGTGGTTTCGCAAGAAACCCAAGTTGTCGTTTCTTTAGTTTGGGGTTGCAATGCTTATGTGAAAAAGCTTCAACCTGATAAGCTCGAACCCAAATAGGAGAAATGTGTCTTCATTGGATACCCAAAGGAGACTGTTGGGTACACCTTCTATCACAGATCCGGAGGCAAGATATTTGTTGCTAAGAATGGATCCTTTCTAGAGAAGGAGTTTCTCTTGAAAGAAGTGAGTGCGAGGAAAGTAGAACTTGACGAGGTAATTGTACCTTCTCCTTTATTGGAAAGTAGTTCATCACTGAAATCAGTTCCAGTGATTCCTCCACTAGTAAGTGAGGAAGCTAATGATGATGATCATGAAACTTCTGATCAAGTTACTATGGAACCTCGTAGGTCGACCAGAGTAAGATCCGCACCAGAGTGGTACGGTAATCCTGTTCTCGAAGTCATGTTACTTGACCATGATGAACCTATGAACTATGAGGAAGCGATGATGAGCCCAGATTCCGCAAAATGGCTTGAAGCCATGAAATCTGAGATGGGATCCATGTATGAGAACAAAGTGTGGACTTTGGTTGACTTTCCCGATGATCGGTAGGCCATAGAGAATAAATGGATCTTCAAGAAGAAGACTGATGCTGACGGTAATGTTACTGTCTACAAGCTCGACTTGTCGCAAAAGGTTTTCGACAAGTTCAAGGAGTTGACTACGATGAGACCTTCTCACTCGTAGCGATGCTTAAGTCCGTCCAAATCATGTTAGCAATTGCTGCATTTTATGATTATGAAATTTGGAAAATGGATGTCAAAACTGCATTCCTTAATGGATACCTTAAAGAAGAGTTGTATATGATGCAACCAGAAGGTTTTGTCAATCCAAAAGGTGCTAACAAAGTATGCAAGCTCCAGCGATTCATTTATGGACTGGTGCAAGCCTCTTGGAGTTGGAATATATGCTTTGATAGTGTGATCAAAGCTTATGGTTTTATACAAACTTTTGGAGAAGCCTGTATTTACAAGAAAGTGAGTGGGACCTCCGTAGCATTTATGATATTATATGTAGATGACATATTATTGATCGGAAATGATACTGAATTTTTGAATAGCATAAAAGGATACTTGAATAAGAATTTTTCAATGAAAGACCTCGGTAAGATGCTTATATATTGGGCATCAAGATCTATGGAGATAGATCAAGATGCTTAATTAGACTTTCACAAAGCACATACCTTGATAAAGTTTTGAACAAGTTGAGTATTACAAGGTGTGAAGTTGAGTCAGACTCAATGCCCGACCACTGTAGAGGATAGAGAGAAAATGAAAGGTGTTCCCTATGCTTCAGCCATAGACTCTATCATGTATGCAATGCTGTGTACCAGACCTGATGTGTGCCTTGCTATAAGTTTAGCAGGGAGGTACCAAAGTAATCCAGGAGTGGATCACTCGACAGCGGTCAAGAACATACTGAAATACCTGAAAAGGACTAAGGATATGTTTCTCGTATATGGAGGTGACAAAGAGCTCATCGTGTCGATGCAAGCTTTGACACTGATCCGGATGACTCTAAGTCACAAACCAGATACGTGTTTTTATTAAATGGTGGAGCTTTCAGTTGGTGCAGTTCCAAGCAGAGCGTCGTGGTGGGATCTACGTGTGAAGCGGAATACATAGATGCTCCGGAAGCAGCAAATGAAGGAGTCTGGATGAAGGAGTTCATATCCGATCTAGGTGTCATACCTAGTGCATCGGGTCCAATGAAAATATTTTGTGACAATACTGGTGCAATTGCCTTGGAAAAGGAATCCATATTTCACAAGAGAACCAAGCACATCAAGAGACGCTTCAATTCCATCCGCGATCAAGTCGAGGGAGACATAGAGATTTGCAAGATACATACGGATCTGAATGTTGCAGACCCGTTGACTAAGCCTCTCTTACGAGCAAATCATGATCATCACCAAGACTCCATGGGTGTTAGAATCATTACAATGTAATCTAGATTATTGACTCTAGTGCAAGCGGGAGACTGAAGGAAATAAGCCCTAGAGGCAATAATAAAGTTGTTATTTATATTTCCTTATATCATGATAAATGTTTATTATTCATGCTAGAATTGTATTAATCGGAAACTTAGTACATGTGTGAATACATAGACAAACAGAGTGTCACTAGTTTGCCTCTACTTAACTAGCTCGTTGAATCAATGATGGTTATGTTTCCTAACCATAGACATGAGTTGTCATTTGATTAACGGATCACATCATTAGAGAATGATGTGATTGACTTGACCCATCCGTTAGCTTAGCACGATGATCGTTTAGTTTGTTGCTATTGCTTTCTCCATAACTTATACATGTTCCTATGACTATGAGATCATGCAACTCCCGAATACCGGAGGAACACTTTGTGTGCTACCAAATGTCACAACGTAACTGGGTGACTATAAAGGTGCTCTACAGGTGTCTCCGATGGTGTTTGTTGAGTTGGCATAGATCGAGATAAGGATTTGTCACTCCGATTGTCGAAGAGGTATCTCTGGGCCCTCTCGGTAATGTACAACACTATAAGCCTTGCAAGCAATGTAGCTAATGAGTTAGTTATGGGATGTAGCATTATGGAACGAGTAAAGAGACTTGCCGGTAATGAGATTGAACTAGGTATTGAGATACTGACGATCGAATCTCGGGCAAGTAACATACCGATGACAAAGGGAACAACATATATCGTTATGCAGTTTGACCGATAAAGATCATCGTAGAATATGTAGGAACCAATGTGAGCATCCAGGTTCCTCTATTGGTTATTGACCAGAGACATGTCTCGGTCATGTCTACATAATTCTCGAACCCATAGGGTCCGCACACTTAACGTTCGGTGACGATCGGTATTATGAGTTTATGTGTTTTGATGTACCGAAGGTAGTTCAGAGTCTCGGATTTGATCACGGACATAACGAGGAGTCTCTAAATGGTCGAGACATAAAGATCGATATATTGGAAGCCTATGTTTGGACATCGGAATGGTTTCGGATGAGTTCGGGCATTTTTCGGAGTACTGGGAGGTTACGAGAACCCCCCGGGGAGTATATGGGCCTTATTGGAAAAGAGGAGAGGGAAGGAAAAGGTGGGAGGCGCACCCCCTAGCCCAACCCGAATTGGGAGGCCCCCCTTCCTTTCTCCTCTCCTCCCCTTCCTTCTCCCCTACTCCTACTACATGGAAGTGGGAATCCTACTCCCAGTGGGAGTAGGACTCCCCTAGGGCGCGCCATATAGAGGGCCGGCCCCTCCCCTCCTCCACTCCTTTATATACGGGGGAGGGGGGCACCCCATAGACACACAAGTTTATCATTGATCTTTTAGCCGTGTGCGGTGCCCCCCTCCATGATAATCCACCTCGGTTATATCGTAGCGGTGCTTAGGTGAAGCCCTATTCCGGTAGCAACATCATCACCGTCATCACGCCGTCGTGCTGACAAAGCTCTCCCTCGAAGCTCTACTGGATCGTGAGTTCACGGGACGTCACCGAGCCGAACGTGTGCATATCGCGGAGGTGCCGTACCTTCGGTGCTAGATCGGTCTATCGTGAAGACGTACGACTACATCAACCGCGTTGTCATAACGCTTTCGCTTACGGTCTAGGAGGGTACATAGACAATACTCTCCCGTCTTGTTGCTATGCATCACCATGATCTTCCGTGTGCGTAGGAATTTTTTGAAATTACTGCGTTCCCCAACTGTCTGGTTATCAGAGTAATCCAAAGCAGTTGAATGGTGGACAGTACCAAGTTTTCACCACAAGTTTATGCAAGCGGGACCAGAAGTGTCACACCCTGCATTTTGTAACATGTCATTTGCATTAATAAAGCAAGAAAATTTGGGCCAACAAAAACTTTTGCATTATTTTGCTTTTATTTTGGAGTTGGTTTTCTCTCTGTGATTTTTCAAGTGCTCTTTAAAGTCAACTACTCCACCTTCTGTACTTCATCTCCTTGCCCCAAACTTCTGCCCAATGATCATGCCATGTGTATAGTACAATATAGTATTTTCTTACAAAAATAATTTGGCCAAATAGTATTTTCAAAATTTAGTTTTCCAAAAACCCCTGGATTGAGGTTTGCACTGCAAGTACCTGATTTGGGGTATGAAAAATATTTCAAAAGGTATATTTGAAACCTATTAGATATAGGATTCCCATAAACCCCAAAAATATAATTTTAAAAGTTATTTTCCTATTTTATTTAAAAGCTTTTTCTAAAGGCCAGAAATGGTCTTTAATAGGGAAAAATTATTTTATTATTTTGAAAATATTTGACAAAAATCAGGGAAACTCAGTGGGCATATATTTCCATATATAAGAGTTTCAACACATGGTCATGTTCAAAATATTGGACAAAACCTCCCAAAACCATTTCTGCCCATTTCAAGGATTTGAAATATTTCTACAGGAAATATTTCCATAAAAATCCAAGAAAAATCCAGCAAGTCACAAATGCATATTGTGATGATCTTGCAAAGCCTCACTTCAATCAAGGTCGTTTTGGTCCACCAAAATGACCCATAACCCTTTCTGTTCAGAACCTAATTTGAGCAAGTTTGTACTATCAACTTTCTCCCCTTAACCCCAACTCTTGTGAGCATGTTCACATGACCAAATGAGGCCACTCCACCAAGTAGTGCATCAAGGAGAAGTGTTATGCTCAACTAGATCTACATAAGTCTATTTCTGCTCATTTCTAGGGTTTACAAAAGTTGCATTGGCAACTTTGCCCAAATAAGCTCCAAATTGGTGAGATGACCTAATTATATGTGTCATTTCACCCTGTGGAGTCTCCTGGCAATTGGAAATCATTTGCTTGCCAAAACCTTTATCAAACACCTTCTGCCACTTTTCAAAAATCACCATTTTGACCACTAAAACTATTCTCCTTGAGCTCAACTTTTTACCACAGCCCCTCCTAGACCTCCTCTACCTCCAGTAACAATGGCTGCACCTCAGCTCAATGATTGACGGGTGAAACCACTTCATTTACCCCTCTGGACAGCCCCTGTACCCCTCTTCCTCACCTCCCTCCTCACTCCAGTGGCCATCCATGGCATCCAATGCACCACCCCATTTCTTTACTCACTCCTAGACCTGGTAGACACCAAAAGACGCGCTCACCATGCATAAAGAATGGCCATTCCGGCCATTTGGGCGCTCTGGAGCACGCTACAGTGCGCTCCCGCACTGTAGCTGCCCCCTTCCAACCACCTCCGGCCACCTCGCCCCCTCCCCCGCGCGCGCCTGCTGATGCGCCTCGGCGTCCGCAACACGCTACGCGGTCGGCCCCCTCCTCTCTCCTCCTCCCCGCGCCTCTGTGCTAGCAAACACCGGCCGCCCGAGCACGCCAATGGCGCGGCTCACATGCGCGCGCCTCTGACCTCTGCCCACTCTCTCTCTCTATCTCTCCCGATGTAGTCGACGTCCAGGAACACCCCAGACACCACGCCCTCTTCCCCCGAGCCCTGCAGCGACGAGCAGGAGCCCGCCGGCGCATGGGTCCACGGCACCTCGCCGCTCGCCTACTTAAAGGCCTCCCCGCGCCCTCCTCTCCTCACCACTCGCTCTCTCACTCCCCTAAACATCCCCCTGCGCCCCCAGTTCCTCTCCATAACCGTCCGAGCTCGAGATCAAGCTCGAGCTCCGCCACTTCGGCTCGCCGGAGTTCATGAGGTACAGGCCTCCCCCGCTCCTCCTCTGCCTCGATCTGGAACCTCTACAGCCCTCTGATCCTTTCTCCCTTGTTACCCCTCTCTGTAGCTGTCGGAAATGGTCGGAATCGTCGATGCCCGAAGCCCCTCCGCCGCGTGACCTCGTCACCGGCGAACCAGGCCACCCCGGCGACCGGTTCCACCTCCACCCGAACGGCGACGCCACGCTGAGTCCGTCCCTGCCCTTGTCCAAGCTCGCCGTGCCCTGCATCGTCGCCGGTGAGCTCGCCGCCCTCTCTGACCCAGGGTTGACGACGACGGCCGTGGGGCCCGTCCGTCAGCCTCACGTCCTGACGCCTGGGCCCCGCCCGTCAGGTTCAAACCTGGCGCGCGCGTGCACCAGTGCGCTGGGCCGCCTCTCTGGCTGGGCCTGCTGCCCTGCGGCTGTTCTGGCCCAGCAGGCACAGAGCCCTTTTTCCTTTTCTTTTTCTGTCACTTTTCCAAATATTCCACAGGATAAAATATATGTCCAAATAAATTAATTCAAATTCCTAAATTCCTAAAATATTGCAACCTATTTAATGGTGCAACTTTCATTCAAGTCCAACAACCTTTTCTTCACTGTAAATATTTAAATGTGATTTTAAGCATTTAAATATGCCCTTGTAAATCCATTTCTCCTATTCTGCTACTCCAAATCCAAAACAAGGAATTTTCCCCTTCTTAGTTTTCACCCTAGTATTTAACAAAAATGAGTTGACATTTTTCTGAGCACTTTGGTTTTTCTGTTTTATTATTGCCTTATTTTTCTCATTATTATTTTGCGACGATAGATTGCGTTGCTGACGAAGGAGTTGGACCAGAAGACTTTGAAGACCCAGAAGACTTTGTTGAGCCAGGCAAGCAGCCCTTTGACCATGTCTAAGAAACCCCTTTTATGCATGTCACATGGCACTTTTATTGCTTGCATTGAGTCATAATAAAATGGTGACCACTTGGGGTGGTTTGCCTCCGTTGCTTTTCTCGTTGACACTTGCATGATGCATGACCCTACCTTGCTATGAGGGTTATGCCGGTGGGAGTAGATAGGATGCTAAAGTAGTGCTACGCAAAAAGGGACGGGAATATGCATAAGTGATGGAGACAAAGTATTTTCAAAGGACTTTGAGAAAACCCCATCGGGTGCCACTTATGCCCGAGGGAGATGATGAGTTGGGTAGCCACTTGATGACGAAGTGGTGTACCGAGGCAAGTGTGTGTGTTGTTTTCAAAAACGGATTGGTTTAAGTTGCGACCGTTATTCCAACCTTACATGCGCAACCACTCTACCCTTATATGGGAAAGGGCATTATTGATTACCTAGGCCGATACTAGCTTGGAGCCCGCATTACTAGTGACGGGGGAGAGTTGGTGCTCTCTCTCGGGACAGTGTCGTGCCAGGTAGGGCGGCCATGACTGTTTTCACAGGGCACCGGATACACCGTTGTGTCCCCCCTCGGATGTTACGATCTCGAGTGAGTCTCGTATGATGTACATCGTGAGGATACGGAACAACGAGTGGACTCCATGTTAGTGTCGTCTAGGGAAAGATAGTGATCGGGTGCTTACCCCGGGTACTTGAGGTACCGCGGGTCGTGGATGACACGGAAGTTCCCCGGATCTTGTGGGTAAAGTGTGCAACCTCTGCAGAGTGTAAAACTATTTGAATAGCCGTGTCCACGGTCAAGGATAGTTGGGTAACCTCTCTTGGGCTACATCCACATGTTTACAAACCAGTGTGTGTTTGGATAAGTGGGAAGAACTACTTGGGTCAAGTCAAAGGACTTGACATGATTGAGTTGGGTTGATGCCCACTCTATTTATGTTGATATCTGTAACCTATCCTCATGGTTAATTGAATTCTCCTGATGCATGTCTTACAAGTTGTTGAACATGTCATTGCACTCAAAACTAGCTTTCCGCAAAAAATTACCTATATCATGCATTTTTGTACCTTGAACCAAAACATGGGTTGCTTGCCAGTACATTCAAAGTACTCATTGGCTTGCCACTGGTTATTTAATTGGCCAGGCATGGAAGAACAGGAGTTCGAAGAAGAGTTCTTTTGAGACGAAAATGCGAACTAGGACGTTTCCCAGTCAGAATGCCTGTAGGGTTAAGGCAGATGGAATGGGTTCTACTTATCGATGAAGATTTCCGCTGCTTATGTTTCATTTGATGTTCAGCCCTTAAGGCTTTATCAATGTAAGACTTGACCATAATGGTCATAATTTGTGTAAGACGATATGTATGGATGTAAGACTCTTGTTATTCAGCTTCTGTGTGTTTAGTGAGCATTGATCTCTGGGATCACTGTACATGTGCATTCGGTGATCTCGACTTATGAGTCGGGGTCCCCACAAGAAGCTCCATAAAAGGGCAGTGAACGCAGTTGAGCCGATGATTCCCCATTACTTGTGATGGTCTGAACATCCTATTCTCTGAAGTCGTGAGGATCACCTACCCCGGGTTGATAATCCGGGTCATTTGGCGCTGGTGGTGGCACCTCAGGCCGGAGGGTACAAATTCACTAAGGTACTCATGGATGGGGGCATCAACATCAATATTCTGTATTATGAAACTTTCCGTCGTATGAGCTTGAATGACAAAGATCTTAAGCCGTCAAACACCGTTTTTCACGGTGTGGTGCCTGGTAAGTCGGCGTATCCAGTGGGTAAAGTATCTTTGGACATTGCCTTTGGAGATGATCATGATTCCAGATCTGAGACATTGACTTTTGAGGTGGTTAAAATCAATAGCACTTATCATGCTCTGTTTGGGCGGCCAGCTTATGCTAAGTTCATGGCAAGGCCTTGTTATGTTTATTTGCAGCTTAAGATGCCGGGTCACAAGGGCACCATCATAGTGCATGGAAGCCGGAATATAGCCTTGGAGGGTGAGGAATGCCATGCTGCTTATGCTGAGTCTGTCTGTGCAACAGAAGAATTGAAATTTTACAAGGATAATGTTGACCCGGCGGACATGCAATCTTTGAAGAAGCCAACCACATAGCATGACCCCCTCTTGAAGTTTAAGTTGGTGGATGACACTAAGCTAGTTGATTTCATTCCTAGTGATTCATCCAAGCAGTTCAGTATCAGTGCTAATCTAGATTCGAAATAGGAAAGCGCACTCATCGAGTTCATCCATGAGAATCGGGACATCTTTGCATGGAAACCTTCAGACATGCCAGGTGTACCGAGGGAACTTGCTGAGCACACTCTCAATATTGATCCGAAGTTTAACCGATCAAGCAATTCCTTCACCGTTTCAATGAAGAGAGGCACAAGGCCATTGGTGAAGAAGTAGCTCAACTTTTGGCAGCTGGGTTTATTGTTGAAGTTTTTCATCTGGAGTGGTTGGCTAACCCGGTGCTGGTACTTCAGAAAATGGTACTTGGCATATGTGCATGGATTACACGGACTTAAACAATTCTTGTCCAGCTGATCCCTTTGCTCTCTCCCGTATTGATCAGATCATTGATGCTACGGCGGGTTGTGAGCGTTTGAGTTTTTTGGATGCTTATTCTGGTTATCATCAGATCAAGATGGCATTTAAGGACCACAAGAAGACAACCTTCATCACTCCCTTTGGAGCTTTCTGTTATGTGTCTATGCCTTTTGGGCTCAAGAGTGCCCAGGCGACTTACCAGCGGTGTGTGCAAAATTGCCTTCATAATTAGATTGGGCGCAATGTTCATGCTTATGTGGATGATATTGTGGTGAAATCCAGGAAGAAGGAAACATTGATAGATGACTTGAAAGAGACCTTTGATAATCTTCGGGTCTAAAAGATGATGCTTAACCCGGCCAAGTGTGTCTTTGGTGTACCGACAGGCAAGCTCTTAGGCTTTCTGGTTTCTGAACAGGGTATCGAAGCTAACCCAGAGAAGATAAAGGCCATCACCTCCCTGGCTAAACCGGCATGTATTAATGATGTTCAGCATCTAGCGGGTCGTATTGCGGCCTTAAGCCGATTCATAAGCCGGCTGGGTGAAAAGGCTATTCCTCTTTACTAGATGATGAAGAAGACATATCACTTTGTCTGGAGTGATGCTGCTGATCAGGCATTTGAGGCCTTGAAGAAATAGTTGGCTGAGCCACCGGTTCTTGTTGCTCCCATTGATCAAGAGCCTTTGTTGTTATATGTGTCTGCCAACAGCCGAGCTATTAGCATGACAATTGTGGTGGAAAGGAAGGAGTCAGGCAAGTAATATCCGGTTTAGAGGCCGGTGTACTACATCAGTGAGGTGCTCATTGAGTCCAAGCAGAGATATCCGCATTGGTAGAAGCTTGTATATGGGGTGTTCATGGCTAGTCGAAAGCTCAAGCAATATTTTCTGGGTCATCCCATCACTGTGGTTAGTTCTGCTCCTTTAGGGGATATTATTCAAAACAGAGAAGCCACAGGTCGGGTAGCCAAGTGGGCCATTGAGCTTGGACGCCATGGATTGAAGTATATGCCTCGCACAACCATCAAGTCTCAAGCACTTGTGGATTTCATCAATGATTGGACTGGGCTGCAGATGCATGAGGAGAAGTCGAATAGCACATATTGGACTATTCACTTTGATGGATCCAGGCAGTTGGAAGGCTCGGGGGCTGGAGTTATCTTGACTTCCCCACAAGGTGATAAATTTTGTTATGTTTTAAGGTTGATGTTCCCTTGTACTAACAATGCAACTGAGTATGAGGCCTTGCTTCACGGTCTTCGGATGGCTAAGGAGATGAACTTAAGCCGGGCAAGGTGTTTTGGTGACTCAGATTTGGTAGCCCAGCAAGTCTCTAGCACTTGGGAATCTAAGGACCCACTCATGGTGGCTTATCACCGAGAGGTTGATGCTATTGCCGGTCACTTCAAGGGCTATCAAGTAGAGCATGTTAATCGAAGGAAAAACGAGGCGGCTGATGCTTTAAGCCGACTAGGGTCCCAGCGTAAGCCGGTGCCACCCAATATTTTCCTTGATATTCTGCATAATCCTTCAGTCAAACTGCCTACAGAGGAAGATCTTGCTGTCCTTGACCCGGAAGGACAGCTGGTGGTAGCTCTTCATGCTATTCCTGATTGGACAGTTCCATATTTGGCGTATATGACCCGGGGCGAGTTTCCTGAAGATCAAACTTTGGTCAGGCAGATACCCGGCGGTCTAAGTCCATGACTATTGTCAATGGAGAGTTACATCATCGCAGTGTTACGGGGGAGTTTCAATGTTGTGTTTCTCCTAAGGAAGGCTGTGAGATCTTACGAGAGATTCATGAAGGAGATTGTGGTCATCATGCCGGCTCTAAGTCTCCCGTAGCAAAGGCTTTCCGTCATGGATTTTATTGGCTAACGGCTCATGCTGATGCAGAGGATTTGGTTAGTAAATGTGATGGTTGTCAGAAAGTTTCAAGACGAGCTCATGTGCCAGCTCAAGAGTTGAGGATGATTCCAATTGCTTGGCCATTTGCAGCCTGGGGGCTTGATATGGTTGGACCTTTCAAAAGGTCCAAGGATAAGAAGACCAACCTTTTGGTGGCGGTTGACAAATTTACAAAGTGGGTTGAAGTAGAGCCGGTTAGTAAGTGTGATGCGGCGACGACGGTTCAATTCATCAAAAAGGTGATTTTCCGTTTTGGCTTTCCCCACAGCATTATAACTGATAAAGGCACCAATCTGTCCAAGGGTGCTATGAAAGAGTTTTGTCAACGAGAGCATATTCGACTTGATGTATCATCAGTGGCTCACCCAGTCCAATGGTCAAGCTGAGAGAGCCAATCAAGAAATTTTGAGAGGCATTATGCCCCGGCTTATGGTCCCTTTTGCAGAGGACGCAGGGTTGTTGGGTGGAGGAGTTACCCTTAGTATTATGGAGAATGAATACTACCCCCAACAGAACGACGGGTTACACACCTTTTTCACGGTTTACGGAGCAGAGGTGGTTCTCCCTAGTAACATCTGTCACGACTCTCCCCGAGTGGTGGCTTATGTTGAAGCTGATAATGAAAAAGGACGTCAGGATGCACATGACCTATTGGATGAGGAGCGTGAACTTGCGGCGGCTCGTTCAGCGATTTACCAGTAAGATCTGCGTCGTTACCATAGCCGTCGGTTTAAAACCAGGACCTTTCAAGAAGGCGATTTGGTGCTCTGACTTATCCAGGATCAAACTGATATGCACAAGCTATCCCCACCTTGGGAAGGGTCCTTTGTGGTTAGCAAGAATCTAATCAACGGGTCATACTACCTTATCGATGTTAGAGACCACAAGGACTCACGCACGTCGGAGGAGGAGACCCACCGGCCGTGGAATATTGCTCATCTTCGGCCTTACTACACTTGAGCCATTGGCACTTGTGATGTACATATTTATATCAGTGTATATATCATGATAAATATAATAAAGTCGGCATCCCTGATAATTCAGGGCCTCTGTCGTTTCATTTCTCAGAAATGTGTGTCTATATTGTCACTTCATATGATCACTTGGAGGTTTAACGCCCGGTTTAAAGGGACCAAAGAGAGTCTGCTACACAACATAGCTCAAACATAGGTACCCGGCGAGCACAACTCAAAAATATATCACTTGGGGGATCCCTGTTGACAGAACATAGCTTTGATAACCCCTTCTTGGTTTGAAACGCCAGGTGTATAACACCAAAGAATTTCAGTTGATCCTGCCTTGTACATCGGCTACTCTACCCAGGTAATCTTGGAATGACCCGCCGAACTCTTGACAGTCAATCTTATTAAAGACTGTGAACTTGTCAAGGTTACAACTGTGGTTGATCATGTGAGGTTTGGCTTACAAGGTTTGAAGGATTAGCTCGTGGTTGTTCAAGCCCATGAAAAGCACTTGGGCTTTAGGCCTCGCCCCCTATGAAAGCCTTGTTTTTTGATTTTTTGAAGATTATGTTCTGAGGTTTTTCTCTTATGACATGTTATTACATGGTTGAAAACCGATGTGGCCTATGTTGCCTTATGGTTTATATATGAATCTATCCGGTGCTTGTTAACCCGGCCTGGCTTTGGACTTTAAGTCGCCAGTGTATGATGATTTCATGTGCTTAGAGTGTCGTGCTCTAAGTTTTGGGATATTACCCCTTGCTACATGCGGCGTTGTAAGTCGGCAGTACAAATCAATTGAACAGCGCGTTGCGCTGCCCATCTTTTGGGTTATAACCCTTGCTGCACTACTCTGATAAACTGGCAGTATGAGCAAATATCACATGTATGATATTTTGCTATGAGTATATAAGGTTGTGATTAAACCAACCCTCGTTATCAACAGTTGTAGTCACAAGTGGTTTTTTATATCAAGTATTATGACCTGCCCTGGGGTAAGCCGCCAGGGTACTTGTGATCTGTTTGTATGCAGGAAAAAATATGATCTGCATAATTGATGATATTATGAAGCATAAAGTGGCAGATCTTCCATGGGCGGATCAGCAGTGTTTATGCAAAAAACAACATGCATGATGGCACGGCAGATCAAAGTTTAACTAGCCTATTACAAGGCATTCGATGGACCAAAGAGGATAAGTGTTTTTCCGGCGTCAACAATAAAGTAATATAAAACGGCTCATGGCTCTTGACGGGTTGAAGCATCCGGATCATCCTCCGCCTCTTCTTCTTCTTCTTCAGCTCCTTGATTATCCGTCAGCTGGAAGTCAGGCGTAGCCCAGTTGATACCGGTCAACGCTCTAAACACAGCTTCATCATCAATAAGGTTGGATGATCAATGTCAGGAGCGAAGGTGTGCTTACGAATTGGCGGGGTGAGATCCGTCTCCTGATGAACCGGTGCCTTCATTTTCTTGTTATCAGCCTCTTAAGCCGCCTGGCAGGTGGACAGATTGGTTTCTTCGGCTAACTTACTTGCTAATGGGCACATTGCTCTGGCTATTTCTGCAAAGTCATCAGCACTGAAGGCAGATCCATCGTCTTTGACACTGGGGCAACCATTGGCCAAATCTTTTGGATCCAGGTCTGCTTGCCATGCCTTTGCCCGGCTTAAGGCAGTCAGTGTGCCGGCTCTGGCAGAGGCTCGCTTTAACTCATCAATCCTTTGGGGTAGCACTGATAGCCTCTCCAGTGTATCTTTGATAAGACTGGGTGCAGATTTCTTGTGCATAGTGATACGCCCATTTTGCATCATGCTTTTATATTGATATTTATTTCATTATGGGCTGTTATTACACATTATGTCACAATACTTATGCCTATTCTCTCTTATTTTACAAGGTTTACATGAAGAGGGAGAATGCCGGCAGCTGGAATTCTGGGCTGGAAAAGGAGCAAATATTAGAGACGTATTCTGCACAACCCCAAAATCCTGAAACTTCACGGGAGCAAGTTTCAGAATATATAAAAAAATATTTGGCGAAAGCAGTACCAGAGGGGGCCACCCATCATCCACGAGGGTGGGGGCACGCCCTACCCCCTGGGCGCGCCCCCTGCCTCGTGGGCCCCCTGGCAGCCCTTTGATGCCCATCTTCTGCTATATGAGGTCTTTCGTCGAGGAAAAAATCATAAGCTAGCTCACGGGACGAAACTCCGCCGCCACGAGGCGGAACCTTGGCGGAACCAATCTAGGGCTTCGGTGGAGCTGTTCTTCCGGGGAAACTTCCCTCCGGGAGGGGGAAATCATCACCATCGTCATCACCAATGATCCTTTCATCGGGAGGGGGTTAACCTCCATCAACATATTCACCAGTACCATCTCATCTCAAACCCTAGTTCATCTCTTGTATCCAATCTTTGTCCCAAAGCCTCAAATTGGTACCTGTGGGTTACTAGTAGTGTTGATTACTCTTTGCAGTTGATGCTAGTTGGTTTATTCGGTGGAAGATCATATGTTTAGATCATTATTGCATATTAATACCCCTCTTATTATGAACATGAATATGATTTGTGAGTATTTACGTTTGTTCCTGAGGACGTGGGAGAAGTCTTGCTATAAGTAGTCATGTGAATTTGGTATTCGTTTGATATTTTGATGAGATGTATGTTGTCTTTCCTCTAGTGGTGTCATGTGAATGTCGACTACATGACACTTCACCGTTGTTTGGGCCTAGAGGACGGCATTGGGAAGTAATAAGTAGATGATGGGTTGTTATAGTGACAGAAGCTTAAACCCTAGTTTATGCGTTGCTTCGTAAGGGGCTGATATGGATCCATATGTTTCATGCTATGGTTAGGTTTACCGTAATAATTCTATTGTAATTGCGGATGCTTGCAATAGGGGTTAATCGTAAGTGAGATGCTTGTCCAAGGAAGGACAATACCCAAGCACAGGACCACCCACATATCAAATTATCAAAGTACTGAATGTGAATCATATGAACATGATGAAAACTAGCTTGACGATAATTCCCATGTGTCCTCGGGAGCGCTTTCCTTTATATAAGTGTTTGTCCAGGCTTGTCCTTTACTACAAAAAGGATTGGGCCATCTTGCTGCACCTTATTTACTTTTAATACTTGTTGCCCATTACAAACTACCTTATCACAAAACTATTTGTTACCGATAATTTCAGTGCTTGCAGAGAATACCCTACTAAAAACTGCTTATCATTTCCTTCTGCTCCTTGTTGGGTTCGACACTCTTACTAATAGAAAGGACTACGATAGATCCCCTATACTTGTGGGTCATCAAGAGTCTTTTCTGGCGCCATTGCCGGGGAGTGAAGCGCCTTTGGTAGGTGGAATTTGGTAAGGAAAAATTTATATAGTGTGCTGAAATTTACTTTCACTTGTTACTATGGAACATAATCCTTTGAGGGGCTTGTTCGGGGTATCTTCACCCCGACCAGTAGAGCAAAGAGTTGCTCCTCAACCTACTAAACCTACTGAAAATGTTTACTTTGAAATTCCTTCGGGTATGATAGAGAAACTGCTAGCTAATCCTTTTATAGGAGATGGAACATTACATCCCGATTTGCACCTAATCTATGTGGATGAAGTTTCTGGATTATTTAAGCTTGCAGGTATGCCCGAGGATGTTATCAAGAAGAAGGTCTTCCCTTTATATTTGAAGGAAAGGCATTGACATGGTTTAGGCTATGTGATGATATGGGATCATGGAACTACAACCGATTGAAATTGGAATTTCATCAGAAGTTTTATCCTATGCATCTTGTTCATCATGATCGTAATTATATATATAATTTTTGGCCTCGCGAAGGAGAAAGCATCGCTCAAGCTTGGGGGAGGCTTAATTCAATGTTATATTCATGCCCCAATCATGAGCTCTCAAGAGAAATTAAAAATTTTATGCTCGACTTTCTCTCGATAATCGCTCCATGCTCGATACTTCTTGTACTGGCTCTTTTATGATGAAGACTATTGAATTCAAATGGGATTTATTGGAAAGAATTAAACGCAACTCTGAAGATTGGGATCTCGATGAAGGTAAGGAATCAAGTATAACGCCTAAGTTTGATTGTGTCAAATCTTTTATGGATACCAATGCTTTCCGTGAATTTAGCACTAAATATGGACTTGACTATGAGATAGTAGCTTCTTTCTGTGAATCCTTTGCTACTCATGTTTATCTCCCTAAGGAGAAGTGGTTTAAATATAATCCTCCCATTGAAGTAAAAGTAGTTGGACCTATTAAAGTTGAAGCAAAGACTATCACTTATAATTATCCTGTTGTTCCTACTACTTATATTGAGAAACCACCTTTCCCTGTTAGAATAAAGGATCATGCTAAAGCTTCAACTGTAGTTCATAAGAGTAATACTAGAACACCTATACCGTTTGAGCAAATTAAAGTTGAACCTAGTGTTGCTATGGTTAAAGATCTCTTGGCCGATAATATTGATGGGCATGTTATTTACTTCTGTGATGAAGCTGCTAGAATTGCTAGACCCAATGCCTGTTGTTTCTGTTAAAATAGGAGATCATTGCTATCATGGCTTATGTGATATGGGTGCTAGTGCAAGTGCAAGACCTCATTCCCTATATAAAGAAATTATGCATGATATTGCACCTGCTGAGATAGAGGAAATTGATGTTACTATTAAATTTGCCAATAGAGACACTATTTCACCAGTTGGGATTGTTAGAGATGTTGACGTCTTGTGTGGGAAAGTTAAATATCCTGCTGATTTTCTTTTTCTTGGTTCCTCACAAGATGACCTTTGTCCCATTATATTTGGTAGACCCTTCTTGAATACTGCTAATGCTAAGATACACTGCAATAAGGATATTGTTTATATTGGTTTTGGGGATATGTCTCATGAGTTTAATTTTGCTAAATTTCGTAGACAACCCCATGATAAAGAATTGCCTAGTAAGGATGAAATTATTTGTCTTGCTTCTATTGCCGTGCCTCCTAGTGATCCTTTAGAGCAATATTTGCTAGACCATGAAAATGATATGTTTATGAATGAAAGATGGGAAATATATGAAGTATTCTTTAAAGAGGGACCTATTTTGAAAGACAACCTGCCTATTGAAATTCTAGGGGATCCTCCTCCACCCAAGGGTGACCCCGTGTTTGAGCTTAAACCTTTACCTGATACTCTTAAATATGCTTATCTTGATGAGAAAGAGATATATCCTATTATTATTAGTGCTAACCTTTCAGAGCATGAGGAAAAGAAATTATTGGAAACTCTGAAGAAGCACCATGCTGCTATTGGATATACTCTTGATGATCTTAAGGGCATTTTCCCCACTCTATGGCAGCACAAAATAAACTTGGAGAAAGACGCGAAACCAGTTGTTGATCACCAACAACGGTTAAATCCTAAGATGAAAGAAGTGGTAAGAAAAGAAATACTAAAGCTTCTGGAGGCATGTATAATTTATCCCGTTGCTGATAGTCAGTGGGTAAGTCCTGTCCATTGTGTCCCTAAGAAGGGAGGTATTACTTTTGTTCCTAATGTTAAAGATGAATTGATCCCACAAAGAATTGTTACAGGTTATAGAATGGTAATTGATTTCCGCAAACTAAATAAAGCTACTAAAAAGGATCATTACGCTTCACCTTTTATTGATCAAATGCTAGAAAGATTATCCAAACATACACATTTTTGCTTTCTAGATGGTTATTATGGTTTCTCTCAAATACCTATGTCCAAAGAGGGTCAAGAAAAGACAACTTTTACTTGCTCTTTCGGTACCTTTGCTTATAGACATATGCCTTTTGGTTTACGCAATGCACCTGCTACCTTTCGAAGATGTATGACTGATATATTCTCTGACTTTTGTGAAAAGATTGTTGAGGTATTCATGGATGATTTTTTTGTTTATGGAACTTCTTTTGATGATTGCTTAAGCAACCTTGATCGAGTTTTGCAAAGATGTGAAGAAACTAATCTTGTCTTGAATTGGGAGAAGTGCCACTTTATGGTTAATGAAGGTATTGTCTTGGGGAATAAACTTTCTAAAATAGGTATTGAAGTCGATAAATCTAAGGATGATGCTATTGAAAAGATGCCGTGTCCTAAGGACACTAAAGGTATAAGAAGTTTCCTTAGTCATGCCGGTTTTTATAGAAGGTTCATTAAGGACTTCTCTAAAAATTTTAGACCTTTGACTAATCTCTTACAAAAAGATGGTACTTTTGCCTTTGATGATGATTGTGTAGAAGCATTTTAAATACTTATGAAAGCTTTGATTTCTACACCTATTGTTCAGCCTCCTGATTGGAATTTACCATTTGAAATTATGTGTGATGCTAGTGATTATGCTGTAGGGGTTGATCTAGGACAAAGAGTTGATAAGAAATTAAATGTTATCCAATATGCTAGTAAAACTCTAGACAGTGCTTAGAGTAATTATGCTACTACTGAAAACGAATTTTTAGCAGTTGTATTTGCTTGTGATAAGTTCAGACCTTATATAGTTGATTCTAAAGTAACTGTTGCCACTAATCATGCTGCTATTAAATATCTTATGAAAAAGAAAGATGCTAAACCTAGACTTATTAGATGGGTTCTCTTGCTACAAGAATTTGATTTGCATATTATTGATAGAAAGGGAGCTGAGAACCCCATTGCAGACAACTTATCTAGATTAGAGAATGTTCTTGATGACCAACTACCTATCGATGATAGCTTTCATGATGAACAATTAGCTGTCATAAATGCCTCGTGCACTGCTCCATGGAATGAAGATTATGCTAATTATATTGTTGCTAAATTTATACCACCTAGTTTCACATACCAGCAAAAGAAAAAGTTCTTCTATGATTTAAGCATTACTTTTGGGATGACTCACACCTTTATAAAGAAGGAGTAGATGGTGTCATTAGACGTTGTGTACCTGAGCATGAACAGGAACAGATCCTACGCAAGTGTCACTCTGAGGCTTATGGAGGACAGCATGCTGGAGATAGAACTGCACATAAGGTATTGCAATCCAGTTTTTATTGGCCTACTCTCTTCAAGGATTCCCGTAAGTTTGTCTTGTCTTGCGATGAATGTCAAAGAATTGGCAATATTAGTAGACGTCAAGAAATGCCTGTGAATTATTCATTTGTTATTGCACCATTTGATGTTTGGGGCTTTGACTATATGGGACCGTTTCCTTCCTCTAATGGTTATACACATATTTTAGTTGTTGTTGATTACGTTACTAAGTGGGTAGAAGCTATTCCAACTAGTAGTGCTGATCATAACACCTCTATTAAGATGCTTAAAGAAGTTATTTTTCCGAGGTTTGGAGTCCCTAGATACTTAATAACTGATGGTGGTTCACATTTTATTCATGGTGCCTTTCGTAAAATGCTTGCTAAGTGTGATGTTAATCATAGAATCGCATCTCCGTATCACCCACAGTCTAGTGGTCAAGTAGAATTAACCAATAGAGAGCTTAAATTAATTTTGCAAAAGACTGTTAATAGATCTAGAAAGAATTTGTCCAAGAAACTTGATGATGCATTATGGGCTTATAGAACTGCATATAAAAATCCTATGGGTATGTGTCCTTATAAAATGGTTTATGGTAAAGCTTGTCACTTACCTCTCGAACTGGAACATAAGGCATATTGGGCCATTAAAGAGCTCAATTATGATTTCAAACTTGCCGGTGAAAAGAGGCTTTTTGAAATTAGCTCACTTTATGAATGGAGAACCCAGGCCTATGAGAATGCCAAACTGTTTAAAGAAAAAGTTAAAAGTTGGCATGATAAAAGGATACAAAAGCATGAGTTTAATGTAGGTGATTATGTATTATTATACAACTCTCGTTTAAGATTTTTTGCAGGAAAACTCCTCTCTAAATGGGAAGGTCCTTAAGTCATCGAGGAGGTCTATCGTTCCGGTGCCATAAAAATCAACAACTTTGAAGGCACAAATCCGAAGGTGGTGAACGGTCAAAGAATCAAACATTATATCTTAGGTAATCCTATAAATGTTGAAACTAATGTTATTGAAACCGTAACCCCAGAGGAATACATAAGGGACACTTTCGAGAATGTTTCAGACCCCGAAAAGGAATAGGTATGAGGTACGGTAAGTAAACTGACTCCAAAACAGTTCTAATAGCAAATTTTCTTTGTTTTGGAATATTTAAGAAAATAGGAAAATAAGAAGCAGTCCGGGAAGGACACGAGGCGTCCACGAGGGTGGAGGGCGCGCCCCCTACCTCGTGGGCACCTCGTGTGCTCTCCGGACTCTGTTTTCTTGCACGATACTTCTTTCGGTCGGTAAAAATTCATTATATAATATCCCGAAGGTTTTGACCACCGTGCCACGCAAATATGTCATGTTTTTGTTTCAAAATGTTTTTCTGACAGATCTAGATCGCCATGGCATTTTCAAGTGCCCCCAAGGACAAGTTCTTCGAGAAGGTCATCAACCCCAACCTCGTGGAGGTGCTGCAACACCCTCAAACCATTGGGATGCGTGAGGGGTTGCTGCACATCCGTGATGTTGAGGGACCAAGGAGGACCGAAAGCGTGAAGACAAGGCTCGAGGCAATGGAGCAACAAGTTTTCAAGTGCTAGGAGATGGTGGAACGTGGACTCGACTCCAATCATATAATGATCACGGAGTTCACCAACAACCACAAGCTAGATGACAAGAATATTGGGGAGGCCATCTTCAAGCTTCATGAGAAAATTGAGCACCTCCAAGCCCAGATCTATGACCTGCAAAACCAAAACTGTGAGTATGAATATAGATTCAAGAGGATGAGTTTGGCTGCAGATTTGAGGATCCCGAAGACTCGATCATCCTTCTATGATGGTGAGCCTATGCCTTGGAAGATGGACGACAAGCCCACATCATCAACAACTCCATCATCACCACCTCCGAGGAAGGAGACATAAACACATGGGTATGGGCACTCCCCTTGGCATCTGCCAAGCTTGGGGGAGTGCCCCAGTATCGTATCACCATCACACTTTTATCTTTACCGTTTTTCTTAGTTTGATCCTTTTGATAATATCTTGATCCAGTAGAATAAAGTTTTAGTACGATCTAGTTTTGAGTTTTGCTTTATGATCCTTCTATGTAATCGAGTCCGTGAGCAATATATAATAAAGATTAGTGTTGAGTCAAGGGCTTGATTATCTTGCTATGATCTTGAGGGAATAAAATATAAAAGAGAAATAATAAAAAGAAATAAAGAGATCATATGGATCTTATGGAGAGTAATGACTTCATATATAAAAAGTATGATGAATAAAAGTTATTGAGAGTTGAAAGACATAGTTTTGGTCATCGTTGCAATTAATAGGAAGTAATAAAGAAAGAGAGGTTTTCACATACAAATATACTATGTTGGACACCTTTTATGATTGTGAGAACTCATTAAAATATGACATGCTAAAGAGTTGATGTTGGACAAGGAAGACAACGTAATTTGTTATGTTTTCTTACATCTGAGATAAATTATATTGTCATGGATCATCGAACATGTTGAGCTTGCCTTTCCCTCTCATGCTAGCCAAATTCTATGCACCAAGTAGAGATACTACTTGTGCTTCCGAATATCCTTAAACCTAGTTTTGCCATGAGAGTCCACCATATCTACCTATGGATCGAGTAAGATCCTTCAAGTAAGCTGTCATCGTTGCAAGCAATAAAAATTACTCTCTAAATATGTATGATTTATTTGTGCAGAGAAAATAAGCTTTATACGATCTTGTGATGCGGAAGAAATAAAAGCGACGGACTGCATAATAAAGGTCCATATCACAAGTGGCAATATAAAGTGACATTCTTTTGCATTAAGATTTCGTGCATCCAACCATAAAGGCACATGACAACCTCTGCCTCCCTCTGCGAAGGTCATATCTTTTATTCTTGTCTTATACGTCATGCAAAGAGTCACGATGATCTTCACCTTTCCTTTTTACATTTTATCCTTTGGCAAGCACAATGTGTTGGAAAGATCCTGATATATATAGCTAATTGGATGTGAGTTTTCATGAACTATTGTTGTTGGCACTACCCTTGAGGTAAAAGGTTGGGAGGCAAAACTATAAGCCCCTATCTTTCTCTGTGTTCGATTAAAACTTCATAACCATAAATATCGCATGAGTGTTAGCAATTGCGAAAGACTAAATGATGGTTGAGTATGTGGACTAGCGGAAAAGCACTTATATTGACTCTTTCCTATGTTATGATAAATTGCAATTGCTACAATGACTGAGATTATAGTTTGTTGGTTCTCAATGAAGTTTCTGATTCGTACTTGAAATTGGGAATGAATTGCTACTTTAGCATAAGAAATCATATGACAATATTTATATATGTTGCTGTTATAAGAATGATCATGATGCTCTCATGTCCCTATTTTATTTTTATCGACACCTCTATCTCTAACCATGTGGACATATTTTTCGACATCGGCTTTCGCTTGAGGACAAGCGAGGTCTAAGCTTGGGGGAGTTGATACGTCCATTTTGCATCATGCTTTTATATTGATATTTATTTCATTATGGGTTGTTATTACACATTATGTCACAATACTTATGCCTATTCTCTCTTATTTTACAAGGTTTACATGAAGAGGGAGAATGCCGGCAGCTGGAATTCTAGGCTGGAAAAGGAGCAAATATTAGAGACCTATTCTGCACAACTCCAAAAGTCCTGAAACTTCACGGGAGCAAGTTTCAGAATATATAAAAAATATTGGGCGAAAGAAGTACCAGAGGGGCGCCCCCTGCCTCGTGGGCCCCTAGCAGCCCTCTGATGCCCATCTTCTGCTATATGAGGTCTTTCGTCGAGGAAAAAATCATAAGCTAGCTCACGGGACAAAACTCCGCCGCTACGAGGCGGAACCTTGGGGGAACCAATCTAGGGCTCCGGCGGAGCTGTTCTATCGGGGAAACTTCCCTCCGGGAGGGGGAAATCATCACCATCGTCATCACCAACGATCCTCTCATCGGGAGGGGGTCAATCTCCATCAACATCTCCACCAACACCATCTCATCTCAAACCCTAGTTCATCTCTTGTATCCAATCTTTGTCCCAAAGCCTTAGATTGGTACCTGTGGGTTAGTAGTAGTGTTGATTACTCTTTGTTGATGCTAGTTGGTTTATTCGGTGGAAGATCATAAGTTCAGATCCTTTATGCATATTAATACCCCTCTGATTATGAACATGAATATGTGTGATTAGTTACGTTTGTTCCTGAGGACGTGGGAGAAGTCTTGCTATAAGTAGTCATGTGAATTTGGTATTCGTTCGATATTTTGATGAGATGTATGTTGTCTTTCCTCTAGTGGTGTCATGTGAACATCGACTACGTGACACTTCACCATTGTTTTGACCTAGAGGAGGGCATTGGGAAGTAATAAGTAGATGATGGGTTGCTAGAGTGACAGAAGCTTAAACCCTAGTTTATGCGTTGCTTCGTAAGGGCCTGATTTGGATCCATATGTTTCATGCTATGGTTAGGTTTACCTTAATACTTCTTTTGTAGTTGAGGATGCTTGCAATAGGGGTTAATTATAAGTGGGATGCTTGTCCAAGGAAGGACAGTACCCAAGCACCGGTCGACCCACATATCAAATTATCAAAGTACTGAACGCGAATCATATGAACGTGATGAAAGCTAGCTTGACGATAATACCCATGTGTCCTCGGGAGCGCTTTCCTTTATATAAGAGTTTGTCCAGGCTTGTCCTTTGCTACAAAAAGGATTGGGCCATCTTGCTGCACCTTATTTACTTTTATTACTTGTTACCCGTTACAAACTACCTTATCACAAAACTATCTGTTACCGATAATTTCAGTGCTTGCAGAGAATACCTTACTGAAAATTGCTTATCATTTCCTTCTGCTCCTCATTGGGTTCGACACTCTTACTTATCGAAAGGACCACGATAGATCCCCTATACTTGTGGGTCATCACATAGCAGCAGCAATTGTACGTCGGGCGCCAGTATACAGTTGTTCTACAAGACTGTAGACAACTTTAAGTCGGATGCGCATATCTGAGCCCAACTTGGAACTCTGAGAACTTGCACCAGTAAATTTATTGATAAGGTGACATATAATTTATAATATGTTTATGCAAGGGGATCATATTTCCTACTTACCAAAGATGGCTGATGACATATTATTGATCTGTTGCCTTAAACCGAACAACTCGTCAGTCACCGGTTTAAGTGTAGCTTCAGCATCCTCTGCTCTCTTCAATAGAGCCGCCTTTTCGGTCTCCCAGCCGTCTTTGACAGTGTTGAAGTTTTGCTTCAGCTGCTCAATGTTTTCTAAAGCAGCCTTCAGTTCTGATTTGGCCTTGGATGTCTCAGATTGCTGAGTTTTAATATTGGCTTTCAGATCATTGAGCTGCGAATCCTTCTCGTTCAGTTCAGCCTGCGATATAGACAAACATGGAAGATATTATGAGCATGATTATTTTTTGAAAGTCCCAAGCACAATACAAGTATTTTCCTTGGCACTTGGTGGCTAATGTCCATTGCTCTTATGAATTTTTTGATGTCCCAAGCATAATACAACTATTTTCCTTGGCACTTGGGGGCTAATGCCTATTGTTCTTTTCAAAGACAAATTTATATGATGACCCGGGTATAATGATACGATCCGGTTTATCAAGGTGATATGTTGAAGTGTGGATTTTTCAATGTTTATAAGGCCCGATTTAACTATACCAGTTAAATCGACCCTTGGGGGCTACATATGCGAAGTTCATTTCTTATACTTAAAGTTCCGGCTTAACTTGATGATTTAAGCCGGCCCTTGGGGGCTACTAATGATGATGTTCAGTTTCTTTATGATAGTTGGAATGTCTACATCATATTCAATCCTATCATATCCTATAGACTTGGCGGCTGATAGACATATGATTATGAAGAGAATAGTGATTGGATTACCTCATAGCGTTCCTTCATCAAATTGATTAAGCCGGCTTCAAAATCACGGCTGGTGTATAGGCGGTTCAAGTAACTAGAGTGGATGTCTTGGGCACTGAACTGGGCATAGCTCTCTAAGTCTACCTTCCACTTGCCTTTATCATCAGCGGAAATTTCTTCCTTGGCGCTGTGCTTGGATAAGATAGTGGGGTTACCCGGTGCTATGTAACCAACCCAGTGACAACGACGACGTCAGTCTTCTCTTCAGTAGGCTTAGCTGGGCTTGGCGGTTTAGAAATGGCCAACTCAACATCCATATGGTCTACGGAGATTTCATGGTCTTCTGGTGGCGGGTCGTTAATGATAGCTTCAGTAATTGGGTTAGAAGATCCGTGCTGTTGTTTTTCCGGCTCAGACAGATTGGAGTCTTCAGCCGGCTTGTTCAATTTCACCTTTTTACTGGGTTTAGCCTGGCCACTGAGAATAAGAAAAACACAGATGTTAGCATATCAATCAAGTATAAAGTTTGATGGATTAAATATACCCTTAACCAGGCACAGTCTTGAAGGTTGGGTGTTAGTCCCTATTGAGTCGCCGGAGGAGGAAAGAGACGTTCCCTGATAATTTGAATCAGGCGGATTAAGAGGTTGACGGGAAAGACCCGCCTTGGGATAATCTAAGTCAAAAATGTTTGAAACCTCCGGTCGACGTTTTTGAGGTGCTGGGGTGTTGGGTAAGCTAGAGGATAACACTCCGCCGCCACTGTTCCCGGTTGTGCGGCGAGCTTCATGTTGCTGCTTCTTCAAAAGAAAGTTGGGATCCAAGTGAGCTAAAGGGTGAGAAAATCTTACTTTCCGGCTTTCTTGTCGAGTTTACTGTGTTGGCAGAGGTCCTGAGCCATAGGAAAGAATAATTACCTCTGCATCACCTGCATGGCTGGCCTCTGCCTCATCCTGATAATAGTCATTGTCAATAACATGTACAAAAAACGAGCCAAGGGAATCAAGTTCTACCTCCGACTCGTCACCATCATCTTTTTCATCCAAGTTGAATAATTCGGCAGTGTTGGATTTCTTCTTAGTAGGCCTTTTGGTGGCCTTAGTCTTTGTCCAGGTCATCTTTGACTTTTTGGGCAATTTCTTGTCCCAGAAGGATGAGCCGGTCTGTAAACATCAAATGAGTACGAGCAAGACAACTGAAAATATGAGTTAAGTATGAGCTGGAGTTAAACTTACAGCTGGCGGCTTATTCAGAATACAGAAAGGACTCAGTACGAATTGACTGCAATCCTCCAAGCTCTCATTCAATAGAGTCTTGGTCATGTTGTTGATGTCTTCTTCAGTTATCTTGATCTGACAATGGCGAGGAGGATCTGTTGAATCACCGGTATACTCACATATTAAACCAGGACAGATGCTTAGAGGTAATATTCTCCAGGTGACCCAGCAGCGAACTAGGTCGATCCCGGTCAAGCCGTTGGCCATCAGAGCCCAGATCTGTGCAAAAGTTGGCACACATTTCGTCCGTTCTGCTATGCTGATATGGTCCGGAAGAGGATGTCTGCTACTGAACCGGCTGGCGCGGTAACTAGGTAGGGGATTTTCTCCTTCTGGTGAGGTCTCGTGGCAATAAAACCGAGTCTGGTTCCAGTCCTTGGGGTGACTGGGCGGGTTAGCAGCGGGGAAGATGGCCTCTTTTCGGCGTTGTATGGATATGCCGCCTGGTTCAAGGCTAGGTCCATCTGTGAATTCATTCTACCGGTTCAAATAGTAGAACTCTCTAAATAGTTCTACGGTGGGCTCCTGTTGAAGGTACACCTTGCTGAACACTTGGAAATTGCAGATATTTGAAACGGAGTTTGGTCCGATATCTTGTGGATGGAGCTTGAAGAAATGCAGCACGTCACGGAAGAATCTTGAGCCGGGAGGACTAAAGCTCCGGTCCATATGATCCATAAAAACCACCACTTCAACATCTCTTGGCTCAGGGCGAGTTTCATTACCCGGAACCCTCCAATGGATGGCTTCTCTCTTGGCTAGCACGCCGATCTGAACATATTCTTTCAAATCTTCCTCGGTGACCCGCGAAACAACCCAGTCGCAAGCGGTGATGGTCTTGACCATCTTCGAAAACAAAGTGCTAAATGAAGGAAACATTACCGGTTTAAGGTCATGCTATTAAAATGGATCATTGATTCAAAGGTAAGGTGCTATGAACAATTGACAAATTAAGCCGGGCGATGAACATTGAAGTATTGGCGGCTTAAATGGGGACTAATGGTACCAACCGAATTAAGGATTTTGCTGGTAAGCCGGACAAAGTCTAACAGTCAAGATATATGCTGCAGAGTTAAAATTATGTGCAAGCATGGTTAAACCAGAGATATATTGCCGGGTCAGGCAAGTTATAAAGCGTATGGTGGCGGTTTAACAATAATTTGGTGTCTTATGATAGATCATGGTTTACAGTATAAGCCATCGTAACAGTTATGGCACTTCAATTTTATCAAGTGGGGGACAAACAGGTTTTCACAAGTTACCACTATAATTTTGGATCTGCCATAGTTTAAAAAGCAGTAAAATTCTAGCCTAAGGTGGTGGCAGTGGAAAGGTTTGGATACCCTAATGAGATCTTCTATGGAGAGGTGTTGTTCTAATAATGAAAATGGTGTTTAAACTACTTCTGCACAAGATTTATGGATTATCTAGAATAAGAGTAATCAAATTTGATGGGAACTACGCAAGAAATAGCAAGAACACCGGTGAACAAGCCTGAACCCTAAAAGAAGATCTAAAGTTGAGGAAGAGAAGCACTTACAGTTGCAGATGGGCTGTGGTGGCTTGCCGGAGTTCTCTAGTCCGATCAGGTTGATGCAGCTGCGTGCAGTGATGCGGCAGTCGAAGGTCGCGGCGGCGGAGCTTAAGCGCTGGTGCGGCCGTGCGGACGAGTAAGATGAAGGAGGAAACGAAGGAGAAAATGAAAAAGACCCCCTGCCCCTATTTATAACGGGGTGGTTGCAAGGCATGCGCGGGAATCGAGCGGGACGAAATCATTATGTGGCTATATGGACGCCTTGATTCTCGGGACATTTATTAAGATAAGGATCAATTAAGATGTTCTGGGCCACGTGTAAAGTTAATGTGAAATGACATCATGGTGGCTTAAGATAATTCTGTGAGCTGACGTCATGGCGGTTTATAGCAAGGTTTGTCAAATAAAGGTGATGCAAGATTTTTCAGGTCAGGTATTGAAGATTGACATGAACAAGGTCAAATCAACCTGGGCCTAATGTTGGGGATATGACTATTGGGTATGAACCGCCCAGGAGGCCCGGGTCATACCACTGGTGGTTTACCAATGAAGATGGCGGATCATATGAGCCCATTGACGGTCCAAGGCCCATAAGAGACTTAAGGCCCGAAGGATGAACCGCCATGTACGTATGACTTGTGTTGTAAGGCATGTGTAGTTAGTCACCGAGCCGGACACATTGTGTATGAGCCGGCCGGGACTCTGTGAACCGCCGGGCGTCAACCTGTGTATATAAAGGGACGACCCGACGGCGGCTTAGGGCAAGAAACAAGAGATCGAGAACTGGTTAAGTGTTTTCGCTCCCTGGTGATCGAAACCCTAGCAATACAATCCCAAACTGGATCATCATAAGGGGACAAACCAGTATAAACTCTCTGTGTCCTTTGTCCCGTTTAACCCCTTCAAGCGAACCAAGCTGCGATGGCCCTGCAACTAAGTCCTTCTGTTAGGACATCTATCGTGACAATTCCACGACTCTACCGATGTTTTAGTTGAGAGAATTTTTGGACTTAATAATAATTTTGCAATACAAAAAAGGGAGCAGGTTTCTCTCTAGAAAATAAGCTCATGACTTTTTGCCAAAAGAACGCTTATAATGATGAGTTGATCATACAATACGAGGGGCCGAAGGAGGAGCCAATTCCTCCCGAACGTGATCTTAGGGATCCTTACCCTATTAAATTTAGCCCTCTTGATTATTTTTGCATACCACAAAGAAACCTTGCTACTGAACGAAGGGATTATGAGATGAGCATACGTGATATGACTTATTATTATTATTATGGCAATACCTAGATCTTTGTTTTTATGCCTAGCTAAGGGCGTTAAACAATAGCGCTTGTTGGGAGGCAACCCAACTTTATTTTTGTTCTTTTTTGGGGTTCTGTTTTGCAATAAATAATTCATCTAGCCTCTGGTTAGATGTGGTTCTGTGTTTTAATTAGTGGTTGTGCCACGTAAGACCTTTGGGATGGCTTACAGTGATAGTTGATTTGATCTTGCTAAAAATAGAAACTTTTGTGCCCAGGAAAACAATTCTGATTTTTAACAGAAGCGTGATAAAATATTGATTATTTTTGCAGAAGATTTAGATACAAATTTCCTAGGTTGTCCTAATTTTTAAGAATTTTTGTAGTTACAGAAGTATTCGAGAGTTACAGATTGCTACAGACTATTCTGTTTTTGACAGATTCTGTTTTCTATGTGTTGTTTGCTTATTTTGATGAATCTAGGGGTAGTATCGGGGTATGAACCATGGAAAAGTTGGAATACAATAGATATTACACCAATATAAATAAAGAATGAGTTCACTACAGTACCATCAGTGGTTATTTTATTTTCTTAAACCAACGGATCTCATGAGATTTTCTGTTGAGTCTTGTGTTGTGAAGTTTTCAAGTTCTGGGTAAAGATTTGATGGACTATGGAATAAGGAGTGGCAAGAGCCAAAGCTTGAGGATTCGCAATGCACCCCAAGGTAATATTCAAGGACAACCAAGATCCTAAGCTTGGGGATGCCCCGGAAGGCATCCTGATGCGGAGCATCCCAAGGTCATCCACATGGACCTCTCATCGTGTCACCAAGTGCCTAGTGGACCCATGACACGAGCATGAGCAAGAGCTCTCGAAACCGAGGTGACATATCTCCTCTCACAATTCCCCTTCAATGCACATGAGACATGGCTACTACCTCAAACAGAGACATTATGCATACTCAAGCACCGAGGAGTTAACCATAGAGAAGCTAAGGAGCAAGGAGGATCGAAGAAGGAAGACATACACAAAGATGGAGAAGAAAACGGCCAAGTCTGCACTTGCCCGGACAATCCGGACCTTCATGGCTTATTTTCACAACATGAAATGGTATTACAACTTGGAATATGTATATGTTTTGCAGTTTGATTAGTACGCGGAAGGGGTTCAAAAGAAGAAAGCTACCTTTTCACATTACAACATATTACCCCTTAATATTACTTCCTGTCCCACACAACCTGTAATGGAAATACCCGCTGTCCGGATGATCCGGCCCCAGCACAGACTATCCGAACCCTGGCCCGGACGATCCGGATAAGTGGCACCCGAGACCAACAAGCCTCCCCGCGAAGCCGGATGGTCCCAACGCCCGGATCATCCGGAACCACCCAGACGTCCGGACCACCTCCCGGTCATCTGGCCCCCCTCGACGGCTACGACACATCCGGACGATCCGGCCGGCTGCCCGGATCATCTGGACCCCTGTCACCCGGATCATGCGGGCCATCATCTAGATCATCCGGACCACCACTTGCATGTGCCTTTTGGGACGAAGCCCAAGTACCCTTTCGTCCATCGAGCATATATAAACGACTCCACCTCCACTTTTCTAGGGTTATCAAAGGATTGGGTTTTTTGAGAGATAGACCTTTGCTCATCCACTTGTTTACTTCTCCATTGGAGTCCACTTCCTCTTTGAAGAAGATCCCCCAAGAAGATTCAAGACCCCTCATGAGAAGATCCCCTTAAGACCTCCTCACGGAGAAGAACTTGCTACTTGTATCGTCCTTTGTTGATCGTGGATCGTGTATCTCTTTGTGTTTCGAGGATCTAGCACATGTGTAATCAAATCTTCTGGGTTTGAGTGATTCCTCTCGTGTTTTCCCCTCGTGTTCTTCATGTTCTTCACGGGATCAGCTCCAATCATGAAAGATCGGGAATCTAGGGTTCTACCCTACATCATCTTGGTATCATGATCCACGTTGATCATGATTTTGGAGCCTTCCATCTTTGTTTTCTAGCCTAACTTTGTTGAGTTCGTCCTAATTTCAAAAATCCCCACAAAAATAACCCCCAAATTTGTTGGTGATTTGTTGGTATGATGAAGCTTTGTTGATTTTGATCTGTGGATTCTTTGTGTTGCAAGTGGATCTTACCTTTCCCCGCCATCTCCACCTCGAAATCATTCCACAATCTAGGAAATCCTCGAAATTTGCTCCGTTTTCGAGTTCATCCCGAGCCATACCCGTGCGATTTTGACCTACCTGGATCATTCGGACCCTGACCCGGATCATCCGGACGAGCCCGGATCATCCGACTCCTAGCCCGGATAATCCGGCTTCCCCTGACGAAACTGCATTTCTGTAGTTTTTCTTTGCCACCACTTCCACCACCGCATACCCATTTCGACCAGTACCACCTAACTTCCGCCAGACCCTCGACATATCCAACCATAGCACCGCTTCCTGCTACCAGAATTTTACTTTGGTTTTGAGAATTTGAGTTGTAGTTCATCGTTTCCTAGGGTGTTTTAGCTAACTAGGAATAGTTCATCACCACCGCTCATCTTCGACACTGACTCGTCATTGACAACAACCGCTCATCCATTTTGACACCCTTGACCATAAGCAAGGACGGTAACCTCGATGACACTTCGTGTACTCCTTGCCATTGCATTGATAACCCCATAGCCCATTTTGCGTACCTTTCCTATCGAGACTAGCCATTTGAGTATTGCCGGCAATGTTACTCGTGCACATTAGTGATCATTGCTTATATTATCATCTTGGTGTCTGTATCTTGGTATCATCTCTTGTGTCACAAGGTTGTCATAGTATACACACAATTGCTAGCTTGGTTCATGAAGTTTTGCATAAGTGGCCATCAAAAGAGATCAAAAGAGAAAGAGCCAAACAAGCTTTTAAGCAAAAGAGAAAGATAAGAAAAGAGTTTTTAAGCATGAACCATAGCATCATACTACATTAAGATTTTCATACTCGATCATCTTGGATCATACCACCGAAACGTCATACATATAGCATACTTGGGATAGAAGTCATTGCATTTTTGCTTTGTAGGTTGTCCACAAGTCTCGTATCCGCCTACTGAGCAATCGTGCTAGCGTCTCTCTAGTGTTGTGCAACAAGAGCATTTTCCGTGGATTCCACATTTGACCTCATTTTTGGTTGCATGACCCCATCTATCTTTCCCCGTGTGTGTTCCCATTTGACACATTTTTCTATTGGTCTGGTTGTTGCATTTATGAATTTGCGAATCTTTGTCAACATTATTGAGTCTTACTCACAATTGCATCAAATTTTGTGCCACCATCCTCACCAAGCTACACCAAAAGGGCCTTATTTGTGTAGGTGTGAGAAACGACAAGAATTGGTACCAATTATGCTATTTCCTTGCTATACTATTGAGTGATCATTGATCCATCTTCAACTTCGGTCAAGGTACACTTGGTATAGTTCTTCTCTTTCTCCCACTCACATATTTGCTTGGAATGATGGATAGGACAAGTTCTTCTACTAACCCACTCTTCCTCGAGCAAGATGATGACTCGAACACCTACGTCACCAAGAACCACCTCTACGGTGCACAACGAGCTTTGCATCAAGAATGACAAGCATTGAGTGAACGCATCAACAATATCACCACCGACTGGCGCCTCTCTGAGCAACGTACAAGAGACTACTTCGACAACAAGCTAGACGAACAAAAACAAGAGAACAATGCAAGAATGGATGAGATACGTGCCTTGTTGGTCAACCGCTCTTCTACCACTTCGACCTACTCAAGAAGGAGCCGCTCGAGTCGACACTCCAACGACACCATCTCCGTCTCAAGTACAACGACATCGAACACTCTTCGTCGAGCCGTGCGACAAAACCGTCAAGCAAACTGAAATCCTTTACACGAAACCGATCCTTGAGAGCAACTCCTAGCGCAAGAAAATCGACATCGTCAAAATAAAGCTACTCTCACACAAGCACAAGAAAGGCAACGCCTATGTGAGCAAGAGGAAGAGCGAGCACGCCAACACCAAGAAGGGCAAGACGCTAAAGCTCTCCGTCTACAACAACAACAACAGTGTGAGGCCCAAGAACTTGAGGTGCAACATGCCCTCTATGACACAATTCCCGCCATCGCCGACCGCAACGGTTAAATGTGCGAGCAACAAGAAGCACTTCACGATGAAGTTCAAGAGAGGACTGATACGTCTCCAACGTATCTATAATTTTTGATTGCTCCATGCTATTATATTATCTGTTTTGGATGTCAATGGGCTTTATTTTATGCTTTTATATTATTTTTGCGACTAACCTATTAACCGGAGGCCCAGCCCAGATTGCTATTTTTTTTGCCTATTTCAGTGTTTCGTAGAAAAGGAATATCAAACGGAGTCCAAACGGAATGAAACCTTTGGGAACGTGATTGTTGGAACAAACGTGATCCAGAGGACTTGGAGTGGACGTCAGGCAATCAACGAGGCGGCCACGAGGCAGGGGGCGCGCCTACCCGCCCTGGGCGCGCCCTCCATCCTCGTGGGCCCATTGTTGCTCCACCGGCCTAGTTCTTCCTCCTACATATATCCATATACCCCGCAAACATCCAGGAGCACCACGAAACCCTATTTCCACCGCCACAACCTTCTGTACCCAAGAGATCCCATCTTGGGGCCTTTTTCGGAGCTCCGCCGGAGGGGGCATTGATCACGGAGGGCCTCTACATCAACTCCATGGCCCGTACGATGATGTGTGAGTAGTTTACTTCAAACCTTCGGGTCCATAGCTAGTAGCTAGATGGCTTCTTCTCTCTCTTTGGATCTCAATACAAAGTTCTCCTCGATTCTCTTGGAGATCTATTCGATGTAACTCTTCTTTTTGCGGTGTGTTTGTCGAGATCCGATGAATTGTGGGTTTATGATCCAGTTTATCTATGAACAATATTTGAATCTTCTCTGAATTTTTTTATGTATGATTGGTTTATCTCTGCAAGTCTCTTCAAATTATCAGTTTGGTTTGGCCTACTAGATTGATCTTTCTTGCAATGGGAGAAGTGCTTAGCTTTGGGTTCAATCTTGCGGTGCTCGATCCCAGTGACAGAAAGGGAAACGACATGTATTGTATTGTTGCCATCGAGGATAAAAATATGGGGTTTATATCATATTGCATGAGTTTATCCCTCTACATCATGTCATCTTGCTTAAGGTATTACTCTATTCTTATGAACTTAATACTCTAGATGCATGCTGGATAGCGGTCGATGTGTGGAGTAATAGTAGTATATGCAGAATCGTTTCGGTCTACTTGTCTCGAACGTGATGCCTATATACATGATCATGACTAGATATTCTCATAATTATTTGCTTTTCTATCAATTGCTCGACAGTAATTTGTTCACCCACCGTAATACTTATGCCATCTTGAGAGAATCCACTAGTGAAACCTATGGCCCCCGGGTCTATCTTCCATCATATTAATCTATCGTTATTTCCATTACCGTTTATTTTGCAATCTTTACTTTCAATCTATATCATAAAAATACCAAAAATACTTATCTTATTATTATCATCTCTATCAGATCTCACTCTTGGAAGTGGCCGTGAAGGGATTGACAACCCCTTTATCGCGTTGGTTGCGAGGTTCTTATTTGTTTGTGTAGGTATGAGGTGACTCGTGCGTGGTCTCCTACTGGATTGATACCTTGGTTCTCAAAAACTGAGGGAAATACTTACGCTACTTTACTACATCACCCTTTCCTCTTCAAGGGAAAACCAACGCAGTGGTTAAGAGGTAGCAAGAAGGATTTCTGGCGCTGTTGCCGGGGAGATCTACGCCAAGTCAAGACATACCAAGTACCCATCACAACTCTTATCCTATGCATTACATTATTTGCCATTTGCCTCTTGTTTTCCCCTCCCCCACTTCACCCTTGTCATTTTATTTGCCCTCTTTTCCTTTTGCCCCCTTTTTCTGTTCCCCTTCTCTTTTTCAATTTGCCTCTTTTGCTTCTTTGCTTCTTTGCTTGCGTGTTGGATTGCTTGCTTGTCACGATGGCTCAAGATAATACTAAATTGTGTGACTTTGCCAATACCAACAATAATGATTTTATTAGCACTCCGATTGCTCCTCTTACCGATATTGAATCTTGTGAAATTAATACTGCTTTGCTGAATCTTGTCATGAAAGATCCGTTTTCTGGCCTTCCTAGTGAAGATGTCGCTACCCATCTAAACAACTTTGTTGATTTGTGTGATATGAAAAAGAAGAAAGATGTGGACAACGATATTGTTAAACTTAAGCTATTTCCGTTTTCTCTTAGGGATCGTGCTAAAGCTTGGTTTTCGTCTTTGCCTAAAAATAGTATTGATTCATGGAATAAGTGCAAAGATGATTTTATCTCTAAGTATTTTCATCCCGCTAAGATCATCTCTCTTAGAAACGATATTATGAATTTTAAGCAACTTGATCATGAACATGTTGCACAATCTTGGGAGAGGATGAAATTAATGATACGTAATTGCCCTACACATGGTTTTAATTTATGGATGATTATACAAAATTTTTATGTCGGATTGAATTTTGCTTCTAGAAATCTTTTAGATTCGGCCGCGGGAGGCACTTTTATGGAAATCACTTTAGGAGAATCTACCAAACTCCTAGATAATATTATGGTTAGTTATTCTCAATGGCACACTGAAAGATCTACTAGTAAAAAGGTGCATTCAATTGAAGAGATTAATGTTTTGAGTGGAAAGATGGATGAACTTACGTAATTGTTTGCTAATAAGAGTGCTCCTACTGATCCTAATGATATGCCTTTGTCTACTTTGATTGGGAATAATAATGAATCTATGGATGTGAATTTTGTTGGTAGGAACACTTTTGGTAATAACGCGTATAGAGGTAATTTTAATCCTAGGCCATTTCCTAGTAATTCCTCTAATAATTATGGTAATTCCTACAACAATTCTTATGGAAATTATAATAACATGCCCTCTGATTTTGAACCTAGTATTAAATAATTTATTACTTCGCAAGAGAGTTTCAGTGCTTTGATTGAAGAAAAAATGCGTAAGATTGATGAGTTGGATAGGAACGTGGATATAATTTCTCTTGATGTTGATTCTTTGAAACTTAGATCTATTCCACTTAAGCATGATATCCATGAATCTCTCAAAGCCATGAGCATTTCCATTCACTACAAAACAAAAATACACTTCCGTGATGATACGTGTTTGTCACAGTAGGTCGCGTTTTTTGTCATGCATGTACATCCATGACAAATTTATGACAGAATCAAGATAGTCATACCTGTGCTATCGTAGAAGTATTCCATGACATTACCAAAATTATCATCACGGAAGTGTCCACTTCCATGACGATAAATCACACGTCACAGAAGTGCTTTCGTCAAGGGTGACCGACATATGGCATCCACCGTAACGGAATGCCGTTAAGCTATCGGGTCGGGTTTTGGATCCGATAACCCGTTAACAGCCCCGACCAATGGGGATTTTCGACGTGTAAAATCATCATTGGCTGGAGGAAACACGTGTCGGCTCATTGTTGGGACATATGTCATCCACTCATTGGACAAAAGGCACCTATGATACGTCGACAGGTGGCATGGCCCAACAGAGGCCCATTCCTGTGAAAAGGCCGGCCCGTTTGACTTCGTCAAAAGGTGGCGGGCTGGCCCATGGAAAGCTTGTTAACGGCCTGTTCGCATATAGCCCATTTACAGCCCGCTAACCCAAGGCCCGTTACACCCTATCCGAATTAGGCCTAGTAGCGTCATCTGGGCCATCCAATATGATTCCAGCCCGTTTTCACTTCTGGCCCATGACATCTTTCGGCCCATATGAGGCCCTATGTAACTCTTGGCCTATTAACGGCCCATGGTGAAACTGGCCCGTAATGAACAGTGTATCACTTTATACCCATTAACGGCCCGTTATTCCGTTGGGCCGTTTCCAGACCGTGTTATCTTTTGGCCTTCTCAGAGCCCATTTATTCTTGGGCTCATTTCCAGCATTCGTTTACTTACGACCCGTTACTGTCATTTTCTGCTAGTGGGCCAAATTCAGCCCGTGGTTACAGTCAGCCCATTTGTGGTCCGTTAATATGTTGGGCCGTTTTCATAGCGTCATCAAATACGGCCTATTAACGATGGCCCGTTATGGCCGGCCCATGAACGGACGATTCCAACTCTAGCCCGTTTACGGCCATAATGCGACCTGTTATTGGCCCATGTTTGGCCAATCGATCATACGGCCCGTATAAGGCCCATTGATGATACGGCCCGTAGAAGGCCCATTGTTTCTACGGCCCGTAGAAGGCCTACTATTTCTACGGCCCGTAGAAGGCCCACTATTTCTACGGCCTGTAGGAGGCCCAGTGTCACTACAGTAAATATTAGCCCATGGTTATTGTGGCCTAGTTTTAAAAAATAGGTTATTACAGCCACTAGTTAACCGCGGAAAAAGAACTACAATGACTACAAGCAAACAAATAAACAAGATAACAAGGAAATAAATAAGCAAGCAACTAACGCTAGGCTATCACGGCTATTACACATATTACATCCACTGGGCATCAAAGTTCGCCACCAGTGCAAATATAGGGAACAAAGCAGCATATCATATACACTGGCCGTCAAAATTGGCCACCAGTGCAAATAAACGTGGCAGCATAACAAGAGCATAACTGAAACACCTTCACAAGAGCTCAAGAAACGTTATCCTGGGTATCCACCATGCTGGCAATAAGCTTAGCAAGCTGATTAGCTTTGTCCTGTTTGGCGCTAAAATCCTCCAACGCTTGCTGTTGCACCAGAAAGTATGCATCTGAATGCTCCAGGGACTTCCGCAGTCCTTCCGCTTCTTGTCGCAGCACAGCTGAACGATGTCTTTCAGCTTGTAGTTGAGACTCAAGAAACCGAACTGATTCAGACAGTGAGTTTGAATAGCTTGTTCAAGCGGTGGTGGCCCATAACTCCAACACTAAACCAAGACAGGATGTGTCACTATCCTGAACCTTATATGCATTACTTCCTTTACCGTTGCTTAATAAGGCACTCTTCCCCAATATTCTGTCAGCATTCTAAAAGAAGAAACAAGTAGGCACATAACAAGTTTAGCATGTACTAGTATATGAAACTCATTTCGGTGAACCAGTTCGTTAGTAAGGTGGACATGATTAAACTACCAAGTCTTCTATTGCCAAGTACTAGTACATAATAAAAGCATCAAACAAACATATATCTATGTGCTATGGTAGCAATGGAATCTTAAATTAGAACAGTTGTTCTGCAGGTTTAGGCACTTGTTCTACATCAACAGAGAACAGTAAGACGCAAGAATATAATACTTAAAAATAGAAAATGAGCTCATAGGCCTTACCACATTCTTGGTTCGGGACCAGTACAGAACAAGGCGTTCCCAGTCATCGTCCAGTAAATGTGTCTCAGGAGAACGTAAGGGAATTTGATGAGTTTCTTTGCCGGTGAAGTACGTTTTCTTCAGGTAATTCCGATACTGCCACCAAGCATTCTTGAAGATAGCAGAGGTATTAGCACAGGTTACCTCATCCTGAGTTTCCAAATCGGTCCTTCTCTATAGAGAAAAATGCGAAAATTTGTTGTATTATAACCATCATGGAGGTAGGATGTATGGGACGAAGCAAAGTAATTGCCATGAATAACATTACTTACACATAACTCCTGGACGAACACCTGCAACTGGCATTCATGACTTAGGAACACGCTTGTCCAAAATGTAGGGTGTGTTACAAAAGTACCCCCCACCGATTTGAACTAGCGGCCCTTTCGGCTCAGGGTTAGAAGGGAGATTTCGCGTGTCGGGATTTGGCAGCTGGAGGGAGTTTTCACGCACGTTGTAATTTCGGGATAGCAAGGCGCGGGTTGTGAAGGCGCCAGTTTTGGGAGCACGATATCTGAATTTTTGGGATATAACAAGACGCGGGTTGAATTTTAGGGACAAGCCTAACATGTAGTAATATTGTACTTGTACGTACCAAATCAATTCGCACTTCCCTCAACCAAAAATAAAACGAAAAAAATAAAACTATTCACACCACACAAAGAGAGAGTCTTGCCCCGTTTTACTATACAAATGCTATTCAAAGCTACTCCCTCCTTCCATCTATATAGGGCCTAATGCGTTTTTTGATGCTAACTTTGACCAAATATTAGAGCAATGATATATGACATGCAACTTACACAAAGCACACTGTTAAATTCATCTGTGAAAGGTTCTTTCAATGATATAATTTTCACATTGTGCATGTCATGTACTATTAATCTTGTGAATAGTCAAAGGCGGTCTTAAAAATCTCATTACACCCTATATAGATGGAAGGAGGGAGTATGAATCCATGTTATGTCCAATTAAATTTTTTCGCTTGCTGTATAATGCATGTAACCTAATCATACCAACATTTTAGTGCATTCCAAATGTCTATACTACCGCTGCAATTCGAACTAAATTTGAATTCGTTTCTCTATTTCAATAAGAATCTACAATCATGATTGTTGCCAACTTCAACCATCATAGTTTCCTTGCTATCCGCCAGATATAAATCAGACGGCCTATAATGCAGGATGGCAGGCACACCATCATCAACAACTCCATTTTTTAGAAGAGTAGAGATAAAATATATTAAATGTAGTATACCATGTTCATAACCACACCATGTGTATCACCGTTATATATATTCACACATCTGTCGGTTTGAAACACTATGATAAATTCTTCAAATATCCGAATTTGCTTTTTATAATGAAGTATATATGATCTCTATTTGTCTTTTACACCCACACAACCCTCTTATCTTTGTGGCTAGCGCTAACTTTCTCTTGTGCTTGCACACGCCCGCATCCCTCTCACCCGCCCTCAGCATTCTCTAGCTCCATCGCGCAAATTCGTCTTTTCACTTTAGGTCGTTCACCCACGGTGTGTGTAGCCCCAGCTCCTTTACGGCACACATCGATCGATATGCCTCTCTAGCCAGGTGTGCCTAGCACAAACACAAAGCTTCCCCTCTTCTCTTGTCACCGTCCATGCCTCACTCCCACCACTCTTTTCATCGTTCTCGTACTCGCACACTCCTCCCCCTTGATATAGTATGCCTCTCGTACCACCTCCTACATGCATCCCTCTCTCTCTATCCTTCTCCTCGTGCCTCATTTGCTTCTAACACACACATGCATGTATACCGATCGATCTCCCAACATACCTAGATCGACTTTAACTACCCCCCATCGATCGACGTACCTCACAAGTTATGTCTCTCCTTTATCTTACAAAGGGCGATTGATCTTCCTATGTAGTTACGTCTACTTACCACAGCCACATCGTCCCCGCTCATCATTTGTGCATGCCTCCTGACCCGTCTCTCACACGCACATGCACAGACAACAAGCAGCCATCTACTCTCTTATTGATATTGCGGGAGTGCCCTCTGTTTGTCTAGCAAGCCTATCCCGCCATTTGTTAGAAGCAACTCCACTACAACCCCCTCCAACACTCCAGCTCTGTCTCTCTCCCAACCTTATTCATCTCCTGCACATATGCATGGATGCCGATCGATCTCCCTTAATACATGAGGCAGATCGATCTCCTTAATACATGAGGTAGGCCTCTCTCCTCCTCCACACATATACCAGCCATTGTACCTCTATAGTTAATTGGGCCTACCTCTTCCCCCACCACACACCGATAGTCGAGCGCTGCAGGTAGGTATCCATGCCACAGATACAAACTGCACATGTCCCATCTCACGTTCCAGTAGGCCAGCCACTCTATATGTTTGACGTGGGCACATACAAATTCGATGGCACTCTTTATCGATCGCTCGCGCGCGCACACACACACACATCATCCCTCTCTTCGATTCTATGGACACCTCAAGCCGATGATACCTCCACTCTCTTCTCGTGGATCGCCCCCTCTATATATATGTTATATCCAGGACTCTATTTCACACACACTGCATATGTTAAATTTTTTGATTGACCCCCCCCCCCGCCCCACAAAAAAAACTCTCAAGAACCCACACACTATATCTCTCTAGGTTTGTATCTCTCTCACACAACCCCACATAGGTTGTGTACGTATACAAGAAGAGAATAGGTGCACCGTGCACGTACTCATGCTTCGTGCCCAGCCACACCCGCATGGGTACATGGTGGAGCTCATTTCTCCACAGAAGCTGAATTTGTTTTTGAAACATCAAGTGGCCAGAGACTCGAAAACTTATTTGCCCATTAGTGACTTGTCAGGGCAGTGGATTTTAGTTTGTACGATAATGCTGCATCCACCTAAAGTAATGAAAGTTCTTACGTAAACTTCCTAGTAATTCCCTCTTCGTAGGTGCCGCATTACTCCTAACATTTGTAATATCAGTTTGAAACTTGTAATATTGCCGTGTCCTATTCCTGTGTTTTCAAAATCCCACGAATCAAACAGGTCCTGAGTTGGTGATGATGTTGTGCCTCCCATCTTTCACCAATAGCCGTCGGATCTAGATCTGACGCATACAAACCAAGCTTCTTCATTTTTGCAAAAAGATGCCCGCACTTGTTCCCTATTTACAAACAACTCCTTGTCTCTCACAATCAGCGTCATCTCCTCACCACCACATCTAGGAGTACAAGGCCGTGGAAAAATCTGGCGCGATGGCCGCTGCCGGAGCCGTCCACCCCCAATCTTGGTGTTCCGTGCAATGCACGGGCATCTATGCATGGGAAATTATGTCGAACAGGTCTAGTTGTAAGCAGGCTAGCTCTACAGCCATGATGATAGTGACTGCAGATGGTGAGGCTGACTATGGTATGCCGAACACGGCGCCTATACTCAGGTGTCAACTCCAGCGCAGGGTCTTATCACTTCACTGTGAGGAGCAGCACGTAATAATTTGACCAACGGATATTCACTGTGAGGAACTGCCTTTGGGTGAATGACATGTGGCCCCAGGGGGTGGCTGGCCCACCTATCATACAGCCAAAGGCAGGTGCAGTAGAGGGCCAAGGAGTAGTACGAAATCCTACACACCTACGCACGCTAACCTAGGGCTGAGTGATCACTCGAATTGCAAGATCAGTTGATTAGAAGCTACGCTAGACCCATGGAGGTGATGAGCGCGAGCATCAGCCGGCTGTGCCAGATGGTCCACGACGCCGGCCTGCGGCCCGGCATCGAGGAATGTCTCCAGGTAGTATTGCTTGAGGCCGCCAGGGCGAGGGGCCGCTTGGACGACAACTTCGTCTCCTTGTTCGACGAGGTCCTCGTCGGTTTCCTCGACAAGTTCACCGTCGTCAAGAAGCTTGTGGACGACTTTGACGTAAGCCTCCAGCCGACGCGCCCAGGCTCTGCAATGCCCGCCACCCTCAACGGCCACTATGGTAACAACCTCTTCGACGCACTGGTGGCCCTGTGACTGCCCGCCGTCGTGCCGGAGAATGTCCACCTCGAGGTCGCGCTCGCCACGTAGCGCCTGGCGCAGCAAGACACCATCGACATAATCACCCACGTCTATGTGTTGGCAAAAGGAGGAAGAACCCGACCAAATCTTCGGTTCTGCTCTCGGATTAGACTAGTTGTGCTAACTTAAATTTTTTATTGTGTACTCCCTCCGTTCCAAAATACTTGACTTCCATTTGTCCAAAAATGGATGTACCTATATACTAAGACATGTCTAGATACATATATATTTTGACAAATAGAAGGCATGTATTGTGTGACGGAGGGAATAGAATGGATGCAAGTTTTTGTATTGGGAAGAAGAGTACATCCATATATTGATAGAGCGCAATTTAGTAGATGTTCTATCACTTTTAGCTAGCATAGAGGCTAGAGATGAGATTAGTGCACTTGTTGATACTCCTACTAGAATAGAGGCTAGACATGAGACTAGATGCGAGGAAGCAACGTCTACTTCTTTACACTCGAAGAAGAAAGAAGCACGCAAGATCGAGCCTCCGCAGATCAACAATGAATGCATCGAGAAGGCACTAATACAACTTACAGGAGTAGTAAAATGTATTCTTGTGGTTCTTGTTTTCTCTGGTCTTGCTTTTCTAGTAAAAATTATCATTGGAGTTCATGCAAAACGGAGGTGCGTTTGGGGTCGTGCGTTGGAGTTGGCCTTACAAGTGGGACCGCAGTTAAGGAAACCGACTATCGGCAAACCCCCACCTCACCTGCCGCCGGAGGGCTGAAGTTAGAGAAACGATGAGGTTGAAGAGATTGCTCTAGCACGGACTCCAAGAAATAATATGGTGTCAGATGGATGTCGTGGTGGTGGCATGTGCCGTAATCCTGGACGTGAATGCTTGTTCTGGCCCATGCCACCCTACTACTCCTACTACTTACTCCTACTAGTATATAGTATACAGTAGTATCGAGGATTCGAGGTGCTGGTTACGTACAACGAACACACATTAACATATGGCTACAATAAAAACACCCGCCCGACGCGCGAAGCATGTGAAGCTAGTACAAATTTAGAGAAGCAACTCGAAAGCCATTCATAAATTTAGTAACTTTATCACAGGCATATCATTTTATTACATACCACTGGTCATCAACCCACATCGACAACGAGGATACATTATAAATACTAAAGTTTTCACCACACAACAAATAACAAGCCATGAAATGAACTTCAACTCAACCATTCCGCGGCGTTGGAGACGCTTGCTTTGAACCACAAGTGATTCTCTGGGACGGGCCATCCGTTGTCGATCTGGAGACCAACGCAGGACCGATCATCCAGGCTGAAGCAGCCTACTATATCAGTACCAAGGTAGGGAACCACCCAAAATGTCCGAGGTATAGACACAGTTGCTTCTCATAAATGTGTCAACACCAGTTGGATCGCCTTTCACCATCATCGGATAGTTTTGTCCAAGGAAGAGCGAGTTTTCTCCAAGACTATCAATTCTGTGCCAGGGAGAAGGAGTTGGCGCTAGCACACTAGTATCCATCCCGAATACCATGCAACGGGTGTTGGAATAGGTCCGGAGAGTGCGACCATGGGAGACACCTGCTTAGCAGTAACATCATCAGTGGGTTGTATACACACAAGAAGAGGTGATCCATCAGAATTAATTGCCAGGCGCCACAGAGTATATGGGTGCTGCTCGTCCTCATGCTCGTGATCATCACCATCGGCATCTCCCCCTTGGTTATAAAAATTTTCAAGTATAGGTGGTGGGATGTTCACAGGACCTTGGAAACACAAGAAGAAGGTTAATTAGTAAAGGGAAACTTGCTAACCCGCATGCATGTGGAAGAAACAATTATAATTACGGTGGAAGACAAACGTACCGAAACTACTAGGATGTCATGCAAAAACAGTGCCACGAGTGGTGGCAGCAAACACAAGGCCCTCGTATTGAATTGCATCACAGTACTCATCCGTGTACAGAAACTGATTTTTGAGCAATATCCATCGAGTCGAACCACGAAGGACGGCAACAAGCTTGTCGAAGATAGCAACAACTTGATAGTTGTCGTAATTCCAAGAGCGGTTGGGAACTCGAAAAATTTCTATCTTCCGTAGAAGACAGTCACCATGATCGTATTTGAACGTGCGTACATTACCGGTGTGCTCAACCTCTGGGCAGTGTGCTGAGATTTTTGGAAGTGGAACCCGGTGACGAGTGTACACATTCACAAGTTCCCACTCGCAGTTGGACCGAATGTAAACAACCCAATCTCCATTTGCGCCCGCCCAAGCCTTGCCCTCAAGCGATGGCATCTTAACATCATACGTATCATTATCAAGCGGCATCAACTGGCACAGGGCGAGGCCTCCGTCGTGCCGGTGCTAGTCATCAGGGTCACGGCGAAGAAGATAGGGGAGATCAAACCACTCCTTGACTCTTGGGTTCTTTGTAATGATGTTATTAGTTGAGTCAAGAATGGGCTTGAACGAACCTGCCATGCTAGCCGAGGTGATGACGTCGCACCGATCAATGAGTTCCTCCACCACATCATCTTTCAGATCGGGGCAAGAATAACAGGGTCGTTTCCGGCCTATTCCCTCCATGGAGAAGATGATCGAACAATGGCAGAAGAAAGGGTGAATGGCTGAAGGAAAATGGAGGAGGGAGAGGAAGAGCGTGCGATAGCAGTTCCAAATCGAGAGGGAAAGGCGAAGAGTCGGTGGACGGTTGCGAGTTTGCCACGGTTCACGAAGAGGCGCCCCGGCCTACACGTCCGTTCGGAAATACTCCTACTACTTGCCGTCGTCTCACTGATATGTTAGAATGGGACCACATGTCAACGAAACATGGTGTGTAATTTCTCATGCAAAATGCGATCTGGCCGCGTTGGCCCGAGGTGTCGCATTAGTTATCGACCATTATTTTTTTAATGGCGTGTCGATCAGTTTTGAAGCACGACTAACTGGTACTGTACGTGGAGAGGATGACAGCAGGGACCTGCCAAGGTCATGGCAGTACGCAAGCAAGTGCCTCCTTATTTCAAGCCAATAAAAAATGGCTCCTCCTAGTGGATTTCTGACATATGGGTCCCATGCCATTGTCAACGTAGTCAATAAACGAGAGAATTGCCCAACGAGCGACTGACACCAGGGACCCAGCAGCTCGCCCAGTTATTTTTGTTTTGGGTTAATTTGATAAATGCCACTCCAAATTTGGTGTATCCGAGAAATGCCACTGCAATTTCCAAACTTTGAAAAATGCCATTTCATGCCATTTCTAGTGGCATTTTTCGAAGTCTGGAGTGGCGTTTTTCAAAGTTTGCAAATTGCAGTGGCGTTTTTCAAAGTTTGCAAAAATTGTAGTGGCATTTTTCAAAGTTTGGAAATTGCAGTGGCATTTTTATGAATCGCCAAAATTGGAGTCGCATTTATTTAATTTGTTTTTGAGAGGGAAGCAGGGTGTCAACTGGGCTGTGCGGGACACTCTGGCCTGTCTAGACAGCCTTTTCTTTTATGTTTACCACAGACCAGCCCAGTAGTTTTTTTCTCTCTGAAAATGGCTAGCCCAGTTCTTTTGTGATTTGTCAAGTAAGTCGCTTTATCAGGCCTGTTGGGCTGCAAATCTTTCAAGACGAGGAGAGCTTCATTTGGCTGGCCGAGAAAATGGCCTATCAATAATGAGAAATGGGTTGTACATTTTTAAAACACATCAAACCGGCAATTATTTTCAAATATTTTTTTTCATTTCGAGATTTTAATTGCATTGATTTTTATGCGTGGACAATTTATTGGATTTTATATTGATATACATTTATTTTCAAAATCAGTCTGAATGTGACTCAAAATTTCGGGATTAAAAACAGTTCAGACCGCACTGACATATGCAAAATTTCGTATAATTTTTTAACCATGGCCACAATATGGGCTGTAATGCTAACATAAAGAATATGGGCTCCAAAAACCCCGTAAGAATTAGCAAATGGGCTGTAATTTTTTGAAATAATGGCAGATGGGTTGTATGCTGTTTTCCACAGATTTGAGGCTTTCCACAGATGTCCTGTATACTGTTGGATGTCCATCCAACGGCCGTCGTGCTTCTTCAATCTCTGCTCTTCCTGCTCCAGCCGCTCAAACAAGCGCCGGCGGGACTGCCTGCTCCCTCCTCCCCGCGGCCGGCTGTGCTGCCGCGCAGGCCTCACCGCCCCACCATACTCCCATCACTGGCCTAGCCATCCCTCTACTCACCCACACCTACTGTTATTCTCCGGCGATGGCAGACGAACCAGTAAACCCTCGTACAGTCGTACTCCCCTCCGCGTGGGAAACAAAAACAACGGCTGAGTCTTCCCTGCCTCCGTATCGTTCCCTTCCTAGGCCTCGCTGTCGTCCACCGCCCTGGTGCTCTCGGCGTGGCGTGGTCAGCGTGGTCAACAACCGACATGCATCTGAAGTGGACTGTACGTGGAGAGGCTGATAGCTGGGTCCACGGCCGCACGCAAGGAAATGACTCCTTATTACGCGCAAAATAATGATTTCCTCCACCTGACATCTGGGACCCATCGAAACAGCCTCTGTATTTCACGAAAAAAACATTACCGCCGCTGACAGCTCGGACCCACCAGCTATATCTTCGCACGCAAGGAAATGCCTCCTTATTACGCACAAGAAAATGAATACTCCCCCTGCTAGCTGGGACCCAGTACAGTGGGCCTACTAAGTTGAGGGGGACGAAGGGCTTTGTCAACTTAGTCAATATGCACGATTCTAGCTCGACTGACCGTACGATGTCCATCCAGCGACCGTAGTGCTTCTTCAACCTCTGGTCTTCTTGCTCCAGCAGCCCAAAGCAGCGCCGGTCGTGTCGCCTGCTCCTGCCTCCCGTGGCCGGCTGTGCTGCCGTGGAGGCCTCACCACCCCCATACTACTCCAACCGCTGGCCAGGCCATCCCTCCACTCCACTCACCCACACCCCCTGTTATTCTGCGACGACGGCAGCGCAGCCGAACCAGTGAACCCTCGTACTCCTCTCCGCATGGGCATCCACTACCGCGTCTTGCACGGCTCCGCGTTGTCCCCTTCCTAGGCCTCGCCATTTTCCACCGCCGTGGTGCTCTCGGCGCGGCGTGGTCAATGTGGTCAACGACCGAATTCCATCAGAAGAATACTGTACGTGGAGAGGCTGACAGCTGGTTCCACGGCAGCCGCAAGTAAGTGCCTCCTTATTACGCGGAAAATAATTATTCCTCCACCTGACAGCAGGGACCCACCGGACACCCACTAGTATATCGCGAAAAAAACTTTTGCCCCTAACTGCTGGGACCTACCCGACGGGCCACCGTATTTCGCAAAAATAAGTTCCCCCTGCTGTCAGCTCGGACCCACCGGAAGTGCCTCCTTATTACGCACAAAAATGAATACCCCCTGCTAGCTGGGACCCACCTTGGTGGGAGGCTGACTTGTGGGCCTACTAAGTTGATGGGGACGGAGGGCTTTGCCAACTTAGTCAATATGCACGATTCTAGCTCCAGTGACCGTACGATGTGCATCCAACGGCCGTAGTGCTTCTTCAACCTCTGGTCTTCTTGCTCCAGCCGCCCAAACCAGCGCCGGTCGTGCCTCGTGCTCCTGCCTCCCGTGGCCGGCTGCGATGCGGTGGAGGCCTCACCGCCCCCTACTACTCCCACCGCTGGCCAGGCCATCCCTCTACTCACCCACACCCCCTGTTATTCTGCGGCGACGGCAGCCTCACACCGCAGCGAACCAGTGAACCCTCGTACTCCTCTACGTGTGGGCATCCACTGCCGCGTCTTCCCTGGCTTCGCGTCGTCCCCTTCCTAGGCCTCGCCGTCGTCCACCGCCCTGGTGCTCTCGGTGCGGCGTGGTCAATGTGGTCAAGGAACGGCTTCCATCGGACGTGGACTATACGTGGAGAGGCTGACAGCTGGGTCCATGGCCGCAGCAAGGAAGTGCCTCCTTATTACATGCAAAATAATTATTCCTCCACCTGACAGTGGGGACCCACCGGACGGGCCACCGTATTTCGCAAAAAAAATGTTTGCCCCTGACTGCTGGGACCCACCAGCTACATCTTCGCACACAAGGAAGTGCCTGACAGTCCGAACCCACCTGGTCGAAGCGTACGTAGCGTTGTCATTCTGGTCGCGAACGTGTACGTACATATATACTGGTGGATGTAGAGGCGCGCACGTGTCGTAGTAGAGGTGCGCACGTAGCATGTAGACGTACGTACAGCGGCCAGGGTGCAAGAAAGAAAATACGGCCACGTATGTGTACATACGGACGGGGTCTCGAACGCCTACTCGCGCATACGTATGGCCAGGGCTCGTGTACATGGCTAGGTCGGAACAGAGAAACAGCGTCGTCGTCGTGTTCATGGGGAGGCAACGGAATGCGTCGTGTTCATGGGGAGGGAACGAAATGCGTCGTGTTCATCGGGAGGGCTTGGACGGAACTGGCGATGGAAACGAGGCATGGCGTACCACAGAACGGAGGAAACGGCCTTTTGTTCGACCGGCCATGTTCGAAACAGGATCCTGTTGATCGGGAGGGGTCTGACGTACCGCAAAACAGAGGAAACGTACCTCCTACGGTCAAAACGGGGGTCCTGTTCATCGGGAGGGGTGTGGCGTACCGCAAAATGGAGGAAACGGACTTGTGTTGGAGCGCTACGGTCGAAACGGGGGTCCTGTTCATCGGGAGGGGTGTGGCGTACCGCAAAACGGGACTCCACGGGATACTGTTCATCTCCACCGTCGACCCCCTCTGGCCTCCACGAGCTACTGTTCATCCACCGTCGACCTCCTCCAACCTCCACCTGCGACTATTCATCCACGGGCTCTTGTTCATCCAGCCTCCACCGCGCGCTACTCCACCGGCTACTGTTCAACCAGCCCTCTCCACGGGCTCCTGTTCAACCACCCCTCCACGGGCTACTGTTCATCCTGCCCTCCGCCTTCTACTGTTCATCCTGCCCTCCACGGGGTGGTCCTCTTCATCCAGCCCTCCACGGGGTCCTGTTCATCCAGCCCCAACCGGCTCGATCGATCGGGGTCCTGTTCATCCAGAGGCAACACCACAGGGTCCTGTTCATCCACCCCCACCGGGAACTGTTCATCCAAACCCCCCCGCAATGCTCACTGTTCATCCAGAGCTAACATCGATCGGCTTCAGTAAGCAGCAGTAGCGAAGGAATCGCTCAATCGGGTTCAGTTAATAGCCATCGATTGATCGCTCGGGTTCAGTAACGCGTAGCCTGCAGTGCAATCGCTCGGGTTCAGTTAGAGCCCAATGCCTCACTCGGGTTCAATTAGAGCCAACGCCTCGCACACACGCGCGTACGTGTACGAGAGAAGTGCGCATCGCTCGGCCCCCGACCTCCCACCGTAACCGGGAACCCCCCGAAATTTTCCTCCCCCTCGCTTCTACCACGGTTTTTTCCGTCATGGACGGCCCAAAGAATGTCATACAGCTGCGTCTCCGGCCCGCCCATGATGAAAAGCCCATTTTCTGTCATGATTTTTTTCGTAGAAGTAGGAGCCCACCACATCTATGATGATACCAGGTTTTGTCACAATTATCGTCATAGAAGTGTCATATGTATGATAGAAATTTTTTTCGTTCAGCCCAAAATGTCACGGATGTGTCTTTTTTTGTAGTGATTGATGAGTGCAAAAAAAGAACCGCTAGGATGCGTGCTAAGAAAGATTGCTTTGTAAAAGCGTGTTCTTCTAGTTTTCATGATAATAAAGATAAAGATCTAAAAGTGATTGATGTGTCCCATATTAAATCTTTGTTTTGCAATATGAATCTTGATAATGATGGGACTGGAGATGAGTCAACTTTAGTTAGAAGGCGTCCCAAAAATTCAGTGTTTTTAGATCTTGATGCAAAAATAGTTAAAAGTGGGATTGAAGAGGTTAAAACTTTAAATAGTAATGAACCCACTATCTTGGATTTCAACGAATTTAATTGTGATAATTGTTCTTTGATAGATTGTATTTCCTTTTTGCAATCTATGCTAAATTCTCCTCATGCTTATAGTCAAAATAAAGCTTTTACCAGACATATCGTTGATGCTTTGATGCAATCTTATGAAGAAAAACTTGAGTTGGAAGTTTCTATCCCTAGAAAACTTTATGATGAGTGGGAACCTACAATTAAATTAAAATTAAATATCATGAATGCTATGCTTTGTGTGATTTGGGTGCTAGTGTTTCCACGATCGCAAAAACTTTGTGTGATTTGCTAGGTTTCCGTGGATTTGATGATTGTTCTTTAAACTTTCACCTTGCGGATTCCACCATTAATAAACCTATGGGAAAGATTAATGATGTTCTTATTGTTTCAAATAGGAACTATGTGCACGTAGATTTCATTGTTCTTCATGTCCTATTATTCTTGGTAGACCTTTCCTTAGAACGATTGGTGCAATTATTGATATGAAGGAAGGGAATATTAGATTCCAATTTCCATTAAGGAAGGGAATGGAACACTTTCCTAGAAAGCAAATTAAATTACCTGATGAATCTATTATGAGAGCCACTTATGGATTGCCTACCAAAGATGACAATACCTAGATCTATCCTTGCTTTTATGCCTAGCTAGGGGCGTTAAACGATAGCGCTTGTTGGGAGGCAACCAAATTTTATTTTGATTCCTTGATTTTTGTTCCTTTTTAGTAATAAATAATTTATGTAGCCTCTTTTTTGTTTGTGTTTTTTTGTGTTTAATTAGTGTTTGTGCCAAGTAGAACCGTTGGGAAGACTTGGGGAAAGTCTTTTTGATCTTGCTGTCAAAAACAGAAACTTTAGCGCTCACGAGAATTGCTGCCATTTTTTATTGGAGAGTGCTATTTAGTTAATTCTTTTTGCAGATGATTAATAGATAAATTTATAATGTCCAGCAATGTATTTTAGAATGTTTGGGGTTCCAGAAGTATTCGAAACCTACAGATTACTACAGACTGTTCTGTTTTTGACAGATTCTGTTTTTCGTGTGTTGTTTGCTTATTTTGATGAATCTATGGCTAGTAATAGAGTTTATAAACCATAGAGAAGTTGGAATACAGTAGGTTTAACACCAATATAAATAAATAATGAGTTCACTACAGTACCTTGAAGTGGTGGTTTGTTTTCTTTTACTAATGGAGCTCACGAAGATTTTCTTTTAAGTTTTGTGTTGTGAAGTTTAAAAGGTTTGGGTAAGGATTTGATGGATTATGGAACAAGGAGTGGCAAGAACCTAAGCTTGGGGATGCCCATGGAACCCCAAGGTAAAATACAAGGACACTAAAAAGCCTAAGCTTGGGGATGCCTTGGAAGGCATCCCCTCTTTTGTCTTCGTTCATCGGTAACTTTACTTGGAGCTATATTTTTATTCGCCACATGGTATGTGTTTTTCTTGGAGCGTCTTGTATGATTTGAGTCTTTGCTTTTTAGTTTACCACAATCATCCTTTCTGTACACACCTTTTGAGAGAGACCCACATGAATTGGAATTTATTAGAATACTCTATGTGCTTCACTTATATCTTTTGAGCTATATAGTTTTTACTCTATGTGCTTCACTTATATCTTTTAGAGCACGATGGTGGTTTTATTTTATAGAAATAATTGATCTCTCATGATTCACTTATATTATTTTGAGAGTCCTTTAGAATAACATGGCAATTTTCTTTTAGGCATAACGAAAAACTTCATATAAGTGCATTTAATACTAAGAGAAGTTTGATACTTGATGATTGTTTTGAGATATGGAGATCGTGATATCAAAGTTGTGCTAGTTGAGTAGTTGTGAATTTGAGAAACACTTGTGTTTAAGTTTGCAAGTCCCGTAGCATGCACGTATGGTAAACATTGTGTAACAAATTTGAAACATGAGGTGTTATTTGATTGTCTTCCTTATGAGTGGCGGTCGGGGACGAGCGATGGTCTTTTCCTACCAATCTATCCCCCTAGGAGCATGCGCGTAATACTTGGTTTTTGATGACTTGTAGATTTTTGAAATAAGTATGTGAGTTCTTTATGACTAATGTTGAGTCCATGGATTATACGCACTCTCACCCTTCCATCATTGCTAGCCTCTTCGGTAGCGTGCATTGCCCTTTCTCACCTTGAGAGTTGATGCAAACTTCGCCGGTGCATCCAAACCCCGTGATACGATACACTCTATCACACATAAACCTCCTTATATCTTCCTCAAAACAGCCACCATACCTACCTATTATGGCATTTCCATAGCCATTCCGAAATATATTGCCATGCAACTTTCCACCATTCCGTTTATTATGACACGCATCATCATTGTCATATTGCCTTGCATGATCATGTAGTTGACATCGTATTTGTGGCAAAGCCACTGTTCATATTTTTTTCATACATGTCACTCATGAGTCATTGCACATCCCGGTACACCGCCAGAGGCATTCATATAGAGTCATATCTTGTTCTAGTATCGAGTTGTAATCATTGAGTTGTAAATAAATAGAAGTGTGATGATCATCATTAATAGAGCATTGTCCCAAATAAAAAAAGAGAAAGGCCAAAAAAGGGGGGGGGGGAAATAAGAAGGCCCAAAAAAAGAAAAAAGGGGCAATGCTACTATCATTTTTCCACACTTGTGCTTCAAAGTAGCACCATGATCTTTATGATAGAGAGTTTCTTGTTTTGTCATTTTCATATACTAGTGGGAATTTTTCATTATAGAACTTGGCTTGTATATTCCAACAAAGGGCCTCCTCAAGTGCCCTAGGTCTTCGTGAGCAAACAAGTTGGACGCACACCCACTTAGTTTCTTTTGTTGAGCTTTCATACATTTATAGCTCTAGTGCATCCGTTGCATGGCAATCCCTACTCCTTGCATTGACATCAGTTGATGGGCATCTCCCTAGCCCATTGATTAGCCGTGTCGATGTGAGACTTTCTCCTTTTTTGTCTTCTCCACATAACCCCCTTCATTATATTCTATTCCACCCATAGTGCTATATCCATGGCTCACGCTCATGTATTGCGCGAAAGTTGAAAAAAGTTTGAGATTACTAAAGTGTGAAACAATTGCTTGGCTTGTCATCGGGGTTGTGCATGATGAGAGCATTCTTGTGTGACGAAAATGCAGCATGACCAAACTATATGATTTTGTAGGGATGAACTTTCTTTGGACATGTTATTTTGAGAAGACATGATTGCTTAGTTAGTATGCTTGAAGTATTATTATTTTATGTCAATATTAAACTTTTATATTGAATCTTTCGGATCTGAACATTCATGCCACAATAAAGAAAAATTACATTGAGAAATATGTTAGGAAGCATTCCACATCAAAAATTCTGTTTTTTATCATTTACCTACTCAAGGACGAGCAGGAATTAAGCTTGGGGATGCTTGATATGTCTCCAACGTATATATAATTTTTGATTGCTCCATGCTATTATATTATCTATTTTGGATGTTAATGGGCTTTATTTTACACTTTTATATTATTTTTGGGACTAACCTATTAACCGGAGGCCTAACCCAAATTGCTGTTTTTTTGCCTATTTCAGTGTTTCGTAGAAAAGGAATATCAACCAGAGTCCAAACGGAATGAAACCTTCGGGAACATGATTTTTGGAACAAACGTGATCCAGAGGACATGGAGTGGACGTCAAGCAATCGACGAGGCGGCCACGAGGCAGGGGCGCGCCTACCCCCTGGGCGCGCCCTCCACCCTCGTGGGCCCCTCGTTGCTCCACCGAGCTACTTCTTCCTCCTATATATATCCATATACCCCGCAAACATCCAGGAGCACCACGAAACCCTATTTCCACCGCCGCAACCTTCTTTACCAAAGAGATCCCATCTTGGGGCCTTTTTCGGAGCTCCGCCGGAGGGGGCATTGATCACGGAGGGCCTGTACATCAACTCCATGGCCTCTCCGATGATGTGTGAGTAGTTTACTTCAGACCTTCGGGTCCATAGCTAGTAGCTAGATGGCTTCTTCTCTCCTTGGATCTCAATAAAAAGTTCTCCTTGATTCTCTTGGAGATCTATTTGATGTAACTCTTCTTTTTGTAGTGTGTTTGTCGAGATCCGATGAATTGTGGGTTTATGATCCAGTTTATCTATGAACAATATTTGAATCTTCTCAGAATTCTTTTATGTATGATTGGTTTATCTTTGCAAGTCTCTTCGAATTATCAGTTTGGTTTGGCCTACTAAATTGATCTTTCTTGCAATGGGAGAAGTGCTTAGCTTTGGGTTCAATCTTGCGGTGCTCGATCCCAGTGACAGAAAGGGAAACGACACGTATTGTATTGTTGCCATCGAGGATAAAAAGATGGGGTTTATATCATATTGCTTGAGTTTATCCCTCTACATCATGTCATCTTGCCTAATGCATTACTCTGTTTTTATGAACTTAATACTCTAGATGCATGCTGGATAGCGGTCGATGTGTGGAGTAATAGTAGTAGATGCAAAATCATTTCGGTCTACTTGTATCGGACATGATGCCTATATACATGATCATGCCTAGATATTCTCATAATTATTCGCTTTTCTATCAATTGCTCGACAGTAATTTGTTCACCCACCATAATACTTATGCTATCTTGAGAGAAGCCACTAGTGAAACCTATGGCCCCTGGGTCTATCTTCCATCATATTAATCTACGTTATTTCCATTATTGTTTATTTTGCAATCTTTACTTTCAATCTCTATCATAAAAATACCAAAAATACTTATCTTATTATTATTATTATTATTATCATCTCTATCAGATCTCACTCTTGCAAGTGGCCTGAAGGGATTGACAACCCCTTTATCGCGTTGGTTGCGAGGTTCTTATTTGTTTGTGTAGGTACGAGGTGACTCGCGCGTGGCCTCCTACTGGATTGATACCTTGGTTCTCTGAAACTGAGGGAAATACTTATGCTGCTTTACTACATCACCCTTTCCTCTTCAAGGGAAAACCAATGCAGTGCTCAAGAGGTAGCAAGGCCCTATCAAGCAAGAGTACGCCAACAAGTCCCACAAGCTCCTCGACAAGAACCTCAATTTTTCCAAGAGCAACAAGACAATGGGAATCTTCCACGCCAAGAGCAAGTTGAGGGAGACAATCCTCCTCGTCTAGGGCGTCATCGCCCTCGACCCCCACACAATGAAGAGCAATCCTATGGCAAACTCTAGTTCACCATGCCCAAGTTTTCCGGAAGCAATGATCACGAAGAGTACCTTTCATGGGCATTAAAGGTTGACTAGATATTCCATTTGCACAACTATGATGAAGAGAAGAAGATCGCCATGGCATCCCTTGAGTTCCAAGACTATGTCCTCATTTTGTGGGAGCAAGTCATTTACCAACCTACTACAATCGCGACATCTTCAAGAAGTTACAACTGCTCAAGCAAGGAACAAGGAACGTTGAAGAGTACTACAAGGAAATGGAGATCGCCATGATTTGAGCAAATGTCATGGAAGATGATGAGCAAACTATGGCACATTTCTTGAATGGACTCAATCATCCTATCAAGAAGATCACCGACTTCCGACCATACTCAAACCTCATCAAGCTAGTGCACCAAGCCACCAATGCGGAACGACAAGTGTAATATGACTTCAAGTATGCCAAGTTCTCTTCCAAGACGTACACTCCTCCAACCAAGCTTCAACGACTCAACCACCTTCTACCTCAATTAAACCTTCTACAAGAAACGATGACAAGTAAGGTTTCAAGAAAAATTCGATAGCCTCAAGTCATCATAATACAAGCAACTTCAAGCCGAGAGCTTCATCATCTACAACTCCATTGGAAGAGACCATCAGACAAGTTCCATCAAATGCTTCACATGCGGCAGTCGAGGCCACATGTCCTTTGAGTGTACCAACAAGCGCACCATGATCCTCGACAACGACGAAATGTATGACTCCATGAGTGAAGAGGAGATGGAAGCCCTCGAGCAAGTGGCCATGCACCGACGCATGAATGAGTATGAGGATGATCAAGTCTTTTGTCACGAAGGAGCCCCGCTCTCATTGTCTCCAAGGTCTTGACACTCAACATCAAAAAGATGAAGACTAAAGATGCCATATCTTCCACACCACGGCGGGCATCAATGGAAGGTTCGTGAAGGTCATCATCGATGGAGGGAGTTGCCATAACTTGGCGAGTGAAGAACTATGCTCCAAGCTACAATTGGTCAAGATGAAGCACCCGCATCCCTACAAGGTCCAATGATTAAGCGACTCCGGCACAATTCAAGTGGAATACATGGGCCAAGTCTCCTTCAAAATCGGAGCATACGAAGACACTTTGGAGTGTGACGTTGTTCCTATGTCCGCTTGCCACCTCCTTCTTGGATGACCATGGCTATTCGAGGCGTCATCCACAACAGGCGTACCAATCACTATAGTTTCAAGATAAAGGGAAAGGAGTACGTGCTATGATAGAGGAAAAGGTGACCCGTATTTCAATGAGATGGTGATTATCATTTCGGAGGAGTAGACTTTCACGATCTGACTAGGAGCGTGCGAGGACAACGCGCCTTAACAATCGCTAAAACAACTCCGAGAGGTTATTAACCACACCGGAGCACGATCAACCTGACCACGAAGATCTATTTCCTACAAGAAAATGAAGAATGAGCAAGAAACTAAGATTGCAATCTGGATATTGAGAATATAAGATGAAATCTTTATTTATCAAGGCGGGGTTCTGTGACGCCTTGGTCTGGTCGTTGAACACAAACAAAGTACACGAAGTTGCAGTTATCCCGTGCTTTTAATCTAAACAAAACCCAAAGTCTAAAAGACTCCCTAAGGGCTGTATATATGGAGGAAGAGGGGGGAATTTCGTGGCCCTTGGAGGAGGGGTCCGAAACCAACCCTATATCTTGTTTCCCCACACATACAGACTCTAAAAACATCCTACACTTATGTATTTCGAAATTACATGGGCCTGGCCCAATAATAAGGTGACGCAGCAGCTATAATAGTCTCTAGACAAAATTTGTGAAGTGGCATCTTGTATATTTTGTCCAAGACTTCATGCACTCATTACGGTGGCTTCCAAGTCCTAAAATCATCACTTGGAACTCCGTTCTTGTTTCCCATGCACATGCAACCATCTCCATGCTTTGTTCTTGCTCCAATGTTCACCCTTCTCCAAGCTAGGCCCTTCATTTGTAAGCAAAACAAATGTATCCAATTTAAGCAGCATCATATTCTCATGAACATTAGAATCATTACCAAGAAACGAAAGTACCTGATAATTTAATTGGCGTGCACGAGCTCTAGTAATTGGTCCAATATGTATAGTAGCAGGGGTTGTGGGTGTAACAATGGTTTTGATGTCCTCACATCCTCCCCTTCTTTAAATGTAGTTGTCCTCGATGGAAGCTCATATTCCTCACCCAAAATAAGGCTTCAAATCTGCAATGTTAAAAGTGGGGCAAACCCGAAAATCTGCAGGCAGCTCAAGTTTATAGGCATTTTCATTTATTTTCTCTAACACCTTAAAAGGACCATCAACATGTGGCATTAGCTTTGATTTGTGCAAATCAGGAAATATATCCTTACGCAAATGTAACCAAACAAGATCTCCAGGTGCAAACACAACATGTTTTCTACCCTTATCTCCAGCAATTTTATATTTAGCATTCATACGCTCAATGTTTTCCTTAGTTAACTCATGCATTTTTAAAACCAATTCATCAAGTTGTTTTGCATCAAAATTAACCTTCTCCGAAGATGGAAGAGGCAACAAATAAATAGGTGCACGAGGTAGGAAACCATACACAATTTCAAAAGGGCACATCTTAGTAGTAGAATGCAATGAACGATTATAAGAAAATTCAATATGAGGCAAGCATTCTTCCCACATTTACTTATTATTCTTCAAAACAGCCCTAAGCATAGTAGACAATGTTCTATTGACTACTTTAGTTTGTCCATCAGTTTGGGGGTGACAAGTAGTACTAGAAAGCAGTTTAGTCCCCAACTTAGTCCATAAACATCTCCAAAAGTGGATAAGAAATTTAGTATCATGATCTGAAACAATAGTATTTGGCACACCATGCAAGCAAATAATTTCACGAAAGAACAAATCAGCAACATTAGCAGCAGCATCCCTTTGATGACATGGTATAAAGTGTGCCATTTTAGAAAATCTATCCACGACAACAAATATGCTATCCCTCCCCTTCTTTGTTCGAGGTAAACCTGAAACAAAGTCCATAGATATATCCTCCCAAGGAACACTAGGTATAGGCAAAGGCATATATAAACCATGAGGATTGAGTCGTTACTTAGCTTTTTGACATGTAGTGCAGCGAGCAACAAAATACTCAACATCCCGTCTCGTCATTGGCCAAAAGAAATGCGTAGAAAGTACGTCCTCCGTCTTCTTCACTCCAAAGTGTCCCATTAATCCTCCTCCATGCACCTCCCACAACAACAAAAGACAAATGGAGCTAGCTGGAATGCATAGCTTGTTAGCATGGAACACAAATCCATCATTAATGACGAACTTGTTACATGTTCTTCTTGCTTTACAATTCTGCATTACATCTTTAAAATCAGCATCATGCACATATTGAACTTTGATGGCCTCCAAACCAAATATTTTGAAGTCAAGTTGTGAAAGCATAGTATAGCGACGAGACAATGCATCAGCAATAACATTTTCTTTACCGTTCTTGTGTTTAATGACCTAAGGGAAAGTCTCAATGAATTCATTAGCATGTCTACGACTCAGTTTAGCATGACTTTTCATATGTTTCAAAGATTCATGATCAAAATGAATAACAAATTCTGTGGGCCATAAATAATGTTGCCATGTTTCTAAAGTCTGAACAAGAGCATATAATTCTTTATCATATGTAGAAAAATTCAGACTAGGCCCACTCAATTTTTCAGAAAAGTATGCAACAGGTTTGCCATCTTGTAATAAGACACCTCCTAATAAAATTCCACTAGCATCACACTCAAGCTCAAAAGTCTTATTAAAATCAGGAAGTTGGAGTAAAGGAGCATGTGTCAACTTATCTTTCAATACCATGAAGGCTTCTTACTGTGCGGTACCCCAAACAAAAGGCACATCCTTCTTTGTAAGCTCATTGAGAGGTGCTGCAATGGTGCTGAAATCTCTCACAAAATGCCTATAGAATCCAACGAGGCCAACAAAACTCACTTGTGTGACCATTTTGGGATGCGGCCAACTCTCATTAGCTTCAATCTTGGCTTTGCCAACTTCAATTACCTGTGGAGTAACAACATAGCCAAGAAAAGATACTCGGTCGGTGCAAAAGGTGCACTTCCCAAGGTTACCAAACAAATGTGCATCACGTAGAGCAATAAAACAACACGTAAATGTACCAAATGTTCCTCCAAAGATCTGCTATAAATCAGTATATCCACAAATCGTCCAATGAAAGCACGTAAAACTTCGTTCATTAATCTCATGAAAGTACTAGGTGCATTAGTTAACTCAAAAGGCATGACTAACCATTCATATAATCAAAACTTAGTTTTAAAAGTTGTTTTCCATTCATCAACCAATTTCATACGAATTTGATGGTATCCACTATGCAAATCAACTTTGGAGAATATTGTAGAGCCACTCAATTCATCAAGCATGTCATCTAGCCTAGGAATAGGATGACGATAACGAATAGTAATATTATTAACGCCTCTACAATCAACACACATACGCGGCGTACCATCCTTTTTTGGCACTAGTATAATAGGAATAGCACAAGGACTAAGAGATTCGCGTACATAACCTTTGTCGAGCAGTTCCTGTACTCGATGCATAATCTCCTTCGTCTCCTCTGGATTGGTACGGTATGGCGCACGGTTTCACAGCGAAGCACCGGGAAATAATTTCAGAAGCAACACTAGATGGTTTATTATTAGGCTTCATTTTTTGCTCAAATTCTTTTGCCACAATCTGATTTTCACTCTTATTTTTCTCATGTTTTGCTTTATTAGCTCTGTTAATATCATCTTTCAAAATGGAATCAGGATTCATAGAAAGCAAAGTAATATTTTTATCCTTATGAACAAGAGTATACTGATTGTTTCTACCATGGTGTATAGATCTTTTTTATCAAATTGCCATGGTATACCAAGTAATAAGGAACATGCTTGCATAGGTACCACATCACAATCAACATAGTCATCATATGTAGAGATACTAAAATGCACATGAACAATACATGTTACCTTAACCTTGCCGTTATTGTTGAACCATTGAATGCAGTAAGGATGTGGATGTGGTCTTGTGGTGAGAGATAGATTCTCCATCATCTCCATGCTATCCAAGTTGTTGCATCTCCCTGCATCTATGATGACGCGAACAGAACATTCCTTCACAACTCCCTTTGTATGGAACAAATTATGCCTTTGACTTTGCTCAGCTTGTGTGACCTGCACACTCAAAACAAGTTGAGAAAATAAACATTCATACCTGTCAGCGTCTTCAGGAGTCATGTATTGCATCTCATGATCAGAATCATCTCCACCATGTTCTTCACTTGTAATAAGAGCCAAAGTCTCCTCATCATAGTCACTAGAGGACTCATACCCACCATCCTCTGTAGCAATCATCACATGCTTAGATGGGCATTCTCTCGCATAATGACCTCCACCCTTGCAACAACGACAAATAATATCATGTGTTTGCCCTGTTGATGCCATGTATGAAGAAGAGCTCTGTGCAGAACCGGAAGGTGTACTCCTGGCAGATGGTGGTGGTGGTGCCTGTTTTCTTGTATCTCGGTTGGAATTGGCGACTGAAGTCAGGGGTGCTGCAGTAGGACGTGTGGGAGTAGAGGATGCATGCGGTGTCCATGATGAAGGTCGGCCTGCAGAAAAGTTAGTTCGCGCCAATGCCTATCGATCCTGCACTTCATGTTCAACTTTGCAAGCAAGATGGCATAAACGAGTGATATTATTATAATCCTTATACTCTAGAATGGTCTGAATCTCTTTATTTAATCCACCCATAAAACATGCAAGCATAGCTTCATTATCCTCAACAATACCACATCTAATCATTCCAGTTTGTAATTCCTGATAATATTCTTCTACATAATTTTTTCCTTGTCTTAAACGCTGCAATTTTTAAAGTAATTCACGTTGATAATATGGTGGAACCCAACGAGTACGCATAGCAGTTTTCAAATCAGCCCAAGTTGCTGGAATAGGATATAATCTACAATGTTCAGACCACCAAACACATGCAAAACTAGTAAAAGCACAAACAGCAGCAGGAACACGTCTCTCCTCGGGATATTGTAAACATGTAAAACATTGTTCAGTTTCTAACTCCCAAGATATATATCAGGAACATGTCTACCCTCAAATGGTGGAATATTCAATTTTAGTTTGGGAAGATGGTCATGATCTCGTACCTTAGGTGGTGGTGCGGCCCTACCGTTGCAATGATATGCATGAGGGCGACCTGGTGCTCGTGGTGCTCGTGGTTGCACATAGTTCTAATTTTGATCAACCTCATCCTCATAATGGTCTCCACCTCTGTAGTAGCAGCATGAGCTACAGAAGCATCAACCGTAGGTACAATGGCACTAGAATTTTGACCAGGCTCAAGGGGAATGTGTAGTGCTCGTCCCACTTGATTTGGAAGGCGGTGTTGTTTTTGTTGTAGAGGTGCGACAGGAGAAGCGGGCGGTGGTTGTGGAAGACGCATGAGCAATCCATTAAACTTGTTATCGAGCTTTGTTTCGAATGCCTTCTCAATGCCATCTATCTTCTCCATGGCCTCTTCAAATCTGTTTAGCACATCTTCCACCTGTCCACTCATCATTTGTTGAAACTTATCATGTAACTCTTTGTTCGTCATGTTCTCCCAGTCAGTCGCATCGGCTTGTGATCCTGCCATGGTTAGCAGCAATAGAAACACACAAGAACATGATCCTGCAGACTACTAGGAAGTGGCACTGGTGTTGTGGAAAGTCACAAATCCGTCAAGCAAATCTCAAATTCTTACCAGTTCTTACCCAACAGCAGGTGGTGATCGGCAACTATTGTAGTCAAAACTCTCAAAGTTTGGATACAGCGATTACCAGGGAGAGTCAAACGCACGGCGTAGATGTATGTGGAGCTCGAAAGGCTTATAGTATGGTAGCAAAAATGGTCAGCAATAATCAATTCAGAGATGCAAAGTTGAATAAACGCTCAACGATGGTACTGTGCTGGTCCTAGGCTAGATCGTGCTAGAGACGCGAGCCTAGAACACTAACAAAATCACAGCGCTACACGTAAACTAGGGAGGAGCACACTCTGATTTTTTTCCCTTTTCACTTTTTTTTGCACTTTTTTTCTCTTTTTTGTTGCTCCGCAACAATTTTTTTAAAGTCTACAAATGGTCTAAAAATTGCCTAGGCAGAATTTTCCAAACTTAGTTTTTTTAAACTTGAACTATTTTTCTTCCGCGGGTGGCACGAAAGTTGGGGAATCCGACTTGTTCATGACTCGTAGTATCGCATGATCTAGAACTCGAAAATAAAGGAACAAATATTGGACTTGGACTGGTGGCGGAGATGAATCTGGTGGAACTCGGACTGGTGACGGTATATGACAGTGCTATATGTGGACTTGGATTGGTGGTGGTATATGGACTCGGATCGGTGGTGGTATATGGACTCGGATTGGTGGTGGTATATGGACTTGGAGCGGTGGTGGTAGATGGACTCGGAGCGGTGATGGTATATGGACAGACTCAGAGAAATAGCAGATAAGGGTGGTGGTATATGGCAGTGGCGATGATGATGGTGCGGCGGCGGCATGACAACTTGTGAACAAAACTCGAAACTCTAAAGAACTAGACACTAAGACCAGCAATTTGACACGATGATGCAACCGCAAATTCAACAAAGCAAATACATAAAAGATTATCCAATGGCTCTCAGATTGGTTTGGATATGATGAACTTACCCTAATTTTTTTTGGCTTTTTCGTGGACTGCAGGTATGAAGAACAGACTTGACCCAAACTACAAAAAAACTGGAAAATCTCACCAAGCAACCTGGAAATCTGATACCACTTAATAGAGGCAAAGGTGTTCCATCTTTCCATGAGATGGTGATTATCATTTCGTAGGAGTAGACTTTCACGATCCGACTATGAATGTGTGAGGACGTCACGCCTTACCAATCGCTAAACCAACTCCGAGAGGTTATTGACCACGCCGAAGCACGATCAACCTGACCACGAAGGTCTATTTCATGCAAGCAAACGAAGAACAAGCAAGAAACTAAGATTGTAATCTGGATATTGCGAATATAAGATGAAAGCTTTACTGATCAAGGTGGGGTTCTGTGATTCCTTGGTCTGGTCGTTGAACACAAACGAAGTTGTAGCTATGGCAAACTTTTAATCTAAACAAAACTCAGAGTCTAAAGGACGCCGTAAGGGTTGTATATATGGAGGAAGAGGGGGGAATTTTGTGGCCCTTGGAGGAGGGGTCCGAAACCAACCCTATCTCTTGTTTCCCCACACATACGGACTGTAAAAACAGCCTATACTTATGTATTTCAAAATTACATGGGCCTGGCCCAATAATAAGGTGATGCAGCAGCTATAATAGTCTCTAGATGAAATTTGGGAAGTGGCATCTTGTATATTTCGTCCAAGACATCATGCACTCATTACAGTGGCTTCAAAGTCCTGAAATCATCACTTGAAACTCCGTTCTTGTTTCCCTTGCACATGCCATCATCTCCATGCTTGTTCTTGCTCCAATATTCATCCTTCTCCAAGCTAGGCCCTTCATTTGTAAGCAATACAAATGTATCCAATTTAGGCAGCATCATATTCTCATGAACATTAGAATCATTACCAAGAAACGAAAGTACCTGGTAATTTAATTGGTGTGCATGAGCTCTAGCAATTGGTCCACTATGTATAGTAGTAGGGGATGTGCGTGTAACAATAGTTTTGATGTCCTCATCATGCTACGACCTAGTTCTCCAAGCCAAGTGATCACGGACAAGCAAGCCACCCATCATGGAGAAAATAGTGAGAGAGCGAACCACCAAAAAGAGAGTGAGCTCCACAAGCCCAAATTGAGTGCCTCCACGATGAGTGACAAGAAAAACTTCATGATATTTGCCACCAAAATTGAGATGAGAGAAGTGTGTGAGAACCCATCAAGTATTATGCACTATGTTCTTTCATGCAAGGACGAGGCACCTAAAACTAACACATCTCAAAATCTACCTTTAGTGTTATCTTGTCTATTGCAGGAATTCCAAGATGTATTTCCCGATGAGCTACCTCCGGTTCTAACTCCCCTTCAAGGCATCGAACACTGAATCGACCTTACTCCCGGAGCACCTCTTCCTAGCAATTATCCGTACTGCGTGAACCCTGAGGAAGCCAAGGAGATCCAACGGCAAGTACAACAACTCATCGACAACGGCAATGTATGAGAAAGCTTGAGCCCTTTTGCCGTCCCGGTAATCCTTGTTCCCAATAAAGATGGCACATATCACATGTATTCAGATTGTTGTCCTATTAATGCTATCACTGTGTGTTATCATTACCCCATTCCATGCCTAGGTGAGCTTAGCGGAGCCACAATTTTCTCTAAGATTGATCTTAAGAGTGGCTATTACCAAATTCGCATCCAAGAAGGTAACAAATGGAAAACCACTTCAAAACCAAGTTTGGCTTGTATGATTAGTTGGTCATGCCAATGGGCTTATCCGAATCATAGGGTACTTTCATGCAAGTCATGCATTTTGTTCTTCGACTGTTGGTGGGAATTGACACCTATGGGATCACTAGGATCCCTTCTACGGTTGGCGGGCGCGGGGTTGGTCTGGCGGTCAGCACAAGGATCGTTTACCCAGGTTCGGGCCGCAGAGACGCGTAATACCCTAGTCCTGCTTTGATGTATATTTGAGTGTTCTTCAGTTCTTGAACTAGCTACGGTGTCTCTCTAGTTCCAAAGATCCGAATCCCCCTCCAGTATGCCTTGGGCCTCCTTTTATAGAAAAAGGGGGTTGCCATAGTGGCACACAGGAGGTGGAAAGGTGCATCACGGCTGAGCCTATCCTCTGGCACCGTCGGACAAATGCATTTAATGCGCTACCGACGTGCCCCTCTTGCTTTATCGGGGACGGCAAGGAAGCTCGTCCCAGCTGTCGCCGCCTCGCCTGGCTCCGACGCGCGTCCGAGCTGACGAGGCGTTGTAGCGCCACGTTGGCTGGCTGCTAGGCTGGCGTGATGGCGGAGCCTTCACGAAGATCTGCATTCCACCATGCAGATGCTTGCTGAGTCGGTGTTGAGGCCACACGCTGCCACGTAGACACCTGCCCAACTGGTTGAGCTAGCAGCTGCATGGGAGCGGCGATGGAGTCTTGGCAGATGTGGGCCTGGCTGCAGCCCTGCAGATGTCCTCGGCAAGGTCTTGCCTGGGTCCCGACAAGGGTCTTGCCGTGGCACCACGGGTGTCCCCGGCAAGGATCTTGCCGGGGGCCTTGTGGGTTTCCTTGGCAAGGATCTCGCCAAGGATCATCATCTTCTAGTTCTCATCTGATCTTGTGTATTTATGATCTCCACAAAGATCTGCATGCCACCATGAAGGTGCCTCCCGAGCCTTGGTTTTGATGTGGCTGATGGCGTCGGAAACCCTTGGGCTCAAGGGTGGCGCGCTCTGCTGGCGTTAGGCAAGTTGCCCCAGCAAGGATCTTGCCGGGACTGCGGAAGCCGCCCCGGCAAGAGTCTTGCTGGGGGAGTCCGCCTTGCCCTCTTGCTCTCTTTGCGCCCCTGGTCTTGGCGTTGCTCTGGCTGTCTTGCACTCCAGCATCCCTCCTCTGCCCTGCTCAGTGCGGCCGTGGGCGCGGCTCTGACTGCCCATGCACAAGTAAAGGGGTGCAAAAGGAGAGCCCCTACTTTTGTACACCGACAGGAGCCCTCGGGCTTGGGCCACACATAAGTGCGACTCGTTTTTGGGCTAGGCCCAGAACGGTGCGTGGGTAGGCGGGGCGGATTTTTACCGCGGTAAGTTTTCCGTCCGCTGCGCTTCCCCACGACCCGCGTTGAACGCGCGATGTGGAGGGTCATGCGTGACGTGGGGGTCATGCGTGGGGCGGTTTCTGCACACATGAGTCACATCGCAGTAGATGGTAAAGAGGCGGCCCGTGCCTTCCCCGTAAAAATGAATAACCACGGGCGCACTGCTCATTTACCCTCTGTGCCTTCTCCAATCTCAGAACCGCCGTCCCCTCCTTCTTCCTCCTCAAGCTCTTGCTCTCCCTCGCCGCTGCCGCATCTTCGCTGTCCTTCCTCCTTCACTTCTCGCAGCCGCAATGGCACCCAAAACCAGCAAAGGCAAAGGAGTGGCCAAGGACGCCGGCGGGACGGAGCCACCGGAGAGTGAGTCGGCGGCGCGGCAGATGCAGCTCACCTACTTTCCCTGCGGGGGTGCAAGACGGGGGGGGGAGGCGACGGGGCATCCGGCCACGCGCATCATCCCTGCTGATTTCGCCATGGCCGGCCCGAATCGGTACCCATACTTCGTCGACTACTTTTATTGCGGCCTCTGCCCCCCTTTCTCTGATTTCTTCAACGATGTCATGCACACCTATGGCTTCCACCTTCTGGATTTCACTCCAAATTCCGTGGCGTGCATGGCCCTTTTCGCCCATCTCTGCGAGAGCTTCGCTGGAGTGCATCCCAACACGGCGCTTTTCCGCCACTATTTCTATCCTCGGATCCAGAAGGGAGCGCCATCTCCGGTTGAGGAGTGGCGGAGCCGGTGGTGCTGGATTGAGGAGGAGGACCCACAGGAATTTTGCCAGGTTCGCCAGCCGCCGTCGGTTCGCAGAGACGACTGGGGCGATGTCGACGCTCAGGATGGGAAGCTCACGGTCACCATCACTAGAATCCATTGCCTCACCGTTGCCGGGCTCACCCTGGAGATGATTGGGGCGGATTTCATCTGCCGCTGCATCGCTCCACTGCACAACAAGGGGAGGCTGGCCTGGCTCTTCAGGAATGCAGCTGACATCATGCGGCTCCGTTCCGGCCTGAGCCACAACTTCACGGTGATGGGGCACGCCCATTTCTGCTAGCGGCTTTTTCAGCTCGACGTGAACCACTCGGCAGGGCCGAGAGGACCGGCAAGTTTGGGAAGGCCGACAAGGTCGCCAAGGGGCCCATGTTTGGGTTGCCTGCGGGGGTGGTCCCGCTGAGCAACAACTCCCTCCAAACCGACATCGTCGCCATGATGCCGGACTGTAATGCGCACAACCTTGACCCAAATTGGGTCGAGCTGGAGGAGGATCAGGTGCAGAAGTTCTTTGACACCCTATCGGAGAAGTACGTCCGCGAAGAGCCCCTGCTCATCCAGGACACCACCCAGGCGGAGCTGGACTATATTACCGCCAGGGCGGCGGAGGCGGAGCTCGCCAAGGAGGCCGGCAATGCTGGCGGCGTGGAGGATGAGGCTGCAGCGGCCGCGGAGGAGAAGGAGCTCGCCTAGTGGGCGGAATCTGCTAGGGAGGCCAGCAGCGCGGGCACCGGGGCCCCTCTCATTGAAGATGACATTGATGAGTCGTCCGGGGAGGAGGTCGAGGCTGTCGACCCCCCAGCCACGGGGAGAGGGCGTGTCCTGCGGCGGGCCATCTCTAGTGAGCCGGTCCGGCCCGGCAGGGCCACACAACCGCAACAACCTCAGGAGGCGTCCGTCCGCTAGACGAGGGCTGCCGCGGCGGGGAAGACGGTGAAGGCTACGGTGGCGAAGAAGAAAGTGACTGCCTCTTCTTCGTCCAAGCGTCCTCGGACTACACCCGCTTCCCCTCCTTCCGTAGACGACACAGAGGTCATCTTCGACCTCGGGTCCCTTAGCCCGAGGAGGAAGAGGAAGGCGGCGGAAGAGGAGGCGGAGGATGAGTAAGTATCTTGTCTTTTGTCATCTCCGTCCCCTCAGACCGTGACACTTTTCTTGAGTTGTCTTCATCTTCACAAGGATATGGAGACGCTGGCCCAGAGGGTGGCGAAGAGAGCCAGGGCCTCGACGGGCGGCCAGCCCCCGGTGGGCACCTCGAGTACGCCGCTGGTGGTGGAGAGCAGCCCGGATAGCAGCCCCTGGTGCAGCCCACAGCGTGCGTTCATCACTCGCCCCCCATCGACGTGTGCTGGGACACGATTTTTTGGTGCTGACCTTGTCGTGGTTGCAGGAGGAGGACGGCAGCAGGAGGAGCCACTGAGGGCCCCCCGAACACGCTGACCTCATCAACCACGCCGCCCCTCGGGCGTCCCCGGCAAGGGCGCCAAGCACCGAGCCCATGCGCATGGAGGAGGAGGAGGCGAACCCGGGCGTCGGCGGCTCCGTCCCGGCACCGAATGTTGGTGGGGAGGGGGCCACTTCGTCCAATCTTGGCACGGGTGAGTTGTTTGCCTCCTGTTCCCGCTCGTTTTTCTTCTTTCAAATTTTGATCTTGACTTCTCCTCATTCTCCTTCTCGGTATCCAGATCCTTCCTTGGCGGACCGGGAGGACGTGGACACTATCATCGAGGAGGTCGCCAGGGATGCCGCGGCCGAGGCCGACGAGATCGCCGCTGAGGAGGCCGCCAAGGATGTTGCTGAGGACACCGCCAAGGGGCCTGCCGGGGAGACCGGCGAGGCCACTGCCGAGGAGGCCGACATGGGGCCTGCCGGGGAGTCTAGCAAGGCCGCTGCCGAGGAGGAGGTGGTTGATGACCATCCTTCCTCCTCCGCTGCCTCTGGCTCAGGAAGTATCTGAAGGTGAGCGACGACCTGTTTGTCCACCTCCCATGGACGGCGAGCACCAGGGCGCCCGCCGAGGGGGAGGTGTTCGACGATGAGGTGCTTGCCGCCGCCGGGCTCAAGGTCGTTGACGAACCGAGCGTCGGTGGTAGCGGTTCCCAGGAAGAGCGGCTCCTCTAGAGCATGAGCGCCAACTTCCACAAGCTTCAGGTGCTTCACTGTGCCCGCCTAGACAAGGCCAAGTCTAGGATGGTGGCGGTGGACAAGGCAGAGGCGGACCTCAAGGGGCGCGTCGCCGAGACGCAGGCTTGGTTCCGCCAGGCCTGTGACAAACTAAAGACTGCCTAGGATCTACTGGCTGAGCACAAGCTAGAGCTTGTCATGAAGCACGTCGATATCGAGAAGGCCCAGGAGGTGGCGAGTTAACAGGCCACCAAGGATGAGGCCGCTCGACGTCAGCACCAGGCTGAGCTGAACTCCCAGGAGGAGGACCTTGCCGCTCGCGAGGAGAAACTCGCCATGAGACTCCGCGACAAGGATGAGGAGGTCAAGGAGGTTGCCGTGCAGTGGACCTAGGAACTTGAGCAGAGGCATGAGGAGGCCCTCAATGCTCAGGCCCAGGTCCATGCCGGCAAGATGAACGAGCTGGAGGTGGAGCAGGACGGGCTGAAGAAGCAGATCCAAGAGCTGACGGGGGAGAGGGACGCGGCCAAGGGCGCCTTGGCCGACGCGCAGGTCGCAGTCCTCGACCAGGTCGAGCTACTCTCCACGGCCAACGAGTCCATCAAGGACCTGAAACTGAAGCTGGAGGGTCTTGAGGGGACGCTCTCGGAGGCCAGGGCCCAGGAGGAGACCCTGACCAAGAATCTGGAGGAGGAGAGGCAGCTGTGGAAGAACGACGCCGTCAACCATGCGGATTTTGTGGAGGGCGAGAAGCTCTAGGTCAGCCGCCTCGCCAATGTCGCCGGCAGGATCACCACGCATCTGGCTACCATGGGGATGCCAAATGTGAGGTACGTCCCAGAGCCGAACGTGAGTCCTAATGCCAGGCTGACTTTGTTCTTCCAGGGTGTTCTCGGGGCACTGGAGCGGTTCCGCTCCAACAGGGCAGTCTCTCTAGCCGATGAGGCCCGGAGGCTTTGCCGGGGTGCCATGACCAAGGTCCTCACCAAGGTGGCGTACTGGAAGCCTGACCTTGACTTCGAAGCTGTGCTGGATAGCTTACTGGAGGACGTGGACCCCGCGATGCTCGAGGAGCGTATCGAGCCCGTCATCAGCCACATCGACGGAGTTCAGAGGATAGAAGGCCAGCGCTGGGACTGGGCAGCCCATTTCTTATCGCCGCTGCAGGTTCACAACTAAGACAATTTTTATCTTTAGTTAGAACCGTAGCAACAATTGATATAATATAACTCTGCAGTGCTTTTGAAATGATGCATATTATTTTCCCGTTTGATCTCCCTTTGTATGTCCACCCTACGTTAATCGGGTAGGTGCCAGCGCGAAAACCCAAGCCGCGGCACCTTGAGGACGGATCCCCAATGGCCTGCCGGGTATGCTTGCTGCCGGGTAAACCACCTCACTGCTCTTAACGCGGCCGCTCGAGCTATCGAGCGGACTCGAGACAGAACGAGAGCGTTGCCAATCGCAGAAGGTCACCCCGCCGTTCTCGACGTAGCCGCTCGAACTGTTGAGCGGACTCGAAACAGAATGAGGGCGTTGCCAATAGTGGCAGGGGCCCCTTGCGTGTAGGTTTTCCATACACAGGGCAAGATCGTCAAGTATGATAACCTTATATATAAATAGGAATTACTGAAAGTTTTGCATGACTTAGCTTTTCTGCCATTGCGTGAGCGTTCACTGCGTCCACCGAGGATGCCACTTGTTCGATCGTCTTCTTCCTTGGAGTGACGACCACGATGAAGCGGTTGCTTCAACCAGACCAGATTTCTACAACTGTGCGCCCCCTACCTGGCGCGCCATAGATGCCGGTGGGAAACGACACCTATGGGATCACTGGGATCCCTTCTACGGTTGGCGGGCGCGGGGTTGTGCAAAGAGCGGGTCTGGCGGTCAGCACAAGGATCGTTTACCCAGGTTCGGGCTATGGAGACGCGTAATACCCTCGTCCTGCTTTCATGTATATTTGAGTGTTCTTGAGTTTTTGAACTAGCTACGGTGTCTCTCTAGTTCCAAAGATCTGAATCCCCCTCCAGTACGCCTCGGGCCTCCTTTTATAGACAAAAGGGGTCGCCATAGTGGCACACAGGAGATGGAAAGGTGCATCGCGGCTGAGGCTATCCTTTGGCACAGTCGGACAAACGCATTTAATGCGCTGCCGACGTTCCCCTCTTGCTTTATCGGGGACGGCAAGGATGCTCGTCCTAGCTGTCGCCGCCTTGCTTGCTCCGACGCGCGTCTGAGCCGACGAGGCATTGTAGCGCCACGTTGGCTAGCTGCTAGGCTGGCTTGATGGCAGAGCCTTCACGAAGATCTGCATGCCACCACGCAGGTGCTTGCTGAGTCGGTGTGGAGGCTGCACGCTGCCACGCAGACGCCTGCCCAACTAGTTGAGCTAGCAGCTGCATGGGAGCAGCGATGGAGTCTTGGCAGACGTGGGCCTGGCTGCGGCCCCACAGATATCCTTGGGAAGGGTCTTGCCGAGGCCCCGGCAAGGGTCTTGCCGTTGCACCGCGGTCATCCCCGGCAAGGATCTTGTCGGGGGCCTCATGGGTTTCCTTGGCAAGGATCTCGCCAAGGATCGTGGTCTTCTGGTTCTCATCGGATCTTGTGTATTTATGATCTCTACAAAGATCTTCATGCCACCATGGAGGTGCCTCCTGATCCTTCGTTTTGATGTGGCTGATGGCGTTGGAAACCCTTGGGCTCAAGGGTGGCGCGCTCTGCTGGCGTCAGGCAAGTTGCCTCGGCAAGGATCTTGCTGGGGCTGCGGAAGCCGCCCCGGCAAGAGTCTTGCTGGGGGAGTCCGCCTCGCCCTCTTGCTCTCTTTGTGCCCCTGGTCTTGGTGTTGCTCTGGCTGTCTTGCGCTCTGGCATCCCTCCTTTGCCCTGCTCAATGCGGCCGTGGGCGCGGCTCTGACTGCCCGTGCACAAGTAAAGGGGTGCAAAAGGAGAGCCCCTACTTTTGTACACCGACACCGACCCTATATTGGTGTATTCGTTGTGGTCTATTTTGACGATATTCTTGTCTTTAGAAAATCTCTCAAAGATCATGTCACCCACCTTAGAACCGTGTTGCAAACCCTTAGGAAAGAGCGCCTTTATGCTAATATGGACAAATGCCTTTTTGGTGTTGAAAAGCTTGTTTTCTTGGGTTTCATTTTGTCTTCTAAGGGTGTTCATGTAGATGAATCTAAGATCAATGCTTTTAAAACTTGGCCCCAACCAACCTACTTGCAACAAGTGCATAGTTTCCTTGGCTTAGCCGGTTTCTATCGTAGATTCGTTAAGGACTTTAGCACCATTGCATTCCCTTTGCATGCGTTGATTAAGAAGAATGCACCATTTCTTTGGGACCATCTCAAGATACCGCATTTAACGAACTTAAAAATTTGCTTACTCATGCCCCCGTGCTTGCATCACCCAATTTTTACAAAACTTTCGAAGTTCATTGCGATGCTAGGGTAATGCTATAGGAGGTGTGTTAATGCAAGAGAAGCGTCCCATAGCTTACTTTAGTGAGAAACTTTTTGGAGCGCAACTCAATTATCCCATCTATGATAAAGAGCTATATGCTTTAGTGCGAGTTTTGCGTGAGTGGGAACATTATCTTTGCCCATATGAATTTGTTATCCACACTGACAATGAAACAATTAAGTACCTTAAGGGTCAAACTAAGTTGAACAAGTGTCATGCTAAGTGGAGTGAATTCATTGAGTCATTTCCTTATGTCATCAAGTACATTAAAGGCAAAGCAAATGTTGTAGCGGATGCGCTTTCATGCAAATGCATGATTGTTACTAAACTTGAATTGAATGTCATTGGCTTTGAACACATAAAAGACTTGTATGCGCATGACCCTACTTTTTCTATTCCATATGCCAAATGTTTGACGCATACATTTTGGGAATGCTATTACCATCAAAGATGATTATCTTATGAGAGCTAACAAACTATGTATCCCCGAGTATTCTCTTCGTTTGTTACTTTTGCAAGAATCCCTTGGAGGAGTACCTATGGGACACTTTGGATGGGACAAGACATCTGTTATGCTCTTAAAGAACTACTTTTGGCCCAAGATGTTCCACGATGTCTCACGCTTCACCAACTGATGCTCTACATGTCACAAAGCTAAGTCTAAAGCTCAATCCCATGGTCTATACATGCCACTTCCAATTCCATATCACCCATGGGAAGATATTAGTATGGACTTTGTGCTTGGTTTGCCTAGAACTAGAAATGGCAAAGCTTCCATGTTTGTTGTTGTGGAACGATTCTCTAAGATGGATCATTTCATTCCTTGCAACCAGACAGACGCTGCTTCACATGTTGAAAATATTTTTTGTAGGCAAATCTTGCGCCTACATGGCGTGCCAAAGACTATTGTCTCAAACCGTGACGTCAAGTTCTTAAGCTACTTTTGGAAGACCCTATGCGCCATGCTCGGAATCAAGATCTTCTTCTCTTCGGCACACCATCCCCAAACCGACGGCCAAACGGAGGTGATGAACCGGACGCTATCAACCCTTCGACACATGTTGATCAAGAAGAAAATCAAGGAGTGAGAAGAGTGCCTACCCATCGCCGAGTATGCCTACAACCACGCAAGACATTCAACTACCGGCAAGTCTCCCTTTGAGGTCGTCTAGGGCTTCAACCCGTTGTACCCATTGGACATTCGGCCTCTTCCACTACAAGAGCGCATCAACATGGATGCGAGTGCATGAGTGAACTATCTCAAGAAGTTGCATGAAGATACAAGGAACACTATCGAGCGCCAAGTACAACACCTCACGACCAAGCTCAACATCAACAAGCAACCCGTCATATTCAACATTGGAGATCTTGTGTGGCTACACCTTCGCAAGGACCGCTTCCCCAACAAATGCATGTCCAAGCTTCTACCATGAGCCGATGGACCTTTCAAGGTGCTCGAACGCTACAACAACAATGCCTACAAGATCGACATCCCACACGACAAGTACAATGTGAGCTATATCTTGAATATCAAGGACCTTTATCCCTACCATGGTGATGAAGATTTTGATCCAAGGTCAGATCATTACCAATGGGGGGGAGATGATGTGGAGCATCCCAAGGTCATCCCCATGGATCTTTCATCGTCTCACCAAGTGCCTAGTGGACCCATGACACGAGCACGTGCAAGAGCTCTCAAAACCGAGGTGACATCTCTCCTCTCACAATTCCCCTTCGATGCACATGAGACATGGCTACTACCTCAAACAAAGACATTATGCATACTCGGGTACCAAGGAATTAACCATGGAGAAGCTAAGGAGCAAGGAGGATGGAAGAAGGAAGACACACGCGAAGACGAAGAAGAAAACGGCCAAGTCTGCACTTGCCCGGACGATTTGGACCGCCATCCGGATGATCCGGACCCTATCCCGGACGATCTGGATAAGTGGCAGCCGACACCAGCAAGCCTCCCCCCGAAGCCAGATGGTCCGGACCGACGCCTAGATCATCCTGAACCACTCGGACGTCCGGACCTCCTCTCGGTCATCCGGACCCCCCTCGACGTCTGCGACACATCCGGACGATCCGGATGGCCTCCCGGATCATCCGGACCCCTGACACCCGAATCATCCAGGCCACCATCTAGATCATCCGGACCACCACCTACGTGTTCCTTTTGGGCCAAAGCCCATGTACCCATTTGTCCCTCTAGCCTATATAAACGACTACACCTCCACTTTTCGAGGGTTAGCAAAGGATTGGCTCATTTAAGGGATAGTGCTTTGCTCATCCACTTGGTTACTTCTCCATTGGAGTCCATGACCTCTTCGGAGAAGATCCCCCAAGAGGATTCAAGACCCCTCAGAGGAAGACCTCCTCAAGACCTCCTCACGGAGAAGAACTTGCTACTTGTATCGTCCTTTGTTGATCGTGGATCGTGTATGTCTTTGTTTCGAGGATCTAGCACATGCGTAATTGAATCTTGTGGGTTTGATTGATTCCTCTCATGATTTCCCCTCGTGTTCTTCGTGTTCTTCATGGGATCCGCTCCAATCGTGAAAGATCGGGCATCTAGGGTTCTACCCTACATCACATCCCCTATTTCATCTTCATCTATCGGTAAATTTACTTGAGGCTATATTTGTATTCACCACATGATATGGGTTTTGCTTGGAGCGTCTTGTATGATATGAGTCTTTACTTTTTAGTTTGCCACTATCATCCTTGCTGTACACACCTTTTGAGAGGAACACGCATGAATCATGATTTATTAGAATACTCTATGTGCTACACTTATATCTTTTGAGCTAGGCAATTTTGCTCTAGTGCTTCACTTATATCTTTTTAGAGCACGGCGGTGGTTTTATTTTGTAGAAATTATTGAACTTCATGCTTCACTTATATTATTTTGAGAGTCTCTCTAAACAACATGGTAATTTGCTTTAGTTATGAATTTAGTCCTAATATGATAGGCAACCAAGAGGGATATAATAAAAACTTTCATATAAAGTGCAATGAATACTATGAGAAGTTTGGTTCCTTATGGCTGTTTTTAGATATAAAGATGGTGATATTAGAGTCATGCTAGTGAGTAATTGTGGATTGGAGAAATACTTGTGTTAAAGTTTGTGATTCCCATAGCATGCATGTATGGTGAACCGTTACGTAATGAAGTTGGAGCATGATTTATTTATTGATTGTCTTCCTTATAAGTGGCGGTCGGGGACGAGGGATGGTCTTTTCCTACCAATCTATCACCCTAGGAGCACGCGTGTAGTACTTTGTTTTGATGACTAATAGATTTTTGCAATAAGTATGTGAGTTCTTTATGACTAATGTTGAGTCCAAGGATTATACGCACTCTCACCCTTCCACCATTGCTAGCCTCTCTAGTACCACGCAACTTTCGCTGGTGCCATACACCCACCTATTAACTTCCTCAAAACATCCACCATACCTACCTATTATGGCATTTCCATAGCCATTCCGAGATAAATTGCCATGCAACTTCCATTGTTCCATTTATTATGATACATACCATCATTGTCATATTGCTTTGCATGATCATGTAGTTGGCATCATATTTTTGGCAAAGCCACCTTTCATATTTTTTTTATACATGTCACTCTTGAGTCATTGAACATCGCGGTACAACGCCGGAGGCATTCATTAGAGTTATACTTTGTTATAAGTATGGAGTTGTAATTCTTGAGTTGTAAGTAAATAGAGGTCGAATGATCTTCATCATTAGAGCATTGCCCTATGTGAGGAAAAAAAATAAAAGAGGCCAAAGAAGCCAACAAAAAAAGGCCAAATAAGCCAAACAAAAAAATGAGAGAAAATAGAGAAGGGGCAATGGTACTATCCTTTTTCCACACTTGTGCTTCAAAGTAACACCATGATCTTCATGATAGAGAGTCTCTTATATTGTCACTTTCATATACTAGTGTGAATTTTTAATTATAGAACTTGGCTTATATATTCAAATGATGGGCTTCCTCAAATTTCCCTAGGTCTTCATGAGCAAGAAAGTTGGATGCACACCCACTTAGTTTTCTTTTGAGCATTCATAAACTTATAGCTCTAGTGCATCCGTTGCATGGCAATCCCTACTCACTCTGATTGATATCTATTGATGGGCATCTCCATAGCCCGTTGATACGCCTAGTTGATGTGAGACTATCTCCTTCTTTATTGTCTTCTCCACAACCACCATATTCTATTCCACCCATAGTGCTATGTCCATGGCTCATGCTCATGTATTGCATGAAAGTCGAAAAGGTTTGAAAACATCAAAAGTATGAAACAATTTCTTGGCTTGTCATCAGGGTTGTGCATGATTTGAATATTATTTTGTGTGATGAAGACAGTGTTGGGGAACGTACCATTTCAAAAAAATTCCTACGATCACGCAAGATCTATCTAGGAGAAGCATAGCAACGAGACGGGAGAGTGTGTCCACATACCATCATAGACCGAAAGGGGAAGTGTTTAGTAACGCGGTTGATGTAGTCGAATGTCTTCATGATACAACCAATCCAAGTACCTAATTTACAGCACCTCCGTGTTCAGCACACGTTCAGCACGATGACGTCCCTCGATCTCTTGATCCAGTAGAGGGATGAGGGAGAGTTCCGTTAGCATGACGGCGTGGCAACGATGATGATGAAGTTACAGGCGCAGGGCTTCGCCTAAACACTACGAGGATATGACCGAGGTGTTAAACTGTGGAGGTGGGCACCGCACATGCCTAAGAGATTGTCTGTTGTGCTTTGGGGTGTCCCCTACCCACATATATAAAGGAGGGGGAGGAGGAGGCCGGCCAAGGGGGGCGTGCCATAGGGGAGTCCAACTTGATTCCCAATCCTAGTTAGAGTCCCCTTCCTTTTCCAAGAGGGGGAGACAGGGAGAAGGAAAGAGGGGGGTGCCACCCCCTCCCTAGTCCAATTTGGACTTGCCATGGGGGGGGGCTGCCACCCCTTGCGGCCCTTCTCTCCTTTCCACTAAAGCATGAAGGTCCAATACTTCCCCGGGGGGTTCCGGTAACCTCCCGCTACTCCGAAAATACCCGTATCACTTCGGAACTATTCCGGTGTCTGAATATAACTTTCCAATATATCGATCTTTACCTCTCGACGATTTCGGGACTCCTTGTCATGTCCGCGATCTCATCCGGGACTCCAAACAAACTTCTTCATCAAATCACATAACTCATAGTCATCGAATGTTAAGCGCGCAAACCCTACGGCTTTGAGAACTATGTAGACATGACCAAGACACTTCTCCGATCAATAACCAATAGAGGAACCTGGATGCTCATATTGGCTCCTACATATTTTATGAAGATCTTTATCAGTCAAACCGCATAACAACATATGTTTTTCCCTTTGTCATCGGTATGTTACTTGCCCGAGATTCAATCATCGGTATCATTATACCTAGTTCAATATCGTTATCGGCAAGTCTCTTTACTCGTTACATAAAGCATCATCCTGTAACTAACTCATTAGTCGCATTGCTTGCAAGGCTTATACTGATGTGCATTACCGAGAGGGCCCAAAGATACCTCTCCGATACACGGAGTCACAAATCCTAATCTTGATCTATGCCAACTCAAAAAACACCATCAGAGACACTGGTAGAGCATCTTTATAATCACCCAGTTACGTTGTGACGTTAAATAGCTCACAAGGCGTTCCTCGGTATTTGAGAGTTGCATAATCTCATAGTCAGAGGAACATGTATAAGTCATGAAGAAAGCAATAGCAATAAAACTAAGTGATCATGATGCTAAGCTAACGGATGGGTCTTATCCATCACATCATTCTCTAATGATGTGATCGCGTTAATCAAATGAAAACACATGTCTATGGTCAGGAAACTTAACCATCTTTGATTAACGAGCTAGTCAACTAGAAGCATACTAGGGAAACTCTGTTTGTCTATGTATTCACACATGTACTAAGTTTCCAGTTAATACAGTTCTAGAATGAATAATAAACATTTATCATGATATAAGGAAATATAAATAACAACTTTATTATTGCCTCTAGGGCATATTTCCCTTAGTCTCCCACTTGCTTTAGAGTCAATAATCTATATTACATAGTAATGATTCTAACACCCATGGAGTCTTGATGCTGATCATGTTTTGCTCATGAGAGAGGCTTAGTCAACGGGTCTGCAAAATTCAGATTCATATGTATCTTGCAAATCTCCATGTCTCCCTCCTTGACTTGATCGTGGATGGAATTGTTGCGTCTCTTGATGTGTTTGGTTCTCTTCTAAAATATGGATTCCTTCGCCAAGGCAATTGCTCCAGTATTGTCACAAAATATTTTCACTAGACCCGATGCACTAGGTATTACACCTAGATCGGATATGAACTCCTTCATCCAGACTCCTTCATTTCCCGCTTCCGAAGTAGCTATGTACTCTGCTTCACACATAGATCCCGCCATGACGCTCTACTTGGAACTACACCAACTAATAGCTGCACTATTCAATATAAATACGTATCCGTTTTGTGACTTAGAGTCATCTGGATCAGTGTCAAAGCTTGCATTGGCATAACCATTTACGACGAGCTCTTTGTCACCTCCATAAACAAGAAACATATCCTTAGTCCTTTTAAGGTATTTCAGGATGTTCTTGACCGCTGTCCAGTGATCCACTCCTGGATTACTTTGGTACCTCCCTGCTAAACTTATCGCAAGGAACACATTAGGTCTGGTACATAGCATTGCATACATGATAGAACCTATGGCTGAGGCATAGGGAATGACTTTCATTTTCTCTCTATCTTCTGCAGTGGTCGGGCATTGAGTCTGGCTCAACTTCACACCTTGTAACACAAGCAAGAACCCTTTATTTGACTGATCCATTTTAACTACTTCAAAACTTTATCAAGGTATGTGCTTTGTAAAAGTCCAATTAAGCGTCCTGATCTATCTCTATAGATCTTGATGCCCAATATATAAGCAACTTCACCGAGGTCTTTCATTGAAAAATTCTTATTCATGTATCCTTTTATGCTCTCTAGAAATTTTTTATTATTTCCAATCAACAATATGTCATCCACATATAATATCTGAAATGCTATAGAGCTCTCACTCACTTTCTTGTAAATACAGGCTTCTACAAAAGTCTGTATAAAACCATATGCTTTGATCACACTATCAAAGCATATATTCCTACTCCGACAGGCTTGCACCAGTCCATAAATGGACCGCTGGAGCTTGCACAGTTTGTTAGCACGTTTAGGATCGACAAAACCTTCTGGTTGCATCATATACAACTATTCTTTAAGATATCCATTAAGGAATGCGTTTTTGACATCCATTTGCCAAATTTCATAATCATAAAAATTCAGCAGTTGCTAACATGATTCAGACAGACTTAAGCATTGCTACGGGTGAGAAGGTCTCATCGTAGTCAACTCCTTGAACTTGTTAATAACCTTTCGAAACAAGTCGAGCTTTGTAGACAGTAAGATTACCGTCAGCATCAATCTTCTTCTTGAAGATCCATTTATTCTCTATTGCTTGCCGATCATCGGGGAAGTCGACCAAAGTCTACACTTTGTTCTCATACATGGATCCCATCTCAGATTTCATGGCCTCAAACCATTTCGTGGAATCTGGGCTCATCATCGCTTCCTCATAGTTTGTAGGTTCATCATGGTCAAGTAACATGACCTCCAGAATAGGATTACCGTACCACTCTGGTGCGGATCTTATTCTAGTTGACCTACGAGGTTCGGTAGTAACTTGATCTGAAGTGTCATGATCATCATCATTATCTTCCTCACTGATTGGTGTAGGAATCACAGGAACTAATTTCCGTGATGAACTACTTTACAATTTGGGAGAAGGTACAATTACCTCATCAAGTTCTACTTTCCTCCCACTCACTTCTTTCGACCGAAACTCCTTCTCTAGAAAGGATCCATTCTTAGCAACGAATATCTTGCCTTCAGATCTATGATAGAAGGTGTACCCAACAGTCTCCTTTGGATATCCTATGAAGACACATTTCTCTGATTTGGGTCCAAGCTTATCAGGTTGAAGCTTTTTCACATAACCAACGGAGCCCCAAACTTTGAGAAACGACAGCTTAGGTTTCTTGCCAAACCATAGTTCATATGGTGTCGTCTCAACGGATTTCTACTTAACGTGAATGCATCCATCTCTAAAGCATAACCCCAAAACGATGGTGGTAAATCTATAAGAGACATCATAGATCGCAGCATATCCACTAAAGTACGGTTACGACGTTCGGACACACCATTACACTGTAGTGTTCCACGTGGCGTGAGTTGCGAAACTATTCCAAATTGTTTCAAATGAAGACCAAACTCATAACTCAAATATTCACCTCCATGATCAGATCGTAGAAACTTTATTTTCTTGTTACGATGATTTTCCACTTCACTCTGAAATTCTTTGAGCTTTTCAAATGTTTCAGACCTATGTTTCACTAAGTAGATATACCCATATCTACTCAAATCATTTGTGAAGGTTAGAAAATAGACCACTCATCAAGGGTTCATGACCATAAAAGATATTACTCATATAACTAGAACAACCATTATTCTCTGATTTAAATGAATAACCGTCTCACATTAAACAAGATCCAGATATAATGTTCATGCTCAATGTTGGCACCAAATAACAATTATTTAGGTCTAAAACTAATCCCGATGGTAGATGTAGAGGTAGCGTGCCGACATCGATCACATTGACTTTGGAACCATTTCCCACGCGCATCGTCACCTCGTCCTTAGCCAATCTTCGTTTAATCTGTAGCCCCTATTTTGAGTTGCAAATATGAGAAACAGAACCAGTATCAAATGCCCAGGCGCTACTTTGAGCATTAGTAAGGTACACATCAATAACATGTATATCAAATATACCTTTCACTTTGCCATCCTTCTTATCCGCCAAATAGTTGGGGCAGTTCCGCTTCCAGTGACCAGTCCCTTTGCAGTAGAAACAATTAGTCTCAGGCTTAGGTCCAGACTTAGGCTTCTTCCCTTGAGCAGCAACTGGCTTGCTGTTCTTCTTGAAGTTCCCCTTCTTCCCTTTGCCTTTTTCTTGAAACTAGTGGTCTTGTTCACCATCAACACTTGATGCTCCTTCTTGATTTCTACCTCCGCAGCCTTTCACGTCACGAAGAGCTCGGGAATTATTTTTCCCATCCCTTGCACATTATAGTTCATCACAAAGCCTTTATAGCTTGGTGGCAGTGATTGAAGAACTCTGTCAATGACACTATCATCAGGAAGATTAACTCCCAGCCGAGTCAAGTGGTTGTGGTACCCAGACATTCTGAGTTTGTGTTCATTGACAGAACTATTCTCCTCCATTTTGCAGCTATAGAACTTGTTGGAGACTTCATATCTCCCAACTCGGGCATTTGCTTGAAATATTAACTTCAACTCTTGGCACATCTCATATGCTCCATGATGTTCAAAATGTCCTTGAAGTCCCGATTCTAAGCCGTAAAGCATGGCACACTGAACTATTGAGTAGTCATCAGCTTTGATCTGCCGGACGTTCATAACGTCCGGAGTTGCTCCTATAGCGGGTCTTGCACCTAGCGGTGCTTCCAGGAGGTAATACTTCTCTGCAGCAATGAGGATAATGCTTAAGTGACGGACCCAGTCCATGTAGTTTCTACCATCATCTTTCAACTTAGCTTTATCTAGGAACACATTATTACTTAAGAACTCCCACGTAGATAGACATCCCTCTAGTCATCTAAATGATCACGTGATCCATATCAACTAAACCATGTCCGATCATCACGTGAGATGGAGTAGTTTTCAATGGTGAACATCACATTTGACCTTTCGGTCTCAGTGTTCCAAGGCCATATCTGCATATGCTAGGCTCGTCAAGTTTAACTCGAGTATTCTGCATGTGAAAAACTGGCTTGCACCTGTTGTATGTGAACGTAGAACTTATCACACCCGATCATCACGTGGTGTCTCGGCACGATGAACTGTAGCAACGGTGCATACTTAGGGAGAACACTTGTACCTTGAAATTTAGTGAGGGATCACCATCGTACTAAGAAAAATAAGATGCATAAAGGATAAACATCACATGCAAACAAAATATGTGACATGATATGGCCATCATCATCTTGTGCCTTTATCTCCATCTCCAAAGTACCGTCATGATCTCCATCGTCACCGTCTTGACACCTTGATCTCCATCGTAGCATCGTTGTCGCCTCGCCAACTATTGCTTCTACGACTATCGCTACAGTTAGTGATAAACTAAAGCAATTACATGGTGATTGCATTTCATACAATAAAGCAACAACCATAAGGCTCCTGCCAGTTGCCGACAACTTTTACTGAACACGATCATCTCATACAACAATTTATATCTCATCACGTCTAGACCATATCACATCACAACATGCCCTGCAAAAACAAGTTAGATATCCTCTACTTTGTTGTTGCAAGTTTTACGTGGCTGCTACGGGCTTCTATCAAGAATCATTCTTACCTACGCATCAAAACCACAATGATTTTTCGTCAAGTGTGTTGTTTTAACCTTCAACAAGGACCGGTTGTAGTCAAACTTGATTCAACTAAAGTTGGAGAAACAGAACCCGCCAGCCACCTATGTGCAAAGCACGTCGGTAGAACCAGTCTCATGAACGCGATCATGTAATGTCGGTGTGGGCCGCTTCATCCAACAATACCATCGAATCAAAGTAAGATGTTGGTGGTAAGCAGTATGACTATTATAGCCCACAAGTCTTTGTATTCTACTCGTTCATATAAAAGTAGCGTCCGAGCCAGGTTTCCTACGATCACGCAAGATCTATCTAGGAGAAGCATAGCAACGAGACGAGAGAGTGTGTCCACGTACCCTCATAGACCGAAAGCGGAAGCGTTTAGTAACGCAGTTGATGTAGTCGAACGTCTTCATGATCCAACCGATCCAAGAACCGAACGTACGACACCTTCGTGTTCAGCACACGTTTAGCACGATGACGTCCCTCAAGCTCTTGATCTAGCTGAGGATGAGGGAGAGTTCTGTCAGCATGATGGCGTGGTGACGGTGATGATGAAGTTACCAATGCAGGGCTTCACCTAAGCACTATGTTGATATTACCGAGGTGTTGAACTATGGAGGGGGGCACCGCACACGGCTAAGAGATTGTCTATTGTGCTATTGGGGTGCCCCCTGTGATGCGGAGCATCCTACGGGCATCACCATGTCAAGAGTCCGTTTGGCAAGTGACACGTGTGGCATCTACTTCACATACACAAAGGTGAATCATCTCCTTTACACATGCTCACTTGACCCCTTCGAGGATGGTATACTACTTGACACCCCTCTCGTGCGCATGCATAGGTATTGTCGGAACTTCATGTATGACGAGGAGGAGTGCAAGTGTCGGAGTAATGGGCCACGGGTAGGCCAACCCGAGCACCATAACCTTTCAAGACATCGGGGCAGGCTGCGCCCCTCAAGACCACAGGGCGAAGAGCCGCCTCCTGGTGAGTCTACGGCAAGGCGGCCGACTGCCCGCACACGGCCGAGTCCCAGGGGCGACTTCCAGAGAAGCCGGCTTTGGGGAGTCGGCCGGCGACTCCAACAAACCGTGACCTCATCGAGGGGGACGGGGCAGGGGCGTGGCTACAATGAAGCCCACTCCCCGCCCCTTACCAAGGGCAGGCATGGCTAGAGCGCGCCGTACTTGGGAAGATCTCCCTGCGGCATGGCACTGTTGCCCAACCGGCCCTGACATCAGCACCACTGTACCTGGTCCTACGCCCACGACGGCTTGTCTATATGGCCTGGAGGCAACGAGGCCCACCAGGCAGCGAGACCTCGGGAGACGGCGGGAGCACCGCCAGTCGGACCCGTCGGGAGTCGGCCCGGGGTAGTCGGCCGAGCCATCCCCCGGGGCCCACGCGCCATTAATCAAGAAGAGATGGGGAGTGGCCACAGTGATCGCCCGCCAGGCGGCGGGGCTGTTGCCACGACCCCATGACCAAGCCTGCGTCATCAGGAGCACGGCTACAGTAATCAGCAGCCGGCAAGACCCGCCCGCGGCGGACGTGGCCTGTCGGCTCCGTACCAGACCAGTCGGCGGGGTCCACCAGTCGGCGGGCCCCAGCAGTCGGCGGGGAAGTTGGAGGTCGGAGGCACTGACAGCTGGGCCTGCACTCAGTCTAATTACCATTGTACCCCTGGGGGGTAGGCCTATATAAACCCCCCAGGGCACCCATGCAAAGGGTTGGATCCCAGTAGTTCTATACCACACCAGATAGAGGGAAAGAGCTAGCCTTGCCCTCTCCTACCACCAGACACAGCTCAAGGAGCAACCGTGTAAACACTTGACCATAGTGATCATGCGGAGACCCCGCAGAGCAGCAGTAGGGGTATTATCTCCCCGGAGAGCCCTGAAGCTGGGTAAGATTCGCCGGCGTGCATGTCTTCGCCTCATCCCGTTTCCAGGCACCGGCAATGTTCTACTCGCCCCCACCATGATAAGACATCCGTTGGCATATGTCGCACCAAACCCCCGACATTTGGCGCCCACCGTGGAGCCTGGTGCACCACCGTCCGGAGATCTGTTCTAGACGGGAACCGTTTTCCTCCCTGGCGAGCGCAGCCAGCCAGGCACGCCAGATGAAGTTTGCGTCGAAGCGCTGCGCGGCGTTGAGATCGCCTACGCAGCCAGCTCCTTGGCCGAACTTGTCGGCGGGGTCTGCCTCTCCGACAAACCTGCGTCCGACGCAGGCGCAGGCGGCCCCGGAAACCTCCTCACGGGCCTCTTCGATCAACTCCACGTTTCCGGCGAGCCCGCCGTAGACTTGGAGTCCATAGGCTCCACTGACCCGATGCTGGTCGACTCCGACACCGCGTCGGTCGACGCATTCCCCACCGACGTGGTGGTCTACGACGAACCTCTCCCCCACGCGGAGAGCGATGGAAGCACCGTCACTGAGGTGCTGGTCATCAGTCATGACGAGTTCCCTGGTGGAAGGGCGCCTGACTCACTCGGCGCGGCGCTGCAAGACCTAGCTGTGCCCATTCCAGAAGATGCTGATGCAGAGACGTTAGAAGCGCGCCGCCTTCAGCTTGTTGAAGGCGCGAAGAAGCTAGCCAGCATGAGACGCCTATCAGAAGCTTACCAGCGGGAGATGGATCGCGCTGTTGGCGGCTCGCCGGCCCCGGCAGGGCCCAGCCACCTTGGCGCGATTCAGCAGCGCGGCGTAGCCATCGCCAGCCTGTTTGGGGCTAGCCGCCCCGTGTATGCCATGCCAGAAGAGAACATTCGAGCCGCCCAGGCAGCGGCGGATGAGCTGGACAATTTCGAGGGCGAAGAGCGCCGCCTCATGATGGAGCGAGTCCAGCGGCTCCTCGACGCGGCCGCCGCGCAGAACGAGGCCGGCTGCCGCACGGAGGCGCCGCAGCGGCCAAACGACGACCCGCACCGAGATCAAGGCGCGACGTCTCAGACGCCGACTGGCGGTGCCCGAGGAAGGAAGGACAAGGAGCCGGCTGTCAGCCACAGTTGGACTCAGATTACCATAGAGCGCGACCGAGACGGCCGCCCGAGAGCAGTGGAACGATGGGACGACTGTCCGCCTCCCCCTCCTCGCAAGGAGAGGCGAGTCTCCCCGCCGCCTGTTGACCATCCGACTCTCGGTGACCGCCTTGGCCGCCGAGAGGGAGTTGGAGAGAATGACGCCCGCCACAGGATCGACCGACTTCACCAGTCCCTGGCGCTGGAAGAAGAAGACGAGCTGGGTCCGCCTTGTTTCGAGCCCCGCAGTCGGGACGAGCCCTTTCCCAAAGGGTTCACGCTCCCAAGAGACACGCCCAAGTATACCGGCTCCGTGAAGCCGGAAGACTGGCTAGTCGACTACTCCATGGCTGTCAGCATAGCAAACGACAACAAGCGTGTCGTCGTAAAGTACGTTCCGCTCATGCTCCAGGGCACGGCCCGGACATGGCTGAACAGCCTAAAGCCCCGCAGCATCAACAGCTGGGTCGACTTCACCAAAGCGTTTGTCCGCAACTTCACCAGCACGTACAAGCGTCCTCCCAAGCCTCGTCAGCTCTCCTTGTGCGTGCAAGGTCCTGACGAGTCAACTCGCGACTACCTCACGCGTTGGGTTGAGCTCCGGAACTCCTGCGAGGGCGTGCACGAGGTGCAGGCCATCAAGTACTTCACAGCCGGGTGCCGAGAAGGCACCCTCCTCAAGCACAAGCTCCTCTGCGACGAGCCAGAAACCCTCGACGAGCTGCTGATCATAGCGGACAAGTACGCTACGGCCGACTCCTCCATGAAGACGGAGATTCAAATCAGCACAACTGGCAAAGTAGCTCCTCAGGCTCCAAGAACTCTGGCAGCAGACACCGGCCGGCGACAACAGCAGGGCGACAACAAGCACAAGGCCCCGCAGCCGGCTTCCAGCAGCCGACAGGTCACGACCGTCGAAGCCCAGCAGCCAGAAGAGCAGCCTCCGCCCAAGCGACAGAAAGGCGGCAAGCCGAACTGGTTGCCGGCCTTCTCCTACGAGCAGACCTTGGATGGACCTTGCAAGTTCCACAACAGCACGAAGCCATTGAATCACACCACCCGGAAGTGCCACTGGCTCACCAGGATCACCAAGGGAGACGACCTCCTGCCACCCCTGCCTGCTGGGTAGCCGCCTCCGCCTCCGCCCCAGTAGCCGGCACTCAGGCCAGTCGGCGCAGTACAAGACGAATACCCTGAAGAGCACGGAGCCTACATAGTGTTCACTAGTGTGGCTGATGATCGACGCAGCAGGCGGCTGCTGCGACAAGAGGTGAACGCAGTAGCCTCAGAGACGCCAGAGTTCATGCACTGGTCTGAGAGGCCCATCAGCTGGAGCAGGGCTGACCACCCAGAAGTGATGCCGAGTCCGGGCTCCTACACCTTGGTCCTGGACGCCACCTTTGCCACGGACAAACGGGCCGTGCGTTTCTCGCGAGTTCTGATAGATGGGGGCAGCAACATCAACATCCTATACAAGGACACCATGGAGAAGTTATGAATCAAGAAGAGACAGCTTCAGAGCAGCCGGACTGTGTTCCACGGCATTGTTCCTGGGCTTTCCTGCTCACCAATCGGCAAGATCCTGATTGACGTCCTCTTTGGGGACAAAGATCACTTCCGAAGAGAGTCTGTTTGGTTTGAGGTAGTGGACCTTGAGAGCCCATACCATGCGCTACTTGGCCGGCCCGCTTTGGCCAAGTTCATGGAGGTCCCCCACTACGCCTACCTCAAGATGAATATGCCCAGTTCCAGGGGAATTCTGACTGTGGCCGGCGACTACCGGAAGTCGTCCGCTTGCGCGGCCGAGAGCAGTCGGCTGGCCGAGTCCCTGGTGATTGCAGCCGAGAAGCGACTCCTTGAGCGAGTTGTGGCGATGGCCGGCAAGCAGCCGGAGATATCGCCCGACCCAAAGGAGTCGAAAGCCGAAGGTTCGTTCAAGCCGGCCAAAGAGACAAAGAAGATACCCTTGGATCCGGAGCACCCAAAGAGGTACGCCGTCGTAGGTGCAAACCTCGACAGCAAATAGGAAGGCGAGCTCGTCGATTTCCTCCGTGAGAATCGGGACATCTTCGCACGGATTTCGCCGAGCACAAGTTACACGTCCGATTTGATGCAAAGCCGGTCAGGCAGCCCCTGCGCCGCTTATCAGAAGAGAAGAGAAGAGTTGTCGGAGAAGAGATAGCCCGACTCCTAGCAGCCGGCTTCATTATGGAAGTTTTCTTCCCAGAGTGGCTGGCAAATCCGGTCCTGGTGCTAAAGAAGAACAAGCAATGGCGAATGTGTATTTACTACACGAGCCTCAACAAGGCCTGCCCCAAGGACCCGTTTGCTCTGCTGAGAATTGATCAGGTGATAGAATCCACAGCCGGATGCGAGTTGTTGAGTTTCTTGGATGCGTACTCAGGATATCACCAGATCAAGCTGAACCCGACTGACAGATTGAAGACCGCCTTCATCACGCCGTTTGGAGCATTCTGCTACCTCACCATGACATTCGGCCTAAGGAATGCCAGTGCCACCTTTCAGCGTTGCATGCAGAAGTGCCTCCTCAAGCAGCTCCGCAGGAACGCCCACGTTTACGTGGACGACATGGTGGTGAAGACGGAAAAGCAAGGAACACTGCTGGAAGACCTCAAGGAGTCCTTCGAGAACCTGCGCCGGTTCCAGATCAAGCTCAACCCCGAGAAGTGTGTCTTCGGAGTACCAGCCGGCCAGCTGCTAGGTTTCCTGGTCTCTGAATGCGGCATAGAATGCAACCCAGTAAAAATCAAGGCCATCGAGAGAATGGAGGTACCTAGCCGACTGCTGGATGTGCAGAAGTTCACCGGCTGCTTGGCGTCCATCAGCCGATTCATCAGTCGGCTGGGCGAGAAAGCTCTCCCCTTATACCAACTCATGAAGAAGACCACTTTTTTCGAGTGGAACCATAAGGCGGACGAAGCTTTCCACCGGTTGAAGAAGATGCTGACTACTCCACCCGTCCTGGCGGCTCCGACTCCCAAGGAACTGATGCTCCTGTACATCGCCGCCACCAGCCGAGTAGTCAGCACAGTCATTGTAGTAGAGCGCAAGGAGGAAGGCAAGGTGCTACCTGTCCAGAGACCAGTATATTACCTGAGCGAGGTACTGTCGACCTCCAAGCAGAACTACCCCCACTACCAGAAGATGTGCTATGGCGTGCACTTTGCTGCCAAGAAATTAAAGCCTTACTTTCAAGAGCATCCAATCACGGTGGTCTGCACGGCTCCACTTGCCGAAATCATCGGTAGCCGAGATGCCTCTGGTCGAGTGGACAAGTGGGCCATAGAGCTGGCTCCTTACACCATCTACTACCAGCCCCGCACCGCTATCAAATCACAAGCACTGGCCGACTTCCTCGTCGACTGGGCCGAGACCCAGTACCTGCCTCCAGCGCCTGACTCCACCCATTGGCGGATGCACTTCGACGGCTCCAAGATGCGCACCGGCTTGGGAGCCGGCGTCGTCCTCACCTCTCCCAAAGGCGACAAGCTCAAATATGCACTGCAAATCCATTTTGCCGCCTCCAACAACGTGGCCGAGTACGAGGCGCTCATTCACGGGCTCCGGCTTGCCAAAGAACTTGGCATCCGCCGGATCCTGTGTTATGGCGACTCGGACTTAGTGGTCCAGCAGTCATCTGGCAACTGGGACGCGAAAGACGCAAACATGGCGAGCTACCGTTTCCTCATGCAGCAACTCAGAGGGTATTTCGATGGGTGCGAGTTCCTCCATGTGCCAAGAAACGACAATGACCAAGTAGACGCCTTGGCACGAATCGGCTCTAGCCGCCAAGCAATACCATCTGGCATCGCCCTTCAACGCCTCCTCAAGCCGTCTGTCAAGCCTTCAGCAGAATCAGACTCCATTTTCGTACCGGCTCCTCCCGAAGACGGCAGATCCGACTCCAGAGCTCCGGCAGTCAGAACGGGGACTTTGGCGGGCGACTCCAAAGCTGCCACAGTCGAGCCCGGCCCGGGGACTACGGTGAAGGACTCGAAGGTTCTCGAACTCGGCCCAAGGACCGCGCTAGTCGGCCTGGGGACTTCATCGGCCCAGCAAGCGGCTGTTGACTCCAGCCCGCCGCCTCCCAGCCCAGCCGCCCTTGTCCAAGTCGCAGTTCTGGTAGTCGAATAAATAGCAGCACCCTCATGGGCCCAGCCCATCCTCAAATTCCTGGTGAACAAAGAGCTACCAACTGATGAGACCTCAGCTCGGCAAGTACAACGCCGGGCGGCAGCCTATACCATAATCAACAGAGAGCTGGTCAGGCGCAGCGTCACTGGTGTCTACCAGCGCTGCGTAGAGCCAGAGCAAGGCCAGGCGATCCTCAAAGACATCCATCAAGGCGAATGCGGCCACCATGCGGCTTCAAGAGCACTCGTCGCCAAAGCTTTTCGGCACGGTTTCTTTTGGCCGACTGCCTTGGAAGAGGCCAAGGAGTTGGTCCAAAAATGCAAAGGGTGCCAGAAGTTCAGCTCCAAGCCGCACCAGCCGGCTTCCGCGCTCAAGACCATCCCCATTGCTTGGCCTTTCGCAGTTTGGGGTCTAGACATGGTGGGACCGTTGAAGACAGCACGAGGTGGTCTAACTCACCTACTTGTCGCAGTGGACAAGTTCACCAAGTGGGTGGAAGTGAAGCCAATTAAGAAACTAAATGGTCCGACTACCGTGACCTTCATCACCGATATCACAATTCGGTACGGCATACCACACAGCATCATCACTGACAAGGGCACAAATTTTTCCAAAGGCGCCTTGGCCCGTTTCTGTTTAACACAGGGCATCCGACTGGACCTAGCGTCCGTCGCCCACCCGCAGTCAAACGGCCAAGTGGAGCGAGCAAATGGCCTCATCCTGTCCGGCATCAAGCCTCGGTTGATCGAGCCTCTGGAGCGCTCGGCTGGCTGCTGGCTCGATGAGCTGCCAGCCGTCCTCTGGAGTCTGCGCACGACTGCAAACAAGTCAACCGGCTTCACGCCCTTCTTCCTCGTCTACGGTGCCGAAGGCATCATCCCAACGGACATAGAGTTCGACTCCCCACGGGTCACCATGTACACCGAGGAGGAAGCAGAAGAAGCACGACAAGATGCCGTTGATTTGCTGGAAGAGGGCCGGCTGTTGGCACTCAGCCGGTCCAGCATCTACCAGCAGAGCCTGCGCCGATACCACAACAGGAAGGTCAGGCCAAGATCTTTCCAAGAAGGCGACCTTGTGCTCCGGCTAATCCAGCGAACAGCTGGCCAGCACAAGCTGTCGCCGCCTTGGGAAGGCCCTTTCATCATTAGCAAAGTACCAGGCAACGACTCCTACTACCTGATCGACGCTCAGAATCCCCGAGCACGCAAGAGGGACGACTCCGGCAAGGAGACAGAGCGGCCATGGAATGCAAATCTTCTCCGAAGATTTTACAGTTGATGCAGTATGTACCATGCTACCTTTTGTATTAAAGTACCAAGACTTCGGGCCCCCCGAGACGAGCTCGGGGACTGCCCTCTTTTGTCTGTATGATAAAAATTATGCCTACAAGTATGCTACTCTTTGTCATGCCATTTGGCACCGGGCTCGACAAGTCGGCCCGGGGACTTGCCGCTTTGCACTATGAAATGCTTCCTGCAGCCGCACAAGTAGTGTGTAGCACCTAAGCCGTCTTCTGCCAGAAGTCGCAGCTCGCAGAGCGACTGTACGATGGGCAGAGGTAAGGTAGAATGGGTGCTCGCACGAAAAATGACTCAAAGCATAAAACATAGCTCAAGACGACTTCCAGCCTTTCTCGCAAACCGACTCTCGGACAGTCAGATTGTCGTTTTCTATCCAACTTGCTCAAATAATCTTGAAATCGGCTAAGTACTTGCTTTCCCAAAGTAGCCCAGCACTTGATCCAGCAATAGTCCGCAGAGCGGCTGTCCGATTGGCGAGGCAGGCAACTAAGAGAAAGCGGCAAAGGAAAACAGCCAAAAGAACAATGAGCAAGAAAAGATAGATATATATATAACATAGGCCCTTCGCCGAATTGTCGAATAGAGGTTCAAAATACACCCCGCGGGTGGAATTGTGCGAATTAACAAGTTCTTCAAAAGACTACTGAAGAAGATAAAACAAAAGACACAGCGGCAGCTTAGGAGGCGGCAGACGGATTCGGGGGGTCGGAGGAGGCGCCAGCATCAGGCATCGGGGCGGTCGGCCGGCTAGTCTCAGCTTGATCGCCTCCTGCAGCAGTCGGCTCGGTCGCACGCGGCTCGTTGCTGGAGGCGCGGTCGGGCTGAGGCTAGCCGTCTGCTCCATCTTCTGGTGCCTCCGCCTCGCCCTCATCCTCCGCCTCGTCCTCCTCCTCGATGCTGGAGCCAATCACCTCCGCCGAGTCTTCGCCGTAGTCTGGGTTCATCCCAAACCACTCCGGCGGTACCTACTCGCCATCTTCAGACCGCTCGGGGACGAAGATGCTCGTATCGGTGTACTCGGCGATTGCCGCATCATGCTTGACGAGGGCGTCTTCCGCAGCCGCCAGCTCCGGCTAGGCCTCCGACCGAAGCATGGCCAACCGATCTAGATCCAGCCCCGGGTACCACGCCTTGACGAACTCCAAGGCCCGGCGCGCTCCAGCCCGGGCCAAACAGCCCTTCCAGGCCTTGAGGCGACCAGCCGCGACCTCCAACCAGTTGGCCGTCAGGCTGGGGGTGCACGGAGCCTGCATATTCGGCCAAAGGGCGGAAATCGCTTGGGCGCCGACGCGCTGAAGCCACCGCAGCATCCGGTGAGCCGGCCGGAGGCGAGCCTCGATGCTCAAGATGTGCTCATCAAGAGTTTGGGGGGCATCGGCGGCGATCTCCACGCTCTCCGCCCTCCGACTTTCACGATCAGCCTCGATGGCTTGGATAGCGACCTGTGACTGCCCAGGGAAGAAGTCTGCAAAAGACACGAAGAAACGAAAAAGCAAGTCAAAAACCAGCAGTCGGCACGATCTAAGTCGGCAGCTCAAAGAAATAAAATAAAGAGATTCACCATCAACGATGTCTTCAATCTCGTGGAAGCCGGAGGACAGCAGCGCCTCCTTGTCAGACCAGGAGGAGCGCTCGCTCGTGAACTCGGCCAAGAGGGCGGTTTCCGTCTCCTCCGCCTCCCTTTGCGAGTTCGCAAGAAGCTCCTTCTGCTCTGCCAACTGAGTGGCCAGCAGATCACGCTCTGTGGCGAGCCTGCTGCACTCCTCCCCTTTGGCGAGCAGGGTGGAGTTGGCTTCACTCAGCTGCTGTTGAAGAGCAGCGTTGGCTCCTGAAGGAAAGGAAGAAAGTAAGTCGCCGGGGAGATCCGGCCTGACTGCTCAGCAGTTGGCCCGAATCTCGGGGACTACAGCCCGTGGGTGCGCTAGCGCGCCCCCACAGAGAAGAAAAAAGAGGGAAGGACTTACTCCGGCTCTCCGCCAGGTCGGCGGTCCGCTTGCCCAACTCTTCAACATTGCGGTTGAAGGCAGTGACGCGGAGGTTGTGGTAATCCTGCAACAAGCATCTCAGACAAAGTTAGTACCCAGAAGTTCATCAATTGGAGTTCCGGGCCGCCTGCTCAGCAGCCAGCCCGAAACTCGGGGACTACACCCAGTGGGTGCGCTGGCGCGCCCCCATGGAGAGGAACAAGAAAAACAAAGGCCCAAAGAAAAGACATACCTGGACGGGTGCCCGCGACGCTAGGAACGCATTGGTGCAGCTCTAGAGGGCGTCGCCCTCAGCGCGGAGCTTCGCCTGGACGTCCAGGAGCGCCCGGTTCAGCGGCCCTATGCCGCCTCCCCGCACCCACCCAACAGGTGCGGCGCTCATCGCTTTGGCGTCTGGAGCCGCCGAGCTGGCGGTGCTGGCTTCCAGGGGGCAGGGTGCCGAATTCGCCTTCTCCAGACGACGGCGCGCTGGCGAGCTGACCTGGAGGAGTAGCCTCGCCACGGCCTCGTCTTCGGTCGGCGGCACCGAAGGGTCCGCTGGCTGCTCGCCTTGCACGCCTTCAGACAGCGGCGGAGGCGGCGACAGAACGTTCGCGCCCGGAGTAGAGGGCTCGCTGCCTTCCCTCTCCTCGACGAGGTTCTCCCCGCCGGCTCCTCCAGTCTGCCCCGTGAACTCCGGGGGCGGCGGCACAGAGTTCAGCGGGGTAACAAGCAAGGCCGACTGGCGGCTTGCGGCTTCCTCAGCCTGCTGCTTCGCCGCAGATGCGGCTTCGGCCTCCGCTAGTTTTTCCTTGGCGGAGGCCTCCGCCCTGTCGGCTTCCGCCTTCTCCAGGCGGAGGGCTTCTTCTTCATTGCGCTTCTCCTGCGCATTCCGCTCCGTTGCCTCCCGGAGGTCGGCAGCAGGGTCTATCCGCCGGGTGGTGGCGGGCGTCTCCACTGACCCCATGACGGAGGCGGCGGCGACCCGCTCAAGAGAGAGGGGAGCCCTGAAGAAAGAGGGGCGAGCAGAGACTCAGACAAAACACAAAGAAAGAATAAACTTCGAAGTCGGAATACTTACGCAGAGACCAACGGCGGCTTCTTCACTTCCTTACAGAAGCGGATGGCCTTCGCGGCTGCCTCATCCCGCCAGGTCACCGCAGCCGAGCCCTTGGGCTTCTTCGGCCGGCTGCCGAACAAAGTCGGCGCAGCCCGGCGCTTCTTCCCGCCGCCTGGAGCGCCCGACGCGGCAGAGGAGCCCACGCCCGACTGGCTGGCTCCTGGCCAATGGCGAGGGGAGACTCCTCCCTCAGCGTCGTCTTCAGGCCAGTCGGCGAAGGTAGCCGAGGGCCTGAAGTCGCTTGTCGTCCCACCTCCTCCCTCGGCGTCATCTTCCAGGGCCACCGCCCCCAGATCGGGGTCGTCGATGTCGCTCTCCGCCCGGTCGGTGACGAACTCACGGGCCGGCCCCGAGGTGCCGGCTGGTGGGTGAAGAAGGGGATTCTATCCAAAAGCCGACTTCTTAGAACAAAACTCGGCAAGAAGAAGACAATCCAAAGCAAGAAAAGAAAGGCGACTCACCATGGGCGGGGGGTTGGCGCGGGAGTATGGCTCCTTGCCGAATCGCCAGTCCTCCGGGAGCCTGCTGTCCGAGAGGTAGTTCACCATCAGGGCCACCTCTTCGTGAGGCATGTCCTTGGTGCACATTCGACTCGGGTCGCGGCCCCCGCTCATCTGGCATATCAGGTGAGGGCGGCCTTGGAGTGGGAGAACTCGGCGCGAGACGAAGGCGGCCAGCAGGTCCGGACCAGTCAGACCCTCTGACTGCGTCAGCACTCGGAGTCGCGTGATGGCGCCGGCTCCCGCAGGCGTCAGAGACCTGGCCCGGTACGACCAGTTGGGCAGTCTACCAGCCGGCGGGCCGGCTTCGAAAGCCGGCAGATTGACCCAGTCACCCCTTGTGGCGACGTTCCTGACGTATAAGTAGGACCGCTGCCACATCTTCACCGACTTCAACAGCGAGATGGAGGGGAAGTGGTTGTCGGCTCCTGTCCTTCGCACGGCGATGAAGGCGCCGCACTGAGCCGGCACGCCCGCGGCCTGGGTACCGAGCTTGGAGAAGAAGAACTCCCCCCAGAGCTTGAGGGTGGGGAGGACTCCGAGGAAGCCTTCGCACAGAGCCACGAAGGCGGACAGCAGCACCACTGTGTTGGTGGTGAGGTGGTGCGGCTGGAGTCCGTAGAACTCCATGAAAGACCGGAAGAAGCTGCTCGCCGGCAGCCCTAGCCCGCGCAGGCAGTGCGAGCGGAAGATGACCCGCTCGCCCTCCTGCGGGGCGGGGGAAATCTCCCCCTCCGGCGCGAGACGCACCTACACGCGGTCCTCGCCTGGAAGCCGACGGGTCCGGCGGAGGAACTCGATGTGGTCTTCATGGACTTCGGAACCGTCCCAGGTGCCGGAGCGCACCGGGGGAGGCGCGGCCGCAGAGGAAGAGCAAAGAAGAGAAGAGGAAGCAGGAGAGCGAGGAGCTATGAGGAGGAAGAAAGCAAGGGGTAGTGGGAAGGAGGGGTGCGTGTGCCCCCCTCTTCCCCCTACTTATAGCCTCGTGGGCTGCAAAGACGAGGGGGCGGACGTGGGGATTTACTGCGCCCGCAACCCCACGCCCCCACGATCCACGTAAAGTTACTGCGCACAGTAACTTCATGGGAATCCCAACCGTCCACCGGGCCGCAGCAGATCCGCTCGGGCGCCAAGGCGCGGTAGTGGCGGGCCCCGCCTACGGGCCTGTCCCGTCGCGCGCGTGGGCTGGCAGGACGGCCTGGCCACGTGCCCTCGCATGACATGCCAAGAACGGGCGGCGGCCTGGAAGCTTAGCTAGCACGCCACTTGAAATCCCGCCGCGACGTTCGAACTACTGAGCAAGTCGGAATTGAGTGAGTCCGAGTTGGGCGAGTCCGACTCCTTCTAGTCAGCCCGGCAGAAGTCAATCAAGACCGTGTGTTGAGCACCTGGAAAGAGAAACTGCTGAGGCTTCTCGGCCGATCGTCCGCGGCGCCTCACCAGCTTCGGGGACTATTGTCGGAGTAATGGGCCACGGGTAGGCCAACCCGAGCCCCATAACCTTTCAAGACATCGGGGCAGGCTGCGCCCCTCAAGACCACAGGGCGAAGAGCCGCCTCCTGGGGAGTCTACGGCAAGGCACCCGACTGCCCGCACACGGCCGAGTCCCAGGGGCGACTTCCAGAAATGCCGGCTTTGGGGAGTCGGCCGGCGACTCCAACAAACCGTGACCTCATCGAGGGGGACGGGGCAGGGGCGTGGCTACAATGAAGCCCACTCCCCACCCCTTACCAAGGGCGGGCATGGCTACAGCACGCCGTACTTGGGAAGATCTCCCTGCGGCGTGGCACTGTTGCCCAACCGGCCCTGACATCAGCACCACTGCCTGGTCCTGCGCCCACGATGGCTTGTCGGTACGTCCTGGAGGCAGCGGGGCCCACCAGCCAGTGAGACCTCGGGAGACGGCGGGAGCACCGCCAGTCGGACCCGTCGGGAGTCGGCCCGGGGGAGTCGGCCGAGACCTCCCCCAGGGCCCACGCGCCATTAATCAAGAAGAGATGGGGAGTGTCCACAGTGATCACCAGCCAGGCGACGGGGCTGTTGCCACGACCCCATGACCAAGACTGCATCATCAGGAGCACGGCTACAGTAATCAGCAGCCGGCAAGACCCGCCCGCGGTGGACGTGGCCTGTCGGCTCTGTACCAGACCAGTCGGCGGGTCCCACCAGTCGGTGGGCCCCAGCAGTCGGCGAGGAAGTCGGAGGTTGGAGGCACTGACAGCTGAGCCCGCACCCAGTCGAATTACCATTGTACCCCTGGGGGGTAGGCCTATATAAACCCCAGGGCACCCATGCAAAGGGTTGGATCCCAGTAGTTCTATACCACACCAGATAGAGGAAGAGAGCTAGCCTTGCCCTCTCCTACCACCAGACACAGCTCAAGGAGCAACCGTGTAAACACTTGACCATAGTGATCATGTGGAGACCCCGCAGAGCAGCAGTAGGGGTATTATCTCCCCGGAGAGCCCCGAAGCTGGGTAAGATTCGCCGGCGTGCATGTCTTCGCCTCATCCCGTTTCCAGGCACCGGCGACGTTCTACTCGCCCCCACCATGATAAGCCATCCATTGGCATATGTCGCACCAAACCCCCGACAGCAAGCGCCAAGGAACACCTACACCATCCGCGAGGGAAGCATGGAAGAAAAGACGGAAGAAGAAGGAGTTGCAGAGTCTACAGTGACCGGACGACCGGAAACCACCGGACGTCCGACCCTCTACAGCCGCCGGACGACCGACAAACACCAGATGTCCGACAAGTCCCAGGCACCGGACGTCCGGCCCTCTACAGCCGTCGGACGACCGACGAACACCGGACGTCCGACATGTCCCAGGCACCGGACGTCCGATGCTTACCGGAAATCCGATACCACTGATCCCGAAGCAAAACGCCGGACGACTAACGCCAACCGGACGTCCGGCGCCACCTGTCCCGAGAAGAATCAGCGGACATCTGACGCGCGCCGGACGTCCGGACCGTCCTGAGCCACCGGTCGTCTGGTACCTGCCTGTGCGCAGTCGGGCCTTTGGCCTTGTATCTCTCTCCCACTTACCGCTTCGTGTCTTAGACTATAAATAGACCACCCCCACCCCCTTTCTAGGGTTAGCGTTGTGATAGCTCATTTGAGAGATAGAGCTTCGCTCATCCATATCGGATCTACTCCTCGAGAGAGACCGTGGCCCCTCTTCGGAGAAGATCCACCTTGGATTCAAGACCCCTTTAAGGGAAGATCCCCTCGTGGATTCAAGACCTCCTCATGGATAAGAACTGGCTACCCTTTGTATCGTCCGTTGTTGATCGTGGATCTTGTATCTCCCGTTGTTGATCGTGGATCTTGTATCTCCCTTTGTGTTCATGGCTCTAGCGGATGTGTGATCATTCTTGTTGGTTTTAGTGTTTCTCGCATGTTTCCCCTCATTTCCCCCTGGTGTTCTTCGTGTTCTTCGCGGGATCCGCTCCTTTTGTGAAAGATCGGCCGTATAGGGTTCCACCCTACATCATCTTGGTATCAGAGCCAGGTTGATCACGATTTCGGAGCCTCCCCTCATTGTTTTCTAGCCTAACTTTGTTGTGTTCTTCCCCAATTTCAAAAATCCCCACCAAAAATAGCCCCAATTTTTTTGTGATTTGTTGGTTTGACGAAGTTTTGTTTGATTTGATCCATGGATTTTCTTGGTTTCAAGTGGATCTCGCATCTCCCCAAGTTTCCCCATCTTTTACCCACGAAATCTCATCAACTTTAACCCCAAAATCTCCAAATTCCGCCCAAAATCGCGCCCCAGATCTCACATCTCGCGTTGAGCCCGACCCACCGGACGACCGGCACTTTACGGACGTCCAGAGCCCCTGGAACGACTGGACGTCTGATGTCTACTACGCAACCTTCTTGTAGACGTTATTGGGCCTCCAAGTGCAGAGGTTTGTAGGACAGTAGCAAATTTCCCTCAAGTGGATGACCTAAGGTTTATCAATCCGTAGGAGGCGTAGGATGAAGATGGTCTCTCTCAAGCAACCCTGCAACCAAATAACAAAGAGTCTCTTGTGTCCCCAACACACCCAATACAATGGTAAATTGTATAGGTGCACTAGTTCGGCGAAGAGAGGGTGATACAAGTGGTATATGGATAGTAGATAATAGTTTTTGTAATCTGAAAATATAAAAACAGCAAGGTAACTAATGATAAAAGTGAGCGTAAACGGCATTGCAATGATAGGAAATAAGGCCTAGGGTTCATACTTTCACTAGTGTAAGTCCTCTCAACAATACTAACATAATTGGATCATAAAACTATCCCTCAACATGCAACAAAGAGTCACTCCAAAGTCACTAATAGCGGAGAACGAATGAAGAGATTATGTTAGGGTATGAAACCACCTCAAAGTTATTCTTTCCAATCAATCCGTTGGGCTATTCCTATAAGTGTCACAAATAGCCCTAGAGTTCGTACTAGAATAACACCTTAAGACACAAATAATCAAAACCCTAATGTCACCTAGATACTCCAATGTCACCTCAAGTATCCGTGGGTATGATTATACGATATGCATCACACAATCTCAGATTCATCTATTCAACCAACACAAAGGACCTCAAAGAGTGCCCCAAATTTTCTAATGGAGAATCACGACGAAAACATGTGCCAACCCCTATGCATAGGTTCCCAATGTCACGAAACCCGCAAGTTGGTCACCAAAACATACATCAAGTGGCACGTGATATCCCATTGTCACCACAGATATTCACGGCAAGACATACATCAAGTGTTCTCAAGTCTTTAAAGACTCAATCCGATAAAATAACTTCAAAGGGGAAACTCAATTCATTATAAGAGAGTAGAGGGGGGAAGAAACTTCATAGGATCGAAATATAATAGCAAAGCTCGCGATACATCAAGATTGTATCACCTCAAGAACACGAGAGAGAGAGAGAGATCAAACACATAGCTACTGGTACATACCCTCAGCCCCGAGGGAGAACTACTCTCTCCTCATCATGGAGAGCAACGAGATGATGAAGATGGCCACCGGGGAAGGATTGCCCCCTCCGGCAGGGTGCCGGAATAGGGTCCCGTTTGACTTTTGGTGGCTACAGAGGCTTCTAGCGGCGGAACTCCCGATCTATGTTGCTTCTGGAAGTTTTAGGTCACGTAGGTATATATGGGTGCAGGAGGTACGTCGGTGGAGCTACGGGGGCCCCACAAGGCAGGGGGCGCGCCCTAGGGGGGTGGGCGCGCCCCCCACCATCGTGAGCACCTCCCGTATCTTCTGACGTGGGGTCCAAGTCCATCAGGCGGGTTTCCTTCCAAAAATAACTTCTCTAGTTGATTTCGTTCCATTTCGACTCCGTCTGATATTCCTTTTCTTCAAAACACTGAAATAGGCATAAAACAGCAAATCTGGGCTGGGCCTCCGGTTAATAGGTTAGTCCCAAAAATAATATAAAAGTGGATAATAAAGCCCAATATTGCCTAAAACAGTAGATAATATAGCATGGAGCAATCAAAAATTATAGATACGTTGGAGACGTATCAAGCATCCCCAAGCTTAATTCCTGCTCGTTCTCGAGTAGGTAAATGATAAAAAAAGTTAATTTTTGATGTGGAATGCTAGTTGTCATAATTTCAATGTAATTCTTCTCACTTGTGATATGAATATTCAGATCCGAAAGATTCAAGACAAAAGTTCATATTGACATAAAAATAATAATACTTCAAGCATACTAACTAAGCAATTATGTCTTCTCAAAATAACATGGCCAAAGAAAGTTCATCCCTACAAATCATATAGTTTAGTCATGCTCCATTTTCGTCACACAAGAATGCTCTCGTCATGCACAACCCCGATGACAAGCCAAGCAATTGTTTCATACTTTTAGTAATCTCAAACCTATAAACTTTCACGCAATACATGAGCGCGAGCCATGGATATAGCACTATGGGTGGAATAGAACAATGAGGGGGTTATGTGGAGAAGACAAAAAAGGAGAAAGTCTCACATCAACGAGGCTAATCAATGGGCTATGGAGATGCCCACCGATTGATGTTAATGCAAGGAGTAGGGATTGCCATGCAACGGATGCACTAGAGCTATAAATGTACGGAAGCTCAACAAAGGAAACTAGTGGGTGTGCATCCAACTTGCTTGCTCACGAAGACCTAGGGCACTTGAGGAGGACCATTGTTGGAATATACAATCCAAGTTCTATAATGAACATTTCCCACTAGTATATGAAAGTGACAAAACAAAAGACTCTCTATCATAAAGATCATGGTGCTACTTTGAAGCACAATATATGAGACTCGCTATATGAAGAACATGGTGCTACTTTGAAGCACAAGTGTGGAAAAAGGATAGTAGCATTGCCGCTTTTTATTTTCTCTTTTTTTGGGCCTTCTTTTTTTTGTCCTTTCTCTTTTTTTGGGACAATGCTCTATTGAATGATGATCATCACACTTCTTTTTATTTACAACTCAATGATTACAACTCGATACTAGAACAAAGTATGACTCTATATGGATGCCTCCGGTGGTGTATTGGGATATGCAATGAATCAAGACTATCAAGTATGAAAGAATTATGAACGGTGGCTTTGCCACAAATACTATGTCAACTACATGATCATGCTAGCAATATGACAATGATGAATGTGTCATGATAAACTGGATGGTGGAAAGTTGCATGGCAATATATCTCGGAATGGCTATGGAAATGCCATAATAGGTAGGTATGGTGGCTGTTTTGAGGAAGATATAAGGAGGTTTATGTGTGAAAGAGCGCATCATATCACAGGGTTTGGATGCACCGGTGAAGTTTGCACCAACTCTCATTGTGAGAAAGGGCAATGCACGGTACCGAAGAGGCTAGCAAGGATGGAATGGTGAGAGTGCGTATAATCGATGGACTCAACATTAGTCATAAAGAACTCACATACTTATTGCAAAAATCTACAAGTCATCAAAAACCTCGGTACTACGCGCATGCTCCTAGGGGGATAGATTGGTAGGAAAAGACCATCGCTCGTCCCCGACCGCCACTCATAAGGAGGACAATCAAATAACACCTCATGTTTAAAATTTGTTACACAACGTTTACCATACGTGCATGCTACGGGACTTGCAAACTTCAACACAAGCATTTCTCACTTTCACAACTACTCAACTAGCACGACTTTGATATTATTACCCCCATATCTCAAAACAATCATCAAGCATAAAACTTCTCTTAGTATTCAACACACTCATAAGAAAGTTTTTACTATTCTTGAATACCTAGCATATTAGGATTTTAAGCAAATTACCATGCTATTTAAGACTCTCAAAATAATCTAAGTGAAGCATGAGAGTTCATCTATTTCTTCAAAATAAAACTACCGCCATGCTCTAAAAGATATAAGTGAAGCACTAGAGCAAATGACAAACTACTGCGAAAGATATAAGTGAAGATCAATGAGTAGTCGAATAATTATGCAACTATGTGAAGAATCTCTAACATTTAATAATTTCAGATCTTGGTATTCTATTGAAACAGCAAGCAAAGCAAAAAAAAATGACTTTCTAAGAATAGCAAACATCATGTGAAGAAGCTAAAACTTAGGATCAACTGATACTAACCGATAATTGTTGAAGAAGAAAGGTGGGATGCCAATCGGGGTCTCCCCAAGCTTAGATGTTTGAGACTTCTTGAAATATTATCTTGGGGTGCCTTGGGCATCCCCAAGCTTGAGCTTTTGTGTCTCCTTAATTCCTCTCATATTACGGTCTCCCTAAATCTCAAAAGCTTCATACACACAAAACTCAACAAGGACTCGTGAGATAAGTTAGTATAAACCATTGCCAAAACCTTATCACACTCTACTGTAGCAAATCACTAAAATTATTATTCAACATTGCATACTAAATGCCTCTGCATATTTAATAGTCCTATCCACAAATAGAATCATTAAAGAAGCAAACATATGCAAACAATGCAAACATAACAACAATCTGCCTAAACAGGATTGTCTGTAAAGAATGCTGCAACATCCATACTTCCATAGCTCCAGAAATTATGAAAGAAAATTCCCACTGTAGTAAATTTATCAGAGCTTAATATGCAAAAGGTTTCAAAATTTTATCACGTTCTGTTTTTTCTAGGGAATTATTGCAACAGCGGTAAACTTTCTATTTTCGAACAGCAACATGTATACTTGTAACATAGGCATAGTAAAGACTATTAATGCCACTTTTATTGAAATAAAAGATGCAAAAAATTATTCTAAATAACAGCAAGAAAATCCTAACAAAATAAATTGACGCTCCAAGAAAAACACATATCATGTGGCGAATAAAAATATAGCTCCAAGTAAAGTTACCGATGAACGAAGACGAAAGAGGGGATGCCTTCCGGGGCATCCCCAAGCTTAGGCTCTTGGTTGTCCTTGAATATTACCTTGGGTGCCTTGGGCATCCCCAAGATTAGGCTCTTGCCACTCCTTATTCCATAGTCCATCGAATCTTTACCCAAAACTTGAAAACTTCACAACACAAAACTTAAAAGAAAACTCGTAAGCTCCGTTAGTATAAGAAAGTAAATCACCACTTCAAGGTACTGTACTGAACTCATTCTTAATTTATATTGGTGTTAAACCTACTGTATTCCGACTTATCTATGGTTCATACCCTCCGATACTACTCATAGATTCATCAAAATAAGCAAACAACACATCGAAAATAGAATCTGTCAAGAACAGAACAGTCTGTAGTAATCTGGATCAAACATATACTTCTGGAACCCAAAAAATTCTAAACTAAATTGCTGGACCTGAGGAATTTATCTATTAATCATCTGCAAAAATAATTAACTAAATAGCACTCTCCAAATCAAAATGGCAGCAATTCTCGTGAGTGCTAAAGTTTCTGTTTTTGACAGCATGATCAACAAGACTTCCCCCAAGTCTTCCCAAAGGTTCTACTTGGCACAAACACTAATTAAAAGCATAAAACCACATCTAAACAGAGGCTAGATGAATTATTTATTACTAAACAGGAAAAAAGGCAAGGAATAAAAATAAAATTGGGTTGCCTCCCTACAAGCGCTATCGTTTAATGCCCCTAGCTAGGCATGATGGTTTCAATGATGCTCACATAAAGGATAAGAATTGAAACATAAAGAGAACATCATGAAGAATATGACTAACACATTTAAGTCTAACCCACTTCCTATGCATAGGTATTTTGTGAACAAACAACTTATGGGAGCAATAATCAACTAGCATAGGAAGGCAAAACATGCATAACTTCAAAACTTTAAGCACATAGAGAGGAAACTTGATATTATTGCAATTCCTACAAGCATATATTCCTCCCTCATAATAATTTTCAGTAGCATCATGAATGAATTTAACAATATAACAAGCACCTAAAGCATTCTTTTCATGATCTACAAGCATAGAAAATTTACTACTCTCCATACAAGCAAAATTCTTCCCATTCAGAATAGTGGGAGCAAACTCAACAAAGTAACTATCATGTGATTGAAAATTAAGATCAATATGAAAAGTTTCATGGTTATATTGTTCTTTAAAGCATACATGTCATCACAATAATCATCATGGATAGCAACTTTTTTCTCATAATCAATTGAAACCTCTTCCGGAATAGTGGGTTCATCACAAAATAAATTCATGACCTCTCCAAATCTACTTTCATCAATATAATCATCATAAATAGGAGGCATGCTTTCATCATAATAAATTTGCTCATCAAAACTTGGGGGACAAAGAATATCATCTTCATCAAACATAGCTTCCCCAATCTTGTGGCTTTGCATATCATTAGCATCATGGATATTCAAGGAATTCATACTAACAACATTGCAATCATGCTTATCATTCAAATATTTAGTGCCAAACATTTTATAGATTTCTTCTTCTAGCACTTGAGCACACTGTAATCGCCTAGATACCCAAGTAAGTAATCCTGTGGACGAACATGCTGTCTTTTTATTTATCACGACATCATTCTGAAAAGTCGCTCTTTGACCAGGACTGGGTAACAAAGGCGAAGATGATCAGGTGTTCGGCCCCCCTTCCCGAAGGCTCAACAAATCAAGTACTAGCTAGAATGCTCGAGCCGGCGCCTTATCAGGCGCCCTTAGGGGAAGATAAAGGGGGGGGGGAATAAAGAGGCTGAAAGCAGGCCTCACTCATTATTCATCCAAACCGGGGGAATTAGCGCCTCCGCGAAGGAGGATAACCAGGGAGAAGAATTTGAAATTCCCTCTCCCCAAGGAAGGAAGAGGACCACCTCTGAAGACCCGGAAACAAAGGTTTCCAAACAGGGGAAGAAATCTTTGCCAGAGGGTCCTGCCTCGGAGGGTACTCTTGCCACACAGCGCCCGCAAGGGGATCAGCCCTCTACCGAGCTGTATGTAGACAAAAAGTACTTAATAGTAAAAATATCCTAAATTACTTCTAAAGACAATAACCGAAGCATATATCTTGTAGTTCGGATCGTAGCCCTTCTCGACAGAGTTCGTCTTCGGGGGATCTTCTTCCGGAGATGATGGAGAGCGAAACACCTCCCTCTGCCACCCCGCCTTATGAGGCGGGCGACCCTGAAGTGTCGTTGCGGAGGGTTTCTCCTGATCCTCCAAGGCCAGAGGGTAATCCTTCGGCCACCCGAAGTCCTCAGTATTCGGCTCCTAAAGAGAGTAACAGAAAGAGTCCGGAACCGTCCAGTGTGCGATCGGGCGCACTGAAGGATCTTCTGGAGCAAGCGGCCATCTCAGAAGCGCATCATACGCTAATGGGTACAGTGATTGAGAGGATTTCATCCGCCTAAAGCAGGTTGCATGAAGCTTTTATGAGTCTGCTGAAAGGCTTTGAGGTACGTGAAACAGTGTATGTTTTTGACAGTACCGCACATGTTAGGTGTGCCCTATGCAGATAGTAGCCCATGAGACTCTGGTTGCCGTCGAGAATGGCGGCAAACAGAGGATCATAGTCCCAGGTAATAATCAGGCCGCCTTCATGTGCAGGTGGCTGAAGGTCTGGTGGCTATGAGTTTGCCGAGCTGAAGCGGCAATTTGATGCGGCAGATGCCGACATCGTGCTTGTCAAAAAGCGGCTCGACGAGGCACAGGGTATGTGATTTCTCCGGTGATCAACGCATAGTAAGAGGAGCATGATGCCAGTATCTTTAACATGTTGTGATTGCAGATGGAGCTGCCGCCGTGGAGAGCCTTCGAGCGGAACTTGCCCGAGCCAAAGAACAAGCCAGGAATAGTGATGCGGCCGCTCTAACGGCGGTCGAAGAGTTGAGGGCCGAACAGGCTGCGCATTGCCAAAGCAAGGAAAAAAAGCCAAGATGGCCATTGAGTTGAAAGATGCCGCTGACCGTTACCATCTTCCTGAAAAAGAAAGCCGAGCGAAGGCGACGGACCTAGAGAAGGCCATGGTAGCAGCCAAGAAAGCCCGCTCCAAAATCAGAGCGGCGAAGGAGGAGCTGCGTCAAGCTGGAGATATCGCGGCTGGGAAGCCCTTTTTGTTGCGGATGAATTTCGGGGATCCGAAGTATGCCCCTCTTGATCAACTATGGAGTTCTGCAGACGCATACGTGGATTTGGTAGCAAGTGCTGCTGATGCGGCCGAGTACTTCAAGGATCAAAAAGATCATGAAGTGGAAAAGCTGTTTTGGTCACAGTTCAATGTTCCGGTGAGTCCGCTGCTGTTGAATGAGCGAATGGCCGAGTGGGCCGAGCTCCATAGGTTGTCCGGGCTTGCCATGAGGTCTGTTGTGGATCATCTATGGCCGGAAGGGCCAAGGCCGAATAGTTATCTTAGTTTAGTGCAACAATTCCTTGGTGCTGTGCCGCACATCGACGCTATGAAGAGGTCGGCGTGCATAGAGGGTGCGCGGATGGCACTTGCCTGTGTCAAGACATACTGGGCAGAGATGGAGGCCACCACTATTGCAACCCAGAGTTCGGCCGTGGGCCGAGTATCTGCCGAGCACTACTTTGAAGAAGTCCTTGAACGCGCTCGTTCAATATAGGCTTAGTGCTCGAAGAATATTATGTTCTAGTGACATGTATTCCCATTGTAGAAAAATGTTTTATTGAATTGTCAAGGTTGTGTTTATAATTTTTCTTGAAAGTATTATGATGCCTCCTGTGCGGCCGTTTATGTATATATGTATATAACCTGAAAGTTTGCAGTCGTCGGCTTCAGCCCCCACGCATATAATGCGGGGGTGTTCGCAAGAAACGCGTATTCACACTTGATGCAACGTCTTGGTCCATTAAGGAGGTGGTAGCGCAGCGAACGAGGCAACCTGACTATATTGCTTTAACACTTTCACTTAGCCATAGGAGTTTGACGGTGGGACTACTATATAGCCACTGGTACCTCCGCGCTTGTCCGAATACGGGGCGCGTATGTACATAACCGGGAAACGGACCTTCGTTAATGTGGAGGAATCCCGAAGATTCCGCTGAGTCATCGAGTGGTTGACCAGTCTCGCGCTTTATCATGACATTCAGTTTTCGGCTTTCTCTACTGAGGTGTTCATCCGGATGAACCAGGGCACAATCGCAGTCATTCTCCCGGTGCCACCTTAGCCGATAGAGCAGAACGTAAGGTAGCAAAATACGGGAGCCGGGAAAACCCAACATTTGACCAAAGACATGATTTCGAGCTAATGCATATAAGGCCAAACTCACGACGTCGAACACTCCCTAAGGTATTCTATCTTTATAACATATGTCAGGCTGAACAATGCCCTTAATAATAAACCCCTAGTGTCCAGGTACGTGCAATATTCTGATGTGGCGAAATGCCAATAATGTCAGCATCCTTCTCGGTTGTACCGAGTATCTGGGGGATGTGAACAACAAGAGACAGTAAAAAAGGTTTACACAGGGTCTTAATCTGAAAAGAAACCTTTGAGCGGGTCCCTGCTACACGTCTGCGCCTGTGTCTCTATTGTGCCGTGTCCTGGACGGGTGTAGCACAATTGTCATCTGTAAAAGAGAAGAACTTAGGTGAAAGTTGTCGTGCCAAAAAATTGGTTATTCTCAATAAACCATTAAAATTCAAGATAAGTCAAGTTGAGCCGAACTAGCCCTGATTACACGCGGGAAGCCCTTGGTACCGTCTATGAGGGTTTAACCATCAAACCAATCTCAGGTATATCTACTGATGCGCTGGACTCGTCTAACCGTGTCTGCGGTCTTGATGACGTGTCATTTATTCTGGTTGGTGAGGCCGTCTAGTGCTCGGCTGTTAAAGCCGCCACACGTTCTTCCGCGCATAGAGAACGCTCAATATTTCCACTAATTGTGATGGTGCCACATGGACTAGGCAACTTAAGATTAAGAGAAGCGTAATGTGGTACCGCATTAAAACGAGCGAAATCTATTCTTCCGAGTAGTGCTTGATAGCCGCCTCGGAATGGAGCAATGTCGAAGTCTAACTTCTCACTTCGGTAGTTGTCGGGTGAACCAAATACAACCTCTAGTATTAGAGAGCTCGTGGAGCGGGCCTCCGGGCCTGGTATTACTCCCTTGAAGGTAGTATTACTGTGGCTGATTTTTGTCGGGTGTATCTCCATTTTGCGGACTGTGTCCGGATATATCAGATTTACACCACTGCCGCCGTCCATAAGGACTCGTGTGAGAAGGTATCCATTTATTATTGGGTCTAACACCAAAGCAGCCAATCCTTCATGCCGGATGCTTGTCGGGTGATCCCTGCGATCAAAAGTGATTGGGCAGGCCAACCAGGGGTTGAACTTAAGGGTGACGGGCTCTACGGCGCGTATGTCTCGGAGTGCATGTTTGCTTCTCCTCTTCGTCACGTGGATCATGTTTAATGTTTTAACCTCTGGTGGGAATTTTTTCTGTCCTCCAGTGCTTTGCTGGCGAGGTTTGTCCTCGTCTTCTCTTGGTGTTTACCTCCCCTTGTGTTCGGCGTTGAGCTTACCGGCCGGCTTGAAGACCCAGCATTCTCTGTGGGTGTGATTTGTAGGTTTATCGGGGGTGCCATGAATCTGACATAATTTGTCTAGAATCTTATTTAGGTTGGACAGTCCATCTCTGCTGCCATTGAAAGACTTTTTTTGCTGACCTGGTCGAGAGACCCTGAATCCGGCATTTACCGCCGTATTATCTGGGCTGTCTTCTTTATTTCGATGCTTGCTTTTACTGCGTCGTGGTTTTCCATTGTCAGCCCTGACTTCGGATGTGCTTGGGTCGCTAGTGCTACTGTGGGCTAACCAACTATCTTCGCCCGCGCAAAAGTGGGTCATGAGGCTTGTCAGGGCTGCCATTGTTCTCGGTTTTTCTTGGCCGAGGTGTCTGGCGAGCCATTCGTCTCGGATGCTGTGCTTGAAAGCTGCTAAGGCTTCGGCGTCCGGACAATCGACGATTTAGTTCTTCTTAGTGAGAAACCTGTTCCAAAGCTTTTGGGCTGACTCTCCGGGCTGTTGAATTATATGACTTAAATCGTCTGTATCCGGAGGTCGGACATAGGTCCCTTGAAAATTAGCCTGAAAAGCATCCTCGAGCTCCTCCAACGTCCAATTGAGTTTTCAGGGAGGCTTTTCAGCCAGTGCCGAGCTGGTCCTTTAAGTTTGAGGGGAAAGTACTTGATGGCATGGAGATCGTCTCCGCGAGCCATATGGATACGGAGGATAAAGTCCTCAATCCTGACCCCAGGGTCTGTGGTCCCGTCGTACGCCTCTATGTTCACTAGTTTGAATCCTTCTAGAAATTCGTGGTCCAGCACCTCATCGGTGAAACATAGGGGGTGTGCGGCACCCCTATATTTGGATGTATCATGGCGTTCGGACGGTTGTAGTATTCGGTTTTGATTTTGTGCCGGAGCGCGCTTCCTAGATCCATAGATGGATCTGGTCATACTAGATTTTTGGTGCAAGTCCTCACGTAGATCGCGTGTTGACTTATGTGCGGCCTTGTTAGCTGCTCTATCGTGGCCACAAGGTGGTTGATCCGGCCGGTTGGCCGTTTTATTTTTTGGCTGTGTCGGCTCTAAGGCCTCATCGTCGAATTCAGGTAATAGCTTGCGCTTTGGATAGCTCTTTGTGTGGTAACTGCCACCATACTTTTCTTCGTTGTCGAGCACTTTGTTCCACCTGCTCTTGAGCGTATTTTGTGCGGCCTTAAGCCTTTGCTTCTGCTTCTTCAGACTCCTCGCTGTGGCAATAAGCCTGCTGCGGAGGTTCTCTTGTTCCAAGTGCCTTTCCGGGCTCTTGCGCTGTTATCGCTGTTTTTGCCGAGGCAGGATTTGGGGCGGCGCCTACGCCGACGCTTTGTTTGCTTCTTGGAGGGGTCATCCTCCATTGTCTTGTCACCATTGCCTTCTTTAGGTGTATCCACCATCTATATGTCATGTGATGAAGTGGCTGCCCAGCGCTCTGTGGGCATTGGTTCCTGTTCCTCTCCTACATCGTCGTCCTTGCCGTCGATGTCTTCGGAATCGAAATCGAGCATGTCGGTTAAATCGTCGACAGTTGCTACTAAGTGGGTGGTGGGTGGGCAGCGAATTTCTTCGTTGTCCGCATACCCTTCTAGCCGGACATAGTTCGGCCAAGGTTCTCCTGACAAGGAGAGAGACCTTAATGAATTTGGCACATCGCTGAAAGGCGAGTGCTGAAAGATATCCGCGGAGGTAAACTCCATGATCGGTGCCCAATCGGATTCGATAGGCACGGACGCAGGCGGCTAGGAGCCTATGGCCGGGGACGAATCCAATGGTTCGGCAACACGACTCTCGCAAGGGGTGAAGTCAGTATTCGGCTCTATCGCCACTGAGAGTGCGGCCTCCATGGCGGGGTCTATCCATCTGTCCTCGGATGGCGCACTTTGCTCCGGATTGAGGGCCGGAGTAGTTGCAGATGCGATCTCCCGAACACTGTCTGACGATAGAGTTACGTTATGCTCGTCGTGATTGTACGGCACACCTGACATGGGCTCGAATCCGTCGAAGATCAAGTCTCCGCGGATGTCGGCAGTGTAGTTTAAGTTTCTGAACCTGACCTGATGGCCAGGGGCGTAGCTCTCGATCTGCTCCTGATGGCCAAGCGAGTTGGCCCGCAGCGCGAAGCCGCCGAATACAAAGATCTGTCCGGGAAGGGAAACCTCACCCTAAACAGCATCGTTACCGATGATCGAAGGAGCCATCAAGCCTTTACAGTGACGGCATAGTTGAACTCTCAATGAAAGCACCAATGTCGGTGTCAAAACTGGTGGATCTTGGGTAGGGGGTCCCGAACTGTGCGTCTGAGGCAGATGGTAACAGGAGGAGGGGGACACGATGTTTACCCAGGTTCAGGCCCTCTTGATGGAGGTAATACCCTACATCCTTCTTGATTGATCTTGATGATATGAGTATTACAAGAGTTGATCTACCACGAGATCATAGAGGCTAAACCCTAGAAGCTACCCTATGGTCTGATTGTTGTTGTCCTACGGACTAAACCCTCCAGTTTATATAGACACTGGAGGGGGTTAGGGTTACATAGAGTAGGTTACTAGGGAGGAGATCTACATATCCGTATTGTCAAGCTTGCCTTCCATGCCAAGGAGAGTCCCATCCGGACACGGGGCGAAGTCTTCAATCTTGTATCTTCATAGTCCAACAGTCCGGCCAAAGGATATAGTCCCGCTATCTGGAGACCCCCTAATCCAGGACTCCCTCATTCTCCATTTAATGTTCCCTTGTACTAACAATGCAGCTGAGTATGAGGCTTTGCTCCATGGTCTTCGGGTGGCTAAGGAAATGAACTTAAGCCACGTTAAGTGCTTTGGTGACTTGGACCTGGTGGCTCAGCAGGTATCTAGCACTTGGGATTCCAAGGATCCACTTATGGCAGCATATAGATGAGAGGTGGATGCAGTGGCTGGTAACTTGAAGGGTTATCAAGTGGACCACATAGACCGGCGGAAGAATGAAGCAGCAGACGCTTTAAGTCGCTTAGGCTCTCAACGTAAACCGGTGCTACCCAATACCTTCCTTGATGTACTGCATAATCCGTCAGTGAAGATACCTTCGGAGGAGGATTTGGCTATGCCTGACTCGGAGGCTCCATTGGTGGCGGCTCTTCATGTTATTCCGGATTGGACAGTCCCGTACCTGGCATACATGAACCGGGGCGAGTTGCCAGACGAGGAAATCTTGGCCCGGCAGATAATCCGGCGATCCAAGTCAATGACCATTGTCAATGGGGAGCTACATCATTGTAGCATCACAGGAGCATTTCAGCGTTGTGTCTCCCCTCAAGAAGGTTGTGTGATCTTGCATGAGATCCACGAGGGAGATTGTGGTCACCACGCCGGTTCAAAATCCTTGGTGGCTAAGGCTTTTCGTCACGGCTTCTATTCGTTGACGGCTCATGCTGATGCTGAGGATTGGGTAAAGAGGTGTGATGGTTGTCAAAAGTTTGCATGCCGTGCCCATGTTCCGGCCCAAGAGTTAAGAATGATTCCAATAACTTGGCCGTTTGCAACTTGGGGGCTCGATATGGTTGGACCTTTTAAGAGGTCCAAGGATAAGAAGACTCACTTGTTGTTAGTAGTTGATAAGTTTACCAAGTGGGTAGAGGCAGAGCCAGTCAGTAAGTGTGATGCAGCCACGGCGGTTCGATTCATCAAAAAGGTGATATTCCGGTTTGGTTTTCCACACAGCATTATCACTGATAATGGTACTAATTTGTCCAAGGGTGCTATGGAGGAATTTTGTCAACGAGAGCACATCCGGCTTGACGTGTCATTAGTGGCTCACACCCAATCTAATGGTCAGGCAGAAAGAGCCAATCAAGAAATTTTGAGAGGTATCAAGCCCCGGCTTATGGTTCCTTTAAAGCGGACGCCAGGTTGTTGGGTGGAGGAGTTACCTTCTGTGTTATGGAGCATCAACACCACACCAAACATATCTACGGGTTACATGCCTTTCTTCATGGTTTACAGAGCAGAAGCAGTTCTCCCTAGTGACATACGTCATGACTCGCCCCACGTGGTGGCTTATGTTGAAGCTGATAATGAGAAAGCACGTTAGGACTCACTAGACCTGTTAGATGAGGAGTGTAATCTTGCGGTAGCAGGTTCAGCGATTTACCAACAAGATCTGCGACGTTATCACAGCCGCCGGGTTAAAACCAGGACTTTTCAAGAAGGCGATCTGGTGCTCCGGCTCATCTAGGATCAGATGGATATGCACAATTTAACCCCGCCTTGGGAAGGGCCTTTTGTGGTTATCAAAAATTTGCACAATGGATCATACTACCTCATCGATGTTCGAGAGCACAAAGACTCACGTAAATCAGAGGAGGAGACCCAACGGCCGTGGAATATAGCTCATCTTCAGCCTTACTATACTTGAGCCATAGGCTCTTTTTCATGTACATAATTATGACAATGTATATATGATAGTTGATATAATAAACTGGAGCCTCAGCTAAAGCGGGGTCTCTGTTTGTTTTACATCATGTGTTTTCATGGGGGCTTCTATTTACAAAGCGGAGTTCTGTTGATCCGGCTTGTAAAGCCACACATATAAACGGAAATCACTAGGGGCTTGGTCATATCTAAACCTTAGCTACACCTCTTGATAGGCTTAAAAGCCAAAGGGAAATCACTAGGGGGCTTGGTTGTATTCACACCATAGCTACACCTCTTGATAGGCTTAAAGCCAACAGGAAATTATATGGGGCCAAAGAGAGTGTTGCACCAGGCGCAACTCAAACATAGGCACCGACCGAGCACAGCTCAAAAGTTGCTTAGGGGCTCTTTGCTTCTCAAAGAACAAAGAGTCTGCACCTTTGCAATAGGCTATCAAGCCAGGCTTGGAAGCCAGGTGTATTCACCTAAAACCCCGGGTTATCCTGCCTCTTTAAGTAAGCCACTCCGTCCAGGTAAACCTGGTATGACTCGTCGAACGTTTGCCAAGTCAATCTCATAGACCCTGAACTTGTCAAAGTTAAAACGATGATTGGTTAAAGATTGAGGTCCATCTTAAAAGGCTTTGCAAAATGGTTTAACTCAGTGGTCTGGCAGCCCATGAAAAGCCTCGATTTAGGGCCTGGCAGCCCATGAAAAGCCTTGTATATTCTTCTTGTGTTTTTGCAAAGTTGTTCTTTTTTGATATTCATAAGTATTTTATGATAAACCGGCGTTTATTACAACCCGGCATGACTTACAATGCTAAACTGTTAGTACATGATCATCTATAATCTGGCTTTTTCTGTTCCGGTCTGGTTTTGACTACTAGTCACCAGTGTTGTATGGTTAAACCGGTGTTTATCATAACCCGGTATGGTTTTATCGTAAACCGGCAAACCTGCAAGGAGTCATCTACACTCCAGCTTGGTGTTATCACTTCTTTTTACACAACCATGGGTGAAAAGAACGAGGTAACAAGTATTTTTCTTATAAACACCCTTGGTCCTACATCCAGGTTCTATATTTGGGCATCATGACCCGTCCAGTGGTAAACCGCCAGGACCCCTTTTTTCAATCTCTTGTATGCAGGAACAAATTAACATACAACCACTGCGGATTATGCACATAATACCAATCCCAAAAGCATGGCGAGTTATCTGTATCCAGCAACATAAGTATGCTCGATGGCATAACAGACAAAGTCTTTGAACTAGCCTATTACAAGGCGTTTTTTCTGCCCACACAGGATGAATGTTTCAGCATGAAAGGGTAGGCTATGACGGGCTAAAGCAGCTCTCCGGTTCAGGATTCATCACCAGGACGACTTGACGATTGCAGATCATCTTGAGTAGGTGCATCCTCCTGCTCTCTACCCGGTGGATGGAAATCAATTGTTGTCCAATCGATTCCGGTTAAAGCTTGGAATACGACTTCTTCACTTATAAGGGGGGCATAAGTGTGCTTACGAATTGGTGGAACAAGATCCTCTACATCATGTATCGGCGCGGGATATCTTTTCTGATCAACATCATAAACCGGCTGATAATGAGACAGATCCGTTTCATCCGCCAATTTGCTCGCTATGGGTCGCATTTCCCTTGTTAGTCTTCGGATATCATCATTGTTGAATTCTGAATCGTCTTCCTTTACGCTGGGGTAGCCTTGGCCAATTTCTGCCGGTTCAAGATCTGGAATCCATGCCTTGTCCCGGATTAGCACAGTAACAACGCCTGACCTTGTAGCTGATTTTTTTAGTTCATCCAACCGGGGGCAGGCAGCATTGACAGCTTCTCGATGATTTCTTTTATCAATGTTGGAGGAGGCCTGTTGTAAGCAGCAGCGTAGATAGCCCGTTGGGATCCAGAATATATCTGCTCTATCAAAGTATAGGCAACCTTCAGCTTCATCCGCATATCAGAGCCCAGATGGGTAATACGGGTCCCTGTGACATTGTAAGCATCAGTAAACCGGCAGCTGATAAGGAAAAGGTGACTTGGAAAAACGTCAGATAAGGACGCTTACCAAACACAGCAGAAGTCATAGCGTTTATTTGCTGCTTTAAACTGGCGAGTTCCTCAACCACCGGTTTCAGGGCTGCTTCCGTATCTTCGGCCTTCTTTGCTAAAGCGGCCTTCTCTGTGTCCCAATCTGCACACTCCTTCTTAAAGGTTTCCTTCAGCTTCTCCATGGCTGCTAAAGCATTAGTCAGTTCTTCCTTGGCTTTGGAAGCCTCCGCTAGCTGAGATTTAATGTTCTCCTGAAGGTCGGCGGTTTGGGCATCCTTCTTACTTAGCTTGGCCTACAAAGACAAGATATATCATCAATGGGCTATGTGTATTTGAAGTACCAAGCACATAACAAGTTATGCACTTTGTACTTGGGGGCTAATGTCTATTTGCTTTGTTATCGGAAATTTTTGCAAGTCCCAAGTACAATGCAAGCATTATCCTTGACACTTGGGGTCTAATGTACATCTGTTCAAAGTGAAGCATTGGTTAAAGACCCGGTTTACCTTGGAAAGATAAACCGGCCCTTGGGGACTACACAGGCGAAAAGTACAGGAACACAATGATAAAGTGCCGGTTTATTTTAAAGACTACTTGACATGTGAAAGATAAGCATGCAAGGGTTAAGATATTACAAAGTCCCGATTTATGATTGCCATCATAAACCGGCCCTTGGGAGATACTAGAATTGGTACTAACAATTGGACTTAAGAGAGAAGAGGATTTGTACTTACTTCATAACGCTCTTTCATCATCTTCACTAAACCGGCTTCATAGTCACGGTTTGTGTACAGATGGTTCAGAAAACCAGAATGGAGCTCCTGGGCGTTAATATGGGCATAACTTGATAAATCAGTGCTCCACTTGCCTTTCTCCATGGCAGCACGCTCTTCCTTGGCACTATGTTTTGCCAATACAACATGATGGCTAGGAGAGGTGTGGCCAACACCAGTAATGATAACCTCATCCTCATTGTCACCAGCAGCTTTTTCTAGATTTGATGGAATGTCAGTAGCCTTCACTGGACTAGAAGGTCCGTCATCAGTCTGGACTGGACTTGTCAGTTTATCATCTTGCACAGCGGTATCAACTTCTGCTTGTTCATCAACATTATGATCTTGAGGGGGCGGTTCATCAAATGTGGCCTCAGTATTTGGACCTTCCAGTTCAGTAGTCAGCTCTGGTTCAATCACCACATGGTCTTCAGACGGGTTATTCACCCGAGCCTTCTTACTGGGTCTGGCTTTGGCTCTAAAAAGAATAGATGCAAAGGTTAGCATAGCATATAAAGTGTGAAACATCAAAAGATTGAGTTGAAATACTTACCCAGCAACGGTCTTAAGAGGAGGGAGTTGTGTGGCCGTTGATTCGTCGGATGATGAAGGAGGTGTCACCTGATAATTCAAATCAGACTGATTAAGAGGTTGTCGGAAATAGCCGGCCTTGGATAAGAAGTGTCAGAAGTGGGTGAGACCTCAGGTCGGCATTTTCGAACTGGGGTGTTCGGTAAACCGGTCGAAGTGACCGTTTGGTCGCTGTGCTGGGTTGTGCGGTGAGCCTCGTGCTGCTTCTTCTTCAAAAGAAATTTTGGATCCAAGTGAGCAAGTGGGTGAGAAAATCTTACTTTCCGGACTGCTTGACGGATTTTTTGTGTTGGCAGAGGGTCTGAACCGGAGGTAAGGATAATTACCTCTGCATCGTTAGCTTGGCTGCCCTCAACGTCCTCCTGATAAATATCATTGTCAATGAGGTGCATGAAAAGTGAACCAAGTGAATCAAGTTCTACCTCTGCTTCCGGTTCATCAGGGTCGTCATCAAGCTCTAAACCGATGGGTTCAGTGGCCTTCCTCTTTGTGGTTTTCTTGACAGCTTTCATTTTAGGTCGAGAAGGCTTCACGCTTTCTCCTGAGGTTTCTTTTTCCAAAATGGATCATCACCCTGTTTAAACAATGGGCAGAGGGAATTAAAAGTTGCACAGTTCAAAGATATCAGGTGTAAAGCGGAAGTAAAATAAATCTTACAGTGGGCGGTTTGTTATGTAGGTAAAAGGGACTTAACCCGGTCTTGCTACAAACAGCATCCGGTTCATTCAACATTTTCTTGACAGACTCAGTAACTTCCTCATCTGTTAGCTGAATGTCAATATGACGTTGGGAGTCTTTTACGTCACCGGTATACTCGCACATTAAACCGGAGCAGCGACTTAATGCCAAGATACTCCAGGATATCCAGCAATGGACGAAGTCCACACCTGTTAAACCGTTGGCCATGAAAGCTCTGAGCTTGGCAAGTTGTGGTGCGTACAAGGCCCATTCCTTGGCACTTAGTCATTGCGGGAGCGGATGGGTATTGGCGAGCCAGTGAGCACGGTAACCCAGCAGACAGTTCTCATCTTCAGGAGAGGTGTCCTTGCAATAGAACCAAGTTTGATTCCACTCCTTTGGGTGACTGTGAAGTTTGGCGTGAGGAAAACTAACATCCTTCCTTTTCTGAATGGAGACGCTACCAAGTTCAGTATTGGTCCCGTCTACGAATTCAGTGTGACGGTTTAAGTGGAAGAAATCCTGGAATAGCTCGATAGTTGGTTCTTCTTGTAGATATGCTTCACAAAAACCTGAAAGTTGCAGATATTGGATATAGAGTTGGGTCCAATATCTTGAGGGTGGATCTGAAAGCTGGCAAGTACATCTCGGAAAAACTTAGATCCAGGCGGTTTAAAACCACGGCCTATATGATCAGCAAACACCACTACTTCACCCTCTCTAGGGGTAGGAGGATTTTCCAGCCCAGGGACTCGGCACCGGATTTCATTTTTCTTCGGTAAGGTACCAATTTTGACCATTCCGTTCAGTTGCTCCTCTATAACCCGGGAAGGGACCTAGTTACAGGAATAGAATTGTTTGGCCATTGCAAATGAAGGGCTGGAAAAGATTACTGCCGGTTTAGGATTCGTAATTGACAAGGCATAAAGTGTAACATGGTAAAAAGAAAGGAATTTTAGCAGTTATGAATGATAAAGCGGTAAGCAGAAGCAGAGGTATATGCATGTTGTTAAACCGAAGTTTAGCGATGGAAGAAGTGAAAGAATAAATGAATCGGCGGTTTAGGAGGGGACTAATGGTATATGCCGGATTATCATACTTCTAAAAGTTAAAACCGCCTATATTGGTATGAAGAGTACAGATCTACAAATACATAAGTAAAGGAAAACAAGTTTCACAAGAGTTATATGATGATTACAGATCTGTGGTACGACAAAAAACAGGAATATGTTCAGACTTAAATTTCAGATACCAGTTCATCAGGTTCAGATGAGTTTTTCCTATATGAAGGAGATGGTCTGATAAGGAAAAGGTAGATTATGGCTATGGTCGCACAAAGAGTGAACAGATCTAACTAGTCTTTGATGCTACTGGGAATAAAAGAGAAGAACAGCACCGGAGCTTCGATGAACTCCGATGAACACTGAAACCCTAAGTGGATCTACAAAGAAAAGGGGGGAGACTTACCGAAGCTGTTGAAGCAGAGGAGGTGTGCCGCGTTTTTCTGATCCAGTCAGGTTGATGCAGCGGCCGGTGATGAGGCAGATGTAAAGCTCGACGACGGTGGCGGCGCTCGGGTGCAGAGTCATTGCGAGGAGGAAGAAGAGATGAAGAGGCAACAGAAGGAAAAGGAAGGGGTCCTCCACCCTATTTATAAGGACAAAGAGATAAGCGACAGGCGCGGGGATCGAGGAGCCCAAAAAATGGATGGATAACAAGATTGTTGTCTCGATTGTCGGATGCTCATTAATAAAAGGGGTATCTTCGGCTTTAAATAAGCAGGTGATGTCACGGCGGTTTACTACAAATCCGGAGGATGATGTCAGGGCAGTTTACAAGATTTATGCGAAGGTGCAAGGGCAGGAATTTTTCTAAGTATTAAGGATTGACATGAACAAGTTCAAATCAATCTGGGGCCTAATGTTGGGGATATTACTACTGGACGTAAATCGGCCAGGAGTGGCCGGGTTAACTCTACGAGGATTAGAAGCCTAGGAAGATAAAGGATGGTGTCGCTTTATGAAGGCCCAAGGCCCAAAGGCGGGTTAAGGCATATAGATGTAAACCGACATTACCATGTAACTTGTATTGTAAGATAGGAGGAATAGAGACCAAGTTGGACACGTTGATGATCCAGCCTCGGGACTTTGTAAACCGACAGGCGTCGAACTATGTATATAAAGGGATGACCCATAGGCGGTTTAGGGACAACACACAACAACTCGAGAGCCAGGCAAAGCGGATTCGCTCCCTGGTCATCGAAACCCTAGCAATTCCATCACAACTGGAGTAGGCTTATACCTTCATCGTAAGGGGCCGAACCAATATAAAACTCTCGCGTCCCTTGTCCGCTTTAACCCCTTTAAGTTAACCCATAGTGATGGCTCCACGACTAAGTCCTTTCACAAGGACATCTGCCGTGACAAAACCACGACAATACCCCCATAGTTTCCTCATACATTTTAGGAGATTTTGATTCATCCCATCCATTGCATGGTTCTCATACTTCTGTGCACAATATGCGCCCCATGAATAATCATGCTATTGATGTGCCATATACTTGCATTCTCAATTTGTGTCCCCATCGTGTTATACACAATAACTATTCGTTCATGATGGATGACATGTTCTTATACCATGCATCAAATTTCTTTGAGCGATGCTTATCTTGTAATAACTCACACGTGCAAATACACATCATGATGGATGATGTGTACATTTACCATGCACACAATTTCTTTGGTTTGTGTCTCTTTTGTGTAGGTAACCATGAATACTTGTCAACCTCGCAATCCCATGAGTTGACAAAATGAGCTCTAGAGAGCAATGATGACTTGGGATCCCATGGATTGTCTTTCCCACCACTCTCTTCACGCAAATACTTCACGCATTTCTTCTACATGGCCCTCACTTGGCTGCGGGTTGTTGTCCATTATATATCCTTTGCCCATCTTGCCATGTTCAATTTGCATGATATGCTCATTCCTATGCTTTTGCCATGCATTTGTGACCCATGCTTTGCATTACACGTGATGATTGATTCTCATACTTGTATGTGTATTTGCAAACTTGGTGGAGATATTGCTAGTTATTGCCATGTTTGCTTTGCGTCCCATTCCTATGATTATACTATGATCTTGCTTTGTTTTCGTGCTTGCGATATGTCATGTGCATTGTCTATGCCTATTATTTGCTCACATGACATGATTGCCATGATTTACTCTAGTGTGTTGCATCTTCGCTCCACTAGTTTGCACGACTTGATTACTATGATTGCTTGCCTTGTTGCATCGCTGATGATTCATACTTGGTCATTTCATGCGGTTGATGACAACCATCTACATGCTTTGCACGACATGATTGTTATTGCTTGTTGTCATATATCTCCATGTGTTCCCTCTCTCATGTTAGATGACTTGCCATGTATTGAGTGCAACAATGATTCTAATCTTGCTCATGAGATTGCCCCCATAGCATTCTCGCCTAGATTTGGAGATTTTGACATATTTTTTTGTGAAGCATGCTTGTCTTTCTTCTTTGCACCATATACCTCGTGCCATGAATATTGCCATTGTTGCATCATATTGTTCATGAACTTGTGCTTCTAATGGTTATGTGCAAGAGAAGAGAACCATCATGATGGATGATGTGTTTATCTACCATGCGCAAATGTTCTTTGTTTTGTTGTGTGCATGTGTAGGATACTTGGACTTTGTGTCATCTTCCATGTCACGTGAGTTGACAATCCGAGCTCTTGAGAGCGAACCACCTTATACCACGGCGATTCTACGTCGCACTTGCTTGTACTTCGGTATTGTGAAGGATTCACAAGGACATTCTTTCAAGGTGATATCCTTCTCTTTTGAGAACCCCCAAACCATGAGCATGGAGATTATGGATCATAGTACTTGTGTTGCTTTGCCCATGAGACTTATTTGTCATCTTGGACCCTTTGCTTGCATACCTGTTAGTGATATTGCCTCCATTCATGATTTTCACATTCCCATGCATCATGATATATATGCCTTGTGTGTTGCATCCAATTCTTGGTCTACTTGCTACTATAATATGTTTGGTTGCAACAATGTCATCACTTCACATATGCCATGTCCCATTGCTTGTCACATGATTGAATCGATTGCCTCACACATGATGAACACTTGATCTTTCTATTGTGTTGAGTGCCATACTATATTCACTACACCCTATGCACATTATGCTTGGATTGTCTTGCACTTGTCCCATGTGTTTAGGCACTCCCTTTTACTTGGTGTTGTGAATGATTCCTATGCCTACCATCGACCATTTGTCGAGCACTTTATGCATGATTTCTATGAACTTGAGGTAGATGTTTGTTCACTTGTCCAACATATTTGCATCCCTACCTCACATTTACATGATTGTCCCCATGATATCCTTGATTATTCTCAATTTATGTGCTTACATGCCATATCACAATCCTTTGTCAAACCATATGCTTTGCATGATGAAGACACTTGTTTGGTGAATCACCTCTTGAATGCTTGGTTTTGCACTAATGTTAACCACATTTGTTTTTCCAAGTGTTTGTTGTCTTTGCTCCTTTTGAAGGAATCACTAGACAGTGCGACATTGGAGAGTGCCCATTGCGAGCTTGAAGATGATGAGTACTTCGTGATCGTCCACTTCTACATGGCAAAGCCATCTCTTTCCCATGGTGATTTGGTTTTCGATCCGAGGTCGGATCTTTCCCAAGGGAGGGGAGATGATGCGGAGCATCCTACGGGCATCACCATGTCAAGAGTCCGTTTGGCAAGTGACACGTGCGACATCTACTTCACATACACAAAGGTGAATCATCTCCTTTACACGTGCTCACTTGACCCCTTCGAGGATGGTATATTACTTGACACCCCTCTCGTGTGCATGCATAGGTATTGTCGGAACTTCATGGATGACGAGGAGGAGTGCAAGCGCCAAGGAACACCTACACCATCCACGAGGGAAGCATGGAAGAGAAGATGGAAGAAGAAGGAGTTGCAGAGTCTACAACAGCCGGACGACCGGAAGCCACCGGACGTCTGACCCTCTACAGCCGCTGGACGACCGACGAACACCGGACGTCCAACAAGTCCCAGGCACCGGACGTCCGACGCTTACCGGAAATCCGGTACCACCGATGCCGAAGCAAAACGCCAGACGACCATCGCCAACCGGACGTCCGGCACCACCTGTCTCGAGAAGAATCAGCGGACGTCCGGCGCGCGCCGGACGTCCGGACCGTCTTGAGCCACCGGACGTCCGACCCCCACCGGTCGTCCGGTACCTGCCTGTGCGAGTCGGGCCTTTTGCCTTGTATCTCTCTCCCACTTACCCCTTTGTGGCTTAGACTATAAATAGACCACCCCACCTCCTTTCTAGGGTTAGCGTTGTGATAGCTCATTTGAGAGATAGAGCTTCGCTCATCCATATCGGATCTATTCCTTGAGAGAGACCGCGGCCCCTCTTCGGAGAAGATCCACCTTGGATTCAAGACCCCTTTATGGGAAGATCCCCTTGTGGATTCAAGACCTCCTCACAGAGAAGAACCAGCTACCCTTTGTATCGTCCGTTGTTGATCGTGGATCTTGTATCTCCCTTTGTGTTCATGGATCTAGCGCATGTGTGATCATTCTTGTTAGTTTTAGTGTTTCTCTCGTGTTTCCCCTCGTTTTCCCCCTCGTGTTCTTCGTGTTCTTCGTGGGATCCGCTCCTTTCATGAAAGATCGGCCGTATAGGATTCCACCCTACATCACCCTGGCTACATATATAAATGAGGGAGGGAGAGAGGAGGCCGGATAGGAGGGGCACGCCAAGGGGGGGAGTCCTACTTGGACTCCTAGTCCAAGTAGGATTCGCCCCCCCCCCCTTTTCCTTTTTTCCACAGGAGGGAAAGGAAGGAGGGGAGAAGGAGAAGGAAGGAGGGGGCCGCGCCCCCACCCCTTGTCCAATTCGGTTTGGGCAGGGGGAGGCACGTGCCACCTCTTGGCCCTTCTTCCCTCTCTCCACTAAAGCCCACTAAGGCCCATTAACTTCCCCGGGGGGTTCCGGTAACCTCCCGGAACTCCGGAAAAATGCCCGAACTACTCGGAACCATTCCGATGTCTAAATGCAACCTTCGAATATATGAATCTTTAACTCTCGACCATTTCGACACTCCTCGTCATGTCCGTGATCTCATCCGGGACTCCGAACAAACTTCGGTCATCAAATCACATAACTCATAATACAAATCGTCATCGAACGTTAAGCGTGCGGACCCTACGGGTTCGAGAACTATGTAGACATGACCGAGACAAATTTTCGGTCAATAACCAATAGTGGAACCTGGATGCTCATATTTGCTCCTACATATTCTACGAAGATCTTTATCGGTCAAACCGCATAACAACATACGTCATTCCCTTTGACATCAGTATGTTACTTTCCCGAGATTCGATCATCGGTATCATCATACCTAGTTCAATCTCGTTACCGCCAAGTCTCTTTACTCGTTCCGTAATGTATCATCCCATAACTAACTCATTAGTCACATTGCTTGCAAGGCTTATAGTGATGTGCATTACCGAGAAGGCCCAGAGATACCTCTCCGATACACGGAGTGACAAATCCTAATCCTGATCTATGACAACTCAATAAACACCATTGGAGACACCTGTAGAGCATCTTTATAATCACCCAGTTATGTTGTGACGTTTGATAGCACACAAGGTGTTCCTCTGGTATTCGGGAGTTGCAAAATCTCATAGTCAGAGGAACATGTATAAGTCATGAAGGAAGCAATAGCAATAAAAACTAAACGATCGTTATGCTAAGCTAACTGATGGGTCTTGCCATCACATCATTCTCTAATGATGTGATCCCATTCATCAAATGACAACACATGTTTATGGTCAGGAAACTTAACCATCTTTGATTAACGAGCTACTCAAGTAGAGGCATACTAGGGACACTCTGTTTGTCTATGTATTCACACATGTACTAAGTTTCCGGTTAACACAATTCTAGCATGAATAATAAACATTTATCATGATATAAGGAAATATAAATAACAACTTTATTATTGCCTCTAGGGCATAGCTTCAATCTCCCACTTGCACTAGAGTCAATAATCTAGATTACATAGTAATGATTCTAACACCGATGGAGTCTTGGTGCTGATCATGTTTTGCTCGTGAGAGAGGTTTAGTCAATGGTCCTGCAACATTCAGATCCATATGTATTTTTCAAATCTCTATGTCTCCCTACTTGACTTGATCGTGGATCGAATTGAAGCGTCTATTGATGATTTGGTTCTCTTATGAAATCTGGATTCCTTGGCCAAGGCAATTGATCCAGTATTGTCACAAAAGATTTTCATTGGACCCGATGCACTAGGTATTACACCTAGATCGGACATGAACTCCTTCATCCAGACTCCTTCATTTGCTGCTTCCGAAGCAGCTATGTACTCCGCTTCACACGTAGATCCCACCACGACGCTCTTCTTGGAACTTCACCAACTGACAGCTCCACCATTCAATATAAATACGTATCTGGTCTGACTTTGAGTCATCCGGATCAGTGTCAAAGCTTGCATCCATGTATCCATTTACGACGAGCTCGTTATCACCTCCATAAACGAGAAACATATCCTTAGTCCTTTTTAGGTATTTCAAGATGTTCTTGACCGCTATCAAGTAATCCACTCCTGGATTACTTTGGTACCTCCCTGCTAAACTTATAGCAAGGCACACATTAGGTCTGGTACACAGCATTGCATACATGATAGAACTTATGGCTGAGGCATTTCTATCTTCTGTAGTGGTCGGCATTGAGTCTGACTCAACTTCACACCTTGTAACACAAGCAAGAACCCTTTATTTGGCTGATCCATTTTTAACTACTTCAAAACTTTATCAAGGTATGTGCTTTGTGAAAGTCCAATTAAGCGTCTTGATCCATCTCTAAGATCTTGATGCCAAATATATAAGCAGCTTCACCAAGGTCTTTCATTGAAAAATTCTTATTCATGTATCCTTTATGCTCTCTAGAAATTCTGTATTATTTCCAATCAACAATATGTCATCCACATATAATATCAGAAATGCTACAGAGATCCCACTCACTTTCTTGTAAATACAGGCTTCTCCAAAAGTCTGTATAAAATCATATGCTTTGATCACTCTATCAATGCGTATATTCCAACTCCGAGAGGCTTGCACCAGTCCATAAATGGATCGCTGGAGCTTGCACACTTTGTTAGAACCTTTTGGATCGACAAAACCTTCTAGCATCATATACAATTCTTCTTTAAGATATCCATTAAGGAATGCAGTTTGGACATCCATTTGCCAAATTTCATAATCGTAAAATGTAGCAATTGCTAGCATGATTCGAACAGAGTTAAGCATCGCTACGGCTGAGAAGGTCTCATCGTAGTCAACTCTTTGAACTTGTCAAAAACCATTCGCAACAAGTCGAGCTTTGTAAATAGTAACATTATCGTTAGTGTCAGTCTTCTTCTTGAAGACCCATTTATTCTCTATTGCTTGTTGATCATATGGCAAGTCAACCAAAGTCCACACTTTGTTCTCATACATGGATCTCATCTCAGATTTCATGGCCTCAAGCCATTTCGCGGAATCTGGGTTCATCATCGCTTTCTCATAGTTCGTAGGTTTGTGATGGTCAAGTAACATGACCTCCAGAACAGGATTACCGTACCACTCTGGTGCGGATCGGACTCTGGTTGACCTACGAGGTTCGGTAGTAACTTGATCAGAAGTTTCATGATCATCGTCATTAGCTTCCTCACTAATTGGTGTAGGAATCGCTGGAACTAATTTCTGTGATGAACTACTTTCCAATTTGGGGGAAGGTACAACTACCTCATCAATTTCTACTTTCCTCCCACTCACTTCTTTTGACAGAAACTCCTTCTCTAGAAAATCCATTCTTAGCAACGAATATCTTGCCTTCGGATCTGTGATAGAAGGTGTACCCAACAGTCTCCATTGGGTATCCTATGAAGACACATTTCTCCGATTTGGGTTCGAGCTTATCTGGTTGAAGCTTTTTCACAAAAGCATCGCAGCTCCAAACTTTAAGAAACGACAGCTTAGGTTTCTTGCCAAACCACAATTCATATGGTCTCGTCTGAAAGGACTTACGTGGTGCCCTATTTAACGTGCATGCAGCCGTCTCTAAAGCATAACCCCAAAACGATAGCGGTAAATCAGTAAGAGACCTCATAGATTGCACCATATCTAATAAAGTACGGTTATGACATTCGGACCCACCATTACGATGTGGTGTTCCAGGTGGCGTGAGTTGCGAAACAATTCCACATTGTTTCAAATGAAGACCAAACTCATAACTCAAAATTCACCTTCACGATCAGATCGTAGAAACTTTATTTTCTTATTACGATGATTTTCCACTTCACTCTGAAATTCTTTGAACTTTTCAAATGTTTCAGATTTATGTCTCATTAAGTAGATATACCCATATATGCTCAAATCATCTGTGAAGGTTAGAAAATAACGATACCCGCCGCGAGCCTCAACACTCATCGGACCGCATACATCAGTATGTATTATTACCAACAAATCAGTTGCTCGCTCCATTGTTCTGGAGAACGGAGTGTCAGTCATCTTGCCCATGAGGCATGGTTAGCAAGCATCAAGTGATTCTAAAAGACCATCAGCATGGAGTTTCTTCATGCGCTTTACACAATATGACCTAAACGGCAGTGCCACAAATAAGTTGCACTATCACTATTAACATTGCATCTTTTGGCTTCAATATTACGAATATGTGTATCACTACAATCGAGATTCAACAAAAATAGATCACTCATCAAGGGTGCATGACCATAAAATTTATTACTCATATAAATAGAACAACCATTATTCTCTTATTTAAATGAATAACCGTCTCGCATTAAACAAGATCCAGATATAATGTTCATGCTCAATGCTGGCACGAAATAACAATTATGTAGGTCTAAAACTAATCACGACGGTAGATGTAGAGGTAGCGTGCCGACGTCGATCACATTGACTTTGGAACCATTTCCCACGTGCATCGTCACCTCGTCCTTAGCCAATCTTCGTTTAATCTGTAGCCCCTATTTTGAGTTGCAAATATGAGAAACAGAACCAGTATCAAATGCCCAGGCGCTACTTTGAGCATTAGTAAGGTACACATCAACAACATGTATATCAAATATACCTTTCACTTTGCCATCCTTCTTATCCGCCAAATAGTTGGGGCAGTTCCGCTTCCAGTGACCAGTCCCTTTGCAGTAGAAACAATTAGTCTCAGGCTTAGGTCCAGACTTGGGCTTCTTCCCTTGAGCAGCAACTGGCTTGCTGTTCTTCTTGAAGTTCCCCTTCTTCCCTTTGCCTTTTTCTTGAAACTAGTGGTCTTGTTCACCATCAACACTTGATGCTCCTTCTTGATTTCTACCTCCGCAGCCTTTCACGTCACGAAGAGCTAATTAAGTACGGTTACGATGTTTGGACACACCCTTACACTGTGGTGTTCTAGGTGGCATGAGTTGCAAAACTATTCTGCATTGTTTCAAATAAAGACCAAACTCATTACTCAAATATTCACCTCCACGATCAGATCGTAGAAAGTTTATTTTCTTGTTATGATGATTTTCCACTTCACTCTGAAATTCTTTGAACTTTTCAAATGTTTCAGACTTATGTTCCATTAAGTAGATATACCCATATCTACCCTGATACCACTGTTGGGGAACATAGTAATTAAAAAAATCCTACAATTACGCAAGATCTATCTAGGAGAAGCATAGCAATGAGACGAGAGAGTGTGTCCACGTACCCTCGTAGACCAAAAGCGAAAGCGTTTAGTAACATGGTTGACGTAGTCGAACGTATTCACGATCCAACCGTGTATGACACCTCCGTGTTCAGCACACATTCAGCACGATGATGTCCCTCGAGCTCTTGATCTAGTAGAGGGATGAGAGAGAGTTCCGTCAGCATGACGGCGTGGCAATGGTGATGATGAAGTTACGGGCGCAGGGCTTCGCATAAACACTATGATGATATGACCGAGGTGTTAAATTGTGGAGGGGGCACCACACACGGCTAAGAGATTGTCTGTTGTGCTTTTGGGTGCCCCCCGCCCATGTATATAAAGGAGGGCGAGGAGGAGGCCAGCCAAGGGGGGGCGCACGCCATAGGGGAGTCCAACTAGGATTCCCAATCCTAGTTGGAGTCCCCTTCCTTTTCCAAGAGGGGGGAGAGGGAAGGAGGAGGAGAGGGAGAAGGAAAGAGGGGGGTGCCGCCCCCTCCCTAGTCCAATTCAGACTTGCCATGGGGGGGCACTTCCACCCCTTGTGGCCCTTCTATCCTTTCCACTAAATCCCATGAAGGCCCAATACTTCCCCCTGGGGGGGGGGGGTCCATAACCTCCCGATACTCCAAAAAATAACCGAATCACTTCAGAACTCTTCTGGTGTCCGAATATAACATTCCAATATATCGATCTTTACCTCTCGACGATTTCAAGACTCCTTGTCATGTCCGTGATCTCATCCGGGACTCTGAACAAACTTCAGTCATCAAATCACATAACTCATAATACAAATTGTCATCAACGTTAAGCATGCGGACCCTACGGGTTCGAGAACTATGTAGACATGACCGAGACACATCTCCAGTCAATAACCAATAGAGGAACCTAGATGCTCATATTGGCTCCTACATATTCTATGAAAATCTTTATCGGTCAAAACGCATAACAACATACATTATTCCCTTTGCCATCGATATGTTACTTGCCCGAGATTCGATCGTCGGTATCATCATACCTAGTTCAATCTCATTACTGCCAGGTATCCTTACTCGAGCGTTGGTATCATCCCATAACTAACTCATTAGTCGCATTTCTTGCAAGGCTTATAGTGACGAGCATTACCGAGAGGGCCCAGAGATACCTCTCCGATACACGGAGTGACACATCCGAATCTCGATCTATGCCAACTCAACAAACACCATCTGAGACACCTGTAGAGCATCTTTATAATCACCTAGTTACGTTGTGACATTTGATAGCACACAAGGTGTTCCTCCGGTATTCAGGAGTTGCATAATCTCATAGAGGAACATGTATAAGTCATGAATAAAGCAATAGCAATAAAACTAAACGATCATGATGCTAAGCTAACAGATGGGTCTTGTCCATCACATTGTTCTCTAATGATGTGATCCCATTCGTCAAATCACAACACATGTCTATGGTCAGGAAACTTAACCATCTTTGATTAACGAGCTAGTCAAGTAGAGGCCTACTAGGGACACTCTATTTGTGTATGTATTCACACATGTACTAAGTTTCCGATTAATACAATTCTATCATGAATAATAAACATTTATTATGATATAAGGAAATATAAATAACAACATTATTATTGCCTCTAGGGCATATTTCCTTCTGATGGAGTATAGCCAGACTATATGATTTTGTATGGATAGCTTTCTTTGGCCGTGTTATTTTGGGAAGACATAATTGCCTTGTTAGTATGCTTGAAGTATTATAGTTTTTATGTCAATATTAAACTTTTGTTTTGAATCTTACGGATCTGAACATTTGTCACACCCTAGCTAGTTCATGCATTAGAGTGTTGCATCATGTCTACTCTTCCAGAAAAACTTAATTGGGGACGGCAGAAACCCCCAGCACCCCCTCAAACCAACTAGGGTTTACTAAAATCTTTTTCAATGAACCTGAAATGCCCTTCTAAAATGTTCATCATCTTTGCCCTGGTCTAGAACCTTTGAAAAAATTGGTGCACACTTTTCTAGGACATCATAAGGTCATTGGATTAAACCATATGCTGTTTGCATTTGGACATTTAAATGCTAGTAAATATTTTAAATGTCCAAATAATCCCAAACTGAAATGTTCCATGTTGGCTATGTTCTAAATAGTGGGAATGTGCAGTTTGGTGATTTTTGGAAATGCCTAAGTATTTTTAGAAAAGCCACAAACTTGCAGAAATAAAGAAAACAGAAAAATAAAAGGGAAACAAACTTACCTGGCAAAGCCACCAGCCGGCCCACCTGGCGGCCTAGAACCATGCTGCCCCGTGCCAGCCAGCTGCTTCGTCCCCGCCAGGCAGGCAAGGAGGTGACGCCAGCGTGCGTGAGCTCGCCAGCGCGTCAGCTGCTTGCCGCCCTCGCCCCTGGTCACCTGGGCGAGCTCCACGTCGCCGCCCCGACCCCGCAGACACCTTGCTCACTCCTCTTCCTCTCTCCCTCGCCCTCTCCCACCATGGCCTACGCTGCCGTGCCCGCGCCACCGTGAAACTCGCATCCTCCGTCGTCCCCGCGCCGCGCTGCCGTGTCCACAAGCTCCGCCGTCGTCTGCTTCATGGAGCTAGCTGAGCCCCGAGCGCTCACACACTCTAATTCGTCTTCTTTGACCTCGTCTTCACCGAACGCCGCCGGAGATCCCCTTCGCCGTCACCGCCACACCAGCTCGTCCCCGACCTCGCCATCTGCCTCATTGTGATCGCCGTGAGCCCAGCTACCTCCTCCCCCTTCCCATTCTCGTTCTCGAGCACCACAGCGACTACACCGAGCTCGGCCGCACCCGACACCGCCACCGCACGTCGCCGTCGTGGCCACAGCCACGTTGGCTTGATTCTGAGCACGCCATCATCTTCACCGCACTCGCAGAAGCCCATAGCACCTCCCCACGCGCCTCGCCGTGCCTCATAGCGACGGTTTCGACCTCGCCCGAACTCCGCCGACTGCCAAGGTCGTCGCCGGCGATGTTTCCGGCCACCCCATCTCCACCCACTGCCACCACTCGACACGGCTCACTCCCCGCATCACGTAGATGTGCTCCACCGTCGTTTTGGTTGCCGGAGCACAACACCCGCACCGCTCCGCCGCCTCTGGCCTCGCCAGCGGCTAAACACCGGCGAGTTTGACCCTGTTTGACCCTGGTTGACCCCGTGTGGGCCCAGGATGACTCCCCCTGAGTCTATGACAAGTGGTACCGCTCTGCTAATTAACTTAGATTAGCACTAACTAAATTTAGTTAGTTAATTAACTACTGACACGTGGGTCCCATTGGTCAGGTTTGACCTGGACCGGCCCCGTTGATAGCTGACGCCACCCTCACGCAATGCTGATGCAATAATTCAATTACTAGAATTATTCTTATACAGGAAATTCCAGAAAATATTACAAACTTCAAAAATTCATAACTTTTAATCTGTAACTCCAAATGCAAAGATTAATATATGAAATTTGATCAAAAAATTCAATCTTTCCATCTGTAATGGTTTCATGCATGACAAAACACTTTAACCTTGCTGTTTATGCACTTATATGGCTTAAGAACATAAGCTTTCATTTGAATCCTTGATTCAAATAGACTCAAACCAGCTTGTTTCACAGCGCATTAGGCATGACACCTCATATTGCCATGTCATGGCATGCATCATATTGTTGCATATTGCCATGTGATGATTGTGTTCTGTGGTGTCTTTCGTGGTAGGTTCTGCCTCCGAGGATATTTCCGAGTATCCAACTGAAGGGCAGTACCCTACTACTACTCCATCAGGCAAGCAGCCCCATTGATCATATCGATACAATCCCATGTTCTCGCTCCTGCTCTCATTTACTGCATTAAGACAACAACGTTTCAAACTGCTATGTGCTGCGGTAGTTGAACCCTTATCCTCTGCATGACCTGTCATTGCCACAGTAACTAGATGAAACCCACTAGCATGTGTAGGAGTTGATTGAGCCATGTATGTGTTTCCTACCTTGCTATGCCTGCTATGCATAGAGTTGTGTCAGGTCTGACTCATCTGGGTGATGGGCTAGAGTGAAATGATTATGTCGGTAATGTGAGGGATGTGTTGGACATGTTTTGGTAAAGGTATCGATGAGAGGCCATGTAGGAGTACATGGTGGGTTGTTTCATTGAGGCCGTCCCTAAGAACTGAGATCTGTACGCGTGATTTAAGATTCAGCTACTACCACACATTGGGCCCTGAAATATGACCCCACTCGACTTACTGACCCCTCTCGTCCTCTGTCTAGGAGTTGCAACTAGTTTCTGGTGTTTATAGGTTATGTGTTGGCGGCCGTGCGTAGCGCTGACCCTAGGGGTGGGCTATGATGTGGTAGATACACCGTGGCCGGGTATGCCGGGCGCTCGTTTGGCGTCTCGGGACCCTGTAGACATCGTTTGGGGCCGTTGAGGACACCCCGACCGGATTTCCTTGCGGGTGGAACCCGAATAGGCGATAAACCTGGACTAGAGACTTGTGCGGTTAGTCAGGTCGGGGTCTACACCCACGTCGGCTTTCGCTTTAAGTCTGCCGAGCACATGTCGTGTGCAGACGCTAAGTGGTGGAAACATGTGTGACGAAGTACACCCCTACAGGGTATAAAACTATTCGAATAGCCGCGTCCGTGGTAAAGGACTACTTGGTTGCCTATACAGTTCATAGACAAGTTAATGGTTACTACTAAAAGACTCAAGATAAGTGTGAGTACCGAGGATGGCCCTCTCATAGGATGACGAGGGAGGATCTCTGGTGGAGTATTATGTTGGTGATTAGTGGACTCGTGTGCGAAAACTATTTTTACAAGTGGTGTCTCGTAGGATAGCTTAGCCAAGAGTCAAAGCTGGCTTTCTGCAATAACCCCACCACCTTCTTGAGAATGAGCATGTATAGTAGGATCTGTTGTAAGACTTGCTGAGTACCTTGGTACTCATGTTGCTTTAATTATTGTTTTCAGACGACAACACCGCCCCCTCCGATGGGTTTTATGTAGACCTCGACGTCGATGAGTGACTTGCCACCCAGGTGGTGTTTCTGGCCATGGAGGGCCCTATGTAGATAGATAGGCTTCGTCAAGCCTTCTTTCTTTCTAGTGTCTATACTCAGACTTATTTGCTTCCGCATGTGCTTGTATGCTTGTATGACTTGAGTGTCGGGTCATGTGACCCCTACCTGTATGAACATGTTATGTATGGCTCTCCGGAGCCTTTAAATAAAGTACTTGAGTTGTAGAGTTCTGTTGTGATGCCATGTTGTATTCACACATATCGAGCATATTGTGTGTATGATTGAAATGCTTGGTATGTGTGGGATCCGACAATCTAGTTGTTTATCCTTGGCAGCCTCTCTTATGGGGAAATGTAGTCTAGTGCTTCCATGAGCCATAGTAGTCCGCTACAGCCCGGTTCATCGGAGTCCTGCTAGCCCAGCACCACTGCTCAGGACGCTTGACTGGCCGGCATGTGTTTCACTTCGTTCCTGTGTCTGTCCCTTCGGGGAAATGTCACGCGGTATCCAGAGTCCTGCGTAGCCTGCTACAGCCCCGGTTCACTCGAGTCCTGTTAGCCCAATGCTACAGCCCGGATTCACACGCTGCTGACCGACATGTTTGATGTGATTCATGTATGCCTGTCCCCATAGGTTAGTGCCGCTTTGGGTTCACGACTAGCCATGTCGCCCCGGGTTCTTTGTCATATGGATGCTAGCGACACTATCATATACGTGAGCCAAAAGGCGCAAACGGCCCCGGGCCATGGTAAGGCGACACCCGTGGGAATACCTTGCGTGAGGCCGCAAAGTGATATGAGGTGTTACCGGCTAGATCGATGTGACTTGGAATCAGGGTCCTGACAACATTCATGCGACAACAAAGAAAATTACATGGATAAATATGTTAGGTAGCATTCCACATCAAAAATTCTGTTTTTATCATTTACCTACTCAAGGACGAGTAGGAATTAAGCTTGGGGATGCTTGATACGTCTCCAACGTATCTATAAATTTTTATTGTCCCATGCTATTATATTATCTGTTTTGGATGTTTTATATGCATTAATATGCTATTTTATATTATTTTTGGGACTAACTTATTAACCTAGAGCCTAGTGCCAGTTTCTATACTTTCCTTGTTTTTGAGCTTCGCAGAAAAGGAATACCAAATGGAGTCCAAACGGAATAAGACTTTTGTGATGATTTTTCTTGGACCAGAAGACACCCAAGAGATTTGGAGTTCAAGTCAGAAGAGCCATGAGGCGGCGGCAAGGTTGGGGGGCGCACCCCTCGTGACCCCCTGACCTAGTTCTTCCTCCTATATATTCACATATATTCCCAAACCACCAGAAGCATCCACGAAAACACTTTTCCACTGCTGCAACCTTCGGTTCCCGTGAGTTCCCATCTAGGGGCCTTTTCCAGCATCTTGCCAAAGGGGGATTCGATCACGGAGGGCATCTACATCAACTCTATTGCCCTTTCGATGAAGCGTGAGTAGTTTACCACAGACCTACGGGTCCATAGCTAGTAGCTAGATGGCTTCTTCTCTCTCTTTGATTCTCAATACCATGTTCTCCTCGATATTCTTGCATATCTATCCGATGTAATCTTCTTTTGCGATGTGTTTGTCGAGTTTCGATGAATTGTGGATTTATGATCAGCTTATCTATGAATATTATTTAAATCTTCTCTGAATTCTTATATGCATGATTTGATATCTTTGTATTTGATGCGGAGCATCCCACGGTCATCCCCATGGACACTACCTCAACTACCCAAGCTCCAAGTGGACCCATGACAAGAGCAAGAGCACGCGCTATTCAATCCAAGGTGACATCCGTCCTACTTGAGCTCCCTTTACATTCGAGTGAGACATGGCTACTACCTAAGTCGGAAACACTATGTGTGATCAGGTACAACGCGCAAGCCGCGGAGCCGAGAGCTGAGGAAGAAGGAACAGGCATCAACTATGTGTCTAGCCTGGAACTTCCGGCCAGAGCCCGGAACCTCCGGCCCCCGGAACCCCCGGCAAGCCCGGAACTTCCGGCCTCCAACAACCCAGACAAGCCCAAGCATACCAACTCTCTGGTTAGCCCGGAACCTGGCCCGTACCTTTCGGTCCCCGGATGCCAGCCTAGCTCCCATCGTGCCAACTCTTTGGTTAGGTCGGACCTTCCCTGGAACCTGGCCCGGAACTTCCGGCCCTGCCTGCGCGCAGTGACTTGGGCCGAGGCTCATGTACCCTTTCGCCCCCTAGACTATATATACTCTTCTCCTACCTACGTTTTAGGGTTAGAAAAGTAGTAGCTCATTTGAGAAGCTTTGCTCTCCACTTGATCCTCTTCTCCTTCGGAGTCCACGGCCTCTATGGAGAAGATCCCCCAAGTGGATTCAAGACCCCTCATGGGAAGACCCCTTAAGACCTCCTCACGGAGAAGAACTTGCTACTTGTATAGTCCCTTGTTGATCGTGGATCTTGTATCTCTTTGTGTTTCGAGGATCTAGCACATGTGTAATCGAATCTTATTGGTTTGAGTGATTTCTCTCGTGTTTCCCCCGTGTTTCCCTTGTGTTCTTCATGTTCTTTGTGGGATCCGCTCCTATCGTGAAAGATCGGGCAGCTAGGGTTCTACCCTACATCAGTATTTCTCTTTGAATTATCGGGTTGGTTTGGCCAACTAGATTGGTTTTTCTTGCAATGGGAGAGGTGCTTAGCTTTGGGTTCAATCTTGCGTGATTTCACCCAGTGACAAAGTAGGGGTAGCGAGACACGTATTGAATTGTTGCCATTGAGGATAAGAAGATGGGGTTTACATCATATTGCATGAGTTTATTCCTCTACATCATGTCATCTTACATAAGGCGTTACTCCGTTCTTTATGAACCTAATACTCTAGATGCCTGCTGGATAACGGTCGATGTGTGGAGTAATAGTAGTAGATGCAGGCGGGAGTCGTTCTACTTGACACGGATGTGATGCCTATATGACATAATCATTGCCTTGGATATCTTCATAACTTTGTGCTTTTCTATCAATTGCTTGATAGTAATTTGCTCACCCAATATTATTTGCCTTCATGAGAGAAGCCTCTAGTGAAACCTATGGCCCCTGGGTCTATTTTTCATCATATTAGTTTCCGGTCTACTATTTTGCAATCTTTTACTTTTAGATCTATAAATCAAAAACCGAAAATATTTTATCTTTTATTTATCTATCTCTATCAAATCTCACCTTTGCAAGTGACCGTGAAGGGATTGACAACCCCTTTATCGCGTTGGGTGCAAGTGTTTGATTGTTTGTGCAGGTGTTGGTGATTTGCGTGTTCTTCTCCTACTAGATTGATACCTTGGTTCTTAACTGAGGGAAATACTTATCTCTACTTTGCTGCATCACCCTTTCCTCTTCAAGGGAAAAACCAATGCAAGCTCAAGAAGTAGCAAACACAAAGTTCAAGGTCGACTCCCACTTCTTCAATGTGTACCCTTTCATTTACTTCTCGCTTTTGATGGAGTTGTAGTGTTTACATTTTATCAAACAATAGTTTAGAAGAGTATGACTCGTGAAAACTTTCGGGTTCTGACGAGGACATCTCTTCTGTTGTTACACCCATCGCAATTCCTTCACCAATTATTCCACTTGGTCCTATGACTAGAGCGCGCACACGAGAGATAAATGGCCAGGCACTATAGCTCATTTGTACACATGATTTAACTAACGAGAATATGATGCTACGCTCATTTTATGATTTAATTATACTTAGGAATAAAGGGACTAAAGAATCAACCACAAAAGAGAAATCAACAGGAGCAATACCATCTGCATGCATGTGTTCCATCAAACCATTCATGTCACGTGCACAAGGGCCAAAACTTGGCTTTGTCTTCATGGACCAAGACGAGCCGCATGGGCTCTTGGACGGTGGGCCACAGCTAAGCCAAGCCATGCATCGCTTGATTGCGTCAGATCCAAGTATGAACCGACATGAAGTAGTCCGGACAGGACACGATGGGTAGACTCGGCCACGCCATCAACCTTTAATAAATAGGTAGCTTAGAGTAGAATTTAGACACAGGTTTTATTGTATTGTCGAGCCATCACTACAATTTGCATCTACAAGACGTGTAGGACTACCGCCTTGTCAGATCCATGGTGGAACCCCAACTTTTCATCTAGTTCGTGTGCTCAATTTATTATCCGCAATTTCATATTGCAATTCACCTTTGTTTTTGCCAGTTCTTCAGTTGCTTGCAGGAACTCGAACCTCGTTGTTCAGGTTGATCATGCCTACGACAAGGTCAATAACCATCAGAGATTGGTTTAGCGATTGTCGAGGCATATCGTCGAGTACGGTATAGCCAGATCATCAGGTTCATACGGTTTAGGAAGGCATATGTTCAACCCATCGGGGCATCTTAGGAACATATACCACAAGCTTCAAGAGTAAATAACACAAGCTTGAAGAAGAGCATGGTTGGCCAAATCAGAGAATACAACTTACCATAGGCATTCTGTATCAGGGGAAGAACTCGCAAGAATTTTGAATGTGAAGGACACTATCGGATAATAATCAACAATTGGTCTGGCGGTCTACAACGGAGTTGTTGGTACTCAATCAAAGGAAGAAGAATGCAAGGGTATCGGATTATATAAACATCTGAATAATTCCATGCTTACATACAAAGAAATTATGATTTCCATATCAGTGTATCAGGATCAGATGCTCTGATCAAATACGAGTAAGTTAAATAGACTTAGAGGCACAATCGGTGGCAAATTGATTGGTCGAGAACCAGCTCATGTTCAAAATGACGTCTGAGCCGGAAGGATGAATTCTAGGATTCGACTGAGGATTGCGAGCATTCACAACATATTGAATCAAGGGACTAAAAATGATAGTGACAAAGGATGCCAATAAGATTACTTGACATATGGGATTAACCACAATGCAGGCAGGAAAGGCTTTCCAAAACAATAGATTGCAGAGGATTCTCGAAAGATTGGTAGCATTATGAAGTATTTTGTTAAACACATTAACAAGTGGGGGATGAACGGATTCCCCGGTAAGGGTGATAAATATACATAAGTGTAATCAGGACACAAGGAACTACAAGGCAGTAGGCAAAAAGTATTCTTGAAACAATGGAGAGAATTTCTGGTTATCTTGTAATATCAAGAGCAACAGGGAATGATTGTATGAACAGCAAGTGTATGTAGTTATCCATAGGGGTTTATCAATGAGAGCGAATTGCAAAAGCGATGGGCACAAAGTCTCAAGAGAACACTGGAGAGTATCTTTGGAATCGTCTGGTGCACCAAGCAATCATCTGGAATGAGGGGCTCTCCGGGAGGAAGTAGTTACTGTTGGGGAACTTTGCATGCAAAACAAATAAAATTCTACACACATGCAAGATCTATCCATGGAGATGCATAGCTACGAGAGGGGAGAGTATGTATATGTACCCTCATAGACCGTTTAGCAGAAGAGTTTATCAACACGATTGATGTAGTATTACACCTTCACGATCCAACTGATCAAGTACTGAATGTACGACACCTCCGCGTTCAGCACACGTCTAGCTCGATGACGTCCTCGCCTTCTTGATCCAGCAAGACAGGCGAAGTAATATATGAGTTCTGGCAGCACGGCGGCATGGTGACGGTGGTGATGAACTTGTTCCCGCAGGGCTTCGCTGTGCACTGTGGAAAACCTGACGGAGGATGAAACCGTGGAGAGGGGCGCCGCACACGGCTTGTGGATTATCATGGTTGTGTGGCACCCCGTCCTTCTCATATATATATATATATATATACATAAACACTATTCTGATCACGGGATCAGAATAATATTCTGATCACAACCTGAACTGCCTGAGTAACGCGCCTGAACTTCTCTCTGTACGTACCCGACCTTCGGGCTATCTTCGCAAAAGTGCCTTCTACCGGGAGTTTTTCTGGTTAGTCGTGTTCCATGTGATGTAAGTGTAATCTTCAAACGATTTTTAGCAATTAAATACTCGTTTTAGATAGGAATCTCGCTCATAGGCGGATTTTGCACTCGGGTCGTGAAGAACTCGCGTTTTTTGCGATTTTACTGCCTGAGTTGTTCGACCTGAACTTCCCCCTGTGCTAGGTTGAACTTCGCGCAACATTGCCCAAATAGGGCTTGCTATATACCGTTGGAAAGCTATGGACATGAGTATCATGACCCAAGTTAAATTTTTCGCAAAATGTAAGCGGTTTAAGAGCAGTTTTGAAAACCGTTTTTTCTTCACACAAAAAACATGAATCGTAATTTCAATCGCATTTCTAAACTGTTTATCAGAATGAGGCAAGTAATATGGCGTTGGAAAACTGCTGCAAAACCGCTCCTTCCACATGTTAAAAGTTTTCTCTAATTCCCTACGGTTAAAGAGTAATTTGAAAAATCGTAAAATTTCACAAACCGAACAGCCGTGTTCGTATTTTCGATGTCATTTCTAAACGGCTAATCCAATTGAGGCAAATGATATGGCGTTGGAAAGCTTATGAAATTGCGCTACTCTTTCATGTTGAAAGTTTTTTCTAATTTTAAACGATTTAAAATTGATTTATAAAATGGTCCAAGTTACACCGAGTGTGTATTTTTGAGCTAATTTTTTAACCGTACGTCCGAATGTAGCAAATGATATGGCGTTGGAACTCTTGAGGAAATGCGAAACTTTTTGGTATATATTGTTTCTCCCAATTCCTTACTGTTTTAAGTCAGTTTTGAAAATGGATAAAAACGTATTTTCGCCGTAATTTCTACAAACGTTATCAGAATGGGGCAAATAATATACCACTGAAAAGCTATGGAAAATGCAAAACTTTTTCATGTTGATGGTTTTCTCTAATTCCTAGCCGTTTTCAAGTACTTCTGAAAATGGAGAGATCATTCGTTCTGCCTTTATCGCGAAACAGATTCTTCGGAAATGCACCGCGTAAAGAACTTGAACATCCCGGCATGTTTACTTGAACTTCACTCTGTTTTTCACGTGATTTTTTTTGCTCGTAGCTTTCAATCCGCTGCTCGTAGCTCTCCATCCACTCATCGGAATTGAGCAAGTGATATACCAATGGAAAGCTTCTGTAAACACACAACTTTCCCGTGTTGATCATTTTTTCATACTCACGACGGTTTTAAAAGTTTTTCTTGTGAAATTCATTCATCGTAGTAGTTGAACTTCCTGCTGTTTTCACGTTGAACTTCTATGACATATTTTCGTTTGTAATTTTCTCATTCATTCGTTAGTGTTAAACAAATGGTATTTCTTTTGTACAAACCTATCTCACAATATTTTTTTAACTTTCTCCGACCGAGAACTTGAACTTACACAAATGATATTCCTGACGTTTTGAAGTAAATTAGAAAACAATGAGATCATGATTTCTGCCTTCATCGTGAATGGAAACGCACTGCGTGAAGTAATTAAACTTCTCGGGCATGTCTATTTGAACTTCACTCTATTTTTTGACGTGTTGTTTTTTGCACTACGTGAAGTAGTTGAACTTCTTGGGCATGTCTGTTTGAACTTCGCTTTGTTTCACTTTATTGTATTTTTCTTATATGAAATACACACCATGTAGTACGTGAACTTCCGGTTGTTATCACTTTGAACTTCTCTCTGGTTTGAGAGAATTATGTTAAAACACAAAAAACAACATATTTTTATGTATTTTGGACATCTAAATACACGGTGAACCTCTCTCACAAGAATTTTTGAACTTTCCCTCGCCGAGCACTTGAACTTCTAGCAACAATTTTTACGTTATGAGATTGTTTTCAAAAGTGCAAAAAATGGCGTTGTGCTTTTTATTTTTTAAAAAGGTAAATCCTAGGTTTTAATAAACTCCGAACTTCTATGTTATTTCAATTTGAACTTCACCTTTTTATATTTTTGAGTAAAGAATTGTATTCGATTTTTATACGAAAAAAATCGAACATGGAAATACAAGATGAACCTCTCTCGCAAGAATTTTTGAACTTCCCCGGACAGAGCACTTGAACTTCTTTCCACAAACCTTTTAAGCTTTTAACTTTCTGTACTTTTATTCTCATTCGAAATGCATTCCTTGCAGTAGTTGAACTTCTCGTTGTTTTCACCTTGAACTTCTTTCAACAGGTAAGAATTTTTTGAATACATCAAAACGTGTTTTAATCGGTATACATGAAAATTTTAAACCGTTCATCGAAATGTGACACATAATATACATGGTGGAAAGCTTATGAATTGCAGCAAGTTTTTCATGTAGACATGTGTTACAAATTCGTTCTCGTTTGAGAGCAGTTTTTAAAATGGCAAAACAACGTTGTTTTTTTGCCTTTTGAAACAACATGTAAACTAACGACGGACGTCCCGTAATATATTTTTTAAACCGTGCAGGGTGGAGCACGTGAACTTCTTGCAACAGACTTTTTAGGCTTTTAGTTTTGTATTCTTTTATTCTCTTCTGAAACACATTTGTGTAGTAGTTGAACTTCCCGCTATTTTCACCTTGAACTTCATACGTCCATTTTGCATGGAAACAAAAAAGAATTTGAGTTTGTTGTATACATCAAACTATTCCGGTTTGTAATATGAAATTATTGATTTCCTTCTTTGAAATGGAATTGCTCCCAAAAAATGACGCTACCTTTTAGCAACGGAAAAATCTGAATTTTTATAGACATCGAAACCATTTCATTTTTTCAATTTTTGAACCTCTTTGTGTATTTTTAGAAATATGAAAAATAGGAGCTTTTGTAGTAAATGATGAAATTTTTCATTATTTCGAACCAGAATTCTTGGTTTTATTCGTTAGTAACGGGAAAATTATGAGTTTTTAATAAATATTGAGCTGCTCCATTTTTTGAAATTGAACTTCTTGGTTTATTATTTTATTAACGAGGAGAATTTGGATATTTCATATACATTGAATTATTCTAGTTTTTTTAAATTGAACTTCTTGGTTTTTTTTCAATATGGACTTCTTTGGTGTTATCATTTCTAATGGAAAATAATGAAAAAAATAATGAATTTTTAACTACTCTATTTTTTTTAAAAAATAGCTTCCTACATGATAAAACATACACAAACCTTTTATATATATTGAACTTCTTCTACGGATTTACATTTTTCTTTTTGCTAGTAGATTAAACAATCTTTTTGTCACATATTTTTTGAACTTTTGCATTTTTTTTCTTTGAACTTCCTTCTTTTTATACGCAAAAAGAAAAAAGAACTACCCATAGCACGAAGACACACACAACCATTTTTTGCATGCAGGAACACAAGTGTGCTCTGAACTTGATCATGTATGTCATACAAAAAATTCCAGCAAATTAAAATGCACACATAACAATTGAAACACTGCTAGCAACATGTTTTGCAATGTTTAATAGTTGGATCCCGTAAACCATCACTTTTGAGAAACAGGGAAATACAAGGTTTTTATACTCATTGGACTGCTCGGTTATTTCAAATTGACCTTCACATTCGTGCACTGTAATATATTTCCAACATCAAGCACCGACGTGAACCATAAACAAGCATCATTTAATCACTTCAAAAAGAGAAGGCATCAAGAAAGATTGCTGCAGTTAAACAAAAGGAAAATTTATTAGCTACAAGTTTTTTTGTGCTCGCCTGCATACACACAACAATTATGAACTTCCATATAGATGGACTTCAATTTTTCTAACATGAACTTTGCTGTTGTCACTGTATATGAACTTCTCCTGTAACCAAAGAGAGAGGATGCAACAAGACAGGGTAAAATGCTACAAAAAACACACTTTTTTGTTTGAGACATATACACAAACGGCCATCGCGTTTTCTCCAGGTTGACATTTAGAAAATATATGCTAATAGTGATCTTGGAACATTTATTTCCTTTCAACTTCCATAGGCATGCATGAGCATGCTGGTTCATTTACATAAACACCTAGCATGAAAAGGATTGCAAACACTCCAGAGATGAGCCTGACATCCATTTTTCTTCCTCTCTCTCTTTTTACGTTGTTGATGCTTGCTAAACTAGAGCGTCTTCCGGTCAAAGAAGACAGGCCTGCAGTTCAAACATCAAGTCAATTCTTTCATAAGAAAAATACAGAAACAATTTGGTAGTTACTTTTAGTGCAAATTTGGACAAGTTCAAATCCTCCAGTAGAGAATATATTTGTGAAGAAAGAGAGGTCAGGGAGAGGGAGGGAGAGAGGTTAGGGAAGCGATGTAGCAGCAATACTTGCAACATTAGCGTCTGTCGGCCGTCGCCATGGTCAGAGTTAGGTTGGCGCCGTCGTTGAGCAGGTGGCCATCCGCGATGTATTCATGGAGGAGGAGCTACGGTGTTTGGGCAGGTGGTGCAGCAGTAGTGGCCCGGTTGGAGCAAAGGAAAGGAGGTGCTCATGGGAGGTTGATGGCTGGTGGTTTGCCAGCAGAGATCGGGAGGGAGGGTGTTGCGGCGGTGGATCCAGGGGAAGGTTGTCCGCCACCGCCGCCGTGGATCCGAGGGAGTCCGCCGCCGCTGTGGATCCAGGGGGAGGGAGTTTTGGGCGGGGGAGAGATGGCGCCGGATGTTGGGGCGGCAGCAGCACCAGAGGTTGGGGCGGCGTTGTCGCCGGAGGTAGTGCCAGGGCGGCGGCGCAGAGAGCAAGGGGTAGCGGGGGGCGGCACACCAAGAGCTAGGGGTAGTGGGGAGCGGCGGCGTAGGGGTTGCGGGGAGGGTGCTCCGTGGCCTGGCGGATGGTGGTGGAGGGCGGCCCAGCAGACGGCCAGGCGGCGGGATCCGGCGTGGCGGTGGCATGTGGTGGCAATAGCTGGCGGTGGGACTGGATCCGGGGGAGGAGGCATCGTGGAGGCCGGATCCGGGGGGAGGAGGCGGCGCGGCGGCCGGATCCGGGGGCCGGGCCGGCTGGTTTCGGGGGCGGGGGCGTCGCGGTGGCCGGTTTCGGGCGGGGGGCGGTGGACGTGGGTGGGGGAAGATGTGGACGGGGTGTGCCTTTTTTCTGAATCTCAGGAACATCTCCGTCAGCGCCTATATTGGGTGCACCGTGACACAAATAACTATTCTAATCATGGGATTAGAATAGTGTTGTCCTATATATATATATAGGTGGAGGGGAGGAGGGGCAGCCAGGGTGCACCCCAAGGGTGGCCGCCGGCCCCCTTGGGTGCCTTCCCTATGGCGCCCCCTTCCTTTTTGGCGCCTGGGAGAAGGCAGGAGGGGGTGGCGCCCCCCTTCCCTTTTTCTCATGCGGGAGAAAAGGCAAGAGGGGCTAGCACTGTCCCTTTCCTTCCCTAGGGCTGGCGCCATGAGGTGGAGGCGCACCAGCCCCATGTGGGCTCGTGTGCACTCCCTCGTTGGCCCGCTTGGCTCATTAAACTCCCGGGGCCTTCCGGAACCCCTTCCGGTGATCCTATCACTACCAGATACATTCCGAAAACTTTTCGGTGACCGAATAGTATCGTCCTATATATCAATCCTTACCTTCGAACCATTTCGGAGCTCCTCGTCATATATGTGATCTCATCCGGGACTCCAAACAACATTCAGTCACCAACTCACATAACTCATATAATACTATATCGTCAATGAACGTTAAGTGTGCGAACCCTACAGGTTCGAGAATGATGTAGACATGACCGAGACGCCTCTCCTGTCAATAGCCAATAGTGGGACCTGGATACCCATATTGGTTCCTACACATTCTACAAAGATCTTTATCAGTCAAACCTTCATAACAACATACGTAATTCCCTTTGTCTGTCGGTATGTTACTTGCCCGAGATTCGATTGTCGGTATCTTCATACCTAGTTCAATCTCATTACTAGTAAGTCTCTTTACTCATTCTGTAATACATCATCTTGTAAACAACTCCTTAGTCACTTTGCTTGCAAGCTTCTTGTGATGCTGTATTACCGAGAGGGCCCCAAGATACCTCTCCGATATACGGAGTAACAAATCCCAATCTTCATTCATGCCAAGTCAACAGACACCTTCGAAGATACTTGTAGAGCATCTTTATGATCACCTAGTTACATTGTAATGTTTGATAGCACACAAGGTATTCCTCCAATATTCGAGAGTTGCATGATCTTATGGTCAAAGAAACATGTATTTGAAATTAAGAAAGCAGTAGCAATAAACTGAACGGTCATATGCTATGCTAACGGTTGGGTCTTGTCCATCACATCATTTTCCTAATGATGTGTTCCCGTTCTCAAGTGACAACTTATGTCTATGGTTAGGATATCTTAACCATGTTTGATCAATGAGCTAGTCTAGTAGAGGCTCACTAGGGACACGGTATTTGTTTATGTATTCACACATGTATTTAAGTTTCCGATCAATACAATTCTAGCATGACTAATAAACCTTCATCATGAATAAGGAAATATAATAATAATAACTTTATTATTGCCTCTAGGGCATATTTCCATTAGTCTCCCACTTGCACTAGAGTCAATAATCTAGTTCACATCACCATGACATTAACACCCATAGTTCACATCGTCATGTGACTAATACCCAAAGAGTTTACTAGAGTCAATAATCTAGTTTACATCACCATGTGATTAATACCCAAAGAGTACTAAGGTGTGATAATGTTTTGCTTGTGAGAGAGGTTTAGTCATCGGGTTTGCTATATTTAGATCCGTATGTATTCTCCAAATTTCTATGTCTACAATGCTCTGCATGGAGCTACTCTAGCTAATTGCTCCCACTTTCAATATGTATCCAGATTGAGACTCAGAGTCATCTCAATCGGTGTCAAAGCTTGCATCGAGGTAACCCTTTACGACAAACTCTTTATCACCTCCATAATCGAGAAACATTTCCTTAGTCCTCTTAGGTAACTAAGGATAATTTTGACCGCTGTCCAGTGATCCACTCCTGGATCACTATTGTACCCCCATGCCAAACTCATGGCAAGGCACACAACAGGTATGGTACACAACATTGCATATTTTATGGAACCTATGGCTGAGGCATAGGGAATGACTTTCATTCTCTCTCTATCTTCTACCGTGGTTGGTCTATGAGTCTTACTCAACTTCATACCTTGCAACACAGGCAAGAACCCTTTCTTTGACTGGTCCATTTTGAACTTCTTCAGAACTTGTTCAAGGTATGTGCTTTGTGAAAGTCCTATTAAGCGTCTCGATCTATCCCTATAGATCTTGATGCCCAATATATAAGCTTCTTCACCGAGGTCATTCATTGAAAAATTCTTATTCAAGTATCCTTTTATGTTATAGATAAATTCTACATCATTTCCAATCAAAAATATTTCATCCACATATAATATCAGAAATGCTACAGACCTCCCACTCACTTTCTTGTAAATATAGGCTTCACCATAAGTATGTATAAAACCATATGCTTTGATCACATCATCAAAGCGTATATTCCAACTCCGAGATGCTTGCACCAGTCCTTAAATGGATCGTTGGACCTTGCACACTTTGTTAGCACCTTTAGGATCGACAAAGCCTTCTGGTGGCATCATATACAACTCTTCTTTAAGAAATCCGTTAAGGAATGTAGTTTTTCCATCCATTGCCCAGATTTCATAATCATAAAATGCGCAATTGCTAACATGATTTGGACAGACTTAAGCATCGCTACGGGTGAGAAAGTCTCATCGTAGTCAACCCCTTGAACTTGTCGAAAACCTTTTGCAACAAGTCGAGCTTTGTAGACAGTGATATTACCATCAGCATTTGTCTTCTTCTTCAAGATCCATTTATTCTCAATTTGATGCGGACCATCCTATGGTCATCCCATGGACTTACCTTCGTCTCCTACGACACCACATGGACCAGTGACAAGAGCTGGAGAAAAGACTATCAAAAATAAGGTGAACTCATTCCTCTCCGAACTACCACTTACTACATGTGAGACATGGCTACTACCTCAAGCGAATACTCTATGTGTGATCATGTACTTGGAGGAGAGCCATGGAACAACTACATCCAATGGACAAGATGGCGAGGACACCAAGTACATGGACCAAGAGAAAGTGCTGCCAGAAGTTCTACAACCACCGGACGACCGAACTTCACCAGACGTCCGACGCCTGAAGCACCAGCCCGCCAGCCAAGTCCCAGCCTGCGATCCTTTATAGCGGCCGGATGACCGATGTGGACCGGACATCCAACACATCCCAGCGACCGGATGACCGAGCCCCTCCGGACGTCCTGTGTCACGTCACAGAATGGAAATTAACGGAATTCCGAAGACTCCGGACGACCGGACGACCGACAGCCCCCGGACGTCCGGACCCTCGTGAGCCACATCACGTCCGAGACCTACCGGACGACTGACGCCTATCTGCGTACAATGTATTAGGTTGTGGCCTGTGTACCCTTTTGTGACCTTAGACTCTACATACTCCTCCTCCCTCTTTCTAGGGTTAGCATTGGTTTAGCTCATATGAGGGATAGAGCTTTTCTCATCCACTTGATACCTACTCCATTGGAGGCCAAGTCCTCCATCTAGGAGAAGATCCCCCAAGTAGATTCAAGCCCTCCACCTAGGAGAAGACCCCCTAGTTGATTCAAGACCTCCTCTTGGAGAAGAACTAGCTACTTGTATCCTTCCTTTGTTGTCTTTGGATCTTTGTGACCTCTTTGTGTTCATGGATCTAGCACATGTGTAATCAATTCTTGTTGATTTGAGTGTTTCCTCTCGTTTCCCTCGTGTTACTCCTCATGTTATTCGTGGGATTCCCTCCAAATCGTGAAAGATCGGCCTTAGGGTATCCACCCTACATCATGTTGGTATCATGAGCCTTGGTTGATCACAAATATGGAGCCCCTACCCTATGATTTCTAGCCTAATTTTGTTTATTTTGTCCCATTTTCGAAAATTCTCCACCATAAATAGCCCCAAAATTTTGTGGGTTTTGTTGGTATGATGATGTTTTGTTGGATTTGATCCATGAATTTGCCTTGCCACGAGTGGTTCTAGCTTTCCCCCATAATTTCCCCAATTTCCATCCACAAATTCATCCAATTTTGACCAAATTGTGCTTCTCCACCACGAACCATAGAAGTTCACCCCATGCCCGAAATCGCCCAGGCACCAGACATCCGACAGTCACCGACGTCCGAGACAACCGGATGTCCGACCACCACGTGACGTCCGATGTTTCCTGTCGAAACTGAAATCCCCCCCCCCCCCCGAAAATTGTCAGCTGCCCACTACATCTTCTGCACCACCACTCGCTTAACCCCTCATTGCATTGCAACATACCACCACCGCTTTCCGCAACCACCATTGCTTACCTGCTACGAACACCGACGAGTTTGACACGTTTTCTTCTTTGAGAATTTGAGTTGCGCTTTCTGTTTCCTAACGTGTTTCAGCTACTTAGGGACGGTTCAACAACAATAGCACCGCCGCTCATCTTCGTCAATGACTCGTCATCAACATTGACCACTTAACCATCATTTGTCCTTGCTTACAAACGAGTAACCCTCGATGGTAACTTTGACAAAACTTTTGTATACTCCTTGCCATTGCACTGTTAAACCCTGAGACCATTTTTGCGTCACTTACCTATCGAGACTAGCCTTTGAGTATTGCTTGTGCACATTAGTGATGATTGTCTCATTGCATATACCATATCATATTGGTATCCATATCTTGGTATCATCTCTTGTGTCACAAGGTTGTCAACGCATATACACATTTGCTATCTTGGTTCGTGAAGTTTTGTATAAGTGTCCAGAGAAAGAGCTCAAAAGAGAAAGAGCCAACAAACTTTTAAGCAAAAGAGAAAGATAAGCAAAGAAAGAACCATAGCATCATACTACATTAAGATTGTCATACTTGATCATCTTGGATCATATCACCGGAACACGATACATATAGCATACTTGGGATAGAAGTCGTTGCATTGTTGCTTTATAGGTTGTGCGCAAGTCTCCTATCCTCCTATTGTGCAATCGTGCTAGCGTCTCTCGAGTGTTGTGCAACAAGAGCATCTTCGTGGATTCCACATTTTGAGCTCATTTTTTGTTGCACGACCCCATTTATCTTTCCATGTGCCACATTTTGCTATTGATCCACTTGTTGCATTTGCACATTTACGAATCTTTTCCAACATTATTGAGTCTTGCTAACAATTGCATAAATTTCGTCCACCATCCTCACCAAGCTCCACCAAAGGCTTTATTTGTGTAGGTGTGAGTAATCGACGACATCCGGTACCAATTGTGCTATTTCCTTGTTACACTATTGATTGATCATTGATCCATTTTTAACATCAGATAAGGTACATTTGGTCTAGTTATTTTCATTCCTCCACTTATATTTTCTTGAGATGATGGATAGGCCAACTACTTCTATGAACCCACTCTTCATCGAGCAAGATGAGGACCCGAACAACTACGTCACCAAGAACCACCTCTTCGGTGCACAAAGAGCTTTGCACCAAGAACAAGAAGCTTTAAGCGACCACATCGACTAACTCATCATCGACTTGCAACAATCCGAACAACATACAAGAGACTACTTCGACACCAAGCTCGACACAGAGAAAGAGGAGGGCAATGCAAGTATGGACGAGATCCGCGCCTTGTTGATCAACCGTTCTGCTAACTTTTTGTCTTACTAAAGACGAAGCCACTCAAGTCGACATTCTTCGCAATCTTCTTCGGATGCATGTCCTCCTCGAGCTTGTTTGCATCGTCGCCAAGGCCGTGAAGCTCATCAAGCTCCACAAAATCCATTCCATGGCAATGGTCTACAAGACCGTCTCCATGAACATGCACACCAACAGTAACAAGGTAATGAGCCTCTAGTCCAAGGGCAAACTCCAATACGTCATGGTCATAAAGACGCCGATGCCCTTCGACGAGAACGACAACGACATGAGGAACCAAACCTTGAAGCCCAACGTGCTCTACACAAAGCTACACTAGCCGTTGACGAGCGGAATCATCAAGCATGACTTTAAGAAGAGGCCCTCTGATAAGAGCGACAAGAAGAAGCCGCATGCCTTGAGGAGCACCAAGAAATGAGAAACCGCGCAAGAATCCCACAACATCAATGAAAAAACAATCAAGCGGAGCATGAGGAGAAAGCGGCTCAAGACCCTCCTCCACACCAAGAGCGCCATCACCATCGACCCCAACACAATGAAGAGCAACACTATGACAAGCTCAAGTTCACCATGCCTAAGTTCTCCGGAAGCAATGACCCCGAAGAATACCTTTCATGGGCATTAAAAGTTGACAAGATCTTTCGCTTGCACAACTATGAGGAAGAGAAGAAGATCACCATGGCATCTCTTGAGTTCCAAGACTATGTCCTCATTTGGTGGGGAACAAGTTATTGAGAGGCGAGAGGCAAGAGGTGATCCGCCAATCACAACATGGGCTCAAATGAAAGACGGCATGCGAGCGCGCTTTGTACCTACGTACAATAGTCGCGACCTCTTCAAGATATTGCAACTTCTCAAGCAAGGCAAAAAGTCAGTGGAAGAGTACTACAAGGAAATGGAGATTGCCATGATTCGAGCAAATGTCACGGAAGATGGGGAACAAACCATGGCATGCTTCTTGAATGGACTCAACCATCCTATCAAGAAGATTGCGGATTTCCAACAGTACGCGAACCTCATCGAGCTAGTACACCAAGCTACCAAGGCGGAGCGACAAGTGCGAGAAGACTACAAGTACACCAAGTACTCTTCCAAGTCCTAAGAATCCTCCTACAACCAAGCTTCACCGACTATAATGAACCCTACCTCAACCAAAACTACTACAAGCACTGGCAACAAGTCAAGTTACAAGAAAACTTCGACATCCTCAAGTCCTCCTACTACAAGAAACTTCAAGCCGAGAGCTTCATCATCTACAACTCAACTGGATGATACCGACAAGACAAGTTCCATCAAAAGCTTCACTTGCCAAGGCTGAGGCCACAAGACATACCAATGTCCCACCGGTGCACCATGATCGCCAAACGATGATGGTACCTATGACTCCAAGAGTGAAGAAGAAATGGAAGCCCTTGAGAATGTGTCTATGCATCGGCAAGTGAATGAAGATGAAGATGACCAAGTCTATTGTGACAATGATTGGGGCCCTGCTCTCGTTGTCTCCAAGGTCTTGACCCTTCAACACCAATAAGAGGAGGACCAACGTTGACACATCTTCCATGCCAAGGTGGGAATCAATGAAAGGTCCGTGAAGGTAATCATCGACGGAGGAAGTTGGCACAATTTGGAAAGTGAAGAGCTATGTTCCAAGCTACAATTGGTCAAGATGAAGCATCCTCGTCCCTACAAGGTCCAATGGCTTAGCGACTCTGGCACCATTCAAGTGGATAATACTGTTCAAGTCTTCTTCAAGATTGGAGCATATGAAGACACCTTGGAGTGTGATGTGGTTCCTATGTCCGTTTGCCACCTCCTACTTGGACAACCTTGGCAATTCGACCGAAGTGTCATCCACAATGGGCGAACCAATCACTATAGATTCAAGATGAAGGGAAAGGAGTACGTGCTACGACCTATGCCACGAAGCCAAGTGATCGCCGACAAGCAAGCAACCACCCGTCATGGAGAGAATAGTGAGAGAGTGAACCACCGAAAACAAAGTGAGCGCCACAAGCCAAAATTGAGTGCCTCCACGTTGAGTGACAAGAAAAACTTAGTGCTATTCGCTACCAAAAGTGAGATGACAGAAGTGTGTGAGAACCCGTCAAGTGTTATGCACTATGTCCTATTGTGCAAGGACAAGACACCTAAAACTATCACCTCTCACCATCTACCTTCAGTGTTATCTTCTCTATTGCAGGAATTCAAGGACGTCTTCCCCAATGAGCTACCTCCGGAACTACCTCCTCTACACGGCATCGAACATCGAATCGACCTCATCCCCGGCGCACCGTTACCAAACAAGGCACCCTACCATGTCTACCCCGAAGAAACCAAGGAAATACAATGACAAGTACAACAACTCATTGATAATGGACACGAACGTGAAAGTTTAAGTCCTTGTGCCATACCGGTAATTCTTGTGCCTAAGAAAGATGGTAGTTTTCACATGTGTTCCGATTGTCGTCCTATTAATGCTATCACCGTTCGTTATCGTTACCCCATTCCATGCCTTGATGATATACTAGATGAGCTTAGCGGAGCCACCATTTTCTCTAAGATTGGCCTTAAGAGTGGCTATTACCAAATTTGCATCCAAGAGGGCAATGAATTGAAAACCACTTTGAAAACCAAGTTTGGCTTGTATGAATGGTTGGTCATGCCTATGGGCTTATCTGAAGCACCTGACACCTTTATGCGTGTGATGCATTATGTTCTTAGACCTTACATTGGTGTTTTTGTTGTGGTCTACTTTGATGATATCCTTGTGTTTAGCATGTCTCTAGAAGATCATGTCACCCATCTTAGAACTGTTTTGCAAACTCTAAGAAAGAGCACCTTTATGCTAATATGGAAAAATGCCTTTTTAGTGTTGACAAGCTTGTTTTCTTGGGTTTTGTCGTGACACCTAAGGGTGTTCATGTTGATGAAGCTAAAATAGATGCTATTAAAACTTGGCCGCAACCAACCAACTTGCAACAAGTGTGAAGTTTCCTCGGCTAGCCGACTTCTATCATAGATTCGTTATGGACTTTAGCACTATTGCATCCCTTTTGCATGCCTTAAGTAAAAAGAATGCACCATTTTGTCGTGGGATTTCCGCGACCACCTATGGGACCAGGTGGCCCCTTGTTGGTTCGGCAGGGGACGGCGCATTGCACAAAGAGCAAACCAGCGTATGGCAGTGCGACAAAGAGCACACAAGTGATTTACCTAGGTTGGGCCGCTGCGACGCGTAAGACCCTACTCCTGCTTTAGTGGATTGATGGAAGAATGAACGTGGGGGTGCATAGTACACTTGCCCAGCAAGGTTTGCATGCGGCGACTACGTGCGTGTGTTGGCTTGGGGTTATCAATTTTCCAACCTTCTAACCCATCCTACAAGTGCCATGGGCCTCCTTTTATAGATTAAGGGGTCACCACAGTGGCAAAGTGGTCATTATCCACTAATGTGAGAGCAAACAGTGCTATCATACCTAACTCTATGGGTCGACAGGGTGCATTAAATGCCCCGCTTAGTGTCACATCATTGGGCACCCGGCAAGGCCTGTCGGGCTATCTTGCCAGCTCCACACTTATTCTCTTGACACGACACAGGACGGGTGCCATCTATAGGCTTCGCTATAGGAAATGGCTTCCATGTGGCGCCTGCCACTTAATCATCTTGCGGCTCGACACTGCACTGATTGAAGACGTGAGTCGTGCTTGAGTGGTTGGTGGGGCGGTTTTGCCCTCGCGAGCCCCGGCAGGATCTGCCGTGGAGCCTCGGTTGCTTGCTTCTGGTGGTGGCCTCGCCCCTTGCCAGGCTTGCCTGCCTAGCAAGGGGGGCCCTTCTCTTGCCTATATACTTCTCCTTAGGCTCAATCTTGGTCCTTCTGAGCTGCATGTTGGTTCTTTGAATCTCTGACTTAAGCTGGTGCTTCAATCTTGATCTTGTGCCTGTGCACAGTTGGTCAATAGACCGAAGGTTTGTTGCACCGACTGAAGCCACCAGGCCTGCCCCGAACATGCTGCTGAGCGTCGGCAGGGTAGTGCCTAATAAGTGCATAGGCAAGGTTGCTGAAGGGGCTGGCCCCTTCGGTTTTCCGTTGCTGCTTCATTAACCTTGATTCCGGGCTAGTTTCCGGTTTTCCCGCATGCGACACAAAGCCAATAGTGGTGGGGTTGCTCCAGTAATGGCCCATGAATGACTTTAACGCACGGGGCGGAAACTGCCAATTTACTCTTCCCATAGCGCGCCCTTATCCTTAGCCACGTATGCAGCATGCATCACATGTGGTAGGTAACGGAGGCGCGTGGCATGGAAGGGTACCTTTGGAAGGGCCCGCCCGTCTTGAATTGGCGAAGGAGGGCGGTGATCACCCATAGATGGAGCCGCTGCCCCTCCCAGCCCAGCCTATAAAAGGGGGGAGTGGAGGAGGGCAGAGTCATCTATTTTCGTGGTCCCCCTCCCCTCATCTTACGTTTCTGCTAGTCATGCTTGAGAAGGAAGCCTGGGGCCTGCCCCGGGGCTCTGGTTCGGGGCATACGTCACCTCACGCTAGTGCCGATGCTTGGGGAGTGAGCCTGGTCCTTGGCGTGGCGAGTCTTTTGGTCTCTCCGATTGTCACCCGGGAGGCGGGGCTGGAGATCATTGGTCATCGCAGCGTCGCCCCTCCCTGAGGTCTTGGAGTTGTCGTCGATGAGAGGCGTGCCTTCCTGCCTGCCACGGTGGGATGCGGCACGCCTCGAGTCCCCAGGCCATTCCGGCCGCTTGCTGTTTCTCTGCTGGGGGCGCCAATTGGGGCCCCAGCCTCCTCCCGGAGCGGTGTTGATGGAGGTGAAGCCTGGGGAGAAGGAGAAGATGAGAGGTGGGCCGCCCAGTAGGAGTACAACCGCATCGACGAGTTCGTCTCGTACTAGGGACCTGCTGCCCATCGGCCTGGCTCTTCCCCCCTTTTCCTGGCGCCGTCATCACCGTTTCTTCCGGCTGCCGGGAAAAGGCTCATTCCCGTGGTGCTTCTTCTTCCTTTTGGGGCCTTCTGGCTGGGCGCTAGTGTCTTCTTCTCCAGGTGCATGTGCTGGAGGCCCCCTTCCGGTTCTGGGGGGTGGTGACTAGGGGGTCGTCGTGGTGCCCCGCATGTCTTCCTCCTTCGCAGCCTCGCCACTCCCGACCTTTTCAGGCTAGGGTCACCAGCTCCTGACAAGGATCGAGGCGGTGTTGCGTTGGTGCAGCGCCCATCCTATTCTCTTCCCACCGCAAAACCTAGGATAAGAGGGACAGGGAGAGGAGTTTACAGAGCACTTATTTTTTTAATCTTAAACTTGTAGGCAATTGCCAAAATTTAATTCAAATAATGTAATCTCGCGAATCCATCTTTGTGTTCTGTAATGCTTGTGCTTGTATCTGCATGTTAATGAAAGAAATAAACCTTGCCAAGAACTCGTGCATGTATACGTCCATGCAGAGGTGGAGTGCCTGTTTACTGTAATTAAACGAGTTTTCCCGCCAGGATATCCTGCCGGTACCCTTTTCGTCTACCGGAGAACCAAATCTGCTGGGGAACAGACTGAGGCGCGAGCCCCCCTGCCCACTCCCATTTCACCAAGGGCCACTTCGACCATCCAGGGCAAAGCAACGTTCAAGCCAAGGATGGGAGCACCCTAGTGTCAAGAGAGCGGCGGGGTTGCTCTATGCACAAGTTATAGCTTACAGAACACTAATGGACAAGAGGTAAACTTATCTGTTTGGCTTGCCGGGGATCACGGTGTCGTGCAATCTTCTCATCCCTTTTCGGCCTAAAGTTCACGGCAGGAACCTGCAAATCCATGTAGAAGAGAATGAATGCAGGATGCAGTCCTATCTATATGCATATGCAAATGCTCGTGGAATGCTTATGTAGTGATCTAGATGTGCTTGTGCATGCATGCAATCTCAATCCCCATAATTCTTATTTATTTTATCTTGCATGGGGTCATCGCCCCGGCTTTTTACAAGGGGTTACATGCAACTGAGGCAAGGCTTGTACAAAAGGGTGGTTGTCGGGCAGTGCCCGGCAGCCTCGCGCCTTACGGGTAGTACTTACGGAGATGCTTGCTACCTCTTGAGCACTGCGTTGGTTTTCCCTTGAAGAGGAAAGGGTGATGCAGCAAAGTAGCGTAAGTATTTCCCTCAGTTTTTTAGAACCAAGGTATCAATCCAGTAGGAGACTACACGCAAGTCCCTCGTACCTACAAAAACAAATAAGAACCTCGCAACCAACGCGATAAAGGGGTTGTCACTCCCTTCACGGTCACTTATAAGAGTGAGATCTGATAGAGATAATAATAAGATAAGTATTTTTGGTATTTTTATGATATAGATTGAAAGTAAAGATTGCAAAATAAAATAGATTGGAAACTTATATGATAAAAGATAGACCCGGGGGCCATAGGTTTCACTAGTGGCATCTCTCAAGATAGCATAAGTATTACGGTGGGTGAACGAATTACTGTCGAGCAATTGATAGAAAAGTGAATAATTATGAGAATATCTAGGCATGATCATGTATATAGGCATCACGTCTGTGACAAGTAGACCGGAACAATTCTGCATCTACTACTATTACTCCACACATCGACCGCTATCCAGCATGCATGTAGAGTATTAAGTTCATAAGAACAGAGTAATGCATTAGGCAAGATGACATGATGTAGAGGGATAAACTTGATATAAACCCCATCTTTTTATCCTCAATGGCAACAATACAATACGTGGCTTGCTGCCCCTGCTGTCACTGGGAAAGGACATCGCAAGATTGAACCCAAAGCTAAGCACTTCTCCCATTGCAAGAAAGATCAATCTAGTAGGCCAAACCAAACTAATAATTCGAAGAAACTTGCAAAGATAACCAATCATACATAAAAGATTCCAGAGAGGAATCAAATATTGTTCATAGATAAACTTGATCATAAACCCACAATACATCGGATCTCGACAAACACACCACAAAAAGAGTTACATCAAATAGATCTCCAAGAAGATCGAGTAGAACATTGTATTGATATCCAAAGAGAGAGAAGAAGCCATCTAGCTAATAACTATGGACCCGAAGGTCTGAGGTAAACTACTCACACATCATCGGAGAGGCTATGGTGTTGATGTAGAAGCCCTCCGTGATCGATGCCCCCTCCGGCGGAGCTCCCAAAAAGGCCCCAAGATGGGATCTCTTGGGTACAGAAGGTTGCGGCGGTGGAAATAGGGTTTCGTGGTGCTCCTGGATGTTTTCGGGGTATGTGAATATATAAAGGAAGAAGAAGTAGGTCAGTGGAGCCACGAGGGGCCCACGAGGGTGGAGGGCGCGCCCAGGGGGGTAGGCGCGCCCCCCTGCCTCGTGGCCTCCTCATTGGTTGCTTGACGTCCACTCCAAGTCCCCTGGATCACGTTTTTCCAAAAATAACTGTCCTGAAGGTTTTATTCTGTTTGGATTCCGTTTGACATTCCTTTTCTGCGAAACACTGAAATAGGCAAAAAAACAGCAATTTGCACTGGGCCTTGGGTTAGTAGGTTAGTCCCAAAAATAATATAAAAGTGTATAAATAATCCTATTAACATCCAAAACAGGTAATATAATAGCATGGAACAATAAAAAATTATAGATACATTGGAGACGTATCAAGCATCCCCAAGCTTAATTCCTGCTCGTCCTCGAGTAGGTAAATGATAAAAACAGAATTTTTGATGTGGAATGCTACCTAGCAAAATTCTCAATGTAATTTTCTTTATTGTGGCATGAATGTTCAGATCCGAATGATTCAAGACAAAAGTTTAATATTAACATAAAAATAATAATACTTCAAGCATATTAACTAAGCAATCATGTCTTCTCAAAATAACATGGCAAAATAAAGTTCATGCCTACAAAATCATATAGTTTGGTCATGCTCCATTTTCGTCACATAAGAATGCTCTCATCATGCACAACCCCGATGACAAGCCAAGCAATTGTTTCATACTTTAGTAATCTCAAACTTTTTTCAACTTTCACGCAATACATGAACGTGAGCCATGGATATAGCACTATGGGTGGAAATAGAATAATGATAGGGGTTATGTGGAGAAGACAAAAAAGGAGAAAGTCTCACATCTACGAGGCTAATCAACGGGCTAGGGAGATGCCCATCAATTGATGTCAATGCAAGGAGTAGGGATTGCCATGCAATCGATGCACTAGAGCTATAAATCTATGAAAGCTCAACAGAAGAAACTAAGTGGGTGTGCATCCAATTTGCTTGCTCACGAAGACCTAGGGTATTTGAGGAAGCCCATTGTTGGAATATAGAAGCCAAGTTCTATAATGAAAAATTCCCACTAGTATATGAAAGTGACAAAACAAAGAGACTCTCTATCATAAAGATCATGGTGCTGCTTTGAAGCACAAGTGTGGAAAAAAGGATAGTAGCATTGCCCCTTTTTTCTTCTTTTTTTTTTCTTTTTTGGGCCTTTCTTTTTTGGGACAATTCCATTTCTCCCCCTAACTTGAGCCACCACCTGGCATTTGCCCCTATTTTTAGGTATGCTAAAAAATACCCCTCTTCCATCAAGTCACCTTATAGAAATGCCCTTGCCGTCCGGTCAAAGGGCTTTGACCGTCAAGTGAATAGTAACATGGTGAACAATAAATTCAAAAAAATAGCAAAAAAATCAAAAAAAATCTGAAATTTTGTGGGATCGAAGATACTCAAGGGCGCAAGGTGCATGCAAATTTTCATGCTGTTTGGACATTCCAGGAACTTGTGGGAAAGGAAAAAATGTAAATCTATATGCTGTGAACAATAAATTCAAAAAAATAGCAAGAAAATTTTAAAAAATATGAATTTTTCTGGCCTCAAACAGGCTTGGGTGCGCAAGGCGCTTGCAAATTTTTGTGATCAAATGACATGTGAGGTGCTCTAGCAAAAAAACGAAATAGTGCATTTTTCAGAGTTTTTTTCTGCACCAAATATAGTTTTTTTTCTCCACGAGCTCCTACAGTGTCGAAACACAACAAAAATTTGCACGCACCTTATGCACCACAGCCTCTTTTATGCCAAAAAATTCATATTTTTTGAATTTTCTTACTATTTTTTTGAATTTACTATTCACAGTGTACATTTTAAAGTTTTTCCTTTGACACAAGCCGCTAGAATGTCCAAACTGTGCCAAAATTTGTACGCACCTTGCTCCCCTAAGTATGTTCAATCCCACAAAATTTCAGATTTTTTTGATTTTTTTTGCTATTTTTTTCGAATTTTCTGTTCACCATGTTACTGTTCACCAGACGGTCAAACCCCTTTGACCAGACGGTAACGACACAGAAGGGCATTTCTGTAAGGTGACTTGACGGAAGAGGGGTATTTTTTAGCATACCTGAAAATTAGGGGCAAATGCCAGGTGGTGGCTCAAGTTAGGGGTAGAAATGGAATTGTCCCTTCTTTTTTGGCCTTTTTTTTATTTTTTATTTGGGACAATGCTCTATTAATGATGATCATCACACTTCTATTTATTCACAACTCAATGATTACAACTCGATACTAGAACAAAATATGACTCTATATGAATGCCTCTGGCGGTGTATCGGGAAGTGCAATGAATCAAGAGTGACACGTATGATAGATTATGCATGGTGGCTTTGCCACAAATACGATGTCAACTACATGATCATGCAAAGCAATATGACAATGATGAAGCATGTCATGAATGGAACGGGGGAAAGTTGCATGGCAATATATCTCCGAATGGCTATGGAAATGCCATAATAGGTAGGTATGGTGGCTGTTTTGAGGAAGATATAAGGCGGTTTATGTTTGACAGAGCGCGTCATATCACGGGGTTTGGATGCACCAGCGAAGTTTGCACCCACTCTCAAGGTGAGAAAGGGCAATGCACGGTACCGAAGAGGCTAGAAATGATGGAAGGGTGAGAGTGAGTATAAGCCATGGACTCAACATTAGTCATAAAGAACTCACATACTTATTACAAAAATCTACAAGTTATCAAAAACCAAGCACTACACGCATGCTCCTAGGGGGATAGATTGGTAGGAAAAGACCATCGCTCGTCCCCGACCGCCACTCATAAGGAAGACAATCAAAGAACACCTCATGTTTCAAATTTGTTACACAACGGTTACCATACGTGCATGCTACGGGACTTGCAAACTTCAACACAAGTATTTCTCAAATTCACAATTACTCAAGTAGCACACTCTAATATTACCACCTCTATATCTCAAAACAATTTTCAAGCATCCAACTTCTCATAGTATTCAATGCACTTTCTATGATAGTTTTTATTATACCCATCTTGGATGCCTATCATATTAGGACTAATTTCATAACCAAAGCAAATTACCATGCTGTTCTAAAGGACTCTCAAAATAATATAAGTGAAGCATGAGAGATTAATAATTTCTATAAAATAAAACCACCACCGTGCTCTAAAAGATATAAGTGAAGCACTAGAGTATTCTAATGAATTCCAATTCATGTGTGTCTCTCCCAAAAGGTGTGTACAGCAAGGATGATTGTGGTAGACTAAAAAGTAAAGACTCAAATCATACAAGACGCTCCAAGAAAAACACATATCATGTGGTGAATAAAAATATAGCCTCAAGTAAAGTTACCAACAAAAGAAGACGAAAGAGGGGATGCCTTCCGGGGCATCCCCAAGCTTAGGCTTTTGGTTGTCGTTGAATTTTACCTTGGGTTGCCTTGGGAATCCCCAAGCTTAGGCTCTTGCCACTCCTTGTTCCATAATCCATCAAATCCTTACCCAAAACTTGAAAACTTCACAACACAAAACTTAAACAGAAAATCTCATGAGCTTCGTTAGTATAAGAAAACAAACCACCACTTAAGGTACTGTAATGAAATCATTCTTTATTTGTATTGGTGTTAAACCTACTGTATTCCAACTTCTCTATGGTTCATATCCTCCGATACTAGCCATAGATGCATCAAAATAAGCAAACAACACACGAAAAACAGAATTTGTCAAAAACAGAACAGTCTGTAGTAATCTGTAGGTTTCTAATACTTCTGTAACCTAAAAAATTCTAAAATAACTTGCTGGACGTGAGGAATTTATCTATTAATCATCTGCAAAAAGAATCAACTTAATCGCACTCTCCAGTAAAATATGACAGCAAATATAATATCGTGAGCACTAAAGTTTCTGTTTTTTTACAGCGAGATTACTAAAACTTCCCTCAAGTCTTCCGAAAGGTTCTGCTTTGCACAAACACTAATTAAAAGCATAAAACCACATCTAAGCAGAGGATATATGAATTATTTATTACTAAATAGAACGAAAAAGTAAGGAACAAAAATAAAATTGGGTTGCCTCCCAACAAGCGCTATCGTTTAACACCCCTACCTAGGCATAAAAGCAAGGATAGATCTATGTATTATCATCTTTGGTATGCAATCCATAAGTGGCTCTCATAATAGATTCATAAGGTAATTGATGAGGACATCAATACCATTGTTATACCCACAACCCCTGCTGCTATACATAGTGGACCAATTACTAGAGCTCACGCACGCCAATTGAATTATCAGGTACTTTTGTTTCTTCGTAACGATTCTAATGTTCATGAGACTATGATGCTGCCTAAATTGGATACATTTGTTTTTCTTACAAATGAAGGGCCTAGATTAGACAAGAAAGATCAAACTTGGAACAAGTTCAATCATGGAGATGATGGCATGCGCAAGGGGATCAAGAATGGAGTTACAAGTGATGATTTCAGGACTTTGAAGCCACCATAAGGAGTGCATGAAGCCTTGGATGAAATATACAAGATGCCACTTCAGAAATTTCATCCAGAGGCTATTCTAGGTGCTGCGTCACCTTATTATTGGGCCAGGCCCATGTATTTTCGAAATACTTAAGTATAGGCTATTTTTAGAGTCCGTATGTGTGGGGAAACAAGAGTTAGGGTTGGTTTCGGACCCCTCCTCCAACGGCCACAAAATTCCCCCCTCTTCCTCCATATATACAACCCTTAGGGCGTCGTTTAGACTTTGGGTTTTGTTTAGATCAAAAGTTCACCATAGCTGCAAATTCGCGTACTTCGTTTGTGTTCAATGACCAGACCAAGACGTCATAGAACCCCACCTTGATCAAGAAATCTTTCATCTTATATCCGCAATATCCAGATTGCAATCTCAGTTTCTTGCTTGTTCTTCGTTTGCTCGCAGGAAACAGACCCTCGTGGTCAGGTTGATCATGCTCCAGCGTGGTCAATAACCCCTCGGAAGTTGGTTTAGCGATTGCGAAGGCGCGACGTCTCCCACGTTTGTAGTCGGATCGTCCAGGTCGACTCCCACAGAAAACGATAGCCACCATCTCATTGAAACATCAGGACACCTTTGCCTCTATCAAGTGGTATTAGTTTTCAAGTTGCTTGGTGAGATTTTACAGTTTTTCGTAGTTTTGATCGAGTCTGTTCTTCATACCTATAGTCCACGAAAAAGCAAAAAAAACTTAGGGTTAGTTCATCCTATCCGAACCCATCTGAGCCTTTGCGTAATCTTTTCTATATTTACTTGGTGAATTTGCGGTTGCATTGCCGTGTCAAGTTGCTGGTCTTAGCATCTAGTCCTTTAGAGTTTCAAGTTATGTTCACAGGTTGTCACGTCGCCGCTGCCATATGTCACCACCGCATCATCCTCCTCATCGTCGCTGCCGTATACCGCCACCGCACCAACTTCATCGCCGCTGCCATATACCACCACCACATATTCATCACCAATCCGAGTCCATATACGCCACCACCTATCCGCCGCCATCAAGCCAATCCGAGTCCACCTGCAACATATATCCGCCACCAGTCCGAGTTCCACCAGATTCATTGCCACCACTAGTCCGAGTTCCACCAGATTCATCTCCGCCACCAGTCCTAGTCCGAGTCCAGGTTTTTCTTATTCTGTTTTGGATCTCCAGATCACGCCATACTCCGAGTCGTGACAGGGTCAGACTCCCCAACTTCCGTGCTACCCGTAGTAGGAAAATAGTTCCAAACTCAAAATTCCGGCTAGGCAGTTTTTAGACCATTTGTAGACTTTTTCAAAAAAAAATTGTTGCGGAGCAAAAAAAATCAGAGCATGCTCCTCCCTTGTTTACATGCAGTGCCGTGATTTTGTTAGTGTTCTAGGCTCGTGTCTCTAGCACGGTCTAGCCTAGGACCATCACAGTACCATCGTTGAGTGTTTATTCAACTTTGCATCTCTGAATTGATTATTGTTGACCCTTTTTGCTACCATATTATAAGCCTTCCCAGCTCCACATACATCTACGTCGTGAGTTTGACTCTCCCTGGTAATCGCTCTATCCAAGCTTTGAGAGTTTTGACTACGACGGTTGCCAATCACCGCCTGCTGCTGGGTAAGAACTGGTAAGAATTTGAGATTTGCTTGACGGATTTGTGACACATACCACCACCTCTTGTTAGTAGTCTGTAGGATCATATTCTTGTGTGTTTCTATTGCTGCTAACCATGGTAGGATCACAAGATGACGAGACCGACTGGGAGAACATGACGAATAAGGAGTTGCATGATAAATTTCAGCAAATTATGAGTGGACAGGTGCAAGATGTGCTAAACAGATTTGAAGAGGCCATGGAGAAGATAGATGGCATGGAGAAGACGTTCGAAACAAAGCTCGATAACAAGTTTAATGAATTGCTCGCGCGTCTTCCACCACCACCACCGGATGCACCTAACGCACCTCTACAACAATAACAACGACTACCTCCACGTCGCGAAACAGCCCTCCGCCGAGCGGGCCGTGTCCCTCTTGCGCCTAGCCAAACTGTTGGTGCTGCTGTTGATACTTCTATGGCTCCTGCTGCTGATGAGCAGGAGGATGATTATGCAGGAGAGTGCGAGGATGAGGTTGATGAAAATCAGAACTACGTGCAACCACCAGCACCACAACCACCAGGTCGTCCACATGCAAATAATGGCAATGGCAGGGCTCCCCCTCATGTATGAGATCATGACCATCTCCCTAAATTGAATATTCCACCATTTGAGGGTAGATATGTTCCTGATATATATCTTACTTGGGAGTTAGAAACTGAACAACGATTTACATGTTTACAATATCCTGAGGAGCGACGTGTTCCTGCTGCTGTTTGTGCTTTCACTAGCTTTGCATGTGTTTGGTGGTCTGAACATTGTAGATTATATCCTATTCCAGCTACTTGGGCTGCTTTGAAAACTGATATGCGTACTCGTTGGGTTCCACCATATTATCAATGTGAATTAATTCAAAAATTGCAGTGTTTAAAACAAGGAAAAAATTCCGTCGAAGAATATTATCATGAATTACAAACTGGCATGATTAGATGTGGTATTGTGGAGGAGAATGAAGCTATGCTTGCATGTTTTATGGGTGGATTAAATAGATATATTCAGACCATTCTAGAGTATAGGGACTATAATAATATCACTCGTTTATTCCATCTTGCTTGTAAAGCTGAACGTGAAGTGCAGGATCAACATGTATTGGCGCGAACTAACTTTTCTGCAGGTCGGTCTTCATCATGGACACCACGTGCATCCTCTACTTCCACTACACCAGCACCTCCATCAGGTGCCACCTCTAGACGTGATACAAGAAAGCAGGCACAACCACCACTATCTGCCAAGAGCACACCTGTCGGGCCTGCGTAGAGCTCTTCTTCTTCCATGGCATCAACAGGGCACACAAGTGATATTATTTGTCATTGTTGTAAGGGAAGAGGACATTTTGCGAGAGAATGCAAATCTCAGCGTGTGATGATTGCTACTGAGGATGGTGGGTATGAGTCCGCTAGTGACTATGATGAGGAGACTTTGGATCTTATTACACATGAAGAACACGGTGGAGATGATTCTGATCATGAGACGCAATACATGGCTGCTGAAGATGCTGACAGGTATGAATGTTTAGTTTCTCAACGTGTTTTGAGTGTGCAGGTTACACAAGCTGAGCAAAATCAGAGGCATAATTTGTTCCAAACAAAGGGAGTTGTGAAGGAACGTTCTATTCGCGTCATCATAGATGGAGGGAGCTGCAACAACTTGGCTAGCATGGAGATGGTGGAGAAGCTCTCTCTCACCACAAGACAACATCCACATCCTTACTACATCAAATGGTTCAACAACAGCGGCAAGGTTAAGGTAACACGTACTATTCGTGTGCATTATAGTATATCTACATATGCTGATTATGTTGATTGTGATGTGGTACCCATGCAAGTATGTTCCTTATTACTTGGTAGACCATGGCAATTTGATAAAAAATCTGTACATCATGGTCAAAATAATCAGTATACTCTTATTCATAAGGATAGCATATTACTTTGCTTCCTATGACTCCTGAATCCATTTTGAAAGATGATATTAATAGAGCTAATAAAGCAAAACAGGAGAAAAATAAGAGTGAAAATCAGATTGTGGCAAAAGAATTTGAGCAACAAATGAAACGTAATAATAAACCATATAGTGTTGCCTCTGAAATTAAATTTAAAAGTGCATGTTTACTTGCCACAAAATCTGATATTGATGAGCTAGATTTGACCAAATCTGTTTGCTATGCTTTTGTGTGCAAAGAGGCATTATTTTCATTCGAGGACGTGCCTTCCTCTTTGCCTCCTGATGTCACTAACATTTTGTAGGAGTTCGCTGACGTCTTTCCACAAGACGTGCCACCGGGATTACCACCTATTCGAGAGATTGAACATCAAATTGACTTAATTCCCGGTGCATCATTACCCAACTGTGCGCCTTGCCGTACCAATCTAGAGGAGACGAAGTAGATTATGCATCATCTATAGGAGCTGCTCGACAAAGGTTATATACGCGAATCCCTTAGTCCTTGTGTTGTTCCTATCATTTTAGTGCCGAAAAAGGATGGTACGTCGCGTATGTGTGTTGATTATAGAGGCATTAATAATATTACTATTCATTATCGTCATCCTATTCCTAGGCTAGACGACATGCTTGATGAATTGAGTGGCTCTACAATATTCTCCAAAGTTGATTTTCGTAATGGATACCATCAAATTCGTATGAAATTGGGAGATGAATGGAAAACATCATTTAAAACTAAGTTTGGATTATATGAGTGGTTAGTCATGCCTTTTGGGTTAACTAATGCACCTAGTACTTTCATGAGGTTAATGAATGAAGTTTTACGTGCTTTCATTGGACGATTTGTGGTAGTCTATTTTGATGATATACTGATTTATAGTAAATCTTTGGAGGAACATTTGGAACATTTATGTGATGTTTTTATTGCTCTACGTGATGCACGTTTGTTAGGTAACCTTGGAAAGTGCACCTTTTGCACCGACCGAGTATCTTTTCTTGGCTATGTTGTTATTCCACGGGGAATTGAAGTTGATAAAGCCAAGATTGAAGCTATCGAGAGTTGGCCGCAGCCCAAAACGGTCACACAAGTGAGGAGTTTCCTTGGCCTCGCTGGTTTCTATAGGCGTTTTGTGAGAGATTTCAGCACCATTGCTGCACCTCTCAATGAGCTTACATAGAATGATGTGCCTTTTGTTTGGGGTACCGCACAGGAAGAAGCATTCACGGTATTGAAAGATAAGTTGACACACACTCCTTTACTCCAACTTCCTGATTTTAATAAGACTTTTGAGCTTGAATGTGATGCTAGTGGAATTGGATTAGGAGGTGTGTTATTACAAGATGGCAAACTTGTTGCATACTTTTCTGAAAAATTGAGTGGGCCTAGTCTTAGCTATTCTACTTATGATAAAGAATTATATGCTCTTGTTCGGACCTTAAAACATGGCAACATTATTTATGGCCCAAGGAATTTGTTATACATTCTGATCATGAATCTTTGAAACACATTAAAAGTCAAGCAAAACTGAACCGTAGACATGCTAAATGGGTTGAATTCATTGAGACTTTCCCTTATGTCATTAAACACAAGAAGGGTAAAGAAAATGTTATAGCTGATGCTTTGTCTCGTCATTATACTATGCTTTCACAACTTGACTTTAAAATATTTGGTTTGGAGACCATCAAAGATCAATATATGCATGATGTTGAATTTAAAGATGTCTTGCAGAATTGTAAGGAAGGGAGAACTTGGAACACGTTCGTTCTTAATAATGGATTTGTGTTTCGTGCTAACAAGCTATGCATTCCAGCTAGCTCCGTTCATCTTTTGTTGTTGCAGGAGGTGCATGGAGGAGGATTAATGGGACACTTTGGCGTCAAGAAGATGGAGGATATACCTTCTACACATTTCTTTGGTCCAAAGATGAGACGGGATGTTGAGCATTTTGTTGCTCGCTGCACTACATGTCAAAAAGCTAAGTCACGACTCAATCCTCATGGTTTATATATGCATTTGCCCGTACCTAGTGTTCCTTGGGAGGATATGTCTATGGAATTTGTTTTAGGTTTACCTCAAACAAAGAAGGGGAGGGATAGCATATTTGTTGTCGTGTATAGATTCTCGAAAATGGCACACTTTATACCATGTCATAAAAGCGATGATGCTGGTAATGTTGCTGATTTGTTCTTTCGTGAAATTATTCGCTTGCATGGTGTGCCAAATACTATTGTTTCAGATCATGATACTAAATTTCTTAGCCACTTTTGGAGATGTTTATGGGCTAAATTGGGGACTAAACTGCTTTTTAGTACTACTTGTCACCCCCAAAACTGATGGACAAACTGAAGTAGTCAATAGAACATTGTCCACTATGCTTAGGGCTGTTTTGAAGAATAATAAGAAAATGTGGGAAGAATGCTTGCCTCATATTGAATTTGCTTATAATCGTTCATTGCATTCTATAGATGTGCCCTTTTGAAATTGTGTATGGTTTCCTACCTCGTGCACCTATTGATTTGTTGCCTCTTCCATCTTTGGAGAAGGTTAATTTTGATGCTAAAGAACGTGCTGAATTGATTTTAAAAATGCATGAGTTAACTAAGGAAAACATTGAGCGTATGAATGCTAAATATAAACTTGCTGGAGATAAGGGTAGAAAAGATGTTGTGTTTGCACCTGGAGATCTTGTTTGGTTACATTTGCGTAAGGATAGATTTCCTAATTTGCGCAAATCAAAGCTAATGCCACGTGCTGACGGTCCTTTCAAGGTGTTAGAGAAAATAAATGATACTGCATATAAACTTGAGCTGCCTGCAGATGTTGGGGTTAGTCCCACTTTTAACATTACATATTTGAAGCCTTATTTGGGTGAGGAAGATGAGATTTTGTTGAGGACGACTTCATTTCAAGAAGGGGAGGATGATGAGGACATCAATACCATTGTTACACCCACAACCCCTGCTGCTATACATACTGGACCAATTACTAGAGCTCGCGCACGCCAATTTAATTATCAGGTACTTTCATTTCTTGGTAACGATTCTAATGTTCATGAGAATATGATGCTGCCTAAATTGGATACATTTGTTTTTCTTACAAATGAAGGGCCTATATTGGACAAGAAAGATGAACCTTGGAACAAGTTCAAGCATGGAGATGATGGCATGCGCAAGGGGATCAAGAACGGTGTTACAAGTGATGATTTCAGGACTTTGAAGCCACCATAAGGAGTGCATGAAGCCTTGGACGAAATATATAAGATGCCACTTCAGAAATTTCATCCAGAGGCTATTCTAGGTGCTGCTTCACCTTATTATTGGGCCAGGCCCATGTATTTTTGAAATACTTAAGTATAGGTTGTTTTTAGAGTCCGTATGTGTGGGGAAACAAGAGTTAGGGTTGGTTTCGGACCCCTCCTCCAAGGGCCACGAAATTCCCCCCTCTTCCTTCATATATACAGCCCTTAGGGCGTCGTTTAGACTTTGGGTTTTGTTTAGATCAAAAGTTCGCCATAGCTGCAACTCCGCGTACTTCGTTTGTGTTCAACGACCAGACCAAGACGTCATAGAACCCCACCTTGATCAATAAAGCTTTCATCTTATATTTGCAATATCCAGATTGCAATCTCAGTTTCTTGCTTGTTCTTCATTTGCTCGCAGGAAACAGACCCTCGTGGTCAGGTTGCTCGTGCTCCGGCGTGGTCAATAACCCCTCGGAAGTTGGTTTAGCGATTGCTAAGGCGCGACGTCTCGCACGTTTGTTGTCGGATCGTCAAGGTCGACTCCCACAGAAAAAGATAGCCACCATCTCATCGAAACATCAGGACACCTTTTCCTCTATCAGTAATTTAATTTTCTTTCTAGGAAAGTGTTCCATGCCTTTCCTTAGTGGAAATTGGAATCTAATGTTTCCTTCTTTCGATGCAATAATTGCACCAATCGTTCTAAGAAAAGGTCTACCAAGAATAATGGGACATGTAGGATTGCAATCAATATCAAGAACAATGAAATCTATGGGCACATAATTCCTATTTACAACAATAAGAACATCATTAATTCTTCCCATAGGTTTCTTAATAGTGGAATCCGCGAGGTGCAAATTGAAAGAACAATCATCAAAATTCACGGAAACCTAACACATCACACAAAGTTTTTGGAATCGTGGAAGCACTAGCACCCAAATCTCATAAAGCATAGCATTCATGGTCTTTAATTTTAATTTTAATAGTAGGTTCCCACTCATCATAAAGTTTTCTAGGGATAGAAACTTCCAATTCAAGCTTTTCTTCATAAGATTGCATTAAAGCATCAACGATATGTTTGGTAAAAGCTTTATTTTGATTATAAGCATGCAGAGAATTTAGCATGGATTGCAACAAGTAAATACAATCTATTAAAGAACAATTGTCATAATTAAATTCCTTGAAATCCAAAATAGTGGGTTCATTGCTATGCAAAGTTTTGACCTCTCCAATCCCACTTTTATCAATTTTAGCACCAAGATCTAAAAACTCCGAATCATTGGGACGCCTTTTTACCAAACTTGACTCATCTCTAGTCCCATCATTATCAAGATTCATGTTGCAAAACAAGGATTTAATAGGAGACACATCAATCAATTTTAGATCTTCATCCTTATTATCATCAAAACTAGAAGAACACGCTTTCACAAAGCAATCTTTTTAGCACGCATCCTAGCATTTCTTTCTTTGCACTCGTCAATGGAAATTCTCATAGCTTTGAGAGACTCATTGATATCATGCTTAGGTGGAATACATGTAAGTTTTGAAAGAATCAACATCAAGAGAAATTTGTCAGCATTCTGGGAACGGGGATCCCCAGACTTGCCTGCCTACGGCCTGCGGCGTGGCTCGACTGGGGGCCCAGTGCGACCCATCCTCATCAGCTCAAGCTCAAGACCCTCGCAAGGGGCCAAGCCTTGCGGGGCGGACAACAGGAGGCTTCCTCAGGAGCAGCCTCATCAGGCAGGCTCGTGAGGAGGCGGAGAGTTCAAGGCAGGGGTGCCTCGCGAGGAGCCCGTGACGCAAGCCATGACGATCGAGATTAGGCGGGCGCCAGCCTGTGCAGTGTCCTTGTTTCCCCTTCGGTGCAAAGGGAGCAAGCACATGCCAAGGCACCGGGCAAAGGTTACCATTCCGGTGCAACGATACCAAGACCAGCAGAGCGGTAGGACGTAGGTCAACATGGAGCCCAAGACGGCGTCATCACCAGTGCTTTTGGCAGTCGAAGACCAACTTTGGTCAGGATAACTTGTACTAGATGTTCCCCTTCAAAATGGCCAATTGTTGGCGCCCTTCCCGCTCATTTTTTGGGAAGAGGACCAGGGCCTCTATAAATAGGACTAGCCCCCAAAAAGAAGGGGGGAGAGAGGAGAAATAAGAAGAGAGAGGCCCAGAGAGAAAGAAAGAGAGAAGAGAAAGAAAGAGAGAAAGGTCCGGACCAAGTAGAACACACTTCACCAGCTCAAGAACACCTCTCGCGAGGCCGTTCTTCCCCTGTATTGTTCATCATCAGCCCCTGACGCAATCCACTACACCACACACAGGAGTAGGGTATTACACCACATCGGTGGCCTGAACCAGTATAAACCTCGTGTCCCTTGTGTGTTCTTCTTTCTAGCCTAGATTTCTTGCGAGCCATAGAAGCGCGAGTCGGTAGGGGAAAGATCTCCGTGCGCACCCCAGAGTTCGAACCTTAAGGGTCTGCCGAAACCCAAAATCCGACATTTGGCGTGCCAGGTAGGGGTGTGCTGGAATCTTTCTTCCGCTGTCCGCGTGTGATCTTCCGTCGTGTCCATGGCTGACGCTTGTCGGGCTCGGCCGAGCGCCGGGCTGCTCTCGCCACCTGCGTCGCCCAGACAGCGCCCGTCGGCGGACGCCCTCGTCGTTCCCCGTCGCCTGGCGCCAACGCCGCCACCGGCCCGGCGGGGAACGAGCAGCAGGCCTCGTCCCAGCATCCTTCGGTGTGGCGGGAGGGCCGTACCGCAACCCCGTCACTGACTCCAGCGGGTTCGTCGTCCCACACCCGTTGCGCCCCCATGGATGCGCACGCCGCGCTGCTCCTGGCAAGAGAGCTCCTGCACTATCACCCCGTCGACGACCTCTACGAGGACTGGCTCGCCCGCATCACCGAGCTTGTCAGCGCCGCAGGGGGCTCTCCTTTGCTGTCCCTCTCGCTGCCTCACCCTCCATTCCGCGCAGGGGGCGAGGATCAGGAGGCGCCTCCGCCACCTCCTCCCCAAGAAGGCGCCCTGGCTCCAAGGCGCGCAGCCCCAGGGCGAGACCCTCCACGTCCAGTGCCTGCGTGGCAAGAAGGGAGCTGCCAAAAGATCCCTCGTCCCCAAGAAGGTGCTCGCGTGCTCCCAGCACCGGTGCGCCAAGATCGCGTCCCTGCGCCTCCACGCCGAGACCCCGCGCTGCTCCAAGCGGTGGCATGTGGTAATCACCAGGAGCAGGCCCAGCACCAGCAAAGGGCGCCAGTGGCCACAGCAGGCTGCCGCGCCTTCACCCCCGAGCTACGCGGCGTCACATGGCTAGGCAAGTTCAAGCCTGATCTGCCCCCTCGCTCTAATGGCACGGCGGACTCCGCGGAATTCCTACAGCTCTACGAGCTGGGCATCGAAGCCGCCAACAGAGACGAAAAGGTCATGGCAAACTGGTTTCCCATGGCGCTCAAGGATGGCGCCCGCACCTGGCTCCTGAACCTAGCTCCCAGCATGATCTCCTCCTGGGACGAGATGCGCACTTGCTTCATCGCCAACTTCCAGGGCACTCGCGACCGGCCCCCGGCCATAAGCGACCTGCGCCGCATCAAACAACAACCAGGGGAAACCCTGCAGAAATACATCCAGCACTTCAACAACGCTCGCCTCAGGATCCCCAAGGTGACTGAGGAAGCCATTATCTCAGCTTTCTCCGATGGCGTGCGCGACATCAAGATGAAGGAGGAGCTGGCAATCCATGAAGACCTGTGCACATCCCTGGAGCTGTTCAACATGGCGACCAAGTGCGCCAGGGCTGAGGAAGGACGCCTCTCCCTCCTCGAGCTCCCGGCTGCCGACCCAGAAGAGAAAAAGCCCAAGGCCAAGGACGTGAAGCGTAAGGGAGCTGTCGTGCTTGCAGCGGAGACAGACACCAAGCGAGGCAAGGATCAGCCTGAGTCATCCAAGGGCAGACGATACTACGTGTACCGCTACCTCCACACCCACAACACCAACGAATGCCAAGAGCTCAGGGCCGTGCGAGATGGGCGTATCGGCTGACGCCCCGAGTGCAACCACAGGTGCTATGGCCGAGGATGAGGAAGAGGTGGAGGACGATGGGAAGACCGTGGCCCTCGCCAAGGGTCGCGTGACCGACCTCGTGAGGATCGCTGGCAGGACCAGCCTCGTGAGGGAGGCTGGAGGGATCAGCCTCGTCAGGATCGCTCGCACGGCAACGCAGGCCTCCCTCCTCTACCGCCACCACCAAGAAGGAACGAAGACCAACATCAAGACGAGGGGGCTGGGGGCTTCCAGGAGCCGCGCGCAATCGCTTGCATCTTGGGTGGCGCCCAGGCCCCAGCATCATAGCGCATCTTCAAGGAGTTTGCTCGCGAGGTGAATGCAGTCCTCCCCAAGCTCGAGGCCACGTGCCCTCTCAGGTGGTCTGCGTGCGCCATCACGTTCAGCTTAGTGGATCAGCTCAAGTGCGCGGCAACGGCCGGAGTTCTCCCAAGGCTTTGCTCCCCGGTCATCAGCAATGTGCAGGTCACCAGGACCCTCGTGAATGGCGGGGCAGGACTCAACGTCCTGTCCGTCAAGACGTTCGACAATCTCCAAGTGTCGTATGATCAGCTCCAGCCGACCAGGCCTTTCTCAGGAGTCACTAATGGTTCCACCGTTCCGATAGGGCAAGTTCGCCTGCCAGTCACCTTCGGGCAGCGCAACAACTACCGCACCGAGCTCATTGACTTCGACGTCGCCCACATTCGCCTGCCATACAACGCCATCCTCGGGTACCCAGCCCTAGCCAAGTTCATGGCAGTGACTCACCATGGGTACAATATCCTCAAGATGCTAGGAAGCGGAGGAGTCATCACCGTCCCTGTGAGGAAAGGGACGCGGTGTGTTCACTTGAGCGTGCGTTCCAAGCCGCAGCAATCGAAGAATCAGATCACAGGAGCGGAAGACTTCCCGAGGTGACCCTTAAGAAGAAGAAGGCTTCGCCTGGCCCAAGCCATAAGGAGGCAGGCGCCTCCGGAGGTGTTGCGTCAGGATTCGCGCCCGTTCAGGGAGCGCCACCCTCTGTTGCATAGGAAAGCGCACCCGGCGCCCTCCTGAGGTAGGGCTCGGCGGCTCTTTCTTGGAGAGCGACCGACTTTGCCAAGGTCACGAGGGAGGCGCTCGGGCACCACTTGGAGGGGTGCTTCCAGGCACGTTTCCCTCTGGAAGGTACGAGGCAAGGAAGACCAAACCCTCAGGAGTTCATCGCAGGAAACACCCAGGAGCTACAGGAGTTGAGAGTCATGCGCGGCAGCCGCCGCTTGCCCGCCGTGGCCTCACATCCAGGCAAGGATGGTGGGCTGCGCGTCTACATCGACGTGCCAGGGCTCAACCGAGCCGCGTCTCAGGAGCGCCTCTGGCCTTCACGTGTGGGGCGTTGCGAGGGTCCACCTCACAGCTACGTTCGCATGCCTTTCGGCCTGAAGAACGCGGTCGCCGCTCATCAGCGCCTGCTGAGGAGCATTCTGGAGGCTCAGGAGGTCAGGCATTGTGCGGTCCTGGCGGAGGTGGAGATCGCCCTCGAAGACCTACCCATGCCCCCGGAGCCTCCCGAGGCTCCTGGGCCTGGGGGCTCGTGCGGGTCAACGTCTTCACCGCGCGTCGCCCACTTCTGCGGCATCGCTTCAACTTCAACGGCATCAGATGACATCTTTCAAGTTGCATTTTTAGCTGGGAGAGCCCACAGGGCCGCGTCGTTCCCAGGCCGCATGGGTCCGTCCCTGCGGCACATATCCGTTTTACTTACGCACTTTACTTACCTTGTTGGGGGCACCCCTCAGGCTGCATCATCCCCAAACTGCTCGGGCCTGGCCCAGCGGCGTTTGCTTTTCCCGCATCTACTTGAAATGAATCTGCTCCTTCGTACTTAACATACCTGACCTAATCGCCTGCTTGATTGACACCTACCCATGGAGCCGCTCGCTCTGGCATGACGTCTGCGTACGGGTCCGCCCCTGCAACGCCGATAAATCTGAGTGGTCGAGCTTTGGCCGCGGCAGCCTCGCAAGGCGCCACCTCACCAGGCCCTCAGTGCCCCAATCACTCCCTCGGAGCGACCAATGGTTGGCTGGCAACCGTAGTGACAGGTCTTGTCTCTCCTTGTGATTGGTATGCAGGACCCGCTCTAGGAGCAACATTGGGGACGTCGCGGGCTATCTCTCCCTCTCTTTGGCACGGACCACTTGCACATTAAAAGGGGGGCGCCTGAGCATCGCGACTCATGTGCTCCCACTGGCTCTCCAGCCCTCACCCCCTGGCCTTGACCCACGGCATCGCGACCTGTCATACTAGTGGCGGCTGAGCTCGCTCGAGGGCTGGGACCTGAGGACGTAGAGCATTAAGGAAAATGTGGGGAAGTGGAAAGAAGCTCGCGAGGACCTAACCCAGCAGCACCTCAGCTACTGCCGCTCGAGCCGGGCGCCCCGTCGAAGGACTACCCCAAATTCAAAAGATAACTCACGCCCTTACAGGAGTTTGACCAACGCAGCACCAAACCCTCGCCTAGTGCAGCTCCATCACGGCGACGTTGCCTTCCTTTCTCGCCCAGCGTGGGCTGCTCGAGCGCTAAAGGGGACCTCCCGAGCATCGCGACTTGGGGGCTCTTACCGGACCTCAGGCCGCTCACCTCCTGGCCTTGACCACGGCATCGCGACCTGGCATACCAGCGACGGCTGAAGCCTACCCGGGGACTGGGACCTGTCAGCGTAGAGCGCTAAGTCATTGCGAGGATAGAAAGGGGGAGCCGAGCCGGGACAGGACAAGCATCTCGCATTGATTCATATTAGGGATATAATGTTTGCAAAAGACATGGCAGCCGCCTTACATACCCCTGCGGGGTGTTGCTTCGATTCCTCGCAGGGAACAAGAGGTGCTAATCCTAAGGAATGTTAATTGCCCGTGGCTCCGCAAGCGACGCCATCATCAACAGTGGACTGCCCGGCGCCGGCGCCAACCCCACCCAGATCAGTGGTGTCGGCGGCCTGATGCAGTTGCCCTACTCCGAGCACAATGCGAGCTCGGAGGCTCGTAGCTGTCGTCGCTCGTCTCCGGAGTCACGAGAAGCTTGGGGGAGCCGCTGGATTCCCCAGCTCCCCCGCTTCCGCCTAAAGAGCTGCTGGAGGGCCGATGGGCAGGCCAGGTCCTCGCCAGTCCGATGCCCCTGCCGCTTTCCTTGGAGCAACACTCCAACCGGCGTCCTTCAGCATCAAAGACCTTGAAGAACATCAGGGAGGCGCCGTCATATTCAAGATGAATTACGAGGGCACCCTCCGTGCGGCAGACCCGGGCGATCTCACCCCAGCCCCGGGTCATATAGACCTTGCCCGGAGCGACGACCGCGACCTCCGCTCCGGTCGCAAGGGTGCTGCAGTCGGCGTGCTGCAGCCAGAGCTCCAGAGACCTGCTCGGCGGCATCTCGAAGGCGAAGGAGGGAGGAAGGCGGATCCAAGAGCTTGGGGGCATGGCGGCGTGAAGCACGAGCTCACAGGAGGAGCCCTCGGCGTGGACTCCAGGAGGAACTACGCACACCGCCGTGACTCGCCGGCGTCAGCGGCGGCACCGTCGGTGTCGCTCGACGCCCTCTTCCCCAGGGCCCTCGATTCGAGTGTACAAGGGCAGTGGAAACCCAGGCAGCGGCCGCTCGTACCAGGGCCTCGGCGCCTCCTGCCAAGCACCCTCATCTCGGCGGCAGGGGACTAGCCGTTTCTTCGGCGGAAGAGGGTCAGGACCTTCTCGGGGGGCCTTTCCTTTCTCTCCTGCAAAAAACCGGCGGATTGGTGCCATTGGCGTAAGGAGACGCAAGGACGAGGAAGGAGAAGGAAAGGAGTAGCAGGAAGGGATACGCTAACGAGGCTCGCACAGTCCCATACTTATAGCTGGAGAAGGCCAACCGCCGACCACCACGATCGCAGGTAATCATGACCCATTTCTCTGCATGCAGGGACTTGACAAGTCGTGCGGTTGCCGAGGCATCATGGGGAAGCGTAGACGCCCACGTCCAATCAATCGCCACGTGGCGCCCAAGGCCGCAGGCTATTAGGGCCCGCGGCGCTTCCCGCTTGCCCATTAGCTTCTCTGCTAAGCCAAGCCCGGGCGCGCCTTGGGCCCGGGGGCTACTGTCGGTGTTCTGGGAACGGGGGTCCCCAGACTTGCCTGCCTGCGGCCTGCGGCATGGCTCGAGTGGGGGCCCAGTGCGGCCCAGCCTCATCAGCTCAAGATCAAGACCCTTGCAAGGGGCCAAGCCTTGTGGGGTGGATGACATGAGGCTTCCTCGGGAGCAGCCTCATCAGTCAGGCTCACGAGGAGGCGGAGAGATCAAGGCAGGGGTGCCCCGTGAGGAGCCCATGACGCAAGCCATGACGATCGAGATTAGGCAGGCGCTAGCCGGGCGCCGGCCTGTGCAGTGTCCTTGTTTCCCCTTCGGTGCAAAGGGAGCAAGCACAGGCCAAGGCATCGGGCAAAGGTTACCATTCCGGTGCAATGAGACCAAGACCAGCAGAGCGGCAGGACGGAGGTCACCGTGGAGCCCAAGACGGCGTCATTGTCAGGACCCCGATTCCAAGTCACATCGATCTAGCCGGTAACACCTGATATCACTTTGCGGCCTCACGCACGGTATTCCCACGGGTGTCGCCTTACCATGGCCCGGGACCGTTTGCGCCTTTTGGCTCACGTATATGATAGTGTCGCTAGCATCCATATGACAAGAATCCAGGCCGACATGGCTAATCGTGAACCCAAATCGGCACTAACCTATGGGGACAGGCATACATGAATCCCATCGAGCGTGTCGGTCAGCAGCGTGTGAATCCGGGCTATAGCACTGGGCTAACAGGACTCCGGGAACCCGGGCTGTAGCAAGCTAGGCAGGACTCCGGATGTCACCGCGTGACATTTCCCCGAAGGGACAGACACAGGAACGAAGTGAAACACATGCCGGCCAGTCAAGTGTCCTGAGCAGTAGTGCTGGGCTAACAGGACTCTGGTGAACCGGGCTGTAGCGGACTACTTGTTGGGGAACGTTGCAGAAAACAAAAAAAAATTTCCTACGTTTCACCAAGATCAATCTATGGAGTCAACTAGCAAGGAGAGGAGAGTGCATCTACATACCCTTGTAGATCGCGAGCGGAAGCGTTCAAGAGAACGGGGATGATGGAGTCGTACTCGCCGTGATCCAAATCACCGATGACCAAGTGCCGAACGGACGGCACCTCCGCGTTCAACACACGTACGGAGCGGATGACGTCTCCTCCTTCTTGATCCAGCAAGGGGGGAGGAGAGGTTGATGAAGATCCAGCAGCACGACGGCGTGGTGGTGGATGCAGCAGTGATCGCAGCAGGGCTTCGCCGAGCTTCTGCGAGAGGGAGAGGTGTAGCAAGGGAGAGGGAGGCGCCAAGACTTGAGGTGCGGCTGCCCTCCCTCCCTGCCCGTTTATATAGGCCCCCTAGGGGGGCGTCGGCCCTAGGAGATGGGATCTCCTTGGGGGGGGGGCAGCGGCCAAGGGGGAGGCTTGCCCCCCAAGGCAAGTGGAGGCGCCCCCCACCCTAGGGTTTCCAACCCTAGGCACAGTGGGGCCCAAGGGGGGGGCGCACCAGCCCACTATGGGCTGGTTCCCCTCCCCACTTCAGCCCATGGGGCCCTCCGGGATGGGTGGCCCCACCCGGTGGACCCCCGGGACCCATCTGGTGGTCCCGGTACAATACCGGTGACCCCGAATCTTTCCCGATGGCCGAAACTACACTTCCTATATATAATTCTTAACCTCTGGACCATTCCGGAACTCCTCGTGGAGTCCAGGATCTCATCCGGGACTCCGAACAACTTTCAGATTACTGCATACTTATATCTCTACAACCCTAGCGTCACCGAACCTTAAGTGTGTAGACCCTACAGGTTCGGGAGACAAGCAGACGTGACCGAGACGACTCTCGAGTCAATAACCAACAGCGGGATATGGATACCCATGTTGGCTCCCACATGCTCCTCGATGATCTCATCGGATGAACCACGATGTCGAGGACTTAATCAATCCCGTATTCAATTCCCTTTGTCAATCAGTACGTTACTTGCCCGAGACTCGATCGTCGGTATCCCAATACCTTGTTCAGTCTCATTACCGGCAAGTCACTTTACTCGTACCGTAATGCATGATCCCGTGATCAACCACTTGATCACATTGAGCTCATTATGATGATGCATTACCGAGTGGGCCCAGAGATACCTCTCCGTCATACTGAGTGACAAATCCCAGTCTCGATTCGTGCCAACGCAACAGACACTTTCGGAGACACCTATAATGTACCTTTATAGTCACCCAGTTACGTTGTGACATTTGGCACACCCAAAGCACTCCTACAGTATCCGGGAGTTGCACAATCTCATGGTCTAAGGAAATGATACTTGATATTCAGAAAAGCTACAGCAAATGAACTACACGATCTTTGAGCTAAGCTTAGGATTGGGTCTTGTCCATCACATCATTCACCTAATGATGTGATGCCGTTATCAATGACATCCCCATGTCCATAGCCAGGAAACCATGACTATCTGTTGATCAACGAGCTAGTCATCTAGAGGCTCACTAGGGACACATTGTGGTCTATGTATTCACATATGTATTACGATTTCTGGATAATACAATTATAGCATGAATAATAGACAATTATCATGAACAAGGAAATATAATAATCATTTTATTATTGCCTCTAGGGCATATTTCCAATAGTCTCCCACTTGCACTAGAGTCAATCATCTAGTTACATTGTGATGAATCGAACACCCATGGAATTCTGGTGTTGATCATGTTTTGCTCTAGGGAGAGGTTTAGTCAATGGATCTGCTACATTCAGGTCCGTATGTACTTTACAAATTTCTATGTCTCCATTTTGAACACTTTCATGAATGGAGTTGAAGCGACGCTTGATATGCCTGGTCTTCCTGTGAAACCTGGGCTCCTTGGCAAGGGCAATAGCTCCAGTGTTGTCACAGAAGAGAGTCATCGACCCCGATGCCTTGGGTATGACTCCTAGGTCGGTAATGAACTCCTTCACCCAGACTGCTTCGTGTGCTGCCTCCGAGGCTGCCATGTACTCCGCTTCACATGTAGATCCCGCCACAACGCTTTGCTTGCAACTGCACCAGCTTACTGCCCCACCATTCAAAATATACACATATCCGGTTTGTGACTTAGAGTCATCCAGATCTGTGTTGAAGCTAGCATCGACGTAACCCTTTACGACGAGCTCTTCGTCACCTCCATAAACGAGAAACATTTCCTTGGTCCTTTTCAGGTACTTCAGGATATTCTTGACCGCTGTCCAGTGTTCCATGCCAGGATTACTTTGGTACCTTCCTACCAAACTCACGGCAAGGTTTACATCAGGTCTGGTACACAGCATAGCATACATGATAGACCCTATGGCCGAGGCATAGGGGACGACACTCATCTTTTCTCTATCTTCTGTCGTGGTCGGGCATTGAGCCATGCTCAATATTGCACCTTGCAATACAGGCAAGAACCCCTTCTTGGACTGATCCATATTGAACTTCTTCAATATCTTGTCAAGGTATGTACCTTGTGAAAGACCGATGAGGCGTCTCTATCTATCTCTATAGATCTTGATGCCTAATATATAAGCAGCTTCTCCAAGGTCCTTCATTGAAAAACACTTGTTCAAATAGGCCTTTATGCTTTCCAAGAATTCTATATCATTTCCCATCAATAGTATGTCATCCACATACAATATGAGAAATACTACAGAGCTCCCACTCACTTTCTTGTAAATGCAGGCTTCTCCATAAGTCTGCATAAACCCAAGCGCTTTGATCATCTCATCAAAGCGAATGTTCCAACTCCAAGATGCTTGCACCAGCCCATAAATCGAGCATTGGAGCTTGCACACCTTGTCAGCATTCTTAGGATCGACAAAACCTTCCGGCTGCATCATACACAATTCTTCCTTAAGGAAACCATTAAGGAATGCCATTTTGACGTCCATTTGCCATATCTCATAATCATAGAATGCGACAATTGCTAACATGATTTAGACGGACTTCAGCTTCGCTACGGGTGAGAAAGTCTCATCGTAGTCAACCCCTTGAACTTGTCGATAACCCTTAGCGACAAGCCGAGCTTTATAGATGGTCACATTACCATCTGCATCTGTCTTCTTCTTAAAGATCCATTTATTTTATATGGCTCGCCGATCAACGGGCAAGTCAGTCAAAGTCCATACTTTGTTTTCATACATGGATCCTATCTCGGATTTCTTGGCTTCCAACCATTTGTCGGAATCCGGGCCCGCCATCGCTTCTTCATAGTTCGAAGGTTCACCGTTGTCTAACAACATGATTTCCAAGACAGGGTTGCCGTACCACTCTGGTGCGGAACGTGTCCTTGTGGACCTACGAAGTTCAGTAGCAACTTGATCTGAAGTTTCATGATCATCATCATCAACTTCCTCTCTAGTCGGTGCAAGCACCTCAGGAACATTTTCTTGAGTTACGCCACTTACCGGTTCAAGATGTAATACTTCATCAAGTTCTACCTTCCTCCCACTTATTTCTTTTGAGAGAAACTGTTTCTCTAGAATGGACCCATTCTTGGCAACAAAGATTTTGCCTTTGGATCTGAGGTAGAAGGTATACCCAATAGTTTCTTTAGGGTATCCGATGGAGACGCATTTTTCTGACTTGGGTTCGAGCTTTTCAGGTTGAAGTTTCTTGACATAAGCATCACATCCCCAAACTTTTAGAAACGATAGCTTAGGTTTCTTCCCAAACCATAATTCATACCGTGTCGTCTCAACGGATTTCGACGGAGCCCTATTTAAAGTGAATGCTGCAGTCTCTAAAGCATAGCCCCAAAATGATAGCGGTAAATCGGTAAGAGACATCATAGATCGCACCATATCTAATAGAGTGCGATTACGACGTTCGGACACACCATTACACTGAGGTGTTCCAGGCAGCGTGAGTTGTGAAACTATTCCACATTTTCTTAAGTGTGTGCCAAATTCGTGACTCAAGTATTCTCCTCCACGATCTGATCGCAAGAACTTGATTTTCCTGTCACGTTGATTCTCAACCTCACTCTGAAATTCCTTCAACTTTTCAAAGGTCTCAGACTTGTGTTTCACTAAGTAGACATACCCATATCTACTCAAGTCATCAGTGAGGGCGAGAACATAACGATAGCCACCGCGAGCCTCAACACTCATTGGACCGCACACATCAGTATGTATGATTTCCAATAAGTTGGTTGCTTGCTCCATTGTTCCTGAGAACGGAGTCTTGGTCATTTTACCCATGAGGCATGGTTCGCACGTGTCAAATGATTCGTAATCAAGAGACTCTAAAAGTCCATCTGCATGGAGCTTCTTCATGCGTTTGACACCTATGTGACCAAGGCGGCAGTGCCACAAGTATGTGGGACTATCATTATCAACCTTACATCTTTTGGTATTCACACTATGAATATGTGTAGCATTACGCTCGAGATTCATTAAGAATAAACCATTCACCATCGGAGCATGACCATAAAACATATCTCTCATATAAATAGAACAACCATTATTCTCGGATTTAAATGAGTATCCATCTCGAATTAAACGAGATCCTGATACAATGTTCATGCTCAAAGCTGGCACTAAATAACAATTATTGAGGTTTAAAACTAATCCCGTAGGTAAATGTAGAGGTAGCGTGCCGACGGTGATCACATCGGCCTTGGAACCATTCCCGGCGCGCATCGTCACCTCGTCCTTCGCCAGTCTCCGCTTATTCCGCAGCTCCTGCCTTGAGTTACCAATGTGAGCAACCGCACTGGTATCAAATACCCAGGAGCTACTATGAGTACTGGTAAGGTACACATCAATTACATGTATATCACATATACCTTTAGTGTTGCCGGCCTTCTTATCCGCTAAGTATTTGGGGCAGTTACGCTTCCAGTGACCACTTCCCTTGCAATAAAAACACTCAGTCTCAGGCTTGGGTCCATTCTTTGGCTTCTTCCCGGCAGCTTGCTTACCGGGCGCGGCAACTCCCTTGCCGTCCTTCTTGAAGTTCTTCTTACCCTTGCCTTTCTTGAACTGAGTGGTTTTATTCACCATCAACACTTGATGTTCCCTTTTGACTTCTACCTCTGATGATTTCAGCATTGCAAATACTTTAGGAATGGTCTTTTCCATCCCCTGCATATTGAAGTTCATCACAAAGCTCTTGTAGCTTGGTGGAAGCGACTGAAGGATTCTGTCAATGACCGCGTCATCCGGGAGATTAACTCCCAGCTGAGTCAAGCGGTTATGCAACCCAGACATTTTGAGTATGTGCTCACTGACAGAACTATTTTCCTCCATCTTACAGCTGAAGAACTTGTCAGAGACTTCATATCTCTCGACCCAGGCATGAGCTTGGAAAACCATTTTCAGCTCTTCGAACATCTCATATGCTCCGTGTCGCTCAAAACGCTTTTGGAGCCCCGGTTCTAAGCTGTAAAGCATGCCGCACTGAACGAGGGAGTAATCATCAGCACGTGTCTGCCAAGCGTTCATAACGTCTTGGTTTTGTGGGACGGGTGCGTCACCTAGTGGTGCTTCTAGGACATAATCTTTCTTGGCAGCTATGAGGATGATCCTTAGGTTCCGGACCCAGTCCGTATAGTTGCTGCCATCGTCTTTCAGCTTGGTTTTCTCTAGGAACGCGTTGAAGTTGAGGACAACGTTGGCCATTTGATCTACAAGACATATTGTAAAGATTTTAGACTAAGTTCATGATAATTAAGTTCATCTAATCAAATTATTCAATGAACTCCCACTTAGATAGACATCCCTCCAGTCATCTAAGTATAACATGATCCGAGTTGACTAGGCCGTGTCCGATCATCACGTGAGACAGACTAGTCAACATCGGTGAACATCTTCATGTTGATCGTATCTTCTATACGACTCATGCTCGACCTTTCGGTCTTCTGTGTTCCGAGGCCATGTTTGTACATGCTAGGCTCGTCAAGTCAACCTAAGTGTATTGCGTGTGTAAATCTGTCTTACACCCATTGTATGTGAACGTTGGAATCTATCACACCCGATCATCACGTGGTGCTTCGAAACAATGAACTGTTGCAACGGCGCACAGTTAGGGGGAACACTTTCTTGAAATTATTAAGAGGGATCATCTTATTTACTACCATCGTTCTAAGTAAAGAAGATGCAAAAACATGATAAACATCCCATGCAATCAAATAATAGTGACATGATATGGCCAATATCATATAGCTCCTTTGATCTCCATCTTGGGGCTCCATGATCATCTTGTCACCGGCATGACACCATGATCTCCATCATTGTGTCTCCATGAAGTTGCTCGCCAACTATTACTTCTACTACTATGGCTAACACGTTTAGCAACAAAGTAAAGTAATTTACATGGCGTTTCTCAATGACACGCAGGTCATACAAAAAAATAAAGACAACTCCTATGGCTCCTGCCGGTTGTCATACTCATCGACATGCAAGTCGTGATTCCTATTACAAGAACATGATCAATCTTATACATCACATATATCATTCATCATTCATCACAACCTTTGGCCATATCACATCACAAAACACTTGCTGCAAAAACAAGTTAGACGTCCTCTAATTGTTGTTGCAAGTTTTTACGTGGCTGCTATAGGTTTCTAGCAAGAACGTTTCTTACCTACGCCAAAACCACAACGTGAATTGCCAATTTCTATTTACCCTTCATAAGGACCCTGTTCATCGAATCCGATCCGACTAAAGTGGGAGAGACAGACACCCGCCAGCCACCTTATGCAACTAGTGCATGTCAGTCGATGGAACCGGTCTCACGTAAGCGTACGTGCAAGGTTGGTCCGGGCTGCTTCATCCCACGATGCCGCCGAATCAAGATAAGACTAGTAACGGAAAGCAAATTGACAATATCGACGCCCACAACTACTTTGTGTTCTACTCGTGCATAGTAACTACGCATAGACCTAGCTCATGATGCCACTGTTGGGGAACGTTGCAGAAAAAAAATTCCTACGTTTCACCAAGATCAATCTATGGAGTCAACTAGCAACGAGAGGAGAGTGCATCTACATACCCTTGGAGATCACGAGCGAAAGCGTTCAAGAGAACGGGGATGATGGAGTAGTACTCGCCGTGATCCAAATCACCGATGACCAAGTGCCGAACGGACGGCACCTCCGCGTTCAACACACGTACGGAGCGGATGACGTCTCCTCCTTCTTGATCCAGCAAGGGGGAAGGAGAGGTTGATGAAGATCCAGTAGCACGACGACGTGGTGGTGGATGCAGCAGTGATCGCAGCAGGGCTTCGCCGAGCTTCTGCGAGAGGGAGAGGTGTAGCAGGGGAGAGGGAGGCGCCAAGACTTGAGGTGCGGCTGCCCTACCTCCCCGCCCCTTTATATAGGCCCCCTGGGGGGGGCGCCGGCCCTAGGAGATGGGATCTCCTTGGGGGGCGGCGGCCAAGGGGGAGGCTTGCCCCCCAAGGCAAGTGGAGGCGCCCCCCCACCCTAGGGTTTCCAACCCTAGGCGTAGGGGGGGCCCAAGGGGGGGGCGCACCAGCCCACTATGGGCTGGTTCCCCTCCTGACTTCAGCCCATGGGGCCCTCCGGGATGGGTGGCCCCATCCGGTGGACCCCCGGGACCCATCCGGTGGTCCCGGTACAATATCGGTGACCCCGAATCTTTCCCGATGGCCGAAACTACAATTCCTATATATAATTCTTCACCTCCGGACCATTCCGGAACTCCTCGTGACGTCCAGGATCTCATCCGGGACTCCGAACAACTTTCGGATTACTGCATACTCATATCTCTACAACCCTAGCGTCACCGAACCTTAAGTGTGTAGACCCTACGGGTTCGGGAGACAAGTAGACATGACCGAGAGGACTCTCCGGTCAATAACCAACAGCAGGATCTGGATACCCATGTTGGCTCCCACATGCTCCTCGATGATCTCATCGGATGAACCACGATGTTGAGGACTTAATCAATCCCGTATTCAATTCCCTTTGTCAATCGGTACGTTACTTGCCCGAGACTCGATCGTCGGTATCCCAATACCTTGTTCAGTCTCGTTACTGGCAAGTCACTTTACTCGTACCGTAATGCATGATCCCGTGATCAACCACTTGATCACATTGAGCTCATTATGATGATGCATTACCGAGTGGGCCCAGAGATACCTCTCCGTCATACGGAGTGACAAATCCCAGTCTCGATTCGTGCCAACCCAACAGACACTTTCGGAGACACCTGTAATGTACCTTTATTGTCACCCAGTTACGTTGTGACGTTTGGCACACCCAAAGCACTCCTACGGTATCCGGGAGTTGCACAATCTCATGGTCTAAGGAAATGATACTTGACATTCAGAAAAGCTACAGCAAACGAACTACACGATCTTTGAGCTACTTGTCCATCACATCATTCTCCTAATGATGTGATCCCGTTATCAATGACATCCCCATGTCCATAGCCAGGAAACCATGACTATCTGTTGATCAACGAGCTAGTCAACTAGAGGCTCGCTAGGGACACATTGTGGTCTATGTATTCACACATGTATTACGATTTCCGGATAATACAATTACAGCATGAATAATAGACAATTATCATGAACAAGGAAATATAATAATCATTTTATTATTGCCTCTAGGGCATATTTCCAACACTACTATGGCTCATGGAAGCACTAGACTACATCTCCCCATAAGAGAGGCTGCCAAGGATAAACAACTAGATTGTCGGATCCCACACATACCAAGCATTTCAATCATACACACAATATGCTTGATATGTGTAAATACAACATGGCATCACAACATAACTCTACCACTCAAGTATTTATTCATTAGGCTCCGAGGAGCGAGATATTACAAACATGGGTCTCATGACCCAACAATCATAGCATACAAATCAAAGCACATGCGGAAGCTTAACATGTCTGAGTACAAACATCTACAAATGAAAAAGGCTGAGAAGCCTGACTATCTACCAGATCCTGCCGAGGGCACAAGATCGTAGCTGAGGTAGCAAGCTAAACGTCGAAGTCCACACGGAACTACTAGCGAGACTGACGTCTCTCTGCAAAACATAAAATAGGCAAACGTGAGTACAAATGTACCCAGCAAGACTTACATCAGAACCTACTATACATGCTCATTCTCAAGAAGGTGGTGGAGTTATTGCAGTAAGCCAGCTTTGACTCAGTGGCTAACCTGAACTCCGACTGCAAGCAACTCTTTGAGGTGGTGCACACGAGTCCACATATTCACCATTCAAAACACCACTATGGATCCGCTCCTGTCTCCCTACGAGAAGGCCATCCATAGCACTCACACTTATCTTGCGAGTTTTAGAGTATCCACTTCAAGTTATCTATGAACTATGCAAGGGGTCCAAGTTTCCATATCTGAGGAATCCGGCTATTCGAATAGATAATGATAACCCTGCAGGGGTGTACTTCTTCACACATGCTCCCACCACTTACCGTCGTTTACATGACATGTACTCGGCAACCTTCAATCGGAAGCCCAACGAGGGTGTAGGCCATGGCCTACCCAAACACTCAAGTCTCTAGTCCAGGTTTATCGCCTATCTAGGTTCCATCCGCAGGGAGTCCGGCCGAGGTTTCCACATACGGCCCCGAACGATGTGTACAGGGTTCCGAGACACCAAACGGGCGCCCAGCATGCCCGGCCACGGTGTATCTACCGCATCATAGCCCACCCCTAGGGTTAGCGCTACGCACGGCCGCTAACACATATCCTATAAACACCAGAAACTAGTTGCAACTCCTGGACAGAGGACTAGGGTGATTAAGAAGCGGAGAGGGTCAATTAAGGATCCCAATGAGTGGTAGTAGCTGTTCCTGGATCATAGACACAGAACTCAGTTCCTAAGAATGGTTTCAATGAGACAACCCACCATGTACTCCTACATGGCCTCTCACCGCTACCTTTACCAAAACGTGTTCACACACTTAGCTCACACACAGTAGGACATGTTCATCACCATTCCAATTCATTCTCGATGAATCAGACCCGACACAACTCTATGCAATAGCAGGCATGACAAACAAGCATGAATGAGTAGGCACATCAGGGCTCAAAGAACTCCTACTCATGCTAGTGGGTTTCATCTATTTACTGTGGCAATGACAGGTCATGCAGAGGAAAGGGGTTCAACTACCACAGCTTGTAACAGTTGAATCGTTGTTGTCCTATGCAGTAAAAGAGAGCAGGAGCGAGAGAGTGGGATTGTATCAGAATGAACAAGGGGGTTTTGCTTGCCTGGCACTTCTGAAGATAGTATAGTTCTTCATCGGTGTCATCAAACTCATCGTCGGAACCACGTCCATCGAGAGGGGACAAATACCGGCAAACAAAGAGGAACACAATGAATGCAATGCAACAATTATGATGCATGATAATGTCATGGCAATATGCTGTTGATTGAGCTAATGCAACTAGCAATCATATTAAATGAAGTTGGTTTGAACCAAGGGTTCAAATTCAAACTCCATATGTGCTTATTTAAATTTCAATTATGCAAATTGCCCTGTACAGCAACCCTAGGTTGTTCAAACATGCATGCAAATGCCATAAACAGATTCCTTGAATTTTTATGATAATTTTTCATATAAAATTCATTTCATATAAAATTCATTTCATTCTGAGTCAAAGGCCACGTCAGCACGGTCAATGCTGACACGTGGGTCCACTGATTTTATTAGTTAACCTAATTATTTTGGTTATCCAGTAAACTAACAAGGCGGGTCCCACTGGTCAGTGTCTTGTGTTAAAATAACAGGGTTAGTTAGCCCCTAAACTAATGACGGCCACGCCGGCTAACTGACAATTAGCCGCCGGCGCTAAGCAGGACACGGCGGAGGTCCTCGTCCGGCCGTTTCCGGCGACGAGAGGTCGTGCGGATGGGCTCGTTGGAGAGCCCTTGCCGGCGCGCGGTTGATGGTGGTGGTGGCCGAGCCTGTGGTGGCCGGAGTCATCGCCGGCGACGACTTTGGTGGCAGCTGGAGCTCGGGTGAGCTCGGGGCCGAGGCTACGACGAGCGAGGCGGCGCGTGCGAGGCATCAACAGGCTCTACGCGGAGCGGGGATCAAGCAGGGCACGACGGCCGGGCCATTGAGTGGCCGAGGGCACGTCGGCGGCGAGCACAGGCGGCGGCACGTTCGGTCACAGGCGAGCTGGCGGGTAAGGCACGCAAACGAAGCAAATGAGAGGGGGGTTAGGGGGAGGAGCTCACGGCGGATGCGAGGAGAGGCTCGGCGGGCTCGGGGAGGGGATGATGAGGTCATGCGGCTGCCGGCGATCTCGGGGCAGAGACGACGAAGATGGCGGGGTAGAGGGGAGGTAGGGCGTCCGGCGTCGTGCGAGCTGACGGAGAGACGCGGGAGATGGAGGCGGAGCTCGTGGACTGCTCGGAGAGGCGAGGGGAGCTCGGTGGCCACGGGGACAGCGGGCGGCGGCGACGGTGGTGCTCGAGCACGAGAGGAAGAGAGGACCAGAGGAGGGGAGAGGCACGGGAGAGAGCTCGAGGGGGTCGGGGAGGTTGCGTGGCGTCGCGGGGAGGGTCCAGAGCGACGAGGGGGCAGCCAGGCAGGGTGGGGGTGGCCGCACTGTGGTGCGCGCGCGTCGGGCACGTGCCCGTCCTTTTGGCAGAGGAGGAAGACGACAGGGAAGGAGGCGGTGGTGGGCTGGGCCGGTGAAGCTGGGCCGGCAATATGTAGGTGGGCCGAGGTAAGTCCAGGTAACTCTCTCTCTCTGTTTCTGTTTTTTTGTTCTGTTTGTTTTTATTTTATCTTTGCCACTGCTTTTAAAATTCAAAACAATTTCAAAAACAGTGTCAATTATCCTCTAATAATTTCATGTTGCAAAATGGACTTTTCCAAATGCACATAAAATATATCAGAGGTATTTGGAGATATATCCTATATATATTTGGGTATATTTCCAAATTCAAATAGGATAGTGATTTAAATTCAGTGCCCAAAATATTCCACAAAAATGTTCCCTATTTTTGGTTTGGTCTCAAAGCCTTGCCAAAATTAACAAACATTTATGAAGGCATTTTGGAAACAATGAATGCAATTTAAAGGGTTCTTGCCCTTCTTTTAAATTGATTTCTGAGGCTTTCACTTTCCTCATTTCAAGTTTCTTGAAATTAACAGGATGCATGATGCTCACTGATGCAACTATCTCCAAACAATTCTAGGGCTGTGACAGTCATCACTAGTGCTTTTGGCAGCCGAAGACCACCTTTGGTCAGGATAACTTGTACTAGATGTTCCCCTTCAAAATGGCCAATTTTTGGCGCCCTTCCCGCTCATTTTTCGGGAAGAGGACCAGGGCCTCTATAAATAGTACTAGCCCCCAAAAAGAAGGGGGAGAGAGGAGAAAGAAGAAGAGAGAGGCCCAGAGAGAAAGAAAGAGAGAAGAGAAAGAAAGAGAGAAAGGTCCGGACCAAGTAGAACACACTGCACCAGCTCAAGAAGACCTCTCGCGAGGCCGTTCTTTCCCTGTATTGTTCATCATCAGCCCCTGAGGCAATGCACTACACCACACACTGGAGTAGGGTATTACACCACATCGGTGGCCCGAACCAGTATAAACCTCGTGTCCCTTGTGTGTTCTTCTTTCTAGCCTAGATTTCTTGCGAGCCATAGAAGCGCGAGTCGGTAGGGGAAAGATCTCCGTGCGCACCCCAGAGTTCGAACCTTAAGGGTCTGCCGGAACCCAAAATCCGACAAAATTCTATCCACGTTCCTAGCCAACTCATCGATCTTAGACAGTTTTTCTTCAATAAAAGCATTGAAACTCTTTTGCGGACTAATAAATTCTTTAATATTAGATTCAAAATCTGAGGGCATCTTATTATAATTTCCATAAGAATTGTTGTAGGAATTACCATAATTATTAGAGAATTACTAGGGAACGGCCTAGGATTAAAATTACCTCTATATGCGTTGTTACCAAAATTGTTCCTACCAACAAAATTCACATCCATAGATTCATTATTATTCTCAATCAAAGTAGACAAAGGCATATCATTAGGATCAGAAGAAACACTATTATTAGCAAACAATTTCATAAGTTCATCCATCTTTCCACTCAAAACATTGATTTCTTCTCTAGCATGAACCTTTTTACTAGTAGATCTTTCAGTTTGCCATTGAGAATATTTAACCACAATATTATCTACGAGTTTAATAGCTTCTCCTAAAGTGATTTTCATAAAAGTGCCTCCCGCGGCTGAATCTAAAAGATTTCTAGACACAAAATTCAATCCGGCATAAAAAATTTGTATGATCATCCATAAATTCGAACCATGTGTAGGGCAATTACGTATCATTAGTTTCATCCTCTCCCAAGCTTGTGCAACATGTTCATGATCAAGTTGCTTAAAATTCATAATATTGTTCCTAAGAGAGATGATCTTAGAGGGAGGAAAATACTTAGAGATAAAAGCATCTTTGCACTTATTCTATGAATCGATACTACTTTTAGGCAAAGACGAAAGCCAAGTTTTAGCACGATCTCTAAGCGATAACGGGAATAGCTTCAATTTAACAATATCATTATCCACATCTTTCTTCTGTTGTATATCACACAAATCAACAAAGTTGTTCAGATGGGTAGCGGCATCTTCACTAGGAAGGCCGAAAAATGGATCTTTCATAACAAGATTCAACAAAGCAGTATTAATTTCACAAGATTCAACATCGGTAAGAGGAGAAATCGGAGTGCTAGTAAAATCACTATTGTTGGTATTAGAAAAGTCGCACAATTTAGTACTATCTTGAGCCATCGTGACAAACAATCCAACACACAAGCACACAAGAAGCAAGCGAAAAGAGACGAACGGAAAAGAGAAGGGGAACGGAAAAAGAGGACGAATAAAACGGCAAGGGTGAAGTGGGTGAGAGGAAAACGAGAGGCAAATGGCAAATAATGTAATGCGAGGGATAAGAGGTTGTGATGGGTACTTGGTATGTCTTGACTTGTGGTAGATCTTCCCGCAAACGGCGCCAAAAATCCTTCTTGCTACCTCTTGAGCATTGCGTTGGTTTTCCCCTGAAGAGGAAAGGGTGACGCAATAAATTAGCATAAGTATTTCCCTCAATTTTTGAGAACCAAGGTATCAATCCAGTAGGAGACTACACGCAAGTCCCTCGTACCTACACAAACAAATAAGAACCTCGTAACCAACGCGATAAAGGGGTTGTCAATCCCTTCACGGTCACTTACGAGAGTGAGATCTGATAGAGATAATAATAAGATAAATATTTTTGGTATTTTTAAGATATAGATTAAAAGTAAAGATTGCAAAATAAAATAGTTTGGAAACTTATTTGATAAAAGATAGACCCGGGGGCCATAGGTTTCACTAGTGGCTTCTCTCAAGATAGCATAAGTATTATGGTGGGTGAACGAATTACTGTTGGGCAATTTATAGAAAAGTGAATAATTGTGAGAATATCTAGGCATGATCATGTATATAGGCATCACGTCCATGACAAGTAGACCGAAACGATTCTGCATCTACTACTATTACTCCACACATCGACCGCTATCCAGCATGCATCTAGAGTACTAAGTTCATAAGAACAAAGTAATGCATTAGGCAAGATGACATGATGTAGAGGGATAAACTCAAGCTATATGATATAAACCCCATCTTTTTATCCTCGATGACAACAATACAATACGTGGCTTGCTGCCCCTGCTATCACTGGGAAAGGACACCGCAAGATTGAACCCAAAGCTAAGCACTTCTCCCATTGCAAGAAAGATCAATCTAGTAGGCCAAACCAAACTGATAATTCGAAGAGCCTTGCAAAGATAACCAATCATACATAAAAGATTTCAGAGAAGAATCAAATATTTTTCATAGATAAACTTGATCATAAACCCACAATATAGCGGATCTCGACAAACACACCGCAAAAAGAGTTACATCAAATAGATCTCCAAGAAGGGCTTGTTCATAGATAAACTGAGGACAAGGTCACCTTCCTCAAAGACCAGGCATGAACCCTGCGGCTATGATAGCAACACAGGGCTTGTTGGTAGCGTGCAACACGCGTAGCAGCCCAGAGACGGTTCTCCTCAAGTAGCATAGCGTTGTCACGCCAGTGCTGATCTTGCGCTACTTCATCATAGGCAAGCACTCGAGGGGACCCGTAAATGAGTTCCGTGGGGATAAATGCTTCTTCTCTGTAGTCAGGGAGAAGGGAGTCTGCCCGGTAGCTCGGTTAGGTGTCATTCTGAGGGACCAGAGAACTATCGGCAACTCCTCGATCCACCGCCTGTCGTGCTTCTGCAGCGTATTGAAAGTTCTTGTCTTGAGTCCACGAAGCACTTCAGCATTTGCCCTCTCAGCTTGTCCATTGCTCCGGGGGTGTGCCCCAGAAGAGAATGAGATTTTGTATCCGAGGGTGTGAACGTATTGCATGAAGGTGTGGATCGTGAACTGGGTGCCGTTGTCTGTGATGATCCTTGTCGGAACTCCGAAACAACACACCAATTCTTTCAAGAACTTGATAGCTGACTGAGCAGTCACCTGTCTCATGGCAGTCACTTCCGGCCACTTTGTAAACTTGTCGATGGCAAAGAACAAGAATTCAAAGCCCCCGATTGCTCGGGGGAAGGGGTCGAGGATATCGACCCCCCAATCCGAAAATGGCCATGATAGAGGGATGGTCTGAAGGGCTTGGGTAGGCAGGTGTGTTCTCTTGGAATGGAAATGGCAGTCTTTGAGGGAGTCCTGGATTAGGGGGTCCTCGGACAGCCGGACCATATACTTAGGCCGGAGTGTTGGACTATGAAGATACAAGATTGAAGACTTCGTCCCATGTCCGGATGGGACTCCCCTTTGCGTGGAAGGCAAGCTTGGCAATTCGGATATGTACATCTCCTCCCTTGTAACCGACTGTGTGTAACCCTAGCTCCCTCCGGTGTCTATATAAACCAGATGGTTTTAGTCGATAGAACAACAATCATACCATAGGCTAGATTCTAGGGTTTAGCTTCTCCAATCTCGTGGTAGATCAACTCTTGTAATACTCATATCATCAAGATCAATCAAGCAGGAAGTAGGGTATTACCTCCATCGAGAGGGCCCGAACCTGGGTAAACATTGTGTCCCCTGACTCCTGTTACCATCCGCCTTAGACGCATAGTTCGGGACCCCCTACCCGAGATTCGCCGGTTTTGACACCGACATTAGTGCTTTCATTGATGGTTCCACTGTGTCGTCATCATAAGGCTTGATGGCTCCTTTGATCATCGGCAACGATGCGATCCAGGGTGAGGTTTTCCTCCCCAGACAGATCTTCGTATTCGGCGCCTTCGTACTGCGGGCCACCTCGCTTGGCCATCTGGAGCAGATCGAGAGCTATGCCCCTGGCCATCAGGTCAGGTTTGGAAGCTTGAAGTATACCGTTGACATCCGCGGAGACTTGATCTTCGACGGATTTGAACCCATGTCAGGTACGCCGCACAGTCACGATGAGCATGATTTAGCTCTGCCATCGGACACTGTTCGGGGGATCACACCTGTAACGACTTCGGCCCTTGATCCGGAGCAGATCGCGCCGTCCGATGACGGGTGGATGGACCCCGCCCCAGAGGCCAAACACTCAGCGGCGATAGAGCCAAATACTGACTTCACCTCCTACGAGACCTGTGTTTCCGGACCTATGGATTCGTCCCCGGCCATGGTCTTCGAACCGCCTACATCTGTACCTATCAATCTGATTGGGCGCCGATCACGGAGTTTTCCTCTGTGGATATCTTTCAGCACTCGCCCTTGGCCGATGCGCTAAATTCATTAAGGTCTATCTCCTTGTCAGGAGGCCCTTGGCCGAACTGTGTTCGGCCCGAGTGGGAAGCGGACGACGAAGATATTCGTTCCCCACCCACCACCCACTTAATAGCCACTGTCGACAACTTAACCGACATGCTTGATTTCGGCTCCGAAGACATTGATGGTATGGATGACGATGCGAGAAACGAACAGGAACCACCACCCGCAGGGCGCTGGACTGCCACTTCATCACATGATACGTACATGGTGGATACACCCCAAGAAAATGATGATGAGGAACGGGAAGAAGCAGCGAAGGACAATTCCCTCGAGAAGCAACCAAAGCGACGACGTAAGCGCCGCTCAAAATCCGGCCCCGGCAAAAACAGCGATAACATTGCAAGAAAGAGTAACACCCCGGTCGACCCCAAAGGAGACAACGACCACATGAACCCAGCGGTGGAGCAGGGTGAACCAGCGGACGACGAACATAGTACGGAGCCGCTGTCAGGTCATGACGACCCCGAGCGTAAAACCCATCAACCTGTCTCCGGAGACATGAATAGTCCGGACGACGATGCACACATCATCCCTGAAAGACACTTGGAACAAGAGAACCTTCATAAAAGGCTCATTGAAACCGCGCGGAGCCTGAAGAAGCAGAAGCAAAGGCTTAAGACCGTGCAGAATACGCTCAACAGCAGATGGAATAAAGTGCTTGACACGGAAGAAAAGTACGGCGGTAATCGCCACACAAAAAGCTATCCAAAGCGCAAGTTGTTGCCTGAATTCGACGATGAGGCCTTAGCGCCCACTCAGCTAGAAAATAAAACGGCCGATCAACCGGACCGACCACCCCGTGGTCGCGATAGGGCGGCTAACGATGACGTACACAAGTCAACACACGACCTACATGAGGACTTACACAAAAAAGACGGTTTGACCAGGTCCATTTACGGACCTAGGAAGCGCGTTCTGGCACGGAATCATCGCCGCCCAAATGACTATACTGACAGAATAATGGTTCGGAATCAAAAACGAACACTACAACCATCAGACACACCCAAATACAGGGGTGCTGCGCATCCCCTATGCTTCACCGACGAGGTACTGGATCATGAATTCCCAGAAGGATTCAAACCCGTGAACATAGAGTCATACGACGGAACAACAGACCCTGGGGTCTGGATTGAGGATTTTATCCTTCACATCCACATGGCTCGTGGAGATGATCTCCATGCCATCAAATACTTGCCCTTAATGTTGAAAGGACCAGCAAGGCACTGGTTGAAAAGCCTCCCCGAAAACTCAATTGGAAGTTGGGAAGCGCTCGAGGACGCTTTCAGGGCTAATTTTCAAGGGACCTATGTCCGACCTACGGATGCAGATGATTTAAGTCACATAATTCAACAACCCGGAGACTCAGCCCGAAAGCTTTGGAACAGATTCCTAACTAAGAAGAATCAAATTGTTGATTGCCTGGATGCCGAAGCCTTAGCAGCTTTCAAACATAGTGTCCGGGACGAATGGCTTGCCAGACACCTCGGCCAGAAAAAACCAAGGACAATGGCAGCCCTAACAAGCCTTATGACCTGCTTTTGCACGGGCGAGGATAGTTGGCTGGCCTGCAGTGGCACCAGCGACCCAAGCACATCCGAAGTCAGGGATGGCAATGGAAAACCACGACGCGATAAAAGCATGCGTCGAAGCAATGAAGACAGCCCAGACAACATGGCGGCAAATGTCGGATTCAGGGGCTCTCGACCCGGTCAACGGAAAAAGCCATTCAAAGGCAGCAGAGATGGACCATCCAGCCTAAACAAGATTCTAGACAGATTATGTTAGATTCACGGCACCTCCGATAAACCTGCAAATCACACCAATAGAGAATGATGGGTCTTTAAGCAGGCCGGCCAGCTAAACGCCGAACACAAGGGGAGGGAGACACCAAGTGAACACGAAGATGAGCCTCACCAACAAAACACTGGGGGACAGAAAAAATTCCCACCAGAAGTCAAAATAGTGAACATGATTCACGTAACGAAGAGGAGGAGCACACGCGCGCTCCGAGACGTATGCACCGTAGAGCCCGTTACCCCCATGTTCAACCCTTGGTCGGCCTGCCCAATCACTTTTCATCGCAGGGGTCATCCGACTAGTACCCGGGATGGAGGATCGGCTGCCTTGGTACTAGACCCAATAATTGATGGATACCATCTCACCCGAGTCCTTATGGACGGCGGCAGTAGTCTTAATCTGATATATCAAGACACAGTCCGCAAAATGGGGATAGACCCAACAAGAATCAGCCAGAGCAATACTACCTTTAAAGGAGTAGTACTAGGCCTAGAGGCCCGCTGCATGGGCTCTATAGTACTAGAGGTTGTATTCGGTTCTCCTGACAACTTCCGAAGCGAAGAATTAACCTTCGACATTGCTCCATTCCGAAGTGGCTATCAAACACTACTCGGAAGAACATCCTTCGCTCGTTTTAATGCAATACTGCATTACGCTTATTTTAAGCTCAAGCTGCACGGTCCACGTGGCATCATCATAGTTAGCGGAAACTCAGAGCGTTCCTTACATGCGGAGGAATGTACGGCGGCTTTCGTAGCCGAACACTGAACGACCCCCCCCCCAACCAGAATAAATGATCGGTCGTCAAGACCACGGACACGGCTAGACGAGTCCGGCACCCCCCTTGCTGTAACAGTTCAGATAAACTCGAGATTGGGCCGATAGATATACCCCCATAGGTGGCGCTAGGGGCTTCCCGCATGTAAAAAGGACTATAGTTCGGTTTGACCTTACTTAGGGGCTTCCCGCGTGGCCGTTTGGAACTTGCCTAAAATTGAGGAGTCGTACTAACGAGCATGATTGGGTTACCCACACCCGTATTGATGAGAATCCCATGATAAGGGGACACGATCTCTGCTTCGACAAGATGTGCCAATAAAACCGCCTCGCAACACGTGCAGTGGCTGGTTGGGAAAAACGGTTCGAATAATGACCGAGGCCAAGGCGTGATGTCACGTTATGAAAAGTTGTCAGTAGATTAGATTTGTGGAAATATTATACTCTCTACGGTGGTATGTGGAATTTGTTTTGCAGAGCCGGACACTATCCTTGTGTTCAAAATCTTATATGGAGTATTCAGAGGAGGAACCTGCCTTGCAATGGCGAAGACAATCTGCGCGCCGGACTCATCATCATTGAAGCCTGGTTCAGGGGCTACTGAGGGAGTCCTAGATTAGGGGGTCCTCGGACAGCCGGACTATATACTTTGGCCGGACTGTTGGACTATGAAGATACAAGATTGAAGACTTCGTCCCGTGTCCGGATGGGACTCTCCTTTGCGTGGAAGGCAAGCTTGGCGATTCAGATATGTAGATCTCCTCCCTTGTAACCGACTCTGTGTAACCCTAGGTCCCTCCGATGTCTATATAAACCAGAGGGTTTTAGTCCGTAGAACAACAATCATACCATAGGCTAGCTTCTAGGGTTTAGTCTCTCCGATCTCGTGGTAGATCAACTCTTGTAATACTCATATCATCAAGATCAATCAAGCAGGAAGTAGGGTATTACCTCCATCGAGAGGGCCCGAACCTGGGTAAACATTGTGTCCCCCGCCTCCTATTACCATCCGCCTTAGACGCACAGTTCGGGACCCCCTACCCGAGATCCGCCGTTTTTGACACCGACAGGCTTCACATTTCATGACGAGCTCAACTGCATCTTGGAGGGTTGTGGGCTAATAGAATCCTTGCCGGAATGCTTTCCCAACTAATGCCCTTGATCCAATGTGTGAGCCGCACATTCCTCTGTGAATATCAGCCAGCAGTTCCTTTCCATCCTCCCGGCAAACACACTTCAATTTCACACCGTTGGGCCTCCTTCTGTACAGAGTGTCATCGACAAACTAATACATACTGGCCCTCCGGGCTACTGTTTCAACTTCATCATGATTGCCAGGGAGTTCTCCGGTTTGTGGGAAGTGGACAATGTGCCTTGCCCAAGTTGGAGCCTGGGGCTCGGCAACGAGGACTAGCGGCACCTCCTCGGCTGTGGGAGCACCAGCCTCGTTCGCGGGGTCCATAGGCCCGCTGGAGGGGGTGGTCCGGCAGGTTGTGAGGAGTTGTTTCCGGTAGGGTCTCTGCCGGGAGTGGATGGCTCTGCTGGGAGAGGCTTATTGTAGTCCATCTTTGTCCTTTTACGAGCCATTTGTGGCTAGTGATATGGAGGGTTGAGAGAGATGGAGAACAAAAGTTCCTGGTTCCACAGGAAGCTTTTGCGCAACACACTTTGACAGGTGATCAGCTATGCTGTTTTCTGCACGGAGTACGTACTCTGTTTGTATCCCGTCAAAGTTCTCCTCCAATCTCCTTACTTCCTCGACGTATGCTTCCATCAATGGGCTTTGGTAATCCTTGTTGACTTGTCTCACCACGAGATGTGAATCTCCTCGAATTACCAGCTTCTTAATTCCCAATTCTGCTGCAATCCCGAGACCGGCAAGGAGCCCTTCATACTCTGTTGTATTGTTGGTGGCTTCTTCCTGTGCAAAGTGCATCTGGACGATGTACTTCAAGTGCTCGCCAGAGGGGGCAACAAGAAGCACGCCAGCCCCTGCACCTTGTAGGGAAAAAGCACCATCAAAATACATAATCCATTCTTGGGGTGATTCCTTGCCAGTGAGAGTTTTCTCTGTCCTTTCCTCATCAAGGGACGGCATCCATTCTGTAATAAACTCTGCCAATGCCCTACTCCAAATAGTTGAAGTGCTCTCAAACTTCAAACCAAAGCTGGATAACTCCAAAGCCCATTCCACTATTCTGCCAGTTGCCTCAGGGTTTCGGAGTATCCTTTGCAACGGAAAACGAGTAACAACCGTAATCTCATGGGCTTGGAAGTAGTGGCGCAGTTTCCTTGAGGCCATAATGAGACCAAAGATTAACTTTTGCACACCAGAGTACCTCGATCTAGCCCCCTGTAATAAGGAGCTGACAAAGTACACTGGGCGCTGCACCACTTTCTTCCTTGACACGTCCTTGGGGTTGCTCTCGTTGCCATGCTCATTGCTATCCTGGTCCTTTTCCGACTCTGCCGTGATCTGGCCACTTTCAGCCTCATTCACCTCTCGCTATGCTACCAAAGGTGCACTGACCACTTGGTTGGTTGCCGCCAAGTATAGAAACAATGGTTCTTGGGGTTTGGGTGCAACCAAGGTGGGCACAAACGATAGGTAGGCTTTCAATTCTTACAGAGCTGCATCTGCTCCCAGGGTCCATTTCATAGGCCCCGCCTTCTTCAAAACCTTGAAGAACGGCAGGGCACGCTCGGCAGACTTGGGGATGAATCCGCTCAACGCGGGAACACATCCCGTCAAGTGCCTCACATCCTTAACTGTCATTGGTGCTTGGATCTGCTCAATGGCCTTGATCTTTTCGGGGTTGGCTTCGGTCCCCTGATGGGACACGAAGAACCCAAGTAGCTTGCGGAGGGAACACCAAATACACATTTCTCCGGATTAAGTTTCAGATTGATCTTGCGCAGATTAGCAAATGTCTCTTCCAAATCCTGGATAAGGGTGGCCTTTTCCTTGGTTTTGACCACAATATCATCCATATAAGCTTCTATATTTTTATGCAACTGTGGCTCAAAACCAATCTGGACTGCCCTTGCAAAAGTGGACCCAACACTCTTTAATCCGAACGGCATGCGGACAAAGCAGTACGTACCACATGGAGTGATGAATGATGTCTCCTCTTCATCTTCCTTAGACATGAAGATCTGATGATATCCTGAGTATGCATCTAGAAAGGAGAGACATCCCGAAGTAGAATCCACGATCTGGTCGATGCGCGGCAAGGGAAATGGGTCCTTCGGGCAAGCTTTGTTGAGGTCTCTGAAGTCAATGCAAAGCTTCCACTTCCCAATAGCTTTCAGGACCACTACTGGATTTGCCAACCATCTAGGATGCAGTAATCCTCTGACCAAACCAGCTGCCTCCAACTTCTTGATCTCTTCAGCAATGAACATCTGCCTCTCCAAGGCCTGCTTCCGTACTTTCTGCTTGCTGGGTCGGGCATGCGGGAAGACAGCAAGGTGGTGCTCAATTACCTCCCTAGGAACACTGCTACCTCTTGAGCACTGCGTTGGTTTTCCCCGAAGAGGAAGGGATGATGCAGCAAAGTAGTGTAAGTATTTCCATCAGTTTTTGAGAACCAAGGTATCAATCCTGTAGGAGGCTATGCACGAGTACCTCGTACCTGCACCAAACAAATAAATCCTCGCAACCAATGCAAATAGGGGTTGTCAATCCCTATAAGGCCACTTACAAGAGTGAGATCTGATAGATATGATAAGATAATATTTTTGGTATTTTTATGATAAAGATGCAAAGTAAAATAAAGGCAAAGTAAATAGCAAAGGAAATAACTAAGTAGTAGGAGATCAATATGATAAAGATAGACCCAGGGGCCATAGGTTTCACTAGTGGCTTCTCTCAAGAGCATAAGTATTCTACGGTGGGTGAACAAATTACTGTTGAGCAATTGACAGAATTGAGCATAGTTATGAGAATATCTAGGTATGATCATGTATATAGGCATCACGTCCGAGACAAGTAGACCGACTCATGCCTGCATCTACTACTATTACTCCACTCATCGACCGCTATCCAGCATGCATCTAGAGTATTAAGTTAAAAACGGAGTAACGCCTTAAGCAAGATGACATGATGTAGAGGGATAGACTCACGCAATATGAAGAAAACTCCATCTTGTTATCCTCGATGGCAACAATACAATACGTGCCTTGCTGCCCCTACTGTCACTAGGAAAGGACACCGCAAGATTGAACCCAAAGCTAAGCACTTCTCCCATTGCAAGAAAGATCAATCTAGTAGGCCAAACCAAACTGATAATTTGAAGATACTTGCAAAGATAACCAATCATACATAAAAGAATTCAGAGAAGATTCAAATATTATTCATAGATAGACTTGATCATAAACCCACAATTCATCGGTCTCAACAAACACACCGCAAAAAGAAGATTACATCGAATAGTTCTCCACAAGAGAGGGGGAGAACGTTGTATTGAGATCCAAACAGAGAGAAGAAGCCATCAAGCTACTAACTATGGACCCGTAGGTCTGAGGTAAACTACTCACACTTCATCGGAGAGGCTATGGTGTTGATGTAGAAGCCCTCCGTGACCGATGCCCCCTCCGGCGGAGCTCCAGAACTGGCCCCAAGATGGGATCTCATGGATACAAAAAGTTACGGCAGTGGAATTAGGGTTTTGGCTTCGTATCTGATAATTTGGGGGTACGTGAATATATATAGGAGTAAGGAGTACGTCGGTGGAGCAACAGGGGGCCCACGAGGGTGGAGGGCGCGCCTGGTGGGGGTGGGTGCGCCCCCTACCTCGTGGCCTCCTGTTTCCTTTCTTGACGTAGGGTCCAAGTCTCCCGGGGTCTTGTTTGTTGAGAAAATCAGGTTCCCGAAGGTTTCATTACGGTTGGACTCCGTTTGATATTCCTTTTCTTCGAAACCCTAAAACAGGCAAAAACCAACAATTCTGGGCTGGGCCTCCGGTTAATAGGTTAGTCCCAAAAATAATATAAAAGTGGATAATAAAGCCCAATAATGTCCAAAACAGTAGATAATATAGCATGGAACAATCAAAAATTATAGATATGTTGGAGACGTATCAAACACCGAGGATATCAGATGGCTGCCAAGCAAACACATCGATATTTGCCCGTAGGAAGGCAACGAGCGTGCTTTCCTATTTGTCATCGAGGGTGGCGCTGATAGTGAAAGTACCATCAATGCCAGCGAGCCTTGCCGGGACCTTCTTCACTTGGGGTGTCGCAACCTTGGATCTCTTGCTGTTGGAACAGTCCGGCACGTTGTCAACGGGTGTCGTGCACTCGGAGGGGGCACGCTTCTCGGACTCCTTGCCGAAGGTCCTACAATTCCTCTTCTTTCCTTTGCTTTCCTAGGCATTAACTGCTGCCACCGCAGCCTTTGCTGTGACTGCATCCCGATACATCTTGTCCACACAGATAATTGAATCCTTCTCATCTGACGGGATAGTGAGTGAGGGAGTCCTGGACTAAGGGGTCCTCGGGCGTCCGGCCTGTTATCTATGGGCCGGACTGATGGGCTATGAAGATATGAAGACCGAAGACTGTACCCGTGTCCAGATGGGACTCTCCTTGGCGTGGAAGGCAAGCTTGGCAAAAAACTATGAAGATTCCATATTATGTAACCGACTCTATGTAACCCTAGATCCCCCCGGTGTCTATATAAACCGGAGGACTTAGTCCAGATAGGGGATACTCAATACCGTAGTCATACAGGGTATACTTCTAGGGTTTAGCCATTACAATCTCATGGTAGATCAACTCTTGTAATACCGGTATTTATCAATATCAATCAAGAAGGACATAGGGTATTACCTCCATCAAGAGGGCCCAAACCTGGGTAAAGCTTTGTGTCCCCTGTCTCCTGTTACCATCAACCTTAGATGCACAGTTCGGGACCCCCTACTCGAGATCCGCCGGTTTTGACACCGACATTGGTGCCTTGAGAGTTCCTCTGTGCTGTCGCTGAAAGGTTTGATGGCCCCTTCAATCATCAATAATGGCGCTGTCTATGAAGAAACTTTCCTCCCCGGGCAGATCTTTGTGTTCGGCGGCTTCAGACTGCGGGCCAACTCATTTGGCTCTCTGGAGCAGATCGAAAGCTACGCCCCTTCCCATCAGGTTAGATTCAGGAGCTTAAACTACGTCGCGGACATCCGTCGAGACTTGATCTTCGCCAGATTCGATACTGCGGTAGCCGCTCCCGACCACCCCGATGCTCATGACTTAAATCTATCATCGGGCCGCATCCAGGAGATCGCTCTTGTAACCACTCTGGCCCTAGAGTCGGAGCAGGCCGCGCCATCCAAAGATGGGAGGATTAACCCCACCACGGAGGTCGCAGATTCCACGACGTTGGAGCCGCACAGGGACCTGGTCTCACTCAATGCCTATGCCACCTGAACACCAGACTCATCTTCGGCTGTAGGTTCCGAACCACGTGAGCCCGCGGACGCCGAGCTTGATCGTTTATCGATCTTCGAATTCAGTGCCGCAAACATCTTCGAGCACCCGAATCTGGGCGATATGCTAAACTCGTTAAAAAGTCTGTCCTTAGCGGAGGACTCTCAGCCGAATTATATCCGGCTCGAACTAGGGGCTGAAGATTGAGAATTTCACTTCCCACCCGCCACCCACTTTATAGCCACTGTCGAGGATTTGACCGACGAACTTGATCGCGACTCTGAGGACATCGACGGTATGGACGACGATGCCGAAGAAGAAGTAGACCAGAACCCACCGTTCACCAGACGCTGGACAGCCACTTCCTCGTATGACGTATACATGGTGGATGCACCAAAGGAAAACAACGGCGACGACAAGGAAGACCCAGTTGAGGATAAACCTTCTGAAATACAGTCCAAGCGCTGGTGTCAGCGGTGCCACTCTAAGTCACGCCGCATTAAAGTTAGCAACACCGGCACATGAGAAGATGACACTCCGGAAGGTGCCGAAGACAACGAAGACCCCATCGACACAACAAACGAACAAGATGGATGGGAAGATGCGCATGTTAGCCCTATTAAACAGGCCACGCACAAAGATTCAGAGGACGATAGTTACCTTCCGCTCTCCGAGGACGAGGTGAGCCTCGGCACCGAGGATTTCATCGTGCCTGAGGAACCTCTTGAGCAGGAGCGCTTCAAGCGCTAGCTAATAGCCACTGCAAGGAGCCTGAAGAAGAAGCAGCAGCAGCTTCAAGCTGACCAGGATCTGCTCAACGATAAATGGACTGATGTCCTAGCAGCTAAAGAATACGGCCTCAAGCGCCCAACCAAAAGCTACCCAAAGCGTAAATTGCTGCCTTAGTTCGACGAGGAGGCGCCAGAGTATATACCACCATCGTACAAAGCGGCTAACCGGCCACCGCCTGATCGGGACAAAACGACAACCCATGCTGAAGACCAGCCCGCCCCGCCTCATCACTCAGGTAAAAGTAAATTCGACCACGGCCATACATATGACCTCCGGCAGAACCTGGACAATAAAGCAGGACCTACCAGATCAATCTACGGATCGCGAGGACGCACCTCGACATGTGACAACGGCCGACTATTCGGACGTGACAAACCCAGTCATGCGCAGGCCGAACACCGCAGACGGACTCCATCAAAGCTGCGTCATGATACGGCCCGATACAGAGGCCCCACACACCCTCATTGCTTCACTGATGAGGTCCTAGACCACGAATTCCCTGAAGGATTCAAGCCCGTGAACATAGAATCATACGATGGGACCACGGACCCCGTGGTGTGAATCGAAGACTTCATTCTCCACATCCATATGGCACGCGGAGATGACCATCACGCCATCAAATACCTCCCTCTAAAACACAAGGGCCGAGCTCGGCATTGGCTAAACAGTCTGCGTGAAAATTCCATCGGCAGTTGGGAGGACTTGGAAGAGGCTTTCCTCGATAACTTCCAAGGTACATATGTTCGACCTCCGGACGCCGATGACTTAAGCCATATAGTCCAGCAGCCCGGAGAGTCCGCCAGGAAATTCTAGACAAGGTTCCTAACTAAAAAGAACCAAATCGTTGACTGTCCGGACACTGAAGCTCTAGTAGCTTTCAAACATAGCATCCGCGACGAATGGCTCGCTAGCCACCTTGGCCAGGAAAAGCCAAAATCCATTGCGGCCCTCACGACACTAATGACCCACTTTTGTGCGAGCGAGGACAATTGGTTGGCTCGTAGAAAAAACACCGAAGACACGATGGTCAACACCAGATTCCGTGGCTCTAAGTCCGGTCAGCGGAAGAAGCCGTTCCAAAAGAACAATTCGGGCCCATCCAGCTTGGACCGCATACTTGATCGTCCATGCCAGATTCATGGCACCCCCGACAAGCCTCCTAATCATACAAATAGAGAGTGCTGGGTTTTCAAACAGGCCGGCAAATTAAACACCGAGATCAGGGAAAAAGGATCGCAAAGCGAGGACGATGACAAAGAGCCATGGCAGCGGAACACAGGGGGACAGAAGAAGTTTCCCCCTCAGGTAAAAATGGTGAACATGATATATGCCACCCACATCCCCAAGAGGGAGCGCAAGCGTGCGCTTAGGGACATCTACGCGATAGAGCTAGTCGCCCCCAAATTCAGTCCATTGTCGTCGTGCCCGATCACTTTCGATCACCGGGACCACCCGACCAGTATCCATCACGGGGGCTCGGTCGCACTAATCTTAGACCCAATAATTGATGGGTTTCACCTGACTCGCGTCCTTATGGACGGTGGTAGCAGCCTCAATCTTCTCTATCAGGATACAGCGCGGAAAATGGGCATTAGCCCATCAAGGATCAAGCCTACAAGGACTATCTTTAAAGGAGTCATACCAGGTGTAGAGGCCCGCTGTACGGGCTCAATCACATTAGAGGTTGTCTTCAGATCTCCGGACAACTTCCGAAGCGAGGAGTTTATCTTTGAGATCATCCCATTCCGCAGCGGCTATCATGCACTGCTCAGACGAACTACGTTTGCTCGATTCAATGCAGTGCCACACTATGCTTATCTCAAGCTCAAGATGCCCGGTCCACGCGGCGTCATAACAGTCAATGGCAATACGGAACACTCTCTCTGTACAGAAGAGCACACAGCTACCCTAGCAGCAGAAGTACAAAGCGGACTTCTCAAGCAGAACCTTCATTCAGCTGTGGAGCCCGCGGACACCCTTAAGAGGGTCCAAACTACTCTGCAGTAGGAGAGCTCAGCTCATCAGGAGCTCGACTAGCAGTCCGGCCTCCGTCTCAGTCCCGACCAAGTGGTGGCATTCGTGCCATGCGTACATAACTACGCACTTAAAATTCCATGGGCATTGACGGAGGCACAGATAACTTGTGACCCATGGCACGGCTCAACGACATCAGATACACACATACTATCACTTTTACTTATTTTCCTTTTAGGTCTCAATCCCACAGGCCCCATCGGGGGGTCTGGTCATCAGTCCTCTTGTAGGATAAATACACCAAGACGGCGAGAAGCGTGGACATATGGGGAACTTTTTAGGTGATTCTGTTAATGATAACTCTACCTGTTTTCCAGGACCCATATGTAGCTCTCCCCTGGTTTCGGCATGTTAAATAGCCTATTGCTTATTGCACTATTTGTATTAATGCGCCTTGACGTACTAATTACATTACAATGAAAACAGTTTGTAGCTGGAGCTTTAGGACCCCAGTTGTTTACCTTTATGTCTTTTCTGTTTTCTTTCTCTCTTTTTGTTTTCAGATTCCCTATGGATAACCCCATCAGGTAGCACCCATACACTTTGGTACGTTTGACGTTTGCCAGGGGCTTTATAGCACCTTACACTACGGCAACAAAAGTCCAAACACTTTCTATAAGTATAGTTCGGCACCCCGAATTTAGCATTATATGCATTGGCTCCGAATCATGTGTTTGGTCAATAGTTGGGTTGCCCGGCTCCTATGCTTGCTACCCTACGTTCCGCTAAATCGGCTAGGGTAGTAAAGGGAGAACTATTGTGATTGTGTCCTGGTCTAAACCGGATGAACACCTCAATAGAGAAAGCCTAAAACTGACTGTCATGATGCGGCGAGAGCTGGTCAGCTGTTCGGAGGTCTCAAATCGTCGGAGATTTTTCTGCATTTCGTGAAGGATCGGTACTGCCTGATCAGACACCGACAGCACTCTGGTTTGTATACTAGGGGCTACGCCTATGTTTTATTATAAAACTCCAATGGCTAAGTGGGGGCGTTCAAGCCGTATAGTTTGGTTGCCTGGTTCGTTCCGCTAAACAACTCCTTCAAGGACCATATAATTGGATCAAGATTGTTTAGAGTCCATCCCGAACACCTCCGTACTACCTATGCGAGGGCTGAAGCCGACGACTGGTTAACCCTCAAATTTCATACAACACGGCCGCACAGGAGGAAAGAATCAAAACATAATAAAAATTATATATTACAAAGCGGATTTGTTGTCATCATACAAGACAAAATACGAGTGTATTCACTCGAAAATAACCTCCTGCCCGCACCGCGTGGCTACAATACGATACCCCTCGAGGACATTTGCAAAATAACGCTCGGGTGTACGGTGCTCCTTGCCCTTCGGCGGCCCCTTGGTCAGCTCAATGGCTTCCATTTTCGCCCACCACATCTTGCAGCGAGCAAAGGCCATCCGGGCACCTTCAATACAGAGCGACCACTTTACGACCTCAAGTCGCGGGCAGGCACTAACAAGCCGCTTCACAAGCCCGAAGTAGCTGCGGGGTACCAACGCGGCAGGCCATAGCCGGACTATCAGGTCCCTCATGGCCAGCTCGGCTGCCTTGTGTAGCTCGACCAATTGTTTCAGCTGGTCGCTGAAGGATACCGGATGTTCTGGTCCAAAATATTGAGACCAGAATAGCTTCTCCGTCGAACTCCCTTCCTCGGCTCGATAGAATTCAGCAACATCGGATACGCTGCGCGGCAAATCCGTAAATGCCCCTGTGGAGCACCAAATTCAGGTAAGCAACACGAGCGTTCCCTTCATCAACTTGCTTTGCATAATGAGAAACTTACCCGCCGCAATCTTCTTAGCCGCCTGGATTTCTTGAAGAGCGCTCTGGGCTTTGGCTCGAGCCTCTTGTGCGCTCTAGCGAGCCTTGGCAAGTTGGGACGCCTGTGTATTAGAATCATGCTCCAGGGACTCGTACTTCTTAACGGCATCCTGAAGCTCTTGCTGCACCTCGCTGACCCGGGCCTCGTGCTTTTCGCGTGCAGCGCGTTCCTTGGCCGCTTTGTCCTCGGCATCCGCTAATGCCTTCTTGAGGGCCGCCACCTTGGTCGTGGCCCCTAGCATAGTCCATGACACTTTAGTCAGCACGAAGTATTCATCCTTCCTAACATACACGCACAAGTTATTGCATACCTTTGCTGTCCTCCAGCTGTGTCTTCACAAGACTGGGCTCTTCCACGGCCCGCTCCAGGCTCCGCTACAGTTCGGAGAGCTCCACAGTATGAGCGGCAGCAGCCAGCAGGGACGCCTGCTTGTTCACATAGACATCATATGTTAGACTCCTACGAAACTTGTTTTGATCCTTTGTTTGGCTTTTCTTTCCGAACACCGAACAGAGCATCAGGGGCTACTGTCTACGCTGTGATATTCTTTCTAAAATTATTATTACCTCAAAGCCTGTTAAAAGGCTAGTGCAGGCTTCGGTCAGTCCACTTTTGGCAGACTGAACCTTTTTTATCACCGTACCCATGAGGGCACGATGCTCATCTACAATGGAAGCGTCTCGCAGCGCTTCTAGTAGATCGCCCGATGCCTCTGGTCGGACAGAGGTCACTAGCGTAACAGGCACACTCCCTCCTTTTGTGGAAGGCCGTTCGCTAGACTCCAGAGGCATATAGGTTTCCGGAATGATATCCAGCTGAGGGCCGAATGGAACTCGGTCCCCACCATCAGTATCCATGGGGGTTTCTTCCCCCGTGTATCCGGCGGTCGTGGAGTCACCCTTGGACGCCGCCCTGACGATCTCCGGAGCCTCCCCTTTGTTGGGGAAGGCCCTTTGGGACACCACCTCGTCATCACCCTTGGGCGAGGCAGAGTGAGCAAGTGGCGGCGACATGCTAGCCATCTCCTTTGAATCTAGCGAGCCCTTTGTCGAGGACTGCGGAGAACCGTCACGGGCCGGACTATAATAGCATAAATTTAACATATTAATATTACAAAGGGGAAGGGCCGAACATTTGGACGAGCATAAGGTCTTGGGTACTTACGAAGCGGCCCGAGGCTTGGTCCGGGGCATTCGTTCCGGACTGCTATCGACATCCACGCGAAGTTATCTACGAGGGAGCCCTTCCCCCTCTTGGGTGCCTTCGCCTCTAGGTTTGTGGAGGCCACCCTTTTATTCCTTCCCCTTAGGGGGGTAGTTGTCTTCCTCCTCCTCCTCGTCGCCGTCTTAGGAGACCGAAGGGTCAGTCTCATCTTCGGACGATAGTTCCGAAGAATCCTTTCGACGAAGGCCACTCCTGGTCCCCTTGGCTGCATTTTTGGTCTTTTATTCTGGCACGTCATAAGGCGCCGGGAACAACATCTTCGTCAGGAGTGGGGTCTCTTCGTCTTCAGGTAGCGGGGCTGGACAGTTAATCCTCCTCGCTATGTCGACCCAGGCCTAAGGAAAAAATTGATAGGAGAGCTTAGACTTCTTGCTCACAATATGCTAGTAAAGGTTACGCCTTGAGAGCGTGAAAAAACTTACCAAATTAGCTTGGCGCTTTGAGCTAAGCCCACGATCCTCGGTTGTAGGCGGTGGCGTCTCGCCCGGCCGTGAAGAGCACTTTCGAGATATCCTCGTGCATTGTGCCGAAGAGCTCTAGCAGCGTCTGGTGCTTGGCCGGAGCAAATTCCCATAAATAACAAGTCTGGCGTTGGCACGGGAGGATCCGGCGGATGAGCATAACCTGGATCACGTTGACAAGCTTAATCTTTCTGGATATCATGTTCTGGACGCATGTCTGGAGCCCTGTCAGCTCGCCCGGAGCACCCCAGGTTAGGCCCTCCTGTTGCCAGGAGGTGAGCCGCATCGTAACTCCGGATCGGAATTGGGGGGCCGCCGTCCAGTTAGTGTCGCGCGGCTCGGTGATGTAGAACCATCCTGATTGCCAGCCCTTCACCGTTTCCATGAAAGAACCTTTGAGCCAGGTGACGTTGGGCATCTTACCCAACATAGCTCCACCGCACTCTGCCTGTTGGCCTCTCATCACCTTTGGCTTCACATTAAAGGTCTTCAGCCATAGGCCGAAGTGAGGTGGAATGCGGAGAAAGGCCTCGCACACGACTATAAATGCCGAGATGTTCAGGATAAAGTTCGGGGCTAGATCATGGAAGTCTAGCCCATAATAAAACATCAATCCGGCATGTTATCTATCGGCCGGACTGATGGGCTGTGAAGATATGAAGACCGAAGACTGTACCCGTGTTCGTATGGGACTCTCCTTAGCATGGAAGGCAAGCTTGGTGAACAACTATGAAGATTCCATATTATGTAACCGATTCTATGTAACCCTAGATCCCCCGGTGTCTATATAAATCGAAGGACTTAGTCTGGATAGGGGATACTCAATACCGTAGTCATACAGGCTAGACTTCTAGGGTTTAGCCATTACAATCTTGTGGTAGATCAACTCTTGTAATACTCGTATTCATCAATATCAATCAAGCAGGATGTAGGGTATTACCTCCATCAAGAGGGCCCGAACCTGGGTAAAGCTTTGTGTCCCCTGTCTCCTGTTACTATCAATCTTAGACGCACAGTTCGGGACCCCCTACCCGAGATCCGCCAGTTTTGACACCGACAGTGAGGAGTCCCAATGGCCCAGGCATTTTCAGTGTGTTGTAGGCATAGTGGGATGCTGCCATGAACTTGGCCAGGGCTGGTTGTGCAAGGATCCCATTGTACGGCAGGAGGAGATCAACCACATCAAACACAATCTTCTCAGTCCGAAAGTTTAGCTCTCCCCCAGACGTCATCGGCAACGTAATCTTCCCCTTAGGATGACTCCTGCCGGGGTTAACTCCTTGAAACGTGCTGGTGGCCACTAGCTCCTCCTCTCCTATCTGAAGCTTGCTGATAACTGCTGGGGAAATCAGATTCAATCCGGCCCCGCCATCCACTAACATCTTTGTGACCTTGAGGTTGCGAATTATTGGGGAGACCAACAACGGCAAACACCCTACCACCGTGGTGCGGCAAGGGTGATCCTCCTCATCAAAGATGATGGGCGTGCGGGACCACTTGAGCGGCTTCCCGGCCTCTGGTGCTGGTTCCACGGCATTGACCACTCGTGCCCATCGCTTGAGTTGGCGATGAGAGGTGTGCAAATATGCACCTCCATTAATGCATAGGGCGTCAGTGGCCTTCTGAAATTCCTGCTCACTTGTTTCCTCTTCATCCCCTCCATCACTGGCATCATCACATGTTTCCTTCTCTTGGCCCCTAGCGAGCTTTCCTTGGTCCCGAAAGGGTTTGCCAGGGCGATTTGCTTCACCGCCTCGGCCCTTACCGCCAACAGCATTCTGACCCTTTTCCTTATCACGCTTATCATACTCTGCCCTCTGCTTCTTGATGAGCTGCTCAACTTGCTAACACTCTTGAAGGTTGTGGCCTTTGGTCCGGTGGATCTTGCAGTATGGCCCATCACCTTTCCCAACCTTTTCCGCGGCAGCGGCTTCCCGGCAGGTAGTGCACGCGGCAACCTCCTTGTTGGTGGCCTCAGCCTTGGCCTTCTTGTCGGTACTAGGTGTGCCCAAACCTTCTACAGTCATCACTACCTTATCTCTTGGCTTCTTACTATGCTTCTTTCCCTTCCTCTGACTGGTTGATTCATCCTCATCCTCTGAATCAACATTAATGCAATCTTCCTCTTCGGGTAATTTCCTTCCTTCTTCCATCCGGGCACATTTATCCTCCAGTGTATATAGTTCTTTCACAGTCTTGGGCAACCGCACGTTCATTTTGGAACGAATGCGGCGGTTGCGCACATTGGACTGGAAGCTTCTATAACAGTTGCCGGATGGATATTTGGAATATTTCTATGAACTTTATTGAATCTGTGTAAATACTTACGGAGGGTTTCTCCTTCCTTCTGCTAGAGAAGCTGCAGGTCGCTGGGCCTGTCGGGCTCTTGGTGGCCACCGATGAAGGAACCGATGAACTCGTGGCACAGGTCTGCCCATGAAAAAATGAAGTTCTCCAGTAGCTGCATCAGCCAAGACCTCACACTGGACTTGAGGGCCAAAGGGAAGTAGTTGGCGAACACCTTCTCATCTCTTCCCTTGACAGCCTGAATAGTAATGGTATAGATGCTCAGGAACTCTGTCGGGTTCAGCCTCCCATCATACTTCTCAGGTATCTCTGGCTTGAACGTGCGAACGGACGGCCAACGGACTTGTCGTAGATCTTGTTTAAAGGCAGGGCAGCCAACCTCAAAGGGTAAGCACCCGCCAACACTAAGCGCAAGTTCATCGACGTTGAGGCTGTCGCACCCGTCGGTCTGGCGGGGATTGTCGCGGTGCCATTCAGCGACGACGTGCGTGTCCCCTCGGTGCCTGTCTTCCGGGGTTCGACGTTGGCCTGGACATGCTCGAGGGTCAGAGGAGGCCATCGAGACGTCGTCGGGGTCGTGATTCTGCTGCGCCCTCGCTGGCTGCCATGGCGGGGACTGGACCGTGGGGATGGCCCCCTTCGTATGGCTAGCGGCGCGGGCGGTGGCTGTTGCTTGGGGAGGTTGCAATGGGCAAGCTCATCGTGAGCCCCCATCTTTGGCGAACCGAGCAGGCTTTGAATGGTGACACGCCACTCATCCATCTTCTCGGCTGCTGGTGGGAACCTCGGTAATAGCTGAGCTCGCGCCATGGCCTCCGAGGCCGTGCTTGGCACAGACGTCGATGATGTCGACCGCATCGTCGCTTGTCACCGAATGGTGCCAGCGGCGGCGGTGGCGACGGTGCCCCGCCCATGCTGCTGTGGGACGACCTCTGGGATAGCGTGTTTGCGCGGCGGTGGCGCTAGAAGATTAGTGGCTCTGTTGAGTGCAGCGGCCTGGTTGGCTCGTCTGGGAGGAGGCGCATGCACCGTGGTCGTTCCCGTGATGGGGGCGACTGGAGGGCGATGGCTCGCCCCGGACCGAGCACCATTGATGCGGCTGTGCTTGTTGAGAGGGCGCGGATAGAGTGACCCTCTCGCCCGCACCTTGCAGAGCTTGACCGTCGAGACGTTGTTGATGTTATTCTCCACTGGTAGCTCCGGCCACTATGTCGGCCGCGGGGGAGGTGGTAACAGTGCCACCTGCTCCAACCACGCCCCCTGCAGCGTCCACATCCTCGCGAGCTCCCATGTCCCCGCGACGTTGGAGACCACGGGTGGAGGAACCTTCAAGGTGGAAAGATGGGCCGATGTGCCAAATTTCTTCTTGGGTGCCATGGTCGATGGCGCCGTCGAGGATGAAAATGTCGATGAAGATGACACGCGGCGTACACTTTCAGGTTCGAGCAAACGCTCCCCATACCTGGCGCACCAAAGATATCGCGGAATTTCCGTAGCCACCTATGGGACCGGGTGGCCCCTTGTTGGTTCGGTAGGGGGGCGGCGTGTTGCACAAAGAGCAGACCAGTGTATGGCAGCGCGACAGAGAGCACACAAGTGATTTACCCAGGTGCGGGCCGCCGCGAGGCGTAAGACCCTACTCCTACTTTAGTGGATTGATGGAAGAATGAATGTGGGGGTGCGTAGTACACTTGCCCAACAAGGTTTGCATGTGGCGACTATGCGCGTGTGGTGGCTTGGGGTTGTCAACTTTCCAACCTTCTAACCCCTCCTACGGGTGCCGTGGGCCTCCTTTTATAGATTAAGGGGTCACCATAGTGACAAAGTGATCATTGTCCACTGATATGATAGCAAACAGTGCTATCATACCTAACTCTGTGGGCTGACCATGTGCATTAAATGCGCCACTTAGTGTCACATCATTGTGCTCCTGGCAAGGCCTACTGGGCTATCTCGCCAGCTCCGCACCTGTTCTCTTGACACGTCGCGGGACGGTTGTCATCTGTAGGCTTCTCTATAGGAAATGGCTGCCATGTGGCGAATGGCTGCCACTTAATCATCTTGCGGCTTGACACGGCACTGATTGATGATGTGAGTCGTGCTTGAGTGGTTGGTGGGGTGGTTCTGCCCCCGCGAGCCCTGGCAGGTTCTGTCGGGGAGCCTCGGTTGCTTGCTTCTGGTGGTGGCCTCGCCCCTTGCCGGGCTCGCCTGCCCGGCAAGGGAGGCCCTTCTCTTGACGATATCCTTCTCCTTAGGCTCAATCTTGGTCCTTCTGAGATGCATGTTGGTTCTTTGAATCTCTGACTTAAGCCGGTGCTTCAATCTTGATCTTGTGCCTGTGCATAGTTGGTCAACAGACCCAGGGTTTGTTGCACCGACACATTTGTTTTGGGACCATCCCAAGATACCGCATTTCATGAGCTTAAGAATTTGCTTACACATGCTCCTTTGCTTGCCTCGGCCAATTTTGATAATACTTTTGAAGTTCATTGTGATGCTAGTGACAATGGTATAGGAGGGGCGTTGATGCAAGAGAAGCACCGAATTGCGTATTTCAGTGAAAAACTTTTTGGCGCGCAACTCAACTATCCCATCTATGACAAAGAGTTGTATGCTTTGGTTCGATTGTTGCATGTGTGGGAGCATTATCTCCGTTGTCGGGTGGTAGGTGCGACATATGCCAGCGGGTGGCTTATCATTGTGGGAGCCAGTAAAACATCGCCGGTGCCTGGAAACGGGATGAGGCGAAGACATGCACGCCGGCGAATCTTACCCAGCTTCGGGGCTCTCCGTGGAGATAACACCCCTACTGCTGCTCTGCGGGGTCTCCGCATGATCACTAGATGAATAAGTAGCTACACGAAGCTCCTTGAGCTGTTTGGCGAGAGGATGAAGAAGGGCTCTGCTTGCTCTCTTCTCCTCCCTACGTGGTGTCTAAAACTAGCAGGGATCAACCCTTTGCATGGGTGTCCCGGGGGGTTTATATAGGCCTACCCCCCGGGGGTACAATGGTAATCCGGCTGGGCGTGGGGCCCAGCCGTTCGTGTCTACGCTCTCCGGCTTCTGCGCCGGCTGCTAGGGCCCGCCGGCTGGTGGGTCCCGCCGGCTGCCGGCTCCCTGGTCGACAGGCAGGCCCCACTGTCCAGGGCCTTGTCGGTGGTTGGTGACTGTTGCTCAATCTTGGTGACGAGGGCTTCGCCGAGGTAAGCATGGCTACAGTGCTGCCGTCCGGCGGGTGACCACTGTAGCCTCACCGCGTCTTGTCTCCTTAATGGGGCGTCTCCTTCGAGGCTGTGGCAAGCCGGCTGGAGAGAGCCGGCTCCGTCTCGGGCCGACTGGGGGAGGCCAGGCCGCCTTCAGGTGTCTCTCTGCCTGAAGGGGCCCACCGCCCGTGGGCCGTACTGGTAGCCCGTCGTGGATGACATCAGGTTCAGTGTGGCAACAGTGCCGCGCCGGACGGGTCATGGCCACCCGTACGGCGCACTGTGCCAGGAGCGCTCTGGGATTCGGGGGTGGCAGGCTTCACTGTAGCCACGCCCCGTCACATCGCCGTTATGTGGATGCAGACTTCGGGGGTACGGTCTTGACCGATTTATGGGAGCCGGCTCCTTGGAGTCGGCCTTCTCGCAGCCGACTCCTCGGAGCCGGCCCTCCCGCGGCTTTCTTCATGTGGGCTGAAGTCGGGTCACCTTCCAATAGCCGGCCTGGGAGATAGCCGGCTAGGGGAAGGCGGCCCCATGTCTTGGATTCTTAAGAGCCGGATCGGCTCATAATTTTTTCAGAAAGGCTAGGGGGAGCCGGCTAGGCTACCCATGGTCACTTACTTCGACAGTAGTCCCCAAAGCTGAGCGAGCTTCGAGGCTGATAAAGGGACGAGAAGCTTGGTCAGCTTCCTATCCTGAGGGGCCGGCTTTGATTGTGCGCGCCGACTTTGGAGAGCTCCGTTTCTCATAGGCGGGAATGCGGGCCACGTGGCGAGGAAATCCTGCCAACGCACGCGCGCGACAGGACGCCGCCGTAGGCCCGGGCCCGCCACTCGCAGGCCTCGGTCCGAGCGCGGATCTTCCGCGGCCCACATGGACCACTCGCCTTCCTGCGGCGGTTTTATTCTGCCATCAAGGCACAGTAATCGCGGGACGTGGGGGAGTGGGCGCAGTTGATCCCCACGTTCCCCCACGCCGCGCCTCCTCGGCTCCGCCGCGCGGTCTATAAGTAGGAGGAGGAGGGGGAGCGGCAGAGGCTCGCGCGCTCTCCCTCACTCCGCCCCCTTCTCGCCCTCCTTCTTCTTCTCTTCCCTGCAGCAGCTCTTTGCCGCGCCGTTCCGCCGCCGCATCGTCTTGCTTCTCGCCGCGCTGCCCCATGGTGCTGTCAAGCTCGTGGGATGGCTCCAACGTCCATGAGGACCACATCATGTTCCTCCGCCAGACGCGACGCCTGCCCGGCGAAAACTTCGTTCGGGTTCGTCTAGCGCCAGAGAAGGAGATTTCGCCAGCAGCGGAGGAAGGTGAGCGGGTGATCTTACGCTAGCACTGCCTGCGCGGCTTCGGCCTTCCAGCGAGCGGGTTCCTCCGGGCCTTCCTCGAATTCTACAACCTCCAGCCGCATCACCTCACGCCCAACGCGGTGATGCTGCTGTCGGCCTTCGTCACGCTGTGCGAGGGCTTCCTTGGGGTCCTCCCCACGCTCGAGCTTTGGGCGGAATTCTTCCAGAGCAAACTCGGCACCGTCGTCGCGGGCATGCCTGCCCCCTGCGGAGCCTTCATCGCCATGAGGCGGGCGAGCGAGAACAATCCGTTCCCGTCCATTCCGCTGATCCAGTCGGTGAAGCTTTGGCAGAAGTCTCATTTCTACCGGAGGAACGTCGCCCAGCAAGGCGACTACGTCAACCTGCCGGATTACGTAGCCGGCCCGCCGGCTGGGAGGCAGCCTTCGTGGAGCTACCGGGCCAGGTCGCTGTCTCAGGCCGAGAACGCAGCCGTCTCCCGGCTTCGGGTGATGATCCAGTCGGAGGGCCTGACCGGAGCCGACTTGGTGGCCGCCTTCGTGGAGCGCCGGGTTCTTCCCCTCCAAAGCCGGCCTCACATGGTTTGTCAGATGAGCGGCCGCTTCGACCCATGCTGGCTGAGCACCAGGGAGATGCCTCATGCGGAGGTCTCCTACATGGTGAACTATATCTCCAACTGCAAGCTCACCGAGGATTGGCGGTACGGCAAGTGGCCGTACTCTCGCGCCAATCCTCCGCCCGTCGTAAGTCTTTTCTTCTTTTCTTCCTTTTGAAGCCGACCTCATGATAGCCGACTCTTGATCAGTTCGTTTGCCTTTTGCAGAACCCTCTTCTCCCGCCGATAGCCGGGGCCGCGGGGGTAGAGCGCCAGCTCCTCCCCGACTGCACGGTGGACGACACCGACGACCCGGACTTGGGAGCGGCCGCCATGGAAGACGCCATCGTGGGGGAATGCGACGGGGCCGGAGGCGCGGGGCTCACAGCCGGCTTCGAGGACTGGCCGGATGATGTCGAGGTTGAAGTCGCCCCGCGCCGCCAGCCGGCGCCTGATCATCAAAGCGCGAGCTCGTCCGCCGCACTTGCTGCTGCGGCGGCGCCCAGAAGCGCCGGGCCGTGTCGATCCTCTTCGGCAGCCGTCCGAAGAAGTCCAAGGCTTCCACAGCGGCAACCAAGCGAGATGAGGCGGCCGCGAAGGCGGCCTGCTTCCGCAAGGCGGTGAAGCAGCCGCAGGCGATCTCAGCGTAAGTCGTCGAATGCTTGGATATATTTTTTGTTGTTCTTCTTTTCGATTGAAAACTCTTCTAAACCTTTGTTTGCTCGCCGGACAGGGCGCCACTTTCCCTTGAGCGGGGTCCGGGCGGCTCCGTAGTCGGGCCGACTGGAGGGTCTTCAGGCTCCCGCCGAGTGGATCCCCGCACCGACCTCAGGGAGGCCACGGAGCGGAACGCACGAGAGGCGCGGGAGGAGCGGGAGGCGGCAGAGCGAAGGGCCGCCCAGGCGATGAAGGAGCAGGCCGACGCAGCAGCCAAGGCTCGGACGAAGGCGGCAGCTACGGGGACGGAGGCGGAGGCTTCGCACAACTAGCCTCCGCTGCTAGCCATTCCCCTCCGCGCTGTGGCCCCCAAAATTCCTGTGCCTCCGCTGGAGGAGGTCGACCAAGAACCGCCGATGATGGGGCGAAGGGAGGACTCCGTGATCTTCGTGGAGAGGGTGCCGCCGGCAGCGCCAACCGGAGCGGGCCAAGGCGGCCAGTCAGCTGCGGCGCCAGAGCAGCCGGCTGGGGTGAGCCGGAAGCGGGAGCCGGCCTCGAGGTGCAGCCGGCAGTGCGCCAGCGCGCAGGGGGAGGCACCGCTACGCCGGAGCCGCACCGAGCTTCGGGTGCCCGCCGGACGGCGGAGGCCTTGGAGGCGGCCAGCATCGGCACGTCCGAGTGGACTCCCAGCAGCGGGACGGGCGAGCTGAATGTGGCGGCCCAAGAGGTTCAGAACCGGCTTCAGGCCCAAGCCACCTCGCCGCAGCAATACACCCAGGAGTTCCTAGCGACGCGGGCCGTCATCCGGGTGAGTCTTCTATCTTTGGTTGCTTTGTTCTCTTGATTTCTTCCATGGGGGCGCGTCAGCGCACCCACTTGGTGTAGTCCCCGAGATTCGGGCCGACTACTGAGCAGTCGGGTCGGATCTTCCTTGACGACTACCTTATTCTCGCCTCCTGTCTAATCTTCCAGGATTATCATAACCTCCGCGCTGCCGCTTTCAACTCCCAGGCCCAGGAGCTGGGTCGGAGAACTGAAGACCTGATCAGCAGCCGGAGTACGTACTTGGCTTCGTTCATCTCCTGTGGGGGCGCGTCAGCGCACCCACTGGGTGTAGTCCCCGAGATTCGGGCCGACTGCTGAGCAGTCGGGTCAGATCTTTCCTGACGACTTCACCTTACTGGTTTTTCTTTTGTCTTTCGTGCTCACAGAAGCCAACGCCGACTTAAGGGGGCAGCTCAGCGAGGCGCAGGCCGCCCTTCGTGCCAAGGAAATCGAGTACGACACCTTGGTCCTAGAGCGTGACCGCCTGGCCAAAAAGCTGGCTGACCAGGAGGAGAGCCACAAGGCGGCTCTGAAGAAAGCGTAGGAGAACGAAGCCGCCCTGAAGGCCGAGTTCGAGACTGAAGCGGCGGGCTGGGCTGAGACTAGGCAAGCGTTGAATGAAGGCTTCGGCCGTATTGAGGATTTGATCGACGGTAAGCCGCCTTCCTCGCTCCTTGCCTGCCCCTTGCCGCCTGACTTGTGTTCTGACTTGAGCTGCTTTTTATTCTCTGTGCAGACTACTTTCCTGGCTACTCCGTCCTCGCCGCCCAAACCATCGAGGCCCATCACGAAGCGCGCTGGCAGGCGGGGGGCTGAAGTCGCGCCGGACGCGAGTCGGTCGCTCGAAGAGCAACTCTTGGCGGTCCAAGCGCGGATGCAGCCGGCTCATCGTATGCTCCACCGCCTCCAGCGCGCCGGAGCGCAGGTGTTGGCCGCCCTCTGGCCAAGCGAGGCGATTCCCCGCACCCCGAGTCGGACTGCCGACTGGCTGGAGGTTGCAGTTGGCCGCTTTGAGGCCTGGAAGGCGTCGGCGGCCCGGCTTGGAGCTGGGCGGGCGCTGGAGTTTGTCCGAGCTTGGTATCCGGGGATGAACCTGGACCAGCTGCGCACCTGGCGGCTGGAGGCCGACGAGGAGCTAGCGGAGGTGCGGCCGGCTATCGCTCAGCGCGCATCGACAATCGCCGAGTGTACTGACATCAGCGTCTTCGCTCCCGAGATTAATGATGACGGTGTTGCCCAGCCGGAGGAGTGGTTCGGGCTGGATCCGGCGGCGGGTGAAGACTCGGCAGAAGAAATCGCCTCCAGCGATGAAGGTGAAGATGACGAAGCAGAGGAAGACGAAGACGTCGAGCCGGCCGGTGGAACAGCCAGCCAGCCTCAGCCTGACCGTGCCTCCAGCAACGAGGCGCGCGCAAGCGCGCCCTCCGCGGGAGGCGGTGATCATGCCGAGGTTCGCCTGCCGGCCACTCCTCCAACCGGCACTGCCGTCTCCATCGACCTGCCCGGCTCTTCGGTCGCTCCGCCGGCTTAATCTGCCGTCCTTGTTTTTTCCTGCTTGTTGCCTTCTGAACAATTTTATTAAGCTTCCGCAGTTCCACCCACTGGGGGTGTATCCAAACTATGTTGAATGCTGGCCTTTTGAAGGTCTTTTATGTAAATATTATCGTGTGCATGTTTGGTTTCCATTCACGTATGCTTTTTATCCTTAGGCTGTTTCCTTTGCCGTCTTCCCCTTCTAGGAAGGCAAGTACTCGAGCTTTCTTAGATTGGAGCGAGGTGAATGGAAGCCGGCCGGCCGGCTACTTTGGTAGCCGGTCGGCGGTGGGAGAAAAACCGGCTTTTGTTATATGAGTCCGTTAGTCCCTAGCCGTTTTTCGTGTGGGCACCCGTTCCTGCCCTTAACTCCTGCCAGCCGGACAGCCGGTTCTTCGAACTGCGACTTTTGGCAAGAGAAGGCTTGGGAGCCGGCACACTACTTGTCTGACTGCGGGTAGGACTTCTAATATAACTCCAGGCGGCCAGTCCCCGGGCCGACTAATCGAACCCGGTGCCGGACGGAAAAAAGCGAATGCAATGACAAGGCCATAAGATTGATACTTTTCATTTATAGACAAAGGATGGCAGTCCCCAAGCTCTCCTCGGGGGCCCTATTGTCTCGTACTTAGTACAAAAGTTAGCGTGATACGTACTGCATTTCAGCTGTAAAACCTTCGGAGGAGGTTTGTGTTCCATGGTCGTTCCGACTCCTTGCCGGAGTCGTCTCTCTTTCGTGCCTTCGGCTTCTGCGCGTCGATCAGGTAGTAGGAGTCGTTGCCTAAGGCTCTGCTGATGACGAAGGGGCCCTCCCAAGGGGCCGAGAGCTTGTGCTGGCCGGCTGTTCACTGGATCAGCCGGAGCACAAGATCACCCTCTTGGAAGGATCTTGGCTTGACCTTCCAGCTATGGTAGCGGCGCAGGCCCTGCTGATAGATGGCGGACCGGCTGAGGGCTAACAGCCGGCTTTCTTCCAGCAGGTCGACGCCATCTTCTCGTGCTTCCTTGGCCTCTGCTTTCCTGTACATGGTTACTCGAGGCGAGTCGAACTCGATGTCAGTTGGGATGACCGCCTCGGCACCATACACGAGGAAGAAAGGGGTGAAGCCGGTTGACTTGTTTGGTGTAGTGCGCAGAGTCCAGAGGACAGACGGCAGCTCATCGAGCCAACAGCCGGCTGAGCGCTCCAGTGGTACGATCAGTCGGGGCTTGATGCCGGAAAGGATGAGGCCGTTGGCTCGCTCGACCTGGCCGTTTTACTGTGGGTGGGCGACGGATGCTAGATCCAACCGGATGCCTTGCGTCACGCAGAAAGATGCCAAGGCTCCCTTGGCGAAATTTGTGCCATTATCGGTGATGATGCTGTGTGGCACGCCGTACCGAGTTGTTATATCTGCGATAAATGTGACGGCAGTCGGCCCATTCAGCTTCTTGACCGGCTTTGCTTCGATCCATTTGGTGAATTTGTCCACGGCGACAAGAAGATGTGTCATGCCGCCGCGCGCCGTCTTGAATGGGCCCACCATGTCCAGTCCCCAAACGGCGAAGGGCCAGGTGAGGGGAATGGTCTTGAGTGCTGAAGCCGGCATGTGTTGCTTGGAGCTGAAGAGTTGGCACCCTTTGCAATGTTTAACTAACTCCTTGGCGTCATCCAAAGCAGTCGGCCAAAAGAAACCATGGCGGAAGGCTTTGGCGACGAGTGATCTTGAGGCCGCATGGTGGCCGCATTCTCCTTGGTGAATGTCTCTGAGGATTGCAATGCCCTTCTCTTGCTCAACGCATCGCTGGAGGACTCCAGTGACACTGCGCTTGACGAGCTCTCTGTTGATGATTGTGTATGCTCCGGCTCGGCGTTGGACTTGTCTTGCCTCTACTTCGTCGGCCGGCAGAACTTGGTTTATTAGGAAGTTGAGGATGGATTGAGCCCATGACGGAGCTGTGACTTCTTCTATTGCCAAAACAGATACCATGACCAGGGCGGGCGGGCTGGGCGGTGAAATGCTAGAGTCGGCCGCCGCCTGTTGTTTTGGTGTAGTCTCCGGGCCGACTACCGCAGTCCCCGAGCCGGGTGAGGCAGTCCCCGGGTCGGGCGTAACTACGGAAGTCCCCGAGCCGCCTGCTGATACCGCCTGGCCGACTATCGAAGTCCCCGGGCCACCTGCTTGGTTCTTCGAGCCAGACCCGGCCGCGTCGGGGTCAGGCGGCACGAAGATGGAATCGGACTCTGGAGACGGCTTGATAGACGGCTTGAGGAGGCGTTGTAGAGAGACGCCGGTTGGTATTGCTTGCCGGGTGGAGCCTATTCGAGCCAGAGCATCAGCTGGCTTGTTGTCGGCTCGCGGTATGTGGAGGAATTCGCATCCTTCAAAATACCCGCTGATCTGCTGAACGAGGAAGTGGTAGCTTGCCATATTTTCGTCCTTGGCATCCCTGTCGCCGAATGATTTCTGGACCGCCAAGTCCGAGTCGCCATAACATAGGATCCGGCGATGCCGAGTTCTTTGGCAAGCCGGAGCCCGTGTATGAGCGCCTCGTACTCGGCCACGTTGTTGGAGGCGGCAAAGTGAATTTGCAGCGTGTATCTGAGCTTGTCGCCTTTGGGAGAGGTGAGGATGATGCCGGTTCCCAAGCCGGTGCGCATCTTGGACCCATCGAAGTGCATGCGCCAATGAGTGGAGTCAGGAGCCGACGGTAGGTACTGGGTCTCGGCCCAGTCGACAAGGAAGTCGGCCAATTCTTGGGACTTGATGGCAGTGCGAGGCTGGTAGAAGATTGTGTAAGGGGCCAGCTCGATGGCCCATTTCGCCACCCGGCCGGATGCATCCCGGCTGCCTATGATCTCGGCCAGCGGGGCAGTGCATACGACCGTGATGGGATGCTCTTGGAAGTAGGGCTTCAGCTTCTTGGCGGCGAAGTACATGCCATAGCACATCTTCTGGTAGTGCGGGTAGTTCTGCTTCGAGGTAGACATCACCTCGCTCAAATAATACACCGGCCTCTGGACCGGCTGGGCTCGGCCTTCTTCTGGGCGTTGGACTACGATGACGGTGCTGACCACCCGGCTGGTTGCGGCAATGTAGAGGAGCATGGGCTCTTTCTCAGTCGGCGCCGCTAGGACTGGCGGTGTGGCCAGCATCTTCTTCAGCTCGTGGAAAGCTTGGTCAGCTTGGTCATTCCACTCGAAGTGAGTGGTCTTCTTCATAAGGCGGTAGAGGGGGAGAGCTTTCTCTCTGAGCCGGCTAATGAAGCGATTTAGGGAGGCCAAGCATCCGGTAAACTTCTGGACATCTCGAAGTTTGGTGGGAATCGCCATTCTCTCAATGGCCTTGATTTTTACTGGGTTGCATTCGATGCCGCGTTCGGAGACCAGGAAGCCTAGGAGCTGGCCGGCTGGTACTCCGAACACGCATTTCTCGGGGTTAAGCTTGATTTGGAACCGGCGTAGGTTCTCAAATGTTTCCTTGAGGTCTTCCAGCAAGGTGCCGCGCTTCTCCGTCTTCACCACAATGTCGTCTACGTAGACGTGGGCATTCCTACCGAGTTGCTTGAGGAGGCACTTCTGCATGCAACGCTAAAAAGTGGCACCGGCATTTCTCAAGCCGAATGTCATAGTCAGGTAGCAGAAGGCTCCGAATGGCGTGATGAAGGCGGTCTTCAGGCGGTCTGCCGGATCCAACTTTATTTGGTGATACCCTGAGTAAGCATCCAAGATACTCAACAGCTCGCATACGTCCGTGGAGTCTATCACTTGGTCAATCCTCGGCAGGGAAAAGGGATCTTTGGGGCAGGCCTTGTTGAGGCTCGTGTAGTCTATACACATGCGCCACTTGTTGTTCTTCTTTAGCACGAGGACCGGGTTGGCGAGCCACTCTGGAAAGAAAACTTCCATAATGAAGCTGGCTGCCAGAAGCCGTGCTATCTCCTCTCCCACAATCCTGCGTTTCTCCTCCGACAGTCGGCGAAGGGGTTGTTTGACCGGCTTTGCATCTTCTCGGACGTGTAGTTTGTGCTCGGCGAATTCCTTCGGGACGCCCGGCATGTCCTTCGGGGACCATGCAAAGATGTCCCGATTCTCACGGAGGAAATCGGCGAGCTCGCCTTCCTATTTGCTGTTTAGGTTTGCCCCGATGACGGCAAACCTCTCTGGGTGCTCGGGGTCAAGAGGTATCTTCTTCGTCTCCTTGGCCAGCTGGAAAGATCCCTGAGCATCATGCTCCTTGGGATCGGGGGACAAGGCCGACTGCTTGCCGACTATGGCCACGACTCGGTCCAACATCTTCTTTTCTTCGGCAATCATAAGGGACTCGGCCAGCCGGCTGCTGGCTGCTGCGCACTCAGAGGACTTCTTGGAATCTCCGGCTACGGTGATGACGCCTTTGGTGCTTGGTATCTTCATCTTGAGGTATGCATAGTGGGTAACTGCCATGAATTTGGCCAAGGCAGGTCGGCTGAGCAATGCATGGTAAGGGATCTCCAGGTCCACCACTTCAAACCAGATCGCTTCCCGGCGGAAATGCTCCTTGTCCCCAAAAAGTACATCAATATTGATATTGCCAATGGGGGCGCAGGACAGGCCGGGTACGATGCCATGGAATACTGTTCGAGTAGGCATGAGTTGCTTTGTCTTGACGTTCAGCTTCTCCAGGGTGTCGCGGTACAAGATGTTGATGCTGCTCCCGCCGTCTATCAGCACACGGGAGAAGCGGGCGGCGCGTCTGTCCGTTGCAAGGGTGGCATCCAGAACCAACGCATAAGAGCCGGGAGATGGCATCAGCTCTGGGTGATCGGCCCGGCTCCAGCTGATAGGTTTTTCTGACCAGTGCATGTGCTCGGCGGGGTTGGCTGCAACCATGCTGACTTCCTGGTTCTCTCGGCGTTTGCTGCGCTGGTCTTCGGGCTGGCTTGTAAAGACGATATAGGCGGCATGCTCGTCGGGGAACTCATCATGCACGGCTCCAACTGTGGGCCGAGCGGCCTGCGCCGGCAGAACCGGAGGCGGCGGGCCGGCAGGCGGAGGCGGCGTGAGCCCTTCGCCTTTGGAGATTCGGGTGAGCCAATGGCACTTCCGGGTTGTGTGGTTGGACGGCTTCGCGCTGCTGTGGAACTTGCACGGGGCGTCAAGAGTTTGCTCGTAGGAGAAGGACGGTTGCCAAGCCGGCCTGCCGCCCTTGGGTTTCTTGGGCGCGGGCCGCCCTTTGGGCGGCACGTCTTCAACTGTGGCCACCTGCCGACTAGCGGGAGGCGGCGTGGGGCCCTTGCGCTTGTGGTCGTTCGAGTGTGGGCGTCGGCCAGAATCCCCAGTCGGCGTCTTGCGCGCCGGGTTGAGTACTTTTCCGGACGCGTCTACCCGGAGCTCGGTCTTCATTGAGGAGTCGGCGGTGGCATACTTGTCCGCTATGTCCAGATGCTCGTCGAGGGTAGTCGGCTCGTCGCAGAGAAGCTTGTGCTTGAGGAGGGTGCCTTCTCGGCACCCGGCTGTGAAGTATTCTATGGCTTGCACCTCATGCACCCCTTCGCAAGAGTTGCGGAGCTTGGCCCAACGTGTGAGGTAGTCGTGAGTTGACTCGGCGGGGCCTTGTACGCACAAGGAGAGCTGTCTGGGCTTGGGAGCCCGCTTGTAGGTGCTGGTGAAGTTGCGGACGAAGGCTTCTGTGAAGTCTAGCCAGCTGTTGATGCTGCGTGGTTTGATGCTGTTGAGCCAGGTCCGTGTCATGCCTTGCAGCATGAGGGGCACGTACTTCACGGCAACGCGCCGGTTGCCGTTGGCTATGCTAACCGCTGTGGAGTAGTCGATCAGCCAATCTTCTGGCTTCACGGAGCCGTTGTACTTGGGCGTGTCTCATGGGAGCGAGAACCCTTTGGGTAAGGGATCGTCGCGGATGCGGGGGCCGAAGAAAGGCGGACCGACATCGTCTTCTTCTTCCAGTGCCAGGGATCGCGCTAGGCAGTCGATCCAATGGCGGGCGTCGTTTTCGCCGACTCCTTCGCGGCGACCTAGTCGGCCGCTGAGAGTCGGATGCGCCACCGGCGGAGGGGTGGGATATCTCTCTCCACGGGGCCGAGGCAGAGGCTGGTTGCCCTGCCACTCCACGGCCCGAGGGTGGCCTTCTGTGTTTCGCTCGATGGAGATCCGGGTTTGGCTTCGGCTGGCAGCCGGCTCTTTCTCGCGCCGCGCGCGGTCTCTACCCGTAGTCGGCGTCCGGGACGTCGCGCCGTGATCTCAGCGCGGGGGAGGGCTTTCCGCGCGGGTGTCGGCTTCATGCCGCTGCGCGGCTGCATCGATCAGCTGCTGGATGCGTCGGGTCATGTGGGGGAGTTCTTCGGCCCCCAGTCCGTCTAGCTCGTCTACGGCCGCCTGGGCGGTGCTCAGGTTCTCGAGCGGAGTGGCGTAGACTGGGCGGTCGACTCCTAACGTGTCGGCAACAACAGCACCGCGCTGTCTGACAACGCCGACCCGGCTGGGCCCGCCCGGGGGCGGCGTGCCAAAGGCGGCGCGGTCGGCCTCGCGTCGGTGGGCCTCAGCGAGGCGTCTCATGGAAACCAATTTCTGGCCTTCCGCGAGGAGGGCGAGGCGGCGAGCCTCCAGTGCTTCAGCGTCGGCGTCGGCCGGGAGGGGGATGGACAAGTCGTGGACCACCGCGTGCGGGGCGTCGCGGGCGCTCTCGTCAGCAGCGCCATCGTGGCCGACGACCATCACCTCGGTGGTGACAGCGTCGCAGCCATCGGCTCGGGGAAGCGGGTCGTTGTAGATCATGACGTTGGTGGGGAAGGTGTCGAACGAGGCCGTGTCGGAGTCGACAAGCATCGGATCGGTGGAGCCAACCGACTCCAAGTCCACAGCAGGCTCGCCGGAGACATGGAGCCGGCCGAGGAGGTTGACAAGGTGGTCGGTGCCCGCGTCGGAGGCGAGCTCGTCGGAGATGAGGGTCTTGTCGAGGAGATCAGCGAGGCTGCTCGCTGTGCAGGCGTTGGTGATGCCTTGCAACGCGTCGTGGCAAGCGCCATCGGGCGTGCCGGGCTGGCTACGCTCGCAGGGGAGGAAGAGGGTTCCCATCCAGAATAGGTTTCCGGACGACGGTGCACCTGGCCCCACGGTGGGCGCCAAATGTTGGCTGGCAGGTGCGACATATGCCAGCGGGTGGCTTATCATTGTGGGAGCCAGTAAAACATCGCCGGTGCCTGGAAACGGGATGAGGCGAAGACATGCACGCCGGCGAATCTTACCCAGCTTCGGGGCTCTCCGTGGAGATAACACCCCTACTGCTGCTCTGCGGGGTCTCCGCATGATCACTAGATGAACAAGTAGCTACACGAAGCTCCTTGAGCTGTTTGGCGAGAGGATGAAGAAGGGCTCTGCTTGCTCTCTTCTCCTCCCTACGTGGTGTCTAAAACTAGCAGGGATCAACCCTTTGCATGGGTGTCCCAGGGGGTTTATATAGGCCTACCCCCCGGGGGTACAATGGTAATCCGGCTGGGCGTGGGGCCTAGCCGTCCGTGTCTTCGCTCTCCGGCTTCTGCGCCGGCTGCTGGGGCCCGCCGGCTGGTGGGTCCCACCGGCTGCCGGCTCCCTGGTCGACAGGCAGGCCCCACTGTCCAGGGCCTTGTCGGTGGCTGGTGACTGTTGCTCAATCTTGGTGATGAGGGCTTCGCCGAGGTAAGCATGGCTACAGTGCTGCCGTCCGACGGGTGACCACTGTAGCCTCACCGCGTCTTGTCTCCTTAATGGGGCATCTCCTTCGAGGGGGTGGCAAGCCGGCTGGAGAGAGCCGGCTCCGTCTCGGGCCGACTGGGGGAGGCCAGGCCGCCTTCAGGTGTCTCTCTGCCTAAATGGGCCCACCGCCCATGGGCCGTACTGTTATCCTGTCGTGGATGACATCAGGGTCAGTGTGGCAACAGTGCCGCGCCGGACGGGTCATGGCCACCCGTACGGCGCACTGTGCCAGGCACGCTCCGGGATTCGGGGGTGGTAGGCTTCACTGTAGCCACGCCCCGTCACATCGCAGTTATGTGGATGCAGACTTCGGGGGTACGGTCTTGACCGATTTATGGGAGCCAGCTCCATGGAGTCGGCCTTCTCGCAGCCGGCTCCTCGGAGCCGGCCCTCCCATGGCTTTCTTCATGAGGGATGAAGTCGGGCCGCCTTCCAATAGCCGGCCTGGGAGACAGCCGGCCAGGGGAAGGCGGCCCCATGTCTTGGATTCTTAAGAGCCAGATCAGCTTGTAATTTTTTCAGAAAGGCCAGGGGGAGCCGGCTAGGCTACCCGTGGTCACTTACTCCGACATCCGTCCTCATGAATTTGTCATCCATGCCGACCATGAGACACTCAACTATCTTAAGGGTCAAACTCAATTGAATAAGAGACATTCCAAATGGAGTGAGTTTATTGAGTCTTTTCCTTATGTCAACAAATACATTAAGGGTAAAGAGAATGTTGTGGTGGCTGCTCTTTCCCGCAAATGCATGCTTTTCACCAAACTTGGATTGAATGTCATTGGCTTTGAGCACGTAAAAGACTTGTATGTGCATGATCCTACCTTTGGTATTCCTTTTGCCAAATGTTTGACGCATACATCTTGGGAATGCTACTACATCAAACATGATTATCTTGTGAGAGCTAACAAACTATGTAACCCCGAGTCTTCTCTTTGTTTGTTACTTTTGCAAGAATCTCATGGAGGTGGACTTATCGGACACTTTGGATGCGACAAGACATTCTCTATGCTCTCCAAGAGTTACTTTTGGCCCAAGATGTTCCGCGACGTCTCTCGCTACACCAACCGATGCTCTAAATGTCGCAAAGCTAAGTCTAAAGCTGAATCCCATGGTCTCTATATGCCACTTCCTATTCCATCTCACCCATGAGAAGATATTAGTATGGACTTTGTGCTTGATTTTCCTATAACTCGAAATGGCAAAGATTCAATGTTTGTTGTTGTGGACCATTTCTCTAAGATGACACATTTTATTTCATGCAACAACATAGACGATGCTTCACATGTTGCCAATCTCTTTTCTAGGGAAATCTTGCGTCTACATGGAGTGCCAAAGACTATCGTGTTGGACCGTGACGTCAAGTTCCCAAGCTACTTTTGGAAGACGTTATGCGCCAAGCTCATAATCAAGCTCCTATTCTCCTGGGCATACCATCCATAAATCGACAGCCAAACGGAGGTCAAGAAATGGACGTTATCTACTCTTCTGCGTGTGTTAATCAAAAAGAACATCAAGGAGTGGGAAGAGTGCCTACCCATCACCGAGTACGCCTACAACCGCGCAAGACATTCGACTACCGGCAAGTCCCCCTTCGAGGTCGTCTAAGGCTTCAATCTGTTGTCCCCATTGGACATTCTACCTCTACCCCAACAAGAGCGCATCAACATGGACGCAAGCGCTAGAGCAAACTATCTCAAGAAGGTGCATGAAGATACAATGCACACAATCGAGCGCCAAGGCCAACGCCTTGGACCAAGATCAACATCGACAAGAACCCCACGATATTCCATAAAGGAAATCTTTTGTGGCTACACCTTCGCAAGGAACGCTTCCCCAATGAACTGTTGGGGAACATAGTAATTCAAAAAAATTCCTACGATCACGCAAGATCTATCTAGGAGATGGATAGCAACGAGACGGGAGAGTGTGTCCATGTACCCTCGTAGACCGAAAGCGGAAGCGTTTAGTTAACATGGTTCATGTAGTCGAACGTCTTCACGACCCAACCGATCCAAGTACCGAACGTACGGCACCTCCGTGTTCAGCACACGTTCAGCATGATGACGTCCCTCGACCTCTTGATCTAGTAGAGGGTCGAGGGAGAGTTCAGTCAGCACGACGGCATGGCGACGGTGTTGGTAATATGATCTGCACAGGGCTTCACCTAAGCACTATGACAATATGACCGAGGTGGTAAACTGTGGAGGGGGCACCGCACACGGCTGAGGAACAATTCTTGTGCCTTTTGGGTGCCCCTGGCCATGTATATAAAGGAGGGGAGGAGGAGGCCGGCGGCCAAGGAGGGCGCGCCAAGGAGGGAGTCCAACTAGGATTCCCAATCCTAGTTGGATTCCCTTTCCTATTCCAAGAGGGACAAGGAGGGAAGGAGAGGGAGAGGGAAAGGAAATAGGGGGGCGAGTCCCCTCCCACTAGTCCAATTCGGACTGCCTTGGGGGGGCACCTTGTGGCCTACCCTCTCCTACTCCCTTATGGCCCATTAAGGCCCATAACTTCCCCGGGGGGTTCCGGTAACCCCTCGATTCCCCGATAAATATCTGAAACGTCCCGAAACCTTTCCGGTGTCCGAATACCTTCGTTCAATATATCAATCTTTACCTCTCGACCATTTCAAGACTCCTCGTCATGTCCGTGATCTCATCCGGGACTCCAAACAAACTTAGTCACCAAAACACTTAAGTCATAATACAAATCGTCATCGAACGTTAAGCATGCGGACCCTATGGGTTCGAGAACTATGTAGACATGACCGAGACACATCTCCGATCAATAACCAATAGCGGAACCTGGATGCTGATATTGGCTCCTACATATTATGCGAAGATCTTTATCGGTCAAACCGCATAACATCATACGTCATTCCCTTTGTCATCGGTATGTTACTTGCCCGAGATTTGATCATCGGTATCATCATACCTTGTTCAATCTCATTACCGGCAAGTCTCTTTTACTCGTTCCGTAATGCATCATCCCGTAATTAACTCATTAGTCACATTGCTTGCAAGGCTTATAGTGATGTGCATTACCGAGAGAGCCCAGAGATACCTCTCCGATACACAGAGTGACAAATCCTAATCTCGATCTATGCCAACTCAACAAACACCTTCAGAGACACCTGTATAGCATCTTTATAATCACCTAGTTACATTGTGACATTTGATAGCACATAAAGTGTTCCTTTGGGATTTGAATAGTCTCATAGTCAGGGGAATATGTATAAGTCATGAAGAAAGCAATAGCAACAAAACTAAACGATCATTATGCTAAGCTAACGGATGGGTCTTGTCCATCACATCATTCTCTAATGATGTGATCCCGTTGATCAAATGACAACAGATGTCAATGGTTAGGAAACTTAACCATCTTTGATTAATGAGCTAGCCAAGTAGAAGCATACTAGGGACACTCTGTTTGTCTTTGTATTCACACATGTACTAAGTTTCCGGTTAATACAATTATAGCATGAATAATAAACATTTATCATGACATAAGGAAATATAAATAACAACTTTATTATTGACTCTAGGGCATATTTCCTTCAGTCTCCCACTTGCACTAGAACCAATAATCTAGATTACATAGCAATGATTCTAACACCCATGGAGTCTTGGTGCTGATCATGTTTTGCTCGTGGAAGAGGCTTAGTCAACGGGTATGCAACATTCAAATCCGTATGTATTTTGCAAATCTCTATGTCTCCTTCCTTGACTTGATCGCGGATGGAATTGAAGCGCCTCTTGATGTGTTTGGTTCTCTTGTGAAATCTAGATTCCTTCGCCAAGGCTATTGCTTCAGTATTGTCACAAAATATTTTCATTGGACCCAATGCACTAGGTATTACACCTAGATCGAATATGAACTCCTTCATCCAGACTACTTCATTTGCTGCTTCCGAAGAAGCTATGTACTCCACTTCACACGTAGATCCTGCCGCGACGCTCTGCTTGGAACTGCACCAACTTACAGCTCCACCATTCAATATAAATACGTATCCGGTTTGTGACTTAGAGTCATCCAGATTAATGTCAAATCTTGCATCGATGTAACCATTTACGACAAGCTCTTTGTCACCTCCATAAATGAGAAACATATCCTTAGTCCTTTTCAGGTATTTCAGGATGTTCTTGACCACTGTCCAGTGATCCACTCCTAGATTACTTTGGTACCTCCCTGCTAAACTTATAGCAAGGAACACATTAGGTCTGGTACACATCATTGCATACATGATAGAACCTAAGGCTGAAGCATAGGGAATGACCTTCATTTTCTCTCTATCTTCTGCAGTGGTCGAGCATTGAGTCTGACTCAACTTCACACCTTGTAACACAGGAAATAACCCTTTCTTTGACTGATCCATTTTGAACTTCTTCAAAACTTTTTCAAGGTATGTGCTTTGTGAAAGTCCAATTAAGCGTCTTGATCTATCTCTGTAGATTTTTATGCCCAATATGTCAGCAGCTTCACCGAGGTCTTTCATTGAAAAATTCTTATTCAGGTACCTTTTATGCTATCCAGAAATTATGTATTATTTCCAATCAACAATATGTCATCCACATATAATATTAGAAATGCTACAGAGCTCCCACTCAGTTTCTTGTAAATACAGGCTTCTCCAAAAGTATGTATAAAACCATATGCTTTGATCACACTATCAAAGAGTATATTCCAACTCCGAGAATCTTGCACCAGTCCATAAATGGATCACTGGAGCTTGCACACTTTGTTAGCACCTTTAGGATCAACAAAACCTTCTGGTTACATCATATACAACTCTTTTTTTAGATATCCATTAAGGAATGCAGTTTTGACATCCATTTGCCAAATTTATAATCATAAAATGCAGCAATTGCTAACATGATCCGAACAGACGTAAGCATCGCTACGGGTGAGAAGGTCTCATAGGTAGTCAACTCCTTGAACTTGTTGAAAACCTTTCGCAACAAGTCGAGCTTTGTAGACATTAAAAATACCGTCACTGTCAGTCTTCTTCTTGAAGATCCATTTATTCTCCATGGCTTGCCGATCATCGGGCAAGTCAACCAAAGTCCACACTTTGTTCTCATACATGGATCCCATCTCAAATTTCACGGCCTCTAGCCATTTCGCGGAATCTGGGCTCATCATCGCTTCCTCATAGTTCGTAGGTTCGTCATGGTCAAGTGACATGACCTCCAGAACAGGATTACCTTACCACTCTGGTGTAGACCATACTCTGATTGACCTATGAGGTTCGGTAATAACTTTGTCACTGTCCTGGGAACAGGGGTACCCAGACTTGCCTGCCTGCGGCCCAGGGCATGGCTCCACCAGCGGTCTGGTACGGCCCATCTTCATCAACAAACGCCCAAGACCCTCGCGAGCCCGTGCTAAGCGATGCGTCGCACGCGTCGCCCAGGCGGCGCCCATTGGCGGACCTCCTGGCCGTTCTCCATCACCTGCTGCCAACGCTGCCACCGGCCCGGCAGTGAACGAGCAGCAAGCATCATCGATGCACCCCTCTGTGCGGCGGGACGGCCGCACCGCCACCCCATCGCTGACTCCGGCTGGCTCGTCGTCCCACGCTCGCTACGCGCCCACAGATGCGCAGGCCATGTTGCTCATGGCAGGCGAGCTCCTACATTACCGCCCGGTCGACGACCTCTAGGAAGACTGGCTGGACCGCATCGCTGAGCTTGTCAGCGCCGCTAGGGGCTCTCCTGCACCATCCCTCTCACTGCCTCGCCCGCCTCCAGCCGCAGGGGACGTATCTCATGGAGAGCCTCCGCCGCCCCTCCATCAAGACGGCGCCCTCGCGCCGAGACGCGTGCCTCATGGAGCGCCCCCGCCTCCTCCGCATCAAGACAGTGTCCTCGCCCCAAGACGCGTGGTCCCGTGGCGTGATCCGCCACACCATGTGCCCGCGCACGAAGAAAGAAGCTGCCAGGAGGTCCCTCGAACGCAAGAAAACGCTCCCGCACTCCCCGCACCACCACGTCAAGACCGCGCGCCACTTGCCATGGCGGTGCGTGGGTACCAAGACTAGATTCCACTGCCACGACAGGCTCTGCTGACCACAGCAGGCTGCCGAGCCTTTACTCCCGAGCTATCCACTATCGTTTGGCCAGGCAAGTTCAAGCCGGATTTCCTCCGCGCTACGACGGCACCCCCAACCCTGCGGATTTCTTGCAGCTCTACGAGCTAAGCATCGAGGCAGCCAATGGCAACAAGGAAGTCATGGCGAACTAGTTTCCATGGCTCTCAAGGATGGCGCTCGCTCGTGGCTCCTGAACCTGCCTGTAGGATCGATCTCCTCCTGGGGTGAGATGTGAGAGCGTTTCGTCGCCAACTTCCAGGGCACTCGCGACCGCCCGCCAACCGCAGGCGACCTATGACGCATCAAGCAGCAACCAGGGAAACCCTGCAAAAGTACATCCAGCGCTTCGACAGCGTCCGCATCAAGATCCCCAAGGTGACAGATGAGGCCATCATCTCCGCGTTCTCCGATGGCGTCCGCGATGTCAAGATGAAGGAGGGGCTCGCCATCCACGTAGAGCTATGCTCAGCCCTGGAGATGTTCAACATGGGGACCAAGTGCGCAAGAGCTGAGGAGTGGCGTCTCTCCCTTCTCGAGCTCCCTGCTGCTGACCCTGAAGAGAAGAAAGCCAAGGCCAAGGACGTGAAGAGCAAGGGAGTAGCCATGCTCGCTGCGGAGCCGGACTCAAAGTGCGGCCGGGACCACCCTGAGTCGTCTAAGAGCAGCCGACCATTCTGCACCTTCCACAACGTACACAGCCACAACACTAACGACTGCCAAGAGCTCAGAGCCATTCGAGATGGACGCTTCGGTCAACGCCCCAAGCGCAACGACCGGGGCTACGGCCGAGGAGGATGAAGTGGGGGACGTTGGGACGACCGCGGCCCCCGGCAGGAGTGGCGCGACCGGCCTCGTGAGGACCACTGGCAGGGCCAGCCTCGCGAGGGCGCCTGGAGGGACCAACCTCGTTAGAACCGTCCTCAGGGCAATGCTAGCCTCCCTCCGCTGCCGCCACCACCGAGGAGGAATGATGACCACCATCAGGACGAGGGGGTTGGGGGCTTCCTGGAGCCGCCCGCTAACGCCTGCATCCTGGGCGGTGCGCAGGCCCTAGCTTCCTAGTGCATCTTCAAGCAGTTTGCTCATGAGGTGAACGCGGCGCTTCCCAGGCTCGAGGCCACGCGCCCGCTCAGGTGGTCCAAGTGCGCCATGACCTTCATCTCGGCGGACCAACTCAAGTGTGTGACGATGGTCGGCGTCCTTCCGATGCTTTGTTCACCTATGATCAGCAACATCCAAGTCACCAAGACCCTCATCGACGGCGGCTCAGGGCTCAATGTCCTGTCCGTCGAGACATTCGATAGCCTCCAAGTGCCATACGATCAACTACAGCCTACCAAGCCTTTCTCAGGAGTGACCGATGGCTCCACCACCCCAATAGGGCAGGCCCGCCTCCCTGTCACCTTCGGCTAGTGTAACAACTACCACACCGAGCTCATCGACTTCGACGTCACCCACATCTGTCTGCCGTACAACGCCATCCTTGGGGTATCCAGCATTGGCAACATTTATGGCAGTGACCCACCACGGCTACAACGTCCTCAAGATGCCAGGGAGTGGAGGCATCATCACGGTCCCCAGCAAAGAAAGAGATGCAGTGTGCTCCCTTGAGCGCGCCTTCCAAGCCGCTGCGATCGAAGACCCCGACAATGAAGGCATCATGTACCCTCCTGAGGCCATCCCCAAGAAGAAGAAATAGCTACTCCTCCCGGGGCCTCAGGAGAGCAGCGTCTCCAGCGGCACCACCTCAGGACCTGCGCCCACAGCTAGGGCGCCTCCCTCCCTCGCATAGGAAGGCGCGCCCGGTGCCCTCCTCGGGCAAGGCTCGGGGGCTCTCTTCTAGAGGGCCTCGGACCTAGCCAACATCACGAGGGAGGCGCTCGGGCACCACGAGGAGGCATGCTTCGCCGCACGTTTCTCTCAGGCGGGCACTAGGCGAGGAGCGCCCGGTGCTTAGGAGTTCATTGTCAAGGCGACCCAGGAGCTTCAAGAGGCAAGGGCCATACGTGGCGACCACCACCCACCACCCAGCGTAGCCCCCCATCCTGGCGAGGACGGTGGGCTGCGCGTCTGCGTTGACATTCAAGGGCTCAACAGGGCCGCATCTCAGGAGCGCTTCTGGGCTTCGCGCATTGGTTGGTGCGAGGGTCCACCTCACAGCTATGTTCGCATGCCATTTGGCTTGCCGAATGCGGCTGTCACCTTCGAGCGCCACCTGCGGAGCATCCTGGCGGCTCAGGAGGCCAGGCATCACACTGTCCTGGCAGAGATGACGACGGTCCTCAAGGAACCACCCGAGCCCCAGGAGCCTCCTGAGGCTTAGGGCCCTGGGGGCTCGTGAGGAATGACTCTTCGGCACGCATCATCGGCTACTCCGACACCACTCCAGCGGCGTTATCAGGTGACTCTTTTCAATTCATTCAGTTGGGGGCACCCCTCAAACTGCATTATCCCCAAGTCGCAAAGGTCTATCCCTGCGACGTGTATCCATTTGCATCTCTAGCTTACCCTGCTGGGGGCGCCCCTTGGGCTGCATCATCCCCAGGCCTCTCGGGTCCGTCCCAGTGGCATGTATCGTTCTTGCATCTATCTGATCTAACCTGCCTCTTTGCTTGAGTCATTTCATGATTATCACTTGCTCGTCTATTATCCATTGCGGCCACCCGTGCTGCCCATCGCCCCCCTGCTCATCCCTCAATGGGGGCTACCCATGCTGGCATGGTGCTTGGGCTCAGGTCTGTCCCTGCAACGCTGACAAATCTGAGCGGTCGAGCTCTGGCTCGCGGCATGCCCCACGCACGTCACCTCACCAGGCCCTCAGTGCCTTCTCCTTCTTGTGGAACGACCAGTGGCAGACCGGCAAGCGCGGTTGCGGCCCGTATTCCTCCTTTGCGCTAACCTGCAGGAACCACCGGAGGCTAATGGCGGACGGCACCGCAGGCTCCTCCTTTTTCACACAATTCGCTTGCGCGCTAAAGGGGGGCTCCTGAGCATCGCGCCTTAGGAAATCTTACTGGCTCTCCAGCCCTCACCCCTTGGCCTTGAACGTGGCATCGCGACCTGGCATACCGGCGGCGGCTGAGCTCGCTCAAGGGCCAAGACCCGAGGACGCAGAGCACATAGAAGGACGTGAAAGGAGGGGGACGCTCACGCGAGCTGGATCCAGTTGACGCACGAAGCTGGTGCGGCACAAGGAATCAACTTTGGACCGCTAAGATAAGTCTCACACCCAGATCAGCCAAGCGCTGCAACACAGGATAACCATCTCTTGCAGCCTTCCTACGGTAACATCGCCCTCCTTTCCTACCTTCAGGTAGTGGCTTGCACTCTAAAGAGGACCTCTTGAGCATCGCGCCTCAGGAGCTCTTACTGTATCTCGGGCCGCTCTCCTCCTGACCTTGACCACGGCATCGTGACCTGGCATACCAGCGACGGCTGCAGCCTGCCTGGGGACCGGGACCTATTGGCGTAGAGCACTAGGCTACCGCGAGCATAGAAAGAGGGACTGAGCCGAAGCAAGATACGTAGTCATAGATCTTCATAATAAGGAAAATATTAACAAAAGACACTACAGACCCTTTACACGCCCCCATGGGGTTCATCTCAACTCCTTGCAGGGAACAAAAGAAGAAGGTTTCTAGGAGCCCTATCTACAGGCGTCACCGCCGATGCCATCATCAACAGTGGGCCACAGGGGGCTGACGCCAACCCCATCCAGATCAACGGCGGCGACGGGCGGACGCCGTTGCTGCACTCCGGGCACGGCGCGAGCTCAGGGGCACATAGCTGTCGTCACTCGTCTCTGGCGTCTCGTCAGGCTCGGGAGAGTCGCTGGACCACCAGGAGCCACCGCTGCTGCTGGAGGAGCTGTCAGCAGGTACAAGGGCGGGTCGAGCGCCTGCCGCCGCGGCGTCCTGGCGGCCCCCTCCAGGACAGCACTCCATGCGATTGCCCTTCTCGTCGAAGACCTTGAAGAATAGCATGGAGACGCCGTCGTACTCGAAATGGATGGCGAGCGCCCCCTCTGCACGGCACACGCGGGCGACCTCACCCCACCCACGGGTCATGAAGACCTTGCCGGTGGAGACGACCTCAACCTCCGCCCCCGTCGCCGGTGTGTCGCACCCAGCATGCTACAGCCACAACTCCAGCGGCCCCCTCAGTGGCATCTCTTCGGTGAAGAACAGCGGGAACCGGATCCACGTGCTCGGTGGCATCGCCGCCCACACCACGAGTTCACGCGAGGAGCTCTCGGCGTGGGTTCGCGGGGCGGTAGCGTGCACCGCCACTACACGGCCACTGCGGCCGTGGCGCGAGGGGCGTCGGTCCCTGCTACCTCTTCCGGAGCCCTCTGTCTGGGCATACAAAGGCAACAGATAGCGCGGCAGAGGCCATTCTTGCCAAGGCCTCATCTCCTCCGGCCTCACAACAACATCACACGAGCGAGCCAGCCTCTTCTTCGGGGGAGAGGCCCAATCTCCTCGTGGGTGGCTTTTCCCTTCTCGGCGGCGGAGAACCTCCGTATCGGCGCCATGGATGACGCGGCGCAACAACGAAGCAAGGAGGAAGAAGAAGCAGGAGGAGCGGAGGAAGAGATGGGCGACGGGGCTCCGCACCCCCCTTCCATTTATAGCCCGGAGGAGGCCAACCGCCGGCCTCCATGATCTAAGGTAATAATGACCTTTTTCTGCATGCAACAAGGACTCGTCAAGTCGGGCAGTTGCCGAGGCAGTGTGGCGAAGCGGAGATGCCCACATTCCGTCAATCACCACGCGCCATCAAGGCCGCAAGCTGTTAGGGCCCGCGGCGCTCCACACTTGACCCTTGGCTTCGCCGCAAAGCCAATCACGAGCGCTCCTTGGGCCCAGGGGCTACTGTCGGCATCCTAGGAATGGGGGTACCCAGACTTTCCTTGCTTGCGGCCTAGGGCATGGCTCCACCAACGGCCTGGTACGACCCATCTTCATCAACCAACGCTCAAGACCCTCGCGAGGGGCCAAGCCTCGCGAGGCAGACGACACAAGACCTCCTCAGGGACAGCCTCACTAGGCTGGCTCGCGAGGAGCGGAGAGATCAAGGTGAGAGGAACCTCATGAGGTCCCCGTGACGTGAGCCATGATGACCAAGGGCAGGCGGGCGCCAACGGGCGCAGAGTGCTAGTTTCCTCTTTGGTGCTAAAGAGGCAGGCACAGGCGAGGAGTCCCGAGCCATCAGGCAAAGGTTTCCATATCGGTGCAAGGAGACCAAGACCAGCAGGACGGCAAGATGGAGGTCATCACGGAGCCCACAATGGCGTCACTACCAGAGCCTTTGGTAGGCGAAGACCACCTTTTGTCAGGATAAATTGTACTCGTTCTCCCCCTTCAAATTGGACGTTGTAGGATCCCTTTCCTCCTAATATTTGGGGAGAGGACCCGGGCCTCTATAAATAGGGCTAGCCACCACCATAGCAAAGCACGGATCATTCAGATCATGCCCAGCCACACAAGCTCATCGAGCTCAAGAACACCTCTCCTTAGGAGGTTGTTCTTCCTTTGTACTTGTTCATCCCCAGCCTATAAGGCAATCCACCACACCACACTAGAGTAGGGTATTACACTACAACAGTGGCCCGAACCAGTATAAACTCTTGTGTCCTTTGTTCCTTGGGTTCAGCAAGCTAGGCTTTGAGATCATTGTGAGAGTGTGAGCTAGGGGGAGAGAGACCTTTGTGCGCACCCCAGTGTTCAAACCTCAAGGGTTTGCCGAAACCCTTAATCCGACAAACTTGATCTGGAGTTTCATGACCATCATCATTAGCTTCCTCACTGATTGGTGTAGGAATAACTGGAACTAATTTCTGTGATGAACTACTTTCCAATTCGGGAGAAGGTACAATTACCTCATCAAGTTCTACTTTCCTCCCACTCACTTCTTTCGAGACAAACTCCTTCTCTAGAAAGGATCCATTCTTAGCAACGAATATCTTGCCTTCGGATCTGTGATAGAAGGTGTACCCAACAGTCTCTTTGGGTATCCTATGAAGACACATTTCTCCGATTTGGGTTCGAGCTTATCAGGTTGAAGCTTTTTCACATAAGCATCGCAGCCCCAAACTTTAAGAAACGACAGTTTAGATTTCTTGCCAAACCACAATTCATATGGTGTTGTCTCAACGGATTTAGATGGTGCCCTATTTAACATGAATGTAGCCGTCTCTAAAGCATAACCCCAAAACGATAGCGGTAAATCAGTAAGAGACATCATAGATCGCACCATATCTAATAAAGTACGGTTATGGCGTTCGGACACACCATTATGTTGTGGTGTTCCAGGTGGTGTGAGTTGTGAAACTATTCCACATTGTTTCAAATGAAGACCAAACTCATAACTCAAATATTCACCTCCACGATTAGATCGTAGAAACTTTATTTTCTTGTTACGATGATTTTCCACTTCACTCTGAAATTCTTTGAACTTTTCAAATGTTTCATACTTATGTTTCATTAAGTAGATATGCCCATATCTGCTCAAATCATCTGTGAAGTTCAGAATATAATGATACCCGCCACGAGCCTCAATACTCATCGGACCACATACATCAGTATGTATTATTTCCAATAAGTCAGTTGCTCATTCCATTGTTCTGGAGAACGGAGTCTTTTTCATCTTGCCCATGAGGCATGGTTCGCAAGCATCAAGTGATTCCAAAATCCCATCAGCATAGAGTTTCTTCATGCGCTTTACACCAATATGACCTAAACGGCAGTCCCACAAATAAGTTGCACTATCATTATTAACTTTGCATCTTTTGGCTTCAATATGATGAATATGTGTATCACTACAATCGAGATTCAACAAAAATAGACCAGTCATCAAGGGTGCATGACCATAAAAGATATTACTCATATAAATAGAACAAGCATTATTCTCTGATTTAAATGAATAACCGTCTTGCATTAAACAAGATCCATATATAATGTTCATGCTCAACGCTGGCACCAAATAACAATTATTTAGGTCTAAAACTAATCCCGACAGTAGACGTAGAGGTAGCGTGCCGACGGCGATCACATCGACTTTGGAACCATTTCCCACATGCATCGTCACCTCGTCCTTAGCCAATCTTCGTTTAATCCATAGCCCCTGTTTCGAGTTGCAAATATGAGCAACAGAACCAGTATCAAATATGCAGGCGCTACTAGAGAATTAGTAAGGTACACATTAAAAACATATATATGAAATATACCTTTCACTTTGCCATCCTTCTTATCCGCCAAATACCTGGGGCAGTTCCGCTTCCAGTGACTAGTCCCTTTGGAGTAGAAGCACTCAGTCTCAGGCTTAGGTCCAGACATGGGTCTCTTCCCTTGAGCAGCAACTGGCTTGCTGTTCTTCTTGAAGTTCCCCTTCTTTCCTTTGCCTATTTGCTTGAAACTAGTGGTCTTAATAACCATCAAAACTTGATGCTCCTTCTTGGTTTCCACCTCCGCAGACTTTAGCGTCACGAAGAGCTCGGGAATTGTCTTTTCCATCCCTTGCATATTATAGTTCATCATAAAGCCTTTATAGCTTGGTGGCAGTGGTTGAATGATAAGGACATCAATACCATTGTTACACCCACAGCCCCTACTGCTACATATACTGGACCAATTACTAGAGCTCGTGCACGCCAATTAAATTATCAGGTACTTTCATTTCTTGGTAATGATTCTAATGTTCATGAGAATATGATGCTGCCTAAATTGGATACATTTGTTTTGCTTAAATGAAGGGCCTGGCATGGATAAGAGGGATGGACACTGGAGCAAGACCAAGCATGGAGATGATGGCATTCGCAAGGGGAACAAGAACGGAGTTGCAAGTGATGATTTCAGGACTTTGAAGCCACCATAAGGAGGGCATGAAGCCTTGGACGAAATATACAAGATACCACTTCATAAATTTCGTCCAGATGCTATCCTAGGTGCTGTGTCACCTTATTATTGGGCCAGGCCCATGTAATTTCGAAATACTTAAGTATAGGCTGTTTTTAGTATCCGTATGTGTGGGGAAACAAGAGTTAGGGTTGGTTTCGGACCCCTCCTCCAAGGGCCATGAAATTCCTCCCCCTCTTCCTCCATATATACAACCCTTAGGGCGTCGTTTAGACTTTGGATTTTGTTATATTAAAGTTTGCCATAGTTGCAACTTCGCGTACTACGTTTGTGTTCAACGACCAGACAAAGGCGTCACAGAACCCCACCTTTGATCAATAAAGCTTTCCTCTTATATTCGCAATATCCAGATTGCAATCTTAGTTTCTTGCTTGTTCTTCGTTTGCCTGCAGGAAACAGACCTTCGTGGTCAGGTTGATCGTGCTCCGGCGTGGTCAATAACCTCTCAGAGTTGGTTTAGCGATTTCTAAGGCACGACATCCTCGCACGTTCGTAGTCGGATCGTCAAAGTCGACTTCCCCCAAAATGATAGCAACCATCTCAGTGATAGACGGGACAACTTTGCCTCTATCAAGTAGTATCAGATTTCCAGGTTGCTCGGTGAGATTTTACAGTTTTTCGTAGTTTAGATTGAGTCTGTTCTTCATACCTACAGTCCACGAAAAAGCCAAAAATAAATTTAGGGTTAGTTCATCATATCCGAACCAGTCTGAGCCTTTGCATAGTCTTTTTAGTATTTTGCTTTGTTGAATTTGCGGTTGCATCATCGTGCCTAGTTGCTGGTCTTAGTGTCTAGTCCCTTATAGTTTCGAGTTCTGTTCACAGGTTGTCACGCCGCCACCGCACCATTGTCATCATCATTACCATATATCACCATGGCATCATCCTCATCATTGTTGCTGTTGTATACCACCACCGCACCAACTTCATCGCCGCTGCCATATACCAGCACCACATATTCACCGCCAATCCGAGTCCATATACGCCACCACCTATCCGCCGCCATCACACCAATCCGAGTCGACCTGCAACATATATCCGCCACAAGTCCGAGTTCCACCAGATTTATCACCGCCACCAGTCCGAGTTCCACCAGATTCATCTCTGCCACCAGTCCGAGTCCAATATTTTCTTACTCTGTTTTGGATTTCCAGATCAAGCCATACTCCGAGTCGTGGCAAGGTCGGACTCCCCAACTTCCGTGCTACCCGCAGTAGGAAAATAGTTCCAAACTAAAAAAACTAAGTCTGGAAAATTCTGGCTAGGCAGTTTTTAGACCATTTGTAGACTTTTTCAGAAAAAAATTGTTGCAGAGCAAAAAAAGAAAAAGAGGGAAAAAGTGAAAAAAAAGAAAAAAATCAGAGTGTGCTCCTCCCTTGTTTACATGCAGCGTCGTGATTTTGTTAGTGGTCTAGGCTCGCGTCTCTAGCACGTCTAGCCTAGGACCAGCACAGTACCGTCGCTGAGCGTTTATTCAACTTTGCATCTCTAAATTGATTATTGCTGACCCTTTTGCTACCATATTATAAGCCTTCCCAGCTCCAGATACATCTACATCGTGCGTTTGACTCTCCCTGGTAATTGCTCTATCCAAGCTTTGAGAGCTTTGACTACGACGGTTGCCGATCACCGCCTGCTGCTGGGTAAGAACTGGTAAGAATTTGAGATTTGCTTGACGGATTTGTGACACCCACCACCACCTCTTGTTAGTAGTCTATAGGATCATATTATTGTGTGCTTCTATTGCTGCTAACCATGGTAGGATCACAAGCCGACGAGACTGACTGGGAGAACATGACAAATAAGGAGTTGCATGATAAATTTCAGCAAATGATGAGTGGACAGGTGCAAGATGTGCTAAACAGATTTGAAGAGGCCATGGAGAAGATAGATGGCATAGAGAAGAAGTTCGAAACAAAGCTCGATAACAAGTTTAATGAATTGCTCGCGCGTCTTCCACCACCACCACCGGCTGCACCTAACGCACCTCTAAAACAACAACAACGACGACGACGACGACGACGATGACAACAACAACAACAACAACAACAACAACGACGACGACGACTACCTCCACATCACGAAACAGCCCTCCGCCGAGCGAGCCGTGTCCCTCTTGCGCCTGGCCAAACTGTTGGTGCTGCTGCGGATACTTCTGTGGCTCCTGCTACTGATGCGGTGGAGGATAATTATGCAGGAGATTACGAGGATGAGGTTGATCAAAATCAGAACTATGTGCAACCACCAGCAGCACAACCACCAGGTCATCCACATGCAAATATTGGCAATGGCAGGGCTCCCCCTCTGGTATGAGATCATGACCATCTCCCTAAACTGAAATTGAATATTCCACCATTTGAGGGTAGATATGTTCCTGATATATATCTTACTTGGGAGTTAGAAACTGAACAACGATTTACATGTTTACAATATCCTGAGGAGAGACGTGTTCCTGCTGCTGTTTGTGCTTTCACTTGCTTTGCATGTGTTTGGTCGTCTGAACATTGTAGATTATATCCTATTCCAGCTACTTGGGCTGCTTTGAAAACTGCTATTTGTATTCGTTGGGTACCACCATATTATCAATGTGAATTAATTCAAAAATTGCAGCGTTTAAGACAAGGTAAAAATTCTGTAGAAGAATATTATCAGGAATTACAAACTGGCATAATTAGATGTGGTATTGTTGAGGAGAATGAAGCTATGCTTGCACGTTTTATGGGTGGATTAAATAGAGAGGTTTAGACCATTCTAGAGTATAAGGAGTATAATAATGTCACTCGTTTATTCCAACTTGCTTGTAAAGCTGAACGTGAAGTGCAGGATCGACAGGCATTGGCGCGAACTAACTTTTCTGCAAGTCGATATTCATCATGGACACCACGTGCATCCTCTACTTCCACTACACCAGCACCTCCATCGGGTGCCACCTCCAGGCGGGATACAAGAAAGCAGGCACAACCACCACTATCTACCAAGAGCACACCAGCCAGGCCTACATAGAGCTCTTCTTCTTCCCTGGCATCAACAGGGCACACAAGTGATATTATTTGTCGTCGTTGTAAGGGAAGAGGACATTTTGCAAGAGAGTGCAAATCTCAGCGTGTGATGATTGCTACTGAGGATGGTGGGTATGAGTCCTCTAGTGACTATGATGAGGAGACTTTGGCCTTTATTACACATGAAGAACACGGTGGAGATGATTCTGATCATGAGACGCAATACATGGCTACTGAAGATGCTGACAGGTATGAATGTTTAGTTGCTCAACATGTTTTGAGTGTGCAGGTTACACAAGCTGAGCAAAATCAGAGGCATAATTTGTTCCATACAAAGGGAGTTGTGAAGGAACGTTTTATTCGCGTCATCATAGATGGAGGGAGCTGCGACAACTTGGCTAGCATGGAGATGGTGGAGAAGCTCTCTCTCACCACAAGACCGCATCCATATCCTTACTACATCCAATGGTTCAACAACAGTGGCAAGGTTAAGGTAACATGGACTATTCGTGTGCATTTTAGTATCTCTACATATGTTGATTATGTTGATTGTGATGTGGTACCTATGCAAGCATGTTCCTTATTACTTGGTAGACCATGGAAATTTGATAAAAATTTTGTACACCATGGTAGAAACAATCAGTATACTCTTGTTCATAAGGACCAAAACATTACTTTGCTTCCTATGACTCCTGATTCCATTTTGAAAGATGATATTAATAGAGCTAATAAAGCAAAACAGGAGAAAAAAGAGTGAAAATCAGATGGTGGCAAAAGAATTTGAGCAACAAATGAAGCCTAATAATAAACCATCTAGTGTTGCTTCTGAAATTAAATTGAAAAGTGCATGTTTACTTGCCACCAAATCTAATATTGATGATCTAGATTTCAGCAAATCTGTTTGCTATGCTTTTGTGTGCAAAGAGGCATTATTTTCATTGAGGACGTGCCTTCCTCTTTGCCTCCTATTGCTCCTAACATTTTGCAGGAGTTCGCTGACGTCTTTCCACAAGACGTGCCACTGGGATTACCACCTATTCCAGGGATTGAGCATCAGATTGACTTAATTCCCGGTGCTTCGCTACCCAACCGTGCACCATACCGTACCAATCTAGAGGAGACGAAGGAGATTATGCGTCAAGTCCAGGAGCTCCTCGACAAAGGTTATATTCACGAATCCCTTAGTCCTTGTGCTATTCCTATTATTCTAGTGACGAAAAAGGATGGTACATTGCGTATGTGTGTTGATTTTAGAGGCATTAATAATATTTCTATTCGTTATCGTCATCCTATTCCTAGGCTAGATGCTATGCTTGATAAATTGAGTGGCTCTACAATATTCTCCAAAGTTGATTTGCGTAGTGGATACCATCAAATTCGTATGAAATTGGGAGATGAATGGAAAACAACATTTAAAACTAAGTTTGGTTTATATGGGTGGTTAGTCATGCCTTTTGGGTTAACTAATGCACCTAGTACTTTCATGATATTAATGAACGAAGTTTTACGTGCTTTCATTGGATGATTTGTGGTAGTCTATTTTGATAATATATTGATTTATAGTAAATCTTTGGAGGAACATTTGGAACATTTACGTGCTGTTTTTATTGCTCTACGTGATGCACGTTTGTTTGCTAACCTTGGAAAGTGCACCTTTTGCACCGACCGAGTATCTTTTCTTGGCTATGTTGTTACTCCACATGGAATTGAGGTTGATAAAACCAAGATTGAAGCTATTGAGAGTTGGACGCAACCCAAAACGGTCACTCAAGTAAGGAGTTTCCTTGGCCTCGCTAGTTTCTATAGGCGTTTTGTGAGGGATTTTAGCACCATTGTTGCACCTCTCAACGAGCTTACAAAGAAGGATGTGCCTTTTGTTTGTGGTACCACACAGGAAGAAGCCTTCATGGTATTGAAAGATAAGTTGGCACATGCTCCTTTACTCCAACTTCCTGATTTTAATAAGACTTTTGAGCTTGAATGTGATGCTAATGGAATTGGATTAGAAGGTTTGTTATTACAAGATGACAAACCTGTTGCATACTTTTCTGAAAAATTGAGTGGGCCTAGTCTAAATTATTCTACTTATGATAAAGAATTATATGCTCTTGTTCGGACTTTAGAAACATGGCAACATTATTTATTTCCAAATGAATTTGTTATACATTCTCATCATGAATCGTTGAAACATATTAAAAGTCAAGCTAAACTGAATCGTAGACATGTTAAATGGGTTGAATTCATTGAGACTTTCCCTTATGATATTAAACACAAGAAGGGTAAAGAAAATGTTATTGTTGATGCATTGTCTCATCGATATACTATGCTTTCACAACTTGACTTCAAAATATTTGGTTCGGAGACCATCAAAGATCAATATGTGCATGATGCTGATTTTGAAGATGTAATGTAGAATTGTAAAGAAGGAAGAACGTGGAACAAGTTCGTCGTTAATGATAGATTTTTGTTCCGTGCTAACAAGCTATGCATTCCAGCTAGCTCTGTTCTTCTTTTGTTGTTGTAGGAGGCGCATGGAGGAGGACTAATGGGACACTTTGGCGTGAAGAATATGGAGGACATACTTGCTACACATTTCTTTTAGCCAAAGATGAGACAGGATGTTGAGCGTTTTGTTGGTCGCTGCACTACATGTCAAAAAGCTAAGTCACGACTCAATCCTTATGGTTTATATATGCCTTTGCCTGTACCTAGTGTTCCGTGGGAGGATATATCTATGGACTTTGTTTTAGGTTTACCTCGAACAAAGAAGGGGAGGGCTAGCATATTTGTTGTCGTGGATAGGTTCTCGAAAATGGCACACTTTATACCATGTCATAAAAGCGATGATGTTATTAATGTTGCTGATTTGTTCTTTTGTGAAATTATTCTCTTGCATGGTGTGCCAAATACTATAGTTTCAGATCGTGATACTAAATTTCTTATCCACTTTTGGAGATGTTTACGGGCTAAGTTGGGGACTAAACTACTTGTTAGTACTACTTGTCACCCCCAAACTGATGGACAAACTGAAGTAGTCAATAGAACTTTGTCTACTATGCTTAGGGCTGTTTTGAAGAATAATAATAAAATGTGGGAAGAATGCTTGCCTCATATTGAATTTGCTTATAATCGTTCATTGCATTCTACTACTAAGATGTGCCCTTTTGAAATTGTGTATGGTTTCCTACCTCGTGCTCCTACTGATTTGTTGCCTCTTCCATCTTCGAAGAAGGTTAATTTTGATGCTAAAGAACGTGCTGAATTGGTTTTAAAAATGCATGAGTTAACTACGGAAAACATTGAGCGTATGAATGCTAAATATAAACTTGCTAGAGATAAGGGTAGAAAACATGTTGTGTTTGCACCTGGAGATCTTGTTTGGTTACATTTGCGTAAGGATAGATTTCCTAATTTGCGCAAATCAAAGCTAATGCCACGTGCTGATGGTCCTTTTAAGGTGTTAGAGAAAATAAATGATAATGCATATAAACTTGAGCTGCCTACAGATTTTGGGGTTAGTCCCACTTTTAACATTGTAGATTTGAAGCCTTATTTCGGCGAGGAAGATGAGCTTCCGTTGAGGACGACTTCATTTCAAAAAGTGGAGGATGATGAGGAAATCAATACCATTTTTACACCCACAACCCCTACTACTACATATACTGGACCAATTACTATAGCTCGTGCACACCAATTAAATTATAAAGTACTTTCATTTCTTGGTAACGATTCTAATGTTCATGAGAATATGATGCTGTCTAAATTGGATACATTTGTTTTGCTTACAAATGAAGGTCCTAGCTTGGACAAGAAAGATGAACCTTGGAACAAGTTCAAGCATGGAGATGATGGCATGCACAAGGGGAACAAGAACGGAGTTGCAAGTGATGATTTCAGGACTTTGAAGCCACCATAAGGAGGGCATGAAGCCTTGGACGAAATATACAAGATACCACTTCATAAATTTCGTCCAGAGGCTATTCTAGGTACTGCGTCACCTTATTATTGGGCCAGGTGTTGGGGATCGTAGTAGAAATTTAAAATTTTCTACACATCACCAAGATCAATCTATGGAGTCATCTAGCAACGAGGGGAGAGGAGTGCATCTACATACCCTTGTAGATCGCGAGCGGAAGCGTTCAAGAGAACGGGGTCGGTGGAGTCGTACTCGTCGTGATCCAAATCACCGAAGATCCTAGCGCTGAACGGACGGCACCTTCACGTTCAACACACATACGGAGCGAGGACGTCTCCCGCGCCTTGATCCAGCAAGGAGGAGGGAGAGGTTGAGGAAGAGGGCTCCAACAACAGCACGACGGCGTGGTGGTGGAGCTGGAGTACTCCGGCAGGGCTTCGCCAAGCTCTTGCGGAAGAGGAGAGGTGTTGGGGAGGGGAGGGGCTGCGCCTTGGATGGTGTGTGCAGCCCTCCCCTTGCCCCTCTATATATAGGGGAAGGAGGAAGGGGGCCGGCCCCCTCTAGATGAGATCTAGAGGGGGGCAGCGGCCAAGGGGAGGGGGCTTGCCCCCCAAGCAAGGGGGGCGCCCCCTTAGGGTTTCCCCCCCAACCCTAGGCGCATGGGCCCAAGGGGGGATGCGTCCAGCCCATGTAGGGCTGGTTCCCTTTCCTCTACATCCCATTAGGCCCTCCGAGAGAGGTGGCCCCTCCCGGTGGACCCCTGGAACCCCTTCGGTGGCCCCGGTACAATACCGATATGCCCCCAAAAGTTTCCGGTGACCTTACGACAACTTCCTACATATAAATCTTCACCTCCAGACCATTTCGGAACTCCTCGTGACGTCCGAGATCTCATCCGGGACTCCGAACAACATTCGGTAATCACATACAAGTCTTCCTAATAACCCTAGCATCATTGAACCTTAAGCGTGTAGACCCTACGAGTTCGGGAACCATGCAGACATGACCGAGACAACTCTCCGGCCAATAACCAGTAGCGGGATCTGGATACCCATGTTGGCTCCCACATGTTCCACGATGATCTCATTGGATGAACCACGATGTCGAGGATTCAAGCAATCCCGTATACAATTCCCTTTGTCAATCGGTACGTTACTTCCCCGAGATTCGATCGTCGGTATCCCAATACCTCGTTCAATCTCGTTACCGGCAAGTCACTTTACTCATTTCGTAATGCATGATCCTGTGACCAAATACTTAGTCACACTGAGCTCATTATGATGATGCATTACTGAGTGGTCCCAGAGATACCTCTCCGTCATACGGAGTGACAAATCCCAGTCTCGATTGATGCCAACGCAACAGACACTTTCGGAGATACCTGTAGTGCACCTTTATAGTCACCCAATTACGTTGTGACATTTTGTACACCCAAAGCACTCCTACGGTATCCGGGAGTTGCACAATCTCATGGTCTAAGGAAATGATACTTGGCATTCAGAAAAGCTCTAGCAGACGAACTACACGATCTTGTGCTATGCTTAGGATTGGGTCTTGTCCATCACATCATTCTCCTGATGATGTGATCCCATTATCAATGACATCTAATGTCCATGGTCAGGAAATCGTAACCATCTATTGATCAACGAGCTAGTCAACTAGAGGCTCACTCGGGACATGTTGTGGTCTATGTATTCGCACATGTATTACGATTTCCGGATAACACAATTATAGCATGAACAATAGACAATTATCATGAACAAGGAAATATAATAATAACCATTTTATTATTGCCTCTAGGGCATATTTCCAATAGTCTCCCACTTGCACTAGAGTCAATAATCTAGTTACATTGTGATGAATCGAACACCCATAGAGTTCTGGTGTTGATCATGTTTTGCTCGAGGAAGAGGTTTAGTCAACGGATCTGCGACATTCAGGTCCGTATGCACTTTACAAATATCTATGTCTCCATTTTGAACATTTTCACGAGTGGAGTTGAAGCGACGCTTGATATGCCTGGTCTTCCTGTGAAACCTGGGCTCCTTGGTAAGGGTAATAGCTCCAGTGTTGTCACAGAAGAGAGTCATCGGGCCCGACGCATTGGGAATAACTCCTAGGTCGGTAATGAACTCCTTCACCCAGATTGCTTCTTGTGCTGCCTCTGAGGCTGCCATGTACTTCGCTTCACATGTAGATCCCGCCATGACGCTTTGCTTGCAACTGCACCAGCTGACTGCCCCACCATTCAAAATATACACGTATCAGGTTTGTGACTTGGAGTCATCCAGATCTGTGTCGAAGCTAGCATCAACGTAACCCTTTACGACGAGCTCTTCATCACCTCCATAAACGAGAAACATATCCTTAGTCCTTTTCAGGTACTTCAGGATATTCTTGACTGCTGTCCAGTGTTCCATGCCGGGATTACTTTGGTACCTTCCTACCAAACTTACGGCAAGGTTTACATCAGGTCTGGTACACAGCATGGCATACATAATCGACCCTATGGCCGAGGCATAGGGGACGACATTCATCTTTTCTCTATCTTCTGCCGTCGTCGGGCATTGAGCCGTGCTCAATCTCGTACCTTGCAACACAGGCAAGAACCCCTTCTTTGACTGATCCATATTGAACTTCTTCAATATCTTGTCAAGGTATGTACTCTGTGAAAGACCAATGAGGCGATCTATCTCTATAGATCTTGATGCCTAATATATAAGCAGCTTCTCCAAGATCCTTCATTGAAAAACACTTGTTCAAGTAGGCCTTTATGCTTTCTAAGAATTCTATATCATTTCCCATCAATAGTATGTCATCCACATATAATATGAGAAATTCTACAGAGCTCCCACTCACTTTCTTGTAAACACAGGCTTCTCCATAAGTCTGCGTAAACCCAAACGCTTTGATCATCTCATCAAATCGAATGTTCCAACTCCGAGATGCTTGCACCAGCCCATAGATTGAGCATTGGAGCTTGCACACCTTGTCAGCATTCTTAGGATCGACAAAACCTTTTGGCTGCATCATATACAATTCTTCCTTAAGGAAACCATTAAGGAATGTCGTTTTTACATCCATTTGCCATATCTCATAATCAAAGAATGCGGCAATTACTAACATGATTCAGACGGACTTCAGCTTCGCTACGGGTGAGAAAGTCTCATCGTAGTCAACCCCTTGAACTTGTCGATAACCCTTAGCGACAAGCCGAGCCTTATAGATGGTCACATTACCATCCGCGTATGTCTTCTTCTTAAAGATACATTTATTTTCTATGGCTCGCCGATCATCGGGCAAGTCAGTCAAAGTCCATACTTCGTTTTCATACATGGATCCTATCTCAGATTTCATGGCTTCCAACCATTTGTCAGAATCTGGGCCCGCCATCGCTTCTTCATAGTTCGAAGGTTCACCATTGTCCAACAACATGATTTCCAGGACAGGGTTGCCGTACCACTCTGGTGTGGAACGTGTCCTTGTGGACCTACGAAGTTCAGTAGCAACTTGATCTGAAGTTTCATGATCATCATCATTAACTTCCTCTCTAGTCGGTGCAGGCACCTCAGGAACATTTTCTTGAGCTGCGCCACTCTCCGGTTCAAGAGGCAATACTTCATCAGGTTCTACTTTCCTCCCACTTACTTCTTTGGAGAGAAACTCTTTCTCTAGAAAGTATCCATTCTTGGCAACAAAGATCTTGCCTTCGGATCTGAGGTAGAAGGTATACCCAATAGTTTCTTTAGGGTATCCTATGAAGACGCATTTTTCCGATTTGGGTTCGAGCTTTTCAGGTTGAAGTTTCTTCACGTAAGCATCACATCCCCAAACTTTTAGAAACGACAGCTTAGGTTTCTTCCCAAACCATAATTCATATGGTGTCATCTCAACGGATTTTGACGGATCCCTATTTAAAGTGAATGCGGCAGCCTCTAAAGCATAGCCCCAAAATGACAGTGGTAGATCGGTAAGAGACATCATAGATCGCACCATATCTAATAGAGTGCGATTACGACGTTCGGACACACCATTACGCTGAGGTGTTCCAGGCGGCGTGAGTTGTGAAACTATTCCACATTTCCTTAAGTGCATGCCAAATTCGTGACTCAAATATTCTCCCCCACGATCTGATCGTAAGAACTTGATTTTCCTGTCACGTTGATTCTCAACCTCACTCTGAAATTCCTTGAACTTTTCAAAGGTCTCAGACTTGTGTTTCATTAAGTAGACATACCCATATCTACTCAAGTCATCAGTGAGGGTGAGAACATAACGATAGCCACCGCGAGCCTCAACACTCATCGGACCGCACACATCAGTATGTATGATTTCCAATAAGTTGGTTGCTCGCTCCATTGTTCTGGAGAACGGAGTCTTGGTCATTTTGCCCATGAGGTATGGTTCGCACGTGTCAAATGATTCATAATCAAGAGACTCCAAAAGTCCATCTGCATGGAGTTTTCTTCATGCGTTTGACACCAATGTGACCAAGGTGGTAGTGCCAAAAGTATGTGGGACTATCATTATCAACCTTACATCTTTTGGTATTCACACTATGAATATGTGTAACATCACGTTCGAGATTAAATAAGAATAAACCATTGACCAGCGGAGCATGACCATAAAACATATCTCTCATATAAATAGAACAACCATTATTCTCGGATTTAAATGAGTAGCCATCTCGTATTAAACGAGATCCTGATACAATGTTCATGCTCAAAGCTGGCACTAAATAACAATTATTGAGGTTTAAAACTAATCTCGTAGGTAAATGTAGAGGTAGTGTGCCGACGGCGATCACATCGACCTTGGAACCATTCCCGACGCGCATCGTCACCTCGTCCTTTGCCAGTCTCCGCTTATTCCGCAGCTCCTATTTTGAGTTACAAATATGAGCAACCGCAACGGTATCAAATACCCAGGAGCTACTACGAGTACTGGTGAGGTACACATCAATAACATGTATATCACATATACCTTTGGTGTTGCCGGCCTTCTTGTCCGCTAAGTACTTGGGGCAGTTCCGCTTCGAGTGACCACTTCCCTTGCAATAAAAACACTCAGTTTCGGGCTTGGGTCCATTCTTTGGCTTCTTCCCGGCAGCTTGCTTACCGGGCGTGGCAACTCCCTTGCCGTCCTTCTTGAAGTTCTTTTTACCCTTGCCTTTCTTGAACTTAGTGGTTTTATTCACCATCAACACTTGATGTTCCTTTTTGATTTCCACCTCCACTGATTTCAGCATTCAATATACCTCAGGAATGGTCTTTTCCATCCCCTGCATATTGAAGTTCATCACAAAGCTCTTGTAGCTGGGTGGGAGCGACTGAAGGATTCTGTCAACAACCGCATCATCTGGGAGATTAACTCCCAGCTGAGACAAGCGGTTGTGCAACCCAGACATTTTGAGTATGTGCTTGCTGACGGAACTATTCTCCTCCATCTTACAACTGTAGAACTTGTCGGAGACTTCATATCTCTCGACCCGGGCATGAGCTTGGAAAACCATTTTCAGCTCTTGGAACATCTCATATGTTCCGTGTTGCTCAAAACACTTCTGGAGCCCCGGTTCTAAGCTGTAAAGCATGCCGCACTGAACCAGGGAGTAATCATCAGCATGGGACTGCCAAGCATTCATAACTTCTTGGTTTGCTGGGGGTGGTGCTTCACCTAGCGGTGCTTCAAGGACATATGCTTTCTTGGTAGCTATGAGGATGATCCTCAAGTTCCGGACCCAGTCCGTATAGTTGCTACCATCGTCTTTCAGCTTGGTTTTCTCTAGGAACGCGTTGAAGTTGAGGACAACATTAGCGTGGGCCATTTGATCTACAAGACATATTGTATATATTTTAGACTAAGTTCATGATAATTAAGTTCATATAATCAAATTATTTAATGAACTCCCACTCAGACAGACATCCCTCTAGTCATCTAAGTGATACATGATCCGATTCAACTAGGCCATGTCCGATCATCACGTGAGACGGACTAGTCATCATCGGTGAACATCTTCATGTTGATCGTATCTTCTATACGACTCATGTTCGACCTTTCGGTCTTCCGTGTTTCGAGGTCATGTTTGTACATGCTAGGCTCGTCAAGTCAACCTAAGTGTTTTGCAGGTGTAAATCTGGCTTACACCCGTTGTATGTGAACGTTAGAACCTATCACACCCGATCATCACGTGGTGCTTCGGAACAACGGACCTTAGCAACGGCGCACATTTAGGGGGAACACTTTCTTGAAATTATTGTGAGGGATCATCTTATTTATGCTACCGTCGTTCTAAGAAAATAAGATGTAAAACATGATAAACATCACATGCAATCAAATAGTGACATGATATGGCCAATATCATTTTTCTCCTTTTTGATCTCCATCTTCGGGGCGCCATGATCATCGTCATCACCGGCATGACACCATGATCTCCATCATCATGATCTCCATCATCGTGTCTCCATGAAGTTGTCCCGTCAACTATTACTTCTACTACTATGGCTAACGGTTAGCGATAAAGTAAAGTAATTACATGACGTATAAGTTGACACGCAGGTCATAAATAAATTAAGACAACTCCTATAGCTCCTGCCGGTTGTCATACTCATTGACATGCAAGTCGTGATTCCTATTACAAGAACATGATCAATCTCATACATCACATATATCATTCATCAGATCCTTTTGGCCATATCACATCACACGGCATATACTGCAAAAACAAGTTAGACGTCCTCTAATTGTTGTTGCAAGTTTTTACGTGGCTGCTATAGGTTTCTAGCAAGAACGTTTCTTACCTACGCCAAAACCACAACGTGATATGCCAATTTCTATTTACCCTTCATAAGGACCCTTTTCATCGAATCCAATCCGACTAAAGTGGGAGAGACAGACACCCGCTAGCCACCTTATGCAACTAGTGCATGTTAGTCGGTGGAACCAGTCTCACGTAAGCGTATGTGTAAGGTCGGTCCGGGCCGCTTCATCCCACGATGCCGCCGAATCAAGATAAGACTAGTAACGGCAAGTAAATTGACAAAATCGACGCCCACAACAACTTGTGTTCTACTTGTGCATAGAAACTACGCATAGACCTAGCTCATGATGCCACTGTTGGGGATCGTAGCAGAAATTTAAAATTTCTACGCATCACCAAGATCAATCTATGGAGTCATCTAGCAACGAGGGGAGAGGAGTGCATCTACATACCCTTGTAGATCGCGAGCGGAAGCGTTCAAGAGAACGGGGTCGATGGAGTCGTACTCGTCATGATCCAAATCACCGAAGATCCTAGCGCCGAACGGACGGCACCTCCGCGTTCAACACACGTATGGAGCGAGGACGTCTCCCGCGCCTTGATCCAGCAAGGAGGAGGGAGAGGTTGAGGAAGAGGGATCCAACAGCAGCACGATGGCGTGGTGGTGGTGGAGATGCAGTACTCCGGCAGGGCTTCGCCAAGCTGTTGCGGAAGAGGAGAGGTGTTGGAGAGGGGAGGGGCTGCACCTTGGATGGTGTGTGCAGCCCTCCCCTTGCCCCTCTATATATAGGGGAATGAGGAAGGGGGCTGGCACCCTCTACATGATATCTAGAGGGGGCGCGGCGGCCAAGGGGAGGGGGCTTGCCCCCCAAGCAAGGGGGGCGCCCCCCTTAGGGTTTCCCCCCCCAACCCTAGGCACATGGGCCTAAGGGGGGATGCGCCCAGCCCATGTAGGGCTGGTTCCCTTTCCTCTACAGCCCATTAGGCCCTCTGAGAGAGGTGGCCCCTCCCGGTGGACCCCCGGAACCCCTCCGGTGGCCCCGGTACAATACCGATATGCCCCGAACCTTTCCGGTGACCGTATGACAACTTCCTACATATAAATCTTCACCTCCGGACCATTTCGGAACTCCTCGTGACGTCCGGCATCTCATCCGAGACTCCGAACAACATTCGGTAATCACATACAAGTCTTCCTAATAACCCTACCGTCATCGAACCTTAAATGTGTAGACCCTACGGGTTCGGGAACCATGCAGACATGACCGAGAGAACTCTCCGGCCAATAACCAACAGCGGGATCTGGATACCCATGTTGGCTCCCACATGTTCCACGATGATCTCATCGGATGAACCACAATGTCGAGGATTCAAGCAATCCCGTATACAATTCCCTTTGTCAATCGGTACGTTACTTGCCCGAGATTCGATTGTCGATATCCCAATACCTTGTTCAATCTCGTTACCGGCAAGTCGCTTTACTCGTTCTGTAATGCATGATACCGTGACCAACTACTAAGTCACACTGAGCTCATTACGATGATGCATTACCGAGTGGGCCCAGAGATACCTCTCCGTCATACGGAGTGACAAATCCCAGTATCGATTCATGCCAACCCAACAGACACTTTCGGAGATACCTGTAGTGCACCTTTATAATCACCCAGTTACGTTGTGACGTTTGGTACACCCAAAGCACTCCTACGGTATCTGGGAGTTGCACAATCTCATGGTCTAAGGAAATGATACTTGACATTCAGAAAAGCTCTAGCAGACGAACTACACGATCTTGTGCTATGCTTAGGATTGGGTCTTGTCCATCACATCATTCTCCTGATGATGTGATCCCGTTATCAATGACATCCAATGTCCATGCTCAGGAAATCATAACCATCTATTGATCGACGAGCTAGTCAACTACAGGCTCACTAGGGACATGTTGTGGTCTATGTATTCACACATGTATTACGATTTCCGGATAACACAATTATAGCATGAACAATAGACAATTATCATGAACAAGGAAATATAATAATAACCACTTTATTATTGCCTCTAGGGCATATTTCCAACACCAGGCCCATGTAATTTCGAAATACTTAAGTATAGGCTGTTTTTAGAGTCTGTATGTGTGGGGAAACAAGAGTTAGGGTTGGTTTCGGACCCCTCCTCCAAGGTCCAAGAAATTCCTCCCCCTCTTCCTCCATATATACATCCCTTAGGGCGTCGTTTAGACTTTGGGTTTTGTTTAGATTAAAGTTTTCCATAGTTGCAACTTCGCGTACTTCGTTTGTGTTCAAAGACCAGACAAAAGCGTCATAGAGCCCCACCTTTGATCAATAAAGCTTTCCTCTTATATTCGAAATATCCAGATTGCAGTCTTAGTTTCTTGCTTGCTCTTCATTTGCATGCAAGAAACAGACCTTCGTGGTCAGGTTGATCGTGCTCCGGCGTGGTCAATAACCTCTCGGAGTTGGTTTAGCGATTGCTAAGGCGCGACGTCCTCGCACATTCGTAGTCGGATCGTCAAAGTCGACTTCCTCCAAAACGATAACCACCATCTCATCGAAAGACGGGACAACTTTGCCTCTATCATTGAAGAACTCTGTCGATGACACTATCATCAGGAAGATTAACTCCCAACTGAGTCAAGTGGTTGTGCTACCCAGACCTTCTGAGTATGTGTTCACTGACAGAACTATTCTCCTCCATTTTGCAGCTATAGAACTATTTGGAGACTTAATATCTCTCAACTCGGGCATTAGCTTGAGATATTAACCTCAACTCCTGGAACATCTCATATGCTCCATGACGTTCAAAATGTCTTTGAAGTCCTGATTTTAAGCCGTAAAGCATGGCACACTGAACTATCGAGTAGTCATCAACTTTGCTCTGCCAAACGTTCATAACATCCGGAGTTGCTCCTGCAGCGGGTCTTGCACCTAGCGGTGCTTCCCGGACATAATTCTTCTCTACATCAATGAGGATAATCCTCAAGTTACGGACCCAGTCCGTGTAGTTGCTACCATCATCTTTCAACTTAGCTTTCTCTAGGAATGCATTAAAATTCGAGGGAACGGTAGCACGGGCCATTGATCTAGAACAACATCAATATGCAAAAACTATCATGTACTAAATTCATGATAAATTAAAGTTCAATTAATCATATTACTTAAGAACTCCCACTTAGATAGACATCCCTCTAGTCATCTAAATGATCACGTGATCCATGTCAACTAAACCATGTCAGATCATCACGTGAGCTGAAGTAGTTTTCAATGGTCAACATCTCTATGTTGATCATATCTACTATATGATAGAGGCTAAGGTGTCCCAATGTTTCGATGAGATAGATATCATTTTCCGTGGGAGTCGACTTTGACGATCCGACTACGAACGTGCGAAGACGTCGCGCCTTAGCAATCGCTAAACCAACTTCCGAGGGTTATTGACCACGCCGGAGCACGATCAACCTGACCACGAGGGTCTGTTTCCTGCGAGCAAACAAAGAAAAAGCAAGAAACTGAGATTGCAATCTAGATATTGCGAATAAAAGAGGAAAGCTTTATTAATGAAGGTGGGGTTCTGTAACGTCTTGGTCTGGTCATTGGACACAAACATAGTACGCGAAGTTGTAGCTATGGCGAACTTTTAATCTAAACAAAACCCAAAGTCTAAACAACGCCCTAAGGGCTGTATATATGGAGGAAGAGGGGGGAATTTCGTGGCCCTTGGAGGAGGGGTGTCGGTGTCAAAACCGGTGGATCTCGGGTAGGGGGTCCCAAACTGTGCGTCTAGGCCGGATGGTAACAGGAGGCAGGGGACACAAAGTTTTACCCAGGTTCGGGCCCTCTCGATGGAGGTAAAACCCTACGTCCTACTAGATTAATATTGATGATATGGGTATTACAAGAGTTGATCTACCACGAGATCAGAGAGGCTAAACCCTAGAAGCTAGCCTATGGTATGATTGTTGATGTGTATGTTGTCCTACGGACTAGAACCCTCCGGTTTATATAGACACCGGAGAGGGTTAGGGTTACATAGAGTCAGTTACAATGGTAGGAGATCTGAACATCCGTATCGCCAAGCTTGCCTTCCACGCCAAGGAAAGTCCCTTCCGGACACGGGACGGAGTCTTCAATCTTGTATCTTCATAGTCCAGGAGTCCGGCTGAAGGCATAGTTCGGCTATCCGAACACCCCCTAATCCAGGCCTCCCTCAGTAGCCCCTAAACCAGGCTTCAATGACGACGAGTCTGGCGCGCAAATTGTCTTCGGCATTGCAAGGCGGGTTCCTCCTCCAAGTACTTCATAGAAGATTTTGAACACAAAGATAGTGTGCGGCTCTGCAAAATAAGTTTCCACATATTGCCATAGAGAGAATAATAATATTAACACAAATCTAATCTGCTGACGTATTCCGTGGTGCGACACGCCACGGCCAAACCTTTATCCATTTAATTATCCCACCTCAGCGCGTTGTGCGAGGCGGTTTCCATGGCACGTCTTGTTGAAGCAGAGATCGTGTCCCCTCATTTCGGGATTCTCATCAATACGGGCATGGGTAACCCAACCGCGCCTTTGATTACGGCGCTTGGAGATAAGCAAGTTTTACCAGGCTGGTGGGGACACATAACTGCGTCCACCCATATAAGGGGATAAGGATCCACCTTTTCACCCACGCCTTCTTCCTCCTCTGCCTATCCATTCTTGCGCACTCGAGCTCCAGCGCCCAAGTCCGCACTACCACCTCGACCTTCTCCAGTCATGTCCGGAGCGGGAGGCAAGTGGATGGTCTCCTCCGTCATGGAGGGACACATAAAAAAGCTGAGGAAGGCCGAATATCTGGCCAGCGACATCGCGCACCGACTCCTCGAGAAGGGGCAGCTCATCCCCACTCCTAGGCCCCATGAGAGGGTGGTATTTCTCCCCCATTTCCTCCAAAGACTGGGCTTCCCTCTGTATCCATTTGTCCGGGGGCTCATGTTCTACTACGGCCTGGATTTCCACGATCTGGCCCCGAACTTCGTCCTCAACATCTTGGCGTTTATCGTCGTGTGCGAGGCTTTCCTCCGCATCCGCCCTCATTTCGGCTTATGGCTAAAGACCTTCAACGTCAAGCCGAAGGTGGTGCGGGGCAGCCAGGCGGAGTACGGCGGTGCCATGGTTGGAAAGATGGCCAACGTCCTGTGGCTCGAGGGCTCCTTTGTGGAGACCCTGAAGGGGTGGCAATCGGGGTGGTTTTACATCACCGAGCCGTGCGACCCCGAATGGGTCGCAGCCCCCGAGTTTCGATCCGGACCCCCTACGCGGCTCACCTCCTGGAAGGAGACCGGCCTGTCATGGGGTAAAAAGGGAGAGCTGGCCGGACTCCAAACATGCATCCAAACCCTGGTGGACAAGAAGCTCAAGCTTGTCAACGTAGTCCAGGTTATGCTCATCCGCCTGATCCTCCCGTGTCAACGACGGGCCTTCAACCTGTGGGAGTTCGACCCGGCGCAGCATCAAACTCTAAACAGGCTCTTTGACACGATGTACGAAGGTGCCTGGAGGATGCTTTTCAAGGGCGCCGAGGCTCCCGCATCCACTGCCGAGGATCGCGGATTCAGTACTCAGCATCACGCACATGCGGTAAGCCGTTTTTGTCCTTTTACAAGGTATCAGTTTTTCATAGTTTGACTCTATGCGGGATCTAAGCTCCTTTATATTTGATAGGATTGGGAGGTGACGTCCAGACAGATCGACTGTCCGGCTCCTTTGCCCGAAGGCAAAACAGACGCCCGCTTGGAGAAGCTGCTGGTTCCGGCACCCTACGTGGTGCCGGAGAAGAAGGCCAAGAAGAAGGCCACGGGGACTCGAAGGAGTGCCCGGCGCCAGGAGGTGTTGGATTCACCATCTGGCGGCTCCGAGGCGCATTCCTCCCGTGAAGACGAGGAGGAAGGAGAAGAGACCTCTCCCCCTCCAACGGGAGGAGAGAAGAAAAGGAAGGCCACCCTCTTTGAGGAGGCCGGAGGGTCCAAGAGAGGAAAAACCCATCCTCCGGACTACTCCCCCGACGCCGACGACGGCGGAGAGGTGTGGCAGCCCAGGGCCAAGCCCCTGGCGAGATCGTAAGTATTCGGATACCGGAGTAATTCATAGTATTCGTTTTATGCACAGCTTTCCCTTATGTCGAAATATGTTTATGCAGCCCACCCCAAGACCGGCTCGACGCGTCGTCGAGCGGCTCACTGGATCCGTCGGATGTGAACTCGCTTCCAACGGCTTCATCCCCCCGCCCTACGGACGACACCGAAGTGTTGTCCCAACAGGTTCCAAGCCAGGAGGAGGTGGTCCTTGAGGAGCCGCAAGGCGACCTCTTGGACTCCAGGAGTGAAGGGAATGAAACCCCCCAGGGCTCCAAGTCCGGCTCAAGGCCGAACGCCGCTCCGGAACCTTCAAAGGTTCCAGAGTCCAGCGAGCGACCTCCTTCCAAGAGGAGCAAGCCCACCGTGCCGGTGACCTCCGTTCAACCGGAGGCGCCGGACAATATGTTGGAGGCGCTCCAAGGTGCCTCCATCGACGAGGGGCACCGCACTATTATGAGTGCGGTGATCCAGAAGGTTCAGTCCGCCAAAAACGGACTGACTGAAGCTTGTACAAGCCTTTTAACAGGCTTTGAGGTAAGTAAAGAATGTTCAAATAATATTACCGCATAGACAGCAACCCCTGATGCTCTGTTGGGCGTTCGGGAAGAAAAGCCGAATAGAGGATCAAAGAATTCGCAAGAGTCCAACAAAAGGAGTCAATATGCGTATGGAGGCTTCTCTGCTAGCGTCCGCCACACTGACTGCGGAAGTGGACGTGCTGAAGCAGAGCCTCGAGAACTCCGAGCAAGAGCTCGGGCGTGCCAAGAAGCAGCTCGAGGAGAAGGAAGGTAAGAAATACCTTGGTTGAATGTGTATATAAAAAGGGTGCAATTGCAAGAGATGACAGGATTAACATGGCTATTTGCAGGGGCCACATCTGAGGTGGCGACCCTTAAGCAGGCGCTGCTCGAGGCCGAGAAGAGTGCGGCCGCGGAGTGCATCGAGCGGGAGAGATATGAGGCCGAGGTTGGCAAGGTGCAGCAAGAGCTCCAGGTTCTCATGAAGAAACTATTGGGGATCGTAGCAGAAATTCAAAATTTTCTACGCATCACCAAGATCAATCTATGGAGTAATCTAGCAACGAGGGGAAGGAGAGTACATCTACATACCCTTGTAGATCGCTAAGCGGAAGTGTTCAAGTGAACGGGGTTGATGGAGTCGTACTCGTCGTGATCCAAATCACCGATGATCCTAGTGCCGAACGGACGGCACCTCCGCGTTCAACACACGTACAGCCCGATGACGTCTCCTACGCCTTGATCCAGCAAGGGGAGAAGGATAGGTTGGAGAAGACTCCATCCAGTAGCAGCACGACGGCGCGGTGGTGGTGGAGGAGCGTGGTACTCCAGCAGGGCTTCGCCAAGCACCGCAAGAGACGAGGAGGGAGAGGGGTAGGACTGCGCCAAGAAGGAGATGTTCTCGTGTGTATGGCAGCCCAAAACCCCACTATATATAGGGGAAAGGGAGGGGCTGTTCCCCCACCTAGGTTTCCATCCCTAGGGGTGGCGGCCAGCCCTAGATCCCATCTAGGGGGCGGCCAAGGGGGAAGAGAGGGGGGCGCACCACTAGGTGGGCCTTAGGCCCATCTGAGCCTAGGGTTTCCCCCTTTTCCCTTCTCTCTTTGCCTTGGGCCCTGGTGGGGGGTGCACTAGCCCACCTGCGGCTGGTCCCCTCTCACACTTGGCCCACGCAGCCCTCTGGGGCAGGTAGCCCCACCTGGTGGACCCCCGGGACCCTCCCGGTGGTCCCGGTACGTTACCGATAGCACCCGAAACTTTTCCGGTGACCAAAACAGGACTTCCCATATATAAATCTTTACCTCCGGACCATTCCGGAACTCCTCGTGATGTCCGGGATCTCATCTGGGACTCCGAACAACATTCGGTAACCACGTATATCTATTCCCTATAACCCTAGTGTCATCGAACCTTAAGTGTGTAGACCCTACGGGTTCGGGAGTCATGCAAACATGGCCAAGACAACTCTTCGGTCAATAACCAACAGCAGGATCTGGATACCCATGTTGGCTCCCACATGTTCCATGATGATCTCATCAGATGAACCACGATGTCAAGGATTCAATCAATCCCGTATACAATTCCCTTTGTCCATCGGTATGGTACTTGCCCGAGATTCGATTGTCGGTATCCCGATACCTTGTTCAATCTCGTTACCGGCAAGTCTCTTTACTCGTTCTGTAACACATCATCCCGTGATCAACTCCTTGTTCACATTGTGCACATTATGATGATGTCCTACCGAGTGGGCCCAGAGATACCTCTCCGTTTACACGGAGTGACAAATCCGAGTCTCGATTCGTTCCAACCCAACAGACACTTTCGGAGATACCTGTAGTGTACCTTTATAGCCACCCAGTTACGTTGTGACGTTTGGCACACCCAAAGCATTCCTACGGTATACGGGAGTTGCACAATCTCATGGTCTAAGGAAATGATACTTGACATTAGAAAAGCTTTAGCATACGAACTACATGATCTTTGTGCTAGGCTTAGGATTGGGTCTTGTCCATCACATCATTCTCCTAATGATGTGATCCCGTTATCAACAACATCCAATGTCTATGGTCAGGAAACCGTAACCATCTATTGATCAACGAGCTAGTCAACTAGAGGCTTACTAGGGACATGGTGTTGTCTATGTATCCACACATGTATCTGAGTTTCCTATCAATACAATTATAGCATGGATAATAAACGATTATCATGAACAAGGAAATATAATAATAACCAATTTATTATTGCCTCTAGGGCATATTTCCAACAGAAACATGAGAGTTTGGAGCTTGACTCGAAGACGCGAGCGTCCGAGCTCACGGCGGCTATTGAAAATGCCAAGTCTGCCAAGGCCGAATCCTAGAAGACCCTCCAGGAGTTGGATGAGGTGAAGAGAATAGCGGCGGGTAAGGCATTTTTTATGCAAAGTAAACATATAAACGTGAGTTACCTGATAATTACCCGAATCCGGAGCTCTCCAGGGGCATTTGCAGATCTTCGCCTGAGTGTATCTGATGCCGCCGCATTCTATCGAGCCGAGGAGGGCAGCTCGACGGAGAAGGTGTTCTGGTCTCAGTATGCTGAGGCCGGACACCCCGTGCCCCTGAGCGACCAGCTGAAGCAACTGGTCGAGCTCCACAAGGCGGCCGAACAGGCCATGAAGGGCCTCCTAGTTCAGCTGTGGCCTGCAGAGGCTCTGCCTGGGAGCTATTTTGGGCTGGTGCGGCGGCTGGTGGAGGCCTGTCCGAGGCTTGAAGACATCAAGTGCTCCGTCTGCATTGAAGGTGCCCGTAGGGCCCTTGCCCATGCTAAGGTGCACTGGGGCAAGCTGGATGCGTAGAAGCTTGTGAAGGACGGGCCACCACCGGGGAAAGAGCATCGCAAGCCCAAGAATTATTATAAGGATGTTCTGAAGCATGCCCGCCTTGTTGCGGATGAATGTACCAAGGATGTATTTTTTGAGTAAAACCCGCTCGTGTTATCCTGTGCGCTGAAAACTTGTTCATATGCGCTAAGCAATGCTGCTTGAATTTAAAATATTACCTTCTGTGTGGCTGTATATCAATACTGAGAGATGGCGAGTCATCGGCTTCGGCCCCCTTGCCGCTAGTGCTAGGGTGTTCGGGGATAAACCTGGGCGCTCTTTTTCCCATATTTGGGTCCTTCGTGGGAGGCGCTCAGCCCAACGAACGAGGCAATCACACTATAATGCGTGAACACTCTCACTTAGCCATAGAATTCTATAATTTTAAATTTCGGCGAAGCCCCTAGTATTCGAAAGACCGAGTTCGGGGCGCTATGCACGCCTTGGACGGACAGAGCCGACTCCTCGCCCTAAGCGGCATAAGTCTTTAAGGACTCGAAAAGACCTCTCGAACAGCGACCAGCTCTCGCCTTATCATGACGGTCAGTTTAGCTTTCTCCACTGAGGTGCTCGACCCAGCTCAACCGGGGCACAATCGCAGTGGTTCTCCTAGTGCTACCTTAGCCGATATAGCGGAACGTAAGGCACCAAAACATAGGAGCCGGGCAAACCCAACTATTGACCCAAGACATGATTCGGAGCCGATGCATATAGTGCTATAAGTTCGGGGTGCCGCACTTATGAAAGTGTTCGGACTTCTCACACCATCTTGAGGGGTACTGAAGCCCCTGGCGTATTTTGGCCGTACCAAAGTGTACGGGTGCAACATGTCATTAAGGAACATATATATATTTAAAAAGGGTAATGCAAAAAATAGACAAAGCTATGCATTGTTCATTAAAATAGCTGCGATCAAAGCAGAACGATACAAGTAATGCGATGAACGAAAAAGTTGGACTATTTAACATGTCTGTTCCAGGGGCAAGCTGCGGAATAGTATGCGAAATAGTTATATTGCTCGTGATAGAGACCAGCTGGGATTTCCGTAATGCGGCATGGCTTGTCTGCTTCCCTGGTCCTTGCATCGTTTTGTGCGGCAGTTGAACTGCCGAACAGGCCTTCCGAAGAGTAGAGTCCTGGAAGTAAGAGAAAAGGTAAAAAATCGGCAGCCCCTGGTGCGGTTGAAGCCATGTTTTCGGCGTGCCGTGATGGTGCCCGCCCCCTATGCCCATTGTATTTCTAGAGCGTAGTTATGTACGCAAAGTACTGGCGTCGCCTTTTTGCGGGGGTTGGGGTTGGGGCCGCATTGCTACGCCTGCTCGGAACGTGCCAGACGGTCTTGTTGTAGGTTACTCCGGGCGCGCTTGACTATGTCTGGACGTTTAATGGCCGGACTGGAGAACTGCCTGGAGAGGCTGCTTTGTACTTCCGCTGCAAGGGCCGCCGTGTGCTCCTCCGTTCGGAGGGAGCGTTCGGTGTTTCCATTGACCGTAATTACTCCTCGAGGGCCTCGCATCTTGAGCTTAAGGTATGCGTAGTGCGGGACCGCATTGAACTTGGCGAATGCGGTTCGCCCAAGCAGTGCATGGTAGCCACTACGGAACGGGACTATGTCGAAGATTAACTCCTCGCTTCGGAAATTATCCGGAGATCCGAAGACCACTTCAAGTGTGACTGAGCCTGTACAGCTGGCCTCTACACCTGGTATTATGCCTTTAAAGGTCGTTTTGGTGGGCTTAATCCTCGAGGGATCTATGCCCATTTTCTGCACTGTATCCTGGTAAAGCAGGTTCAGGCTATTGCCGCCGTCCATAAGGACTCTAGTGAGATGAAATCCGTTAATAATTGGGTCAAGAACCAATGCGGCGAATCCGCCATGACGGATGCTAGTGGGATGGTCTCTTCGATCAAAGGTGATCGGGCAGGAGGACCATGGGTTGAACTTTGGGGCGACTGGCTCTACCGCGTATACGTCCCTTAACGCATGCTTCCGCTCCCTCTTGGGGACGTGGGTGGCGTATATCATGTTCATCGTCCGCACTTGTGGGGGAAAACCGTTCTGTCCATTGTTGTTCGGCGGTCGGGGCTCCTTGTCGTCATTGTTATGCAGCCCCTTGTCCTCATTGTCGGCGCTTAATCTGCCTGCCTGCTTGAACACCCAACAGTCCCTGTTGGTGTGATTGGCCAGCTTTTCGGGGGTGCCATGTATTTGGCACAAGCGGTCGAGTATTCGCTCCAAGATGGACGGGCCCCTAGGATTCCTTTTGAATGACTTTTTCCGCTGACCGGATTTAGAGCCTCTGAATCCAGCATTAACTGCCGTATCCTTAGCATTGTAGCCGTTGATGCGGCGCTTCTGCTGGTTGCGACGTGACCTGCCACTAATGTCCCTGGTGTCCGAACGACCAGGGTTCTTGGTCATATTGTTACTACGAGCAAGCCAGTTGTCTTCTCCCGCGCAAAAGCGGGTCATGAGTGCCGTGAGTGCTGCCATAGATTTCGGCTTCTCCTGTCCTAGGTGCCGGGCAAGCCACTCGTCACGGATATTATGCTTGAAGGCTGCTAAGGCCTCTACGTCCAGACAGTCGAGTATTTGATTTTTCTTTGTTAGGAACCGTGTCCAGAATTGCCTGGCCGATTCGTTTGGCTGCTGAATTACGTGGCTTAGGTCGTCAGCGTCTGGGGGTCGCACATAAGTGCCCTGGAAATTGTCGAGGAATGTGGCTTCCAGGTCCTCCCAACAGCTGATTGACCCTGTTGGCAGGCTGTTAAGCCACTGCCGGGCTGGTCCTTTAAGCTTGAGTGGGAGGTATTTGATGGCGTGGAAATCATCGCCGCGGGCCATGTGGATATGAAGGAGATAATCCTCGATCCATACTGCAGGGTCTGTTGAGCCATCATATGATTCAATGTTTACGGGTTTGAAACCCTCGGGGATTTGATGATCCATTATTTCGTCTGTGAAGCACAATGGATGTGCGGCGCCTCTGTACTGGGCTATATCATGATGTACTCCAATGAGCTTTGTCTACTGTGTTCGGCCCTGCCGAATTTGTGACTGGCGTGATGGTTACCGTCTCGAGCCGTGGGGTGCCCACGCAATCCATAGATCGATCTTGTTTGCCTTGCCTTTTCCTCCAACATATTACGTAAGTCCGGCGCATATTCCCGTGCCTTGGTACGGGCTGCGGCTTGGGTGGAGGGCCATTAGGCCTCTCTGTCGCGGCCACGAGGTGGCCTGTCGGCCGCGTCGAGTGCTTCCTCCTCTAATCGGGGTAGCAACTTGCACTTTGGGTAGCACTTGGAGGGGCGTTCGGGTTTATGCTCTTTAGCCGCAAGGACTTTAGTCCATCTATCGACTAGCTGATCTTGATCAGCTTGAAGCTGTTGCTGTTTTTTCTTGAGGCTTCTTGTCGTGGCCATAAGCCTGCGTTGCAAACGCTCTTGTTCGATCGGATCCTCTGGCACGACGAATTCATCGTCGTCGAGGCTTGCCTCGTCTTCGGAGGGAGGCATATGATTATCGTCCTCGACCTCTCTGTCAGCCGCTCTCCCATGGGGGCTGGTTTCTCCATCCCCCTATGCTAAATCTTGCTCGGGGGGATGTTCTTCGGCGCTTTCCGGGGTATTATTATCTCCCATGCTTGAATCGTCGTTTTTGTGTTGGCGGGATTTTGAGCGGCGCCGCTGACGCGGGCGCTTTTGTTGTTTCTTGGAGGGGTCATCCTCCGCTGTTCCATCGCCCTCTCCCTCTTTTGGGGTGTCCACCATGTATATGTCATATGATGAGGTGGCTTTCCAGGGCCTAGTAGGCGCTGGTTCTTCATCATCTCCTTCATCGGTGTCCATACCATCGATGTCTTCGGAGTCGAAGTCGAGCATGTCGGTTAAGTCGTCGACAGTGGCTACGAAGTGGGTGGTGGGTGGGTTTTGAATTTCTTCATCGTCCGTACCCCAACCTTGCTGACCGTAGTCCGGCTAGGGCTCTCCTGACAAAGAGAGATACTTTAGTGATTTCAGGATATCGCCGAAAGGTGAGTGCTGAAAGACGTCCGCGGCCGTGAACTCCATGATCGGCACCCAATCGGATTCGCTCGGCAGGGGCACGGAGAGTTCGGAGTCCGGAGAAGAATCCGGTTCCATGGAGTCACGAGTCTTGCAGAGTACGGGGCTGGTGTTCGGCTCAACCGCCATTGGGATCGCAACCCCCGAGGTGGCGTCCAACCGCCCATCCTCGATCGGCGCGGTCGGCTCCGAACTAAGGGTCGGAGCCGATGCGGGTGCGGCCTCCAGGGCACTATTCAGCGGCAGAGCTAGATCATGCTCGTCGTGACAGTGCGGCGTGCTCAGCAGTGGTTCGAATCCGTTGAAGATCAAGTCCCCGCGGATGTCGGTCGTGTAGTTTAAACTTCCGAATCTGACCTGACGGCCAGGGGCGTAGCTTTCGATCTGCTCTAGATGGCCAAGTGAATCGGCCCACAGTGCAAAGCCGCCAAAGACGAAGATCTGTCCGGGGAGGAAGGTCTCACCCTGGACTGCACCGCCATTGATGATCGTAGGAGCCATCGGGCCTGACGGTGACGGCACAGAGGAAATCTCAATGAAAGCACCAATGTCGGTGTCAAAACCGGCGGATCTCGGGTGGGGGGTCCCAAACTGTGCGTCTAGGCCGGATGGTAACAGGAGGTAGGGGACATGAAGTTTTACCCAGGTTCGGGCCCTCTCGATGGAGGTAAAACCCTACGTCCTGCTTGATTAATATTGATGATATGGGTATTACAAGAGTTGATCTACCACGAGATCAGAGAGGCTAAACCCTAGAAGCTAGCCTATGGTATGATTGTTGATGTGTATGTTGTCCTACGGACTAGAACCCTCCGGTTTATATAGACACCAGAGAGGGTTAGGGTTACATAGAGTCGGTTACAATGGTAGGAGATCTGAACATCCGTATCGCCAAGCTTGCCTTCCACGCCAAGGAAAGTCCCTTCCGGACACGGGGCGGAGTCTTCAATCTTGTATCTTCATAGTCCAGGAGTCCGGCTGAAGTCATAGTTCAGCTATCCAAAGACCCCCTAATCCAGGACTCCCTCAAGGGGTCCGAAACCAACCCTAACTCTTGTTTCCCCACAAATACGGACTCTAAAAACAGCCTATACTTAAGTATTTCGAAAATACATGGGCCTGGCCCAAAAATAAGGTGAAGCAGCACCTAGAACAGCCTCTGGACGAAATTTATGAAGTGTCATCTTGTATATTTCGTACAAGGCTTCATGCACTCCTTATGGTGGCTTCAAAGTCCTGAAATCATCACTTGTAACTCCGTTCTTGATCCCCTTGCGCATGCCATCATCTCCATGCTTGGTCTTGCTCCAGTGTTCATCCCTCTTATCCATGCTAGGCCCTTCATTTGTAAGCAAAACAAATATATCCAATTTAGGCAACATCATATTCTCATGAACATTAGAATCATTACCAAGAAATGAAAATACCTGGTAATTCAATTGGCGTGCGCAAGCTCTAGTAATTGGTCCAGTATGTATAGCAGGAGGGGTTGTGGTTGTAACAATGGTATTGATGTCCTCATCATCCTCCCCTTCTTGAAATGAAGTCGTCCTCGACGGAAGCTCATGTTCCTCACCCAAATAAGGCTTCAAATCTGTAATGTTAAAACTGGGACTAACCCCAAAATCTGCAGGCAGCTCAAGTTTATATGCATTATCATTTATTTTCTTTAATACCTTAAAAGGACCATCAGCACGTGGCATTAGCTTTGATTTGCGCAAATTAGGAAATCTATCCTTACGCAAATGTAACCAAACAAGATCTCCAGGTGCAAACACAACATGTTTTCTACCCTTATCTCCAGCAAGTTTATATTTAGCATTCATACGCTCAATGTTTTCCTTAGTTAACTCATGCATTTTTAAAATCAATTCAGCACATTCTTTAGCATCAAAATTAACATTCTACGAAGATGGAAGAGGCAACAAATCAATAGGTGCACGAGGTAGGAAACCATACACAATTTTAAAAGGGCACATCTTAGTAGTAGAATGCAATGAACGATTATAAGCAAATTCAATATGAGGCAAGCATTCTTCCCACATTTTCTTATTATTCTTCAAAACATCCCTAAGCATAGTAGACAATGTTCTATTTACTACTTCAGTTTGTCCGTCAGTTTGGGGGTGACAAGTAGTACTAAAAAGTAGTTTAGTCCCCAATTAGCCCATAGACATCTCCAAAAGTGGCTAAGAAATTTAGTATCATGATCTGAAACAATAGTATTTGGCACACCATGCAAGCGAATAATTTCACAAAAGAACAAATCAGCAACATTAACAGCATCATCGCTTTTATGACATGGTATAAAGTGTGGCATTTCGAAAATCTATCCACGACAACAAATATGCTATCCCTCCCCTTCTTTGTTCGAGGTAAACCTAAAACAAAGTCCATAGATATATCCTCCCAAGGAACACTAGGTACAGGCAAAGGCATATATAAACCATAAGGATTGAGTCGTGACTTAGCTTTTTGACATGTAGTGCAGCGAGCAACGAAACGCTCAACATCCCGTCTCATCTTTTGCCAAAAGAAATGTGTAGCATGTATGTCCTCCGTCTTCTTCAGGCCAAAGTGTCCCATTCATCCTCCTCCATGCGCCTCCTGCAAACAACAAAAGACCAACGGAGCTAGCTGGAATGCATAGCTTGTTAGCACGAAACACAAATCCATCATTAATGACAAACTTGTTCCACGTTCTTCCTTCTTTACAATTCTGCATTACATCTTTAAAATCAGCATCATGCACATACTAATCTTTGGTGGTCTCCAAACCAAATATTTTGAAGTCAAGTTGTGAAAGCATAGTATAGCGACGAGACAATGCATCAGCAATAACATTTTCTTTACCCTTCTTGTGTTTAATGACATAAGGGAAAGTTTCAATGAATTCAACCCATTTAGCATGTCTACGGTTCAGTTTTGCTTGACTTTTAATGTGTTTCAACGATTCATGATCAAAATGTATAACAAATTCTTTGGGCCATAAATAATGTTGCCATGTTTCAAAAGTACGAACAAGAGCATATAATTCTTTATCATAAGTAGAATAATTCAGACTAGGCCCACTCAATTTTTCAGAAAAGTATGCAATAGGTTTGCCATCTTGTAATAAGACACCTGCTAATCAAATTCCACTAGCATCACATTCAAGCTCAAAAGTCTTATTAAAATCAGGAAGTTGGAGTAAAGGAGCATGTGTCAACTTATCTTTCAATACCGTGAAGGCTTCTTCCTGTGCGGTACCCCAAACAAAAGGTACGTCCTTCTTTGTAAGCTCATTAAGAGGTGCACCAATGGTGCTAAAATCTCTCATGAAACGCCTATAGCATCCAGCGAGGCCAAGAAAACTCCTGACTTGTGTGACCGTTTTGGGCTGCGGCCAACTCTCAATAGCTTCAATCTTGGCTTTATCAACTTCAATTCCCTATGGAGTAACAACATAACCAAGAAAAGATACTCGGTCGGTGCAGAAGGTGCACTTCCCAAGGTTACCAAACAAACGTGCATCACATAGAGCAATAAAAACAACATGTAAATGTTCCAAATGTTCCTCCAAAGATCTGCTATAAATCAGTGTATCATCAAAATAGACTACCACAAATCGTCCAATGAAAGCACGTAAAACTCCGTTCATTAGTCTCATGAAAGTACTAGGTGCATTAGTTAACCCAAAAGGCATGACTAACCACTCATATAAACCAAACTTAGTTTTAAATGTTGTTTTCCATTCATCTCCCAATTTCATACGAATTTGATGGTATCCACTACATAAATCAAATTTGGAGAAAATTTGTAGAGCCACTCAATTCATCAAGCATATCATCTAGCCTAGGAATAGGATGACGATAACGAATAGTAATATTATTAATGCCTCTACAATCAACACACATACGCGACATACCATCCTTTTTAGGTACTAGTATAATAGGAATAGCACAAGGACTAAGAGATTCGCGTATGTAACCTTTGTCGAGCAGCTCCTGTACTTGACACATAATCTCCTTCATCTCCTCTGGATTGGTACAGTATGGTGCACGGTTGGGTAGCGATGCACCAGGAATTAAGTCAATTTGATGCTCAATCCCTCGAATAGGTGGTAATCCCGGTGGCACGTCTTGTGGGAAGACGTCGGCGAACTCCTGCAAAATGTTAGTGACAGCAGGGGGCAAAGAGGAAGGCACGTCCTCGAATGAAAATAATGCCTCTTTGCACACAAAAGCATAGCAAACAGATTTGCCGAAATCTAGCTCATCAATATTAGATTTTGTGGCAAGTAAACATGCACTTTTCAATTTAATTTCAGAAGCAACACTAGATGGTTTATTATTACGTTTCATTTGTTGCTCAAATTCTTTTGCCACAATCTGATTTTCACTCTTATTTTTCTCCTATTTTGCTTTATTAGCTCTATTAATATCATCTTTCAAAATGGGTTCAGGAGTCATAGGAAGCAAAGTAATATGGCTATCCTTATGAACAAGAGTATACTGATTATTTCTACCATGGTGTACAGAATTTTTATCAAATTGCCATGGTCTACCAAGTAATAAGGAACATGCTTGCATGGGTACCACATCACAATCAACATAATCAGCATATGTAGAGATACTAAAATGTAGACAAACAGTACGTGTTACCTTAACCTTGCCGCTGTTGTTGAACCATTGGATGTAGTAAGGATGTGGATGTGGACTTGTGGTGAGAGGTAGCTTCTCCACCATCTCCATGCTAGCCAAGTTGTTGCAGCTCCCTCCATCTATGATGACGCAAACAGAACGTTCCTTCACAACTCCCTTTGTATGGAAAAAATTATGCCTCAGCTTGTGTAACCTGCACACTCAAAACACATTGAGAAACTAAACATTCATACCTGTCAGCATCTTCATCAACCATGTATTGCGTCTCATGATCAAAATCATCTCCACCGTGTTCTTCATGCGTAATAAGAGCCAAAGACTCCTCATCATAGTCACTAGCGGACTTATACCCACCATCCTCAGTAGCAATCATCACACACTGAGATTTGCATTCTCTCGCAAAATGTCATCTTCCCTTACAACGACAACAAATAATATCACTTGTGTGCCCTGTTGATGCCATGGAAGAAGAAGAGCTCTGCACAGGCCCGGCAGGTGTGCTCTTGGCAGATAGTGGTGGTTGTGCCTGCTTTCTTGTATCACGGCTGGAGGTGGCACCTGATGGAGATGCTGGTGCAGTGGAAGTAGAGGATGCACGTGGTGTCCATGATGAAGATCGACCTGCAGAGAAGTTAGTTCGCGCCAATGCCTGTCGATCCTGCACTTCACGTTCAGCTTTACAAGCAAGATGGAATAAAAGAGTGATATTAGTATACTCCTTATACTCTAGAATGGTCTGAATCTCTCTATTTTATCCACCCATAAAACTTGCAAGCATAGCTTCATTCTCCTCAACAATACCACATCTAATCATAACAGTTTGTAATTCCTGATAATATTCTTCTACAGAATTTTTTCCTTGTCTTAAACGCTGCAATTTTTCAAGTAATTCACATTGATAATATGGTGGAACCCAACGAGTATGCATAGCAGTTTTCAAGGCAGACCAAGTAGTTGGAATAGGATATAATCTACAATGTTCAGACCACCAAACACATGCAAAGCTAGTGAAAGCACAAACAGCAGCAGGAACACGTCTCTCCTCAGGATATTGTAAACATGTAAATCGTTCTTCAGTTTCTAACTCCCAAGTAAGATATATATCAGGAACATATCTACCCTCAAATGGTGGAATATTCAATTTCAGTTTAGGGAGATGGTCATGATCTCGTACCTGAGGGGGCCCCCTACCATTGCCATTATTTGCATGTGGACGACCAGGTGGTTGTGGCACTAGTGGTTGCACGTAGTTCTGATTTTGGTCAACCTCATCCTCGTAATCTCCCACAAAATCATCCTCCACCGCATCAGTAGCAGGAGCCACAGAAGTATCAACAGCAGCACCGACAGTTTGGCCAGGCGCAAGAGGGAGACGGCTCGCTCGGCGGAGGGCTGTTTCGCGATGTGGAGGTAGTCGTCGTCGTCGTCGTTGTTGTTGTTGTTGTTGTTGTTGTTGTTGTTGTTTTTGTTGTTCTTGTTGTTGTTGTTGTTGTTGTCGTCGAGGTGTGTTAGGTGCAGCCGGTGGTGGTGGTGGAAGACGCGCGAGAAATTCATTAAACTTGTTATCGAGCTTTGTTTCAAACATCTTCTCCATGCCATCTATCTTCTCCATGGCCTCTTCAAATCTCTTTAGCACATCTTGCACCTGTCCACTCATCATTTGCTGAAATTTATCATGCAACTCCTTATTCGTCATGTTCTCCCAGTCAGTGTCGTCGGCTTGTGATCCTGCCATGGTTAGCAGCAATAGAAACACACAAGAATATGATCCTACAGACTACTAACAAGAGGTGGTGGTGGGTGTCACAAATCCGTCAAGCAAATCTCAAATTGTTATTAGTTCTTACCTAGCAGCAGGCGGTGATCGGCAACCGTCGTAGTCAAAACTCACAAAGCTTGGATAGAGCGATTACCAGGGAGTGTCAAACGCACGACGTAGATGTATGTGGAGCTAGGAAGGCTTATAATATGGTAGCAAAAAGGGTTAGCAATAATCAATTCAGAGATGCAAAGTTGAATAAATGCTCAGCGACGGTACTGTGCTGGTCCTAGGCTAGACCATGCTAGAGACGCGTGCCTAGAACACTAACGAAATCAGGGCGCTGCACGTAAACAAGGGAAAAGCACACTCTGGAACTTTTTTTCGATCTGTTTTTTTGCGCTCCTTTTTTTGCGCTCCTCTTTTTTGCGAAAAATTACTATAATGGCGAGTGTCTCAAAAATCTTCCCTCGTCAAACTGACAGAATGGGCACGAAATTTGTTTTTGACTTTTTTTGGAAATCAGGGCAGCAGCGATGAAAAAGTGCGACAAAAAATCACTATGATAGCACATGGCTCAAAAGACTTAGAAAAGCCTAAAAATAGGATAGGGAAAAAATATTTTTGGTTGCCGAATATTTTTTTCCGAGACCTACTCAGGCAAGGAAACACAAAACGAAAACTAGATGGATCTCGAAAACAAACCTAATATGAAAAGAACTCGGATTGGTGGTGGACAGGCGGATGTATATGTGGACTCGGATTGGTGGTGGACAGGCGGATGTATATGGCAGTGGTGAGGAATATGTTGGTGGTGGTGGTATGTGGTAGGAGCGATGACGATGGTGCGACGGCATTGTGATAACTTGTGAACAGAACTCGAAACTCTAAAGGAAACTAGACGCTAAGACCAGCAACTAGACACGACGATGCAACCGCAAATTCAACAATGCAAAACCCAAAAATATTATGCAAAGGCTCAGATTGGTTCGGATATGATGACATAACCCTAATTTTTTTGGCTTTTTCGTGGACTGTAGGTATGAAGAACAGACTCGATCTAAACTATGAAAAACTGTAAAATCTCACCGAGAAACCTGGAAATCTGATACCACTTGATAGAGGCAAAGGTGTCCCGATGTTTTGATGAGATAGATATCGTTTTCCGTGGGAGTCGACTTTGACGATCCAACTACGAACGTGCAAAGACGTCGCGCTTTTGCAATCGCTAAACCAACTTCTGAGGGTTATTGACCACGCCGGAGCACGATCAACCTGACCACGCGGGTCTATTTCCTGGGAGAAAATTAAGAACAAGCAAGAAACTGCGATTGCAATCTGGATATTGCGAATAAAAGAGGGAAGCTTTATTAATGAAGGTGGGGTTCTGTGACGTCTTGGTCTGGTCGTTGGACACAAACGAAGTACGCGAAGTTGCAGCTATGGCGAACTTTTAATCTAAACAAAACCCAAAGTCTAAACGACGTCCTAAGGGCTGTATATATGGAGGAAGAGGGGGGAATTTCATGGCCCTTGGAGGAGGGGTCCGAAACTAACCCTAACTCTTGTTTCCCCACAAATACGGACTCTAAAAACAGCCTGTACTTAAGTATTTCGAAAATACATGGGCCTGGCCCAAAAATAAGGTGACGCAGCACCTAGAATAGCCTCTGGACGAAATTTATGAAGTGGTATCTTGTATATTTCGTCCAAGGCTTCGTGCACTCCTTATGGTGGCTTCAAAGTCCTGAAATCATCACTTGTAACTCCGTTCTTGATCCCCTTGCGCATGCCATCATCTCCATGCTTGGTCTTGCTCCAGTGTTCATCCCTCTTATCCATGCTAGGCCCTTCATTTATAAGCAAAACAAATGTATCTAATTTAGGCAGCATCATATTGTCATGAACATTAGAATCATTACCAAGAAATGAGAATACCTGGTAATTCAATTGGCGTGCGCGAGCTCTAGTAATTGGTCCAGTATGTATAGCAGCAGGGGCTGTGGGTGTAATAATGGTATTGATGTCCTCATCACTATATGATTCACGTTCGACCTTTCGATCTCAGTGTTCCAAGGCCATATCTGCATATGCTAGGCTCGTCAAGTTTAACCCGATTATTCTGCATGTGCAAAACTAGCTTGCACCCGTTGTATGTGAATGTAGAGCTTATCACACCCGATCATCATGAGGTGTCTCGGCACGACGAACTGTAGCAATGGTGCATACTCAGGGAGAACACTTATACCTTGAAATTTAGTGAGGGATCATCTTATAATGCTACCGCTGAACTAAGCAAAATAAGATGCATAAAGGATAAACATCATATGCAATCAAAATATGTGACATGATATGGCCATCATCATCTTGTGCCTTTAATCTCCATCTCCAAAGCACCATCATGATCTCCATCGTCGCCGGCTTGACACTTTGATCTCCATCGTAGCATCGTTGTCATCTCGCCAACTATTGCTTCCACGACTATCGCTACTGCTTAGTGATAAAGTAAAGCAATTACATGGCGATTGCATTTCATACAATAAAGCGACAACCATAAGGCTCCTGCCAGTTACCGATAACTTTTACAAAACATGATCATCTCATACAACAATTTATATCTCATCATGTCTTGACCATATCACATCACAACATGCCCTGCAAAAACAAGTTAGACATCCTCTACTTTGTTGTTGCAAGTTTTACGTGGCTGCTACGGGCTTCTAGCAAGAACCGTTCTTACCTACGCGTCAAACCACAACGATTTTTCATCAAGTGTGCTGTTTTAACCATCAACAAGGACCGGCCGTAGTCAAATTCGATTCAACTAAACTTGGAGAAACAGACACCCGCCAGCCACCTGTGTGCGAAGCATGTCGGTAGAACCAGTCTCATGAACGCGGTCATGTAATGTCGGTCCGGGCCGCTTCATCCAACAATACCGCCGAATCAAAGTAAGCCGTTGGTGGTAAGCAGTATGACTATTACCGCCCATAACTCATTGTGTTCTACTCGTGCATATATCATCTACGCATAGACTGGCTCGGATGCCACTGTTGGGGTACATGGTAATTCAAAAAATTACTACGATCATGCAAGATCTATCTTGGAGATGCAAAGCAACAAGACGGGAGAGTGTGTCCATGTACCACTTAGACCGAAAGCGGAAGCGTTTAGTTAACGCGGTTGATGTAGTCAAACGTCTTCATGATCCAACCGATCCAAGTACCGAACGTACGGCACCTCCGTGTTTATCACACGTTTAGCACATTGACGTCCCTCGAGCTCTTGATCTAGTAGAGGGTTGAGGGAGAGTTCCGTCAGCACGACGGCCTGGCGACGGTGTTGGTGATGTGATCCGCACAGGGCTTCGCCTCAGCACTACAACAATATGACCGAGGTGGTAAACTATGGAGGGGGGCACCGCACACCGCTGAGGAACAACTATTGTGCCTTTGAGGTACCCCCTAACCACGTATATAAATGAGGGGGAGGAGGAGGCCGGCGGCCAAGCAGGGCGCGCCAAGGAGGGAGTCCAACTAGGATTCCCAATCCTAGTTGGATTCCCTTTCCTATTCCAAGAGGGGAAGGGGGAAGGAGAGGGAGAGGGAAAGGAAAGAGGGGGCCGCGCCCCCTCCCCTTAGTCCAATTCGGATTGCTTTGGGGGGGTGCACCCCACCTTGTGGCCTGCCCTCTCCTACTCCCTTATGGCCCATTAAGTCCCATAACTTCCCCGGGGGGTTCCGGTAACCCCTCGGTTCCCTGATAAATATCTGAAACATCCCGAAACCTTTCTGGTGTCCAAATACCTTTGTCCAACATATCAATCTTGACCTCTCGACCATTTCGAGACTCCTAGTCATGTCCGTGATCTCATCCGGGACTCTGAACAAACTTCGGTCACCAAAACACATAACTCATAATATCAATCGTCATCGAACGTTAAGCGTGCGGACCCTACGGGTTCGAGAACTATGTAGACATGACCGAGACACATCTCCAGTCAATAACCAATAGCGGAATCTGGATGCTCATATTGGCTCCTACATATTCTACGAAGATCTTTATCGGTCAAACCACATAACAACATACGTTACTCCCTTTGTCATCGATATGTTACTTGCCCAAGATTTGATCGTCGGTATCATCATAACTAGCTCAATGTCGTTACCGGCAAGTCTCTTTTACTCGTTCCGTAATGCATCATCCTGTAACTAACTCATTAGTCACATTGCTTGCAAGTCTTATAGTGATGTGCATTACCGAGAGGGCCCAGAGATACCTCTGTGATACATGGAGTGAGAAATCCTAATCTCGATCTATGCCAACTCAACAAACACTTTCAGAGACACCTGTAGAGCATCTTTATAATCACCCAGTTACATTGTGACGTTTGATAGCACACAAAGTGTTCCTCCGGTATTCGGGAGTTGCATAATCTCATAGTCAGAGGAATATGTATAAGTCATGAAGAAAGCAATATCAACAAAACTAAAGGATCATTATGCTAAGCTAACGGATGGGTCTTGTCCATCACATCATTCTCTAATGATGTGACCCCATTGATCAAATGACAACACATGTCTATGGTTAGGAAACTTAACCATCTTTGATTAATGAGCTAGTCAAGTAGAGGCATACTAGGGACACTCTGTTTTTCTATGTATTCACACATGTGCTAAGTTTTCGGTTAATAGAATTTTTATAGCATGAATAATAAACATTTATCATGACATAAGGAAATATAAATAATAACTTTATTATTGTCTCTAGGGCATATTTCCTTCACGAACGCTGGTCCAAGATTCCACCTTGAGCCGATGGGCCCTTCAAGGTGATAGAGCGCTACAACAACAATGCCTGCAAGATCGACATCCCACACGACAAGTGCTCCAAGAGCGACATATTCAACGTCAAGGATCTCTCTCCCTACCATGGTAATGAGGTTTTTGATCCAAGGTTGGATCTTTCCCAAGGCGGGGGGAGATGATGCGGAGCATCCTACGGTCATCCCCGTGGACCTACCTTCGTCTCCTACGATGCCACATGGACCAATGACAAGAGCTCGAGCAAGGGCTATCGAAACTAAGGTGAATTCATTCCTCTCCGAACTACCACTTACTACATGTGAGACATGGCTACTACCTCAAGCAGATACTCTATGGGGTTGTTTGGATAAGAAGAATATACAAAACGCGATCTCTATAAACTAGGAAACAACTCTAACAGAATAAAATCTTGTTTGGATAGCCTAACGAACCCGTGGATACAAAAAACTTGGTTCTCCATAACCCAGGATTTTGCGTTTATGGAAAAACGACTATTAGTCGTTTTTGAAAAAACGCGATTAACATATACCTGCTCCTTGGTAGCATTGCCATCAGGCTCCTCCTCTTATGCGTTGTTGCGACGGCGGGTCAACGAGACGTCGATGCCCGGTTAGCTCCTGAGTCTGCAACTCAGAGATGTGGCTGATAGCACATGCGCCTCGTCGCCGTGCCCGCCGAAGACATGGAGGTTTCTGGCAAACCAACGGCTGTCGTACCAAACCAAACACAGCTGAATCGACGCTTGGATCGAGCGGCATCAACGGGCTCAGCCACGGCAACGTCGACGGACTCGGCAACGTCGACAGGCTCGGCAACGGCGTCGAATCTCCATCTGCATCCTCCCCATCGTCCTCTATGATGTCGACAAAGCAACCCCCAGTCGTCATCTTGGCCTCGCCGTCGCGCCATGCCCGGCTTGGCCTCTACAAATATATGGCTTGCCATGCCCGGCTTGTCTGGCCATGCACCCATCTCCACCATCCCAACTATGACATGCCCATGCTCGACATCACCATGCTCAGTTTGCCGCGGCTGGCACCGTGGCACATGCTCTCGTGCTTGGGATGGTGTTCAGTATCCTCACCGCTGTCGTGCTCCTTGCTGACATCGAAGGTATTGGTGTGCTCCAACAATGTCTCATTATGGTGCTATTGTATATGCATAAGACAATCTCTTCTGATCAATCAACTATGGTACTAGTAGGCAAGTGAGCATGTGTGAATAGCATGCCGGCATGCAAAGGAGCGGGATGCCAGGGGCACACAAAGTATGCATTCCATGATCTTGAGGTAAGGCGACGAGCAAGACGGAGCATCATGGCCTCGTGGGAGGAGCACGAAGCATCTGCGTATGATATGGCCAAACAAAGAATTGCGTAACCGTGTTTTCCTATTTTCCCCATCCACACAAGAAATTGTATAGACTCACCGTACCAGAAAAACTAGCTAAAACTGATTTTTCTAAAAATCCTCTAAAAACTCGTTTTCTAAAAGCTTGCATCTAATCCTAGTTATCCAAACAACCACTATGAGTGATTAGGTACTTGGAGGAGAGCCATGGAGAAACTACATCCAACGAACCAGATGACGAGGACACCAAGTACAAGGACCAAGAGAAAGTGCTACCAGAAGTTCTACAGCCACGGACGACCGGACTTTACCGGACATCCGACGCCTGAAGCACCAGCCCACTAGCCAAGTCCTAGCCTGTGATCGCTATAGCAGCCAGACAACCGACATGGACCGGACGTCTAACACATCCCAGCAACCGGACGACCGAGCCCCTCCGGACGTCCTGTGTCACATCATAGAATGGAAATTAACGGAATTCCGAAGACTCTGGATGACCGACAACCCCTCGACATCCGGACCCTCGTGAGCCACCGCACGTCCGAGACCTACGGACGACAGACGGCTGTCTGCGCACAGTGTATTGGGTCGTGGCCCATGTACCCTTTCATGACCTTAGACTATATACTCCTCCTCCTCCTCCCTATTTCTAGGGTTAGTATTTGTTTAGCTCATATAAGAGATAGAGCTTTGCTCATCCACTTCAAACCTACTCCATTGGAGGCCAAGTCCTCCATCTAGGAGAAGATCCCCCAAGTGGATTCAAGCCCTCCACCTAGGAGAAGATCCCCTAGTGAATTCAAGACCTCCTCTTGGAGAAGAACTAGCTACTTGTATCCTTCCTTTGTTGTCTTTGGATCTTTGTGACCTCTCTGTGTTCATGGATCTAGCACATGTGTGATCGATTCTCGTTGATTTGGGTGTTACTCCTCGTGTTCTTCATGGGATTCCCTCCAAATCGTGAAAGATCAGCCTTAGGGTATCCACCCTACATCACAATGGCTTGTCGATCATCGGGCAAGTCCACCAAAGTCTACACTTTGTTCTCATACATGGATCCTATCTCAGATTCCACAGCCTCAAGCCACTTGTCGGAATCTGGGCTCATCATAGCTTCTTCGAAGTTCATAGGTTCGTTTTTGTCTAACAACATGACTTCCAGGACAGGATTACCGTACCACTCTGGTCCGGTATGTGTTCTGGTCGACCTACGATGTACAGTAGTAACTTGATCTGAAGTTTCATGATCATCATCATTAGCTTCCTCTCTAATTGTGTAGGCATCATGGGAACGGTTTTCTCTTATGTGCTACTTTCCAATTTGATAGAAGGTACAACTACCTCATCAAGTTTTACTTTCCTCCCCCTCACTTCTTTCAAGAGAAACTCCTTCTATAGAAATGACCGATTCTTAGCAACAAAGATCTTGCCTTTAGATCTGTGGTAGAAGGTGTACCCAATAGTTTCTTTAGGGTATCCTATGAAGATGCACTTCTCCGATTTGGGTTCGAGCTTATCAGGCTGAAGCTTTTTGACATAAGCTTCGCATCCCCAAACTTTAAAAAATCACAGCTTAGGTTTCTTGCCAAACCAAAGTTCATACGGTTTCGTCTCAACAGATTTAGACTGTTCCCTATTTAACGTGAATGCGGTTGTCTCTAATGCATAACCCCAAAATGACAAAGGCAAAACGGTAAGATACATCATAGAACGCACCATATCTAATAAAGTACGACTACGACGGTCGGACACTCCATTACGATGTGGTGTTCCAGGTGGCATGAGTTGTGAAACAATTCCACATTGTAATAAATGAAGGCCAAACTCGTAACTCAAATATTCGTGATATAGGCAAGGTGTCCGATCTTTTGATGAGATGATAACTATCGATTTGGTGGAGTCAACTTTGATGATCTGACTACAAACGTGCACGACGTTGCGCCTTAGCAATCGCTAAACCAATCTCCTGAGGTTACCGACGATGCTAGAAGCACGATCAGCCTGACCACGAAGGTCTATTCCTTCATGTAATCAAAGAAGAAGCAAGAATATGATAAAGCAATCTGAATATTGCGAATATAGATGAAGTATTGATAATAGTGGGGATTCGGAAGCGGTCTTCGTCTAGTCATTGGACACAAACGAAGTACACGAAGTTGCGTTGGCTAACTTTTAACTAAACAAATCCCAAGGAAAAAGCTACTAGATGGATCTACTTATATAGGAGCAAGGGGTGGCAGCCAAGGAGGTGGGAGGACGTCCCAAGGCAGCCTAAAACTAACCCTAGGTCATACAAGGCTCATGGGCCCAAGTGGAGGTGATGCAACACCTTTGGGCTTGTAGTTTGACTCGGATTCTACTGCAACGTCAGATTTTTTCGTCCATAACTCAACGCTCTGGACGAATTTGAAGGTAAATCCAATTGGAAAGAGCACGAAATCTACTTCCAAAGAAAAAAAGAATCACCCAATTCGAAGTCTGTATGAGAAAGTTGTTGGCGTTTTGAGTCAGGTATGTCTCTGTAGTCCAATCTGAATCCAAAACGTGAGAGACTTTGACTCTACCTTCTCTTGGCCCAAAAGTGACATGAGAGGACTTTTTGAACAGAACCTAAACTTCTCTTTTTCCCTTATCTTCATATGTGGATTGTACAAATGTCCCATACACCTGCAATTAGACATGGCATAGAAGTTTGTGAAGTATTTTTATCCTGGATGACATAAATAAATTATTGCATAGTTTGCATTAGAAATCACCTCACAAATATACATGTATGCAATATTTTTGGTCGTATCCAAGGTAGGCATGTCCTCATCATCCTCCCCTTCTTGAAAACAAAGCCGTCCTCGGTGTTGCTTAATCTGAAATGTGGCTAACAGAAGAGACAAGGTGTACATGTTGTATATGTATATGTCATCCATTTTTACTTCCCTTGGTTTTTACACAAATGGCACATGTATACATGAGTAACTTTCATAGCTCATAAAATCTGAAGCCGAAATATTATCACAAGAAGTAGAAGACATGAAAATATTGCAACTCAGTTTGTAGAAATAAGTGAATCTCTTATTCATATCAAAGGATTGACAATGTTCATCATTAAACCATCCCAACATTGGTGAATAAACCTTACTTGCACCAAATTTACATGCTACAACATGCTTAAATAAGCAAACATGCAATAAGTCATTTGACACAGAATCATCACCAAGATTAGAGGTCATATCAAAATGATTAAACATTGGTTCTTTTGCATCAGCGGTTAATTCAATGGGTGCACTCAAAATTGTTGGTATTTCAATTGTTTGATCACAAGACGCATTCATGACAGTAACAAGATTCTCTAAAATAGGTGGTGTGTTCAAATCAAGGGGGAACTCAACACATGATGCATTCAAGTTAACTAGGCATGCATCATTCTCATGTGAAGTTATATCATCAATACCTTTAATGTTACCTTGTCGCAAAGACGTAGCTGATGTAGGTATGGACGTTGACAATGTACCATACTCTTGAGATGATGTCACGCTCACAATCCAAGGTGGGGCTGCTCTAGTAGGTGCAACGGTGGAGGAACCAACCGGCGCTGGTGAGCATGAACTGGAATAGTAGTTGTTGTAGTCACCCAATGCATCCTCCTGTATCTGTCTCTCAAAGGTACAAGCACGAACATACATACCAGTAATGCAACGAAGAATATACTGAAATCTTGCCTGAATATCATGGTTCAAACCACCAAAAAATCTATTCATTGTATCATCCTCAGATTCTTGTATGTCACAGTGATGCATATAAGATTTGAACTCTTGGTAGTAAGCATGAACAATTTTGTTGACTTGTTTAAATTGTTCAAATTTGCGAAGCAATTCACGACGATAGTAAGGAGGTGAATTTTTTTGTCTCATTACATATTTCAAATCTTTCCAAGTTGTGGGTTGGTTATCAATGTTTTTCTACAATGCACATGATGCGGAGCATCCCACACTCATCCCCATGTACACTCCGACTACTCTCCAAGCCCCAAGAGGATATACGACGAGACCTCGAACATACGCCATCAGACACAAGGTGAACTCGCTCCTCTCTGAATCGTCACTTTCCACATGTGAGACACGGCTACTACCTCAACGTGTGTGCTATGCATGATCAGGTACTTAGAGGAAAGCCACGGAGCCACCTCATCCAACGGACGAGCTAGCGAGGACGCCAAGTACAAGGACCAAGAGAAGTCTTCAGCCACCGGATGACCGGGAAATACCGGACGTCCGAAGCCTGGGCACTCATCCAGCAAGAAGGGCCAGCCAACGGAAGCTACAGCGGTCGGACGTCCGACAAGTACCGGACGTCCGACACACCCCAGCGACCGGGCATCCGATCGTCTCTGGAAATCCGGCGCCACCTCAACCGAGCCAAAACGTCGGACGTCCGACAAGTACCGGACGACCGGACCCTCGCGAGCCACCGGACGGCCGGTACCTGTCAGACGACCGGCCCCTGGCTGTGTCCAGTGTTGCGGGCCGAAGCCCATGTACCCCTCACTTACCCCTTCGTGTCCCTAGACTATCTCCTCCACCACCTCCTAGCTAGGGTTAGCATTGGTTTAGCTCATATTTAGAGATAGAGCATTGCTCATCCACATCGGATCTACTCCAAGAGAGAAACCGCGGCCTCTACGGAGAAGATCCCTTTGAATTCAAGACCTCCTTGCGGAGAAGAACATCAAGACCTCCACACGGAGAAGACTAGTTACCTTTGTATTGTCCGTTGTTGACTTTGGATCTTGTATCTCCTATCGTGTTTCGAGGATCTAGCACTTGTGTAATCATTCTTGTTGGATTGAGTGTTCTCTCATGTTCCCCTTGCGTTTTTCCCCTCGTTTCCCTCCTCGTGTTCTTCGTGTTCATCACGGGATCCGCTCCTTTCGTGAAAGATCGGCCGATTAGGGTTCCTACCGTACATCATCTTGGTATTATGAGCCACGTTGATCATGATTTCGGAGCCTCCCCTCTTCGTTTTCTAGCTTGATTTTGTTGTGTTCTTCCCTAATTTCGAAAATCCCCACAAAAAATAGCCCCAATTTTTTTTGTGATTTGTTGGTTTGACAAAGTTTTGTTAATTTTGATCCATGGATTTGCTTGGTTTCGAGTGGATCTAGCATTTCCCCAAGTTTTCCTATCTTTCATCCACGAAATCTCCTCAATTTTGACCCAAAATCATCATTTTCTGCCCAAAATCGCGCCCCGGATCTCGCATCTCGCGTTGACCCCATCCCTTTACGGACGTCCGGAGCCCCTGGCCCGACCAGATGTCCGACCTTTTCCGGACGACCGGAACCCCTAACCCGAGCCGAATTTACGGACTTCCGAGCCCGCCCGGACGTCCGGCCCCCAGACATCCAACCTTGTCCGGACGTCCGTAACCTGTAAAAACTGATTTCGCTCAAATTTTGTTTCGGCCATAACTAATTCATCCGAACTCTGATTTTAACGTTCTTTAGCTCGTTTTGAAGCTCTTGACATCCCCCTTACCAAAAAAATACCACCAACATCATTTGACTCCATCAAATTTTTGAAACTTTTGCATCTTTGCCTAGGGCTTCCACCACATCATCCGCTACACCACCACCGACTTCCGCAACCTAGCCAATATTGATCCCCATCGCATTAGTGGTTGCTTGAGGAGTGATTTGAGTCTCCTAAGGTGTCTAGGCTACTTAGGGATGGTTGCTTCTTCATCAAACACCACCACCACTTCCACATAGGCTTACCAACCATACACTTCTTCCACACTGACTTAACCCAATTTTGTTTGTGTTGTGAGTTGTGTCTCCTAAGGTGTTTCAGCTACTTAGGGACCGTTCTTCCAACTCCGACACCGTGTATAGTCCACCACCTTACTCTCCATTTCCGCATTGCGTACTCCACAACCCATCATTGCATTTCCACAATCCCTTGGAGCTTCTACAACCACCACCGCATTCCCGCTACCAGCATTTGACATTTGACATTTGAGATTTTGAGTTCGCGGTTTTTCCATTTCCTAAGGTGTTTCGGCTACTTAGGGACGAGTCCCCATCATCTTGGTATCTCCATCAAGATCACCGCCACTCATCATCGACAGGGACGGTAACCTCCATATCATCTTGGTATCGTGGTATCCCTCCATTGTATATTCCCTTGCCATTGCATTGATAACCCCTAGCCCATTTTGCGTCACTTGCCTATCGAGACTAGCCATTTGAGTATTGCCGGCAACGTTACTTGTGCACGTTAGTGATCTACACCATACATTGCATACATACCATACCATATCGGTATCATCTTGGTATCATATCATCCTTTGTGCCACAAGTTTGTTCCCGCATATATACAATTGCTATATTGGTTTGTGCATTGTGCAAAAGTGGCCACAAAAAAAAGAATAAGCTTTTAAGCAAAGAAAAAGAGTGAGAAAACAAGCTTGTAAGCAAGTGCCATAGCATCATACCACATTGCATAAGATTGTCATATCCGATCATCTTGGATCATACCACCGGAACATCATATACATAGCGTACTTGGGATAGAAGTCGTTGCATTTTTGTCTACTATAGGTTGTGCACAAGTGTCGTATCTGCCTATTGAGAAATCATGCTAGCATCTCTCTAGAGTTGTGCAACAAGAGAATTTTCCGTGGATTCCACATTTTGAGCTCATCCTTGGTTGCACGACCCCATTTATCTATCCGTGTGTGCATTTCCGTGTGCCATTCATTGCTATTGGTCTACTTGTTTCACTTGCGATTTTGTGAACCTCTTTCAACAATATTGACTCTTGCTAACACTTTGCATCAAAAAAAATTTGTGCCACTATCCTCACTGAGCTCCACCATAAGCCTTACTTGTGTAGCTGTGAGAAACCGACAAGAATTGGTACCAATTGTGCTATTTCCTTGTCCACATTTGAGTGATCATTGATCCACTTTCAACTTCGGTCAAGGTACATTTTTTATTCATTCTACTCTTTCTACCACTCACATTTTTCTGTTGGAGTGATGGATAGGCAATTCATTTCATCTCCGGTCTTCCACAACAACGACGGCGTGAACAACTACATCACCAAAGCGTCAATTTTCGATCTACAATGACAAATGAAAGGCGCACAATCAAGATTGCGAGAGCGCATCGAGAACCTCGCCATCGACATTCGTCACTCCGAAGCAAGGAAAAGGGACTACATCGACAACAAGCTTTCTGCACAAAAGGAGGAGCAAGATGCAAGGATGGAGGAGATTCGGACCTTGTTGATCAACCGTTCTTCGCCTTCATCATCCTTAAGGCGGCGACGTTCAAGTCACAAGTCTTCGGAGCGCAAACAAGATGCAAGCGCAAGTCGTCCACGTCCACATCTCCATGGTGACCATCATCCACATCGTCATGAAGGGCAAGTCACCTCCAAGCATCATGTGCACAAAGACGATGAACGCCATCGAGCTCAAGCACAACAACGACAACATCATCATGAAGATGCTCGCCAAGCGCAAATGCACAAGTCCCAACAAGCCCTACTTCACGCCAAGTCCAAGATTCCTGAGCACAAGAGAAGACCGCGAGACCAGCACCACCAAGACGGAGCTACGGCTACAACAACCACTTCGGCATATTCGCCAAGTGCTATCAAGGCATCTTCATCTTTGGGCGTATGGCATCTTCGCCTACTTCCCATGAGTTCGCCTACATCGACATCATAAAGTACAAGGAAACCACCTATGAGCGAGGGCGACAGTTCCATCTTCGGAAGCCCCTCAAGGAAGATGGTCGAGCATGGGAAATTCCCTTCGATCATGGAGATGAGCTACAAGGTGCCACATCATATGGGCCTCCAACAACAAGACGGCGACAAGACGGTCGAGCTAGGGCCATCCCCTTCGACCACGGCGACGAGCACGAACCTCTTCAACAACATGAAGACGGCGCCCATATTGGACTCATACTCCGAGTCAAGCTACGAGACCACACATGAGACCTTATCTTTGGTCTTAGAGGAGAGTGATGATGTGCCATGTTCGGCCTTCATCCACGGCTACAACTACGACATGATTGAGCATGGAGACATTTGCACCAACATCTCTCCGACACTCACATATAAAGAGATGCCCCAATTCCCATGTGAGGAGAGCCACCCCACCATGAGTGATATGAGTGACTCCACCATTTGTGACATTGAGTGCATTTCCTATGAGAGGATGAGTGTGACCACCACTAGCCCCACACTTGAGAGCATCCAAGAGGAAGTGAGTGAGCAACAACACTTAGTAAGTGAGGTAGTTCACATGACATGTGAGGCCACTATGATTTCTAACAACTTAACCTCTACTCCGAGTGTGTTTTCTTTGGTGCTAGGTCTCCTACATGATGATTCGCCTATCCTATACGAGTCCATACCTCCAATGGAGACAACGATGTCCATGGTGGAAGAAGATGCACCCCCCCACATGGTTCCATCAAGATGAAGATGACCATGTGAAAGTGCAACTATCCCTGGGTGGTTTTGATAATTCCTAACAACATATAGTTCATTGAGCTAATGCTATTTCAAGATAAATATTTCAGGACTCAATGATTGGCATGGCATGGATGAGGAAAGCTCAATGATTGGCATGGCATGGATGAGAAAAGTGGACCCCTCAAAATGCTAAGGACAAAGAATTGGCTCAAGCTCAAAGCTCAGGACTCTACATTTTTTCATTTTAAGTGATCCAAGATCACATTGAGTCCATAGGAAAAGCCAATACTATTAAGAGGGGATGAGGTATTGCCTAATGGCTTGCTTGCTCAAAGTGCTTAGTGATATGCTCCAAAACCCTCAACTACTTTCTCACATCCACATATGTCCCAAACCAAAAGTCAAACTCGGCCCCACCGAAATTTTCTATCCGGTGCCACCGAGTTCAATTTTCATAGCCACTGCCAGAAACCCTAGTCTTTTCGGTCTCACCGATAGGGATCCCGGTCTCACCAAGATGGGATTGTAATCTCTCTGTTTCCCTTTGTAACGTTTCGGTCAAACCGAGATGAGCGATCGGTCCCACCGAGATTGCAATGTAAACTCTCTATTTCCCTTTCGTAACACTTCGGTCCAACCGAGATGAGCGAATCGGTCCCACCAAGTTTGCCTGACCAACTCTCTGTTAGTCCATTACCAAAATCGGTCTCACCGAGTTTGTGTAATCGGTCTCACTGAGATTACGTTATGCCCAAACCCTAACGAAATCGGTCCCACCGATTTGACATGTCGGTCCCACCGAGAATCCTAACGTTCACATTTTGAACTAAATCGGTCTGACCGAGTTTCATGATTCGGTCCCACCGAGTTTGGTGATTTGTGTGTAACGGTTAGATTTTGTGTGGAGGCTATTTATACCCCTCCACCCACTTTTCATTCGAAGAGAGAGCCATCAGAACATGCCTACACTTCCAATACATATTTTCTGAGAGAGAACCACCTACACTTGTGTTGAGGTCAAGATATTCCATTCCAACCACATAAATCTTGATCTATAGCCTTCCCCAAGTTGCTTTCCCCTCAAATCTTCTTTCTACCAAATCCAATCCTATGAGAGAGAGTTTAGTGTTGGGGAGACTATCATTTGAAGCACAAGAGCAAGGATTTCATCATCAACACACCATTTGTTACTTCTTGGAGAGTGATGTCTCCTAGATTGGCTAGGTGTCACTTGGGAGCCTCCGACAAGATTGTGGAGTTGAACCAAGGAATTTGTAAGGGCAAGGAGATCGCCTACTTCGTGAAGATCTACCCTAGTGAGGCAAGTCCTTCATGGGCGACGGCCATGGTGGGATAGACAAGGTTGCTTCTTCGTGGACCCTTTATGGGTGGAGCCCTCCGTGGACTCGCGCAACCGTTACCATTCGTGGGTTGAAGTCTCCATCAACGTGGATGTACGATAGCACCACCTATCGGAACCATAGATAAAAAATCTCCGTGTCAACATTGCGTTTGCTCCCTCAAACTCATCCCTTTACCTTCATATGCAATTGTTTTACATTCCGCTGCTATACTCTTAGAATTGCATGTGTAGGTTGATTGCTTGACTTGTGCTTTGTTGCTAAAATCTGCCAAGAACTAAAATTGGGAAAAGGCTAGATTTTTATTTGGTGAAGAAGTCTAATCACCCCCCCCCTCTAGACATACTTTCGATACTACACCATGACTCGGTCTTCGACACCTCACCTACAACACATGAGCGATGCTCCAAAAGTAACATAGGTGATGGTGCTTCTCTTGTCCCACTAGTGGACTATTTTATGAATGATTGCTTGCATGATGTTGACACACATATTCCCATGCTTCATGCTAGTGCGACTTCCTCATGTCATGACTTACCTATTTATGATGAATATGATGATGAGCATGTCGAGTTGCCTAGTTGTGATGTTATGCTCCATAGGATATCATGTGAAAATTCTTTTGGTCACATCATGTTCGACAACCCTTTAACCTTGTCATATGCTATGAGTGAGATATCCCATATTGCATCATTTCAATCTCAACATAGTAGCTATGCATGCCCCATTAGAATAAATCCCATTTGCACTTATGGCATAGATGACGAGATGATGGTCATTGGCTTTTGTTTTTCATGTGATGATATTGCCATGCTTCCTTTACATGATTTGCGCAATTCATCTACTATGCCATGCCATGATCACAATGTAACAACTATGCTTCGTTTTGGATGTTGTCAATATTCTCCATGTGATGTTTCCACTAATGATCATGAGGAGACCCCCATAGTTTCCTCATACATATTAGGAGATTTTGATGCATTCCATACTTTGCATGATTCTCATAATTGCTTGCACCGTATGCATTCCATGAATAACAATGCTCTACATATTTCTTGTGATGCATTAGACAATTTGAGTCTCCATTATGCTATACATAACAATAAACCTATCATGATGGATGACATGTTTCTATATCACACATCTCATTTATTTGAGCATTGGATATTTTGTGCTAACCTGTAACACCCCGGATGTAATTTACCTTATATGTATCCCAACTCTTGCCGTTTCTGGCGCTAAGTTATTTTACTTCCTCGGGTTCAGGTTTTTGTATTCGTGTGTTGTTGCCTTTGTCTTGCATCTCATATCATGTCATCATGTGCATTGCATTTGCATACGTGTTTGTCTCATGCATCCGAGCATTTTCCCCATTGTCCGTTTTACATTCCGGCGCTCCTATCTCCTCCGGTGCCCCTTTCTACCTCTTTTCATGTGTGGGGGTTAAACATTTCTGGATTGGACCGAGACTTGTCATGCGGCCTTGGTTTACTACCGGTAGACCGCATGTCAAGTTTCGTACCATTTGGACTTCGTTTGATACTCCAACGGTTAACCGAGGGACCGAGAAGGCCTCGTTTGTGTTGCAGCCCAACACCCTTCCAATTTGGCCCAAAACCCACCTAAACCCTCTCCATCATCTAGATCGTTCGATCACGATCGCATGGCCGCAAACCGTGCTCAATTTGGAGCCTCCTAGCTCCTCCTACCTATAAAAAGGCCACTCCCTCGAAATTTTCGGATCTTTCCTACCCCTAACCCTAGTCTCCTCCCTCCTCCAGCCGTCGGACGTGTCCGACCGGACTGGAGACGTCTGCCCCGCTTCCCCCGACGAACCAGAGCACGCCACCTGTTCCCTGGCCACCACGCCGCCGTCAGGCCCGCCAGGCCCGTGGCCGGCCCGCGCCTTGCCACTCCGGGCCGCGCTCCTCCATCGCCCTGACGCGCCGTCCGCCGCCCGAGCTGGCCCCCGTGCCGCCGTACACCGCCGGTGACCGCCACTCCTCTCTGCGCCGGTGACCGCCGCTCCACCGCGCTGGCGCCGCCCCCTCACTGGCGTCACAACGAGCACCGCCGCGGCCGGACTTCTCTACTCCGGCGAGCTCCCTCACCTCCGGCCACCTCCCTCTTCACTCCGGCGAACAGTGAACCCGGCGAGTGCCTCGAAGTCCGTGCCCTGCTACAGTCTTGCTACAGTAGATCTCAGATCTGAAATTTCGGTTGACTTCTTCCCCGAAAACCCTAATTATTTTGCAAATTTTGTCATGTCGTAACTCCGTATCTGTAGTTTCGATTTGCGCGTATAGCATATCAAAATGTTCGTCTCAGAGAGTACATCATTTCATCTCATTACATCATTTTCATTTGATCTCATCTTGATGCCCGAAATGCTATTGGAAGAGGGCTATGTGATAAATTTGCCAGATCTGTTTCATCAAATAGATATTTGTCATTTTTTCCATGATTAATATGGGCATGATATGCTCCTGAGCTCTACATGAGTTTTGTTATATGCCATGCCATATTTACAGAGGTGCGTACCATGTATTTTTGTGATATGTGTGGTGACTAGCATAAGCTTACAAAGTAGCGTAATCGGTAATGCTAATTTCAGGGACTTAGAATTTCACTAAGTCCTTGTTCTGATTTTGTCGGTATGCCATATGTTCATGTTGTTTCATAGTGATCCGTGCCTCTTTTTAGGATGATCAGTAAGGATGATTTGTTAACATTGTGGTGCTCTATCCATCCATGTCTTTGTTTGCATTTAGGGAGCACCCTAGCTTGAGTCAATCGAGCTCTACTTTTACTATTTCGTGAATCCTGGCAGATTGTTGACTTGTTAGCGATTTTGTCGAGGATGTTGTTATTGATCCGTGCATGCTATGTTGTTGTTCTTGCCATGTCTAGATTCTAGGACATGTATTCTTGATGGGTGTATGATTTGCTTCTCATGCCATGCTCTGTAGTGAGTGCATCGAGCTCATGAACATGCCTACTCGTTAACTGTTTTGCATGCTCCAGTTTTTCACCAAGTCTGAGATCTGTTTATGTTTTTGCCATGTTCACATGCTTGCAATTGTATTTTCTGATCCCTTTTGGATCAAGATCACTAAGGGACTTTTGTTAAGTGCTTTGAGTAGCTTCATGTCATGCCTTGCTTTGCCATGTTAAGTTCCTGTAGCATGTAGTTTTCATGCTCTAAAGTGTGCTACCTGATGTTAAATTCCAGACATGTGTTAATTTCACTAAGTCTGAAACCTGTTATCATTTGCATTTTTTCCATGCTTGTTTGAACCTGTTAATGGATGAATTGGCCGTAGCTCAATGTTCATCTTTTGTCAAGAATCATGAATGGATCCCTTCCATGTATTCTGTTGTCATGTTTGAGTGTTGTAGCATAATTATCTTGATGCATTTAGATGGCTACTTGCTGTTTATCGCAGACCGGTACCATATTTGTTTTGCTTGCCATTTCCAAACCGTGCATCCGATTCCGGTGATCTTTATATCGATTTCAACCGAGATCACCTCACCTTTCCAGTGGCACTCTTGGATTTCCAAGTTGAGGCCAGGTTCAATCATTCCTTGTCAAATCTTGCATTTGCATCACATATCGCATCCCGCATAGCATACCATGTTTACATCATGTTGTTTGAGCATTGCACGTGGTTGATTGTGTTCCTTTTGCTTGTTTGTCTTGTTTGGGTAGAGCCGGGAGATGAGTTCACTAACGAGGAGCCCATTGAGTTTGCTTACGAGGATCAAGTCAACTCTGACAACTTTGAAGGCAAGATGATCATACCCTCGAAATCACTTCTATCTTTGCTTGCTAGATGCTCGCTCTTTTGCTATGCCTATGCTACGATGCCTACAACTTGCTTATCATGCCTCCCAAATTTCCATGTCAAATCTCTAACCCACCATGTCCTAGAAAACCGTTGATTGGCTATGTTACCGCTTTGATCAACCCCTCTTATAGCGTTGCTAGTTGCACGTGAAGTTTGGAGATTGTTCCTTGTTGGAACATTGTTTATTATTGGAATATCACTATATTATCTTGTTATCTTAATGCACCTATATACTTGGTAAAGGGTGGAAGGCTCGGCCTCTTGCCTAGTGTTTTGTTCCACTCTTGCCGCCTAGTTTTCGTCATATCGGTGTTATGTTCCCGGATTTTGCGTTCCTTATGCGGTTGGGTTATAATGGGAAACCCTTAACAGTTCACCTTGAATAAAACTCCTCCAGCAATGCCCAACCTTGGTTTTACCATTTGCCACCTAGCCTCTTTTTCCCTTGGGTTTCCGGAGCCCAAGGGTCATCTTCATTTAACCACCCCCCCCGGGCCAGTGCTCCTCTGAGTGTTGGTCCAAACTAGAGCCCCTTGCAGTGCCACCTCGGGGAAACTCGAGGGCTAGTTTTAGTTGTACGGATTGCTTATCCGAGTGTGCCCTGAGAACGAGATATGTGCAGCTCCTATTGGGATTTGTTGGCACATTCGGGCGGTGTTGATGGACTTGTTTTACCATTGTTGAAGATGTCTTGTAGAACCGGGATGCCGAGTCTGATCGAAACGTCTCGGGAGAAGGAATATCCTTCATTGACCGTGAGAGCTTGTGATGGGCTAAGTTGGGACTCCCCTACAGGGATTTGAACTTTCGAAAGCCGTGCCCGCGGTTATGGGCAGATGGGAATTTGTTAATGTCCGGTTGTAGATAACATGAACTTAACTTTATTAAAATGAATCAACCGCGTGTGTAACCGTGATGGTCTCTTCTCGGAGGAGTCTGGGAAGTGAACACGGTGCTGAGGTAATGCTTGACGTAGGTTGTTATAGGATCACTTCTTGATCATAGTTCTTCGTTCGTGCTTTGTCTTCTCTTCTCGCTCTCTTTTGCGAACAGGTTAGCCACCATATATGCTAGTCGCTTGCCGCAGCCCCACATATTACCTTGCCTTACCTATAAGCTTAAATAGTCTTGATCGTGAGGGTGCGAGATTGCTGAGTCCCCATGACTCACAGTTTACTTCCAAAACCAGATGCAGGGACCGATGATATCGTTCCAGATGATGCGCTTGAGCTCAAGTGGGAGTTCGATGAAGACTCTCATCATTACTATCTGTCTTTCCCAGATGATCAGTAGTGGTGCCCAGTTGGGGCGATCGGGGACCGTGTCGCATGTGGGGGTTGATCTTTTATTTTGGTACCGTAGTCGGACCATGAGTGTATTGGATGATTGTAATGTTACTCATGTATTTGTGTGACGTGGCGAGTGTAAGCCAACTATGTACCTTTACCCTTTTTATCTATTTACATGGGTTGTTGTGAAGATTACCTTACTTGCGACATTGCTTTCAATGCGGTTATGCCTCTAAGTTGTGCTTCGACACGTAGGAGATATAGCCGCATCGAGGGCGTTACAAGTTGGTAATCAGAGCCTTCCCCGACTTTAGGAGCCCCCTGCTTGATCGATTAGCTGGCATTGTTGAGTCTAGAAAAAATGTTTTGAGTCATTTAGGAATTATATATCGGAGAGTTAGGAATTCTTTTTACTCCCCAGTCCCTTCATCACTCTGGTAAGGCTTCCTGACGTAGAGTTTTGACTCTTCTCTTCTCAAATTTCACTAAAAAAAATTTAGGATCACGCGGGTATCTTGGAATCATTTCGATCGATTTGTGACGAGAACATTGTTCTTGGTGCCTCCTGTCATTTAGGGGTGTTGTCATCACAATTTTATCGTTGCAGTTCTGGAATACCTGAGTTTAGTTTCGCCGACATCAAAAATCTCTTTTATGCAGTTGTTGGTGAGATAACCTCGACGCCACCCAGTACTGGGGCGGGAGTTCGGGAGTATTGCCATAACTTGTATAACGGATGCTTTTCGAAGGTTGAGATAGACGATTTCCGAAGTTTTTCTCGGTTATGTGTTGAAGGATGGATACAGCTGGATGTAGGATTTGCTAGATTTGGGTGAGATATTATGCTTCCCCTGTATCCCCAACACCTTATTGCATAATCGGAAAGGTTCGGGAGTTTCATAGGTGGGAATTCTTGTAGCTCTAGTTCTTCTTCCACGGATATTTGGTTTGAGATTGGGTGATCCTTACCGAGTATTCGTTCTTGTTCCGTACCTTGTTTTTATTCTTCTTCCTCAATTCTAAGTGGCTTCTCCATTTATGGATATGTGACCATTTCAATTGGAATGCATTTGTTCATTTTGTTCGGATGTGAAGACTATATGTTGCAATTTGAACCCGTTTGATTCAGCTTCAATATTTGTCTGTCAATGTGCTAATGGATGTCAACCTCTTCAGGATGGCTCCTCCAACGCGCACGACTCCGAATCGTGATCCGCCACCACCACCTCCACCTCCGGAGGCATGGCAAGTTGTGATGGCCGCTACCAATGCAAACACGCAGCTGATCATGCAAATTCTTCAAGAGAGCAATCAAGGGAACCAGGGCCAAGGCAACAATCAGAATCACTTTGCTACACTCAACCAGTTCCTTGCTAACCAGCCAAAGACCTTCAGCAATTGTGTTGAGGCAACAGACGCTGATGATTGGCTCGTGGACATATGCAAGCATTTCGAGTGTAGTAACGTCAAGTCTGAGGACTTTGTCAAGTTCGCTTCCTTCCAACTCAAAGACCAAGCTGCAGAATGGTTTCAGCAGTACAAAGATTCCAGAGGAGGCCGTATGATTACCTTGGATGAATTCCGCCAAGACTTCAAAGCTCATCATATCCCTCAGAGCATGGTTGAAAGCAATCGTGAGGAATTCCGCAACCTGAAGCAAGGCTCTATGTCTGTTTACGAGTACAACAAGATGTTTCAGAAGCTCGCCCGTTTTGCTAACCAGGACGTCCCTGACGAGAAGAGCATGATATACCAGTTCATGGGTGGTCTCAAAGAAGAAATCCAGCTAGCTCTTGTCCTCTTTGAGCCCAGGAGGTACGATGAGCTTTACAACATGGCAATGAAGCAAGAGACTGCTCAACTGAAGTGCGATGCTTCCAAGAAGCGAGTCAGAGATGCAACTCCTTCTTCCTCAACTCAAGTGGCTAAGCAGCAGAAGTATTGGCTTCCTCCTCCTCCGTTCCGTCAGCTTATCAGCAGAAGAGCAAAGGTGGCAGTGGATCTTCCCACCCACCCAACCCTGGCTTTCAAAACAAGACTTCGTCTCAAGCTCCAAGATCGGGTGCTCCGTATCACCGTCCGCTTTCAGAGGTCACGTGCAACAAGTGCCAACAGAAGGGTCACTATGCCAACAAATGCTTCAATCAGAGGCGTCTCCCACCTCCTCCTCCTATGAGATCAGCAAGTACAGTTGTGGTCAAGCATAACCCCAAGTACGCCAAGGTCAACATGGTGAATGCAGCTCAGGCAGAGGACTCGTCAGATGTCATCATGGGTAACCTTCCTGTTAATGATATTCCTGCAAGAGTTCTTTTTGACACTGGTGCATCGCATTATTTCATCTCGAGACCTTTTGCATCTAAGCATGATTTTGTTACTCAAGTGTTGCCGAAACCGTTGGCTATTGTCTCTCCGGCCCGTCAAATGACATCTCGAGTATGCGTTCCGGATGTTTCAATCACATTGGGCGACTATAAGTTCTTGTCTTCTCCAAATGTTCTTGGTGACTCGGATATTGATCTTATTCTTGGAATGGACTGGCTTTCTAAGCACAAGGCTCAACTTGATTATGCAGCCAGGCAGATTCAATTGACTCATTCGTCTGAGGATGTTATTGTCTTTGCCGCTCGTGATGATACCATCCGTCTGTTTTCTCTCAATGAGAAGGGTGAACTGGATGCCATCTCTCAAATTCCAGTCGTTTGCGAATATCAAGACGTCTGTCCAGAAGAGCTTCCAGGAATGCCTCCGCATCGGCCAGTCGAATTTGTCATCGATCTTGAGCCTGGCACGGAACCTGTTTGCAAACGTCCTTACAAGCTTGGACCTGAAGAGTTGAAGGAGCTAAAGAAGCAACTCGATATTCAAGAGCGAATGGGTCTCATCCGACCTAGTTCTTCTCCGTGGGGTTGTGGAGTTCTTTTTGTGAAGAAGAAGGATGGAACGGACCAACTTTGTGTCGACTACCGTCCATTGAACAAGAAGACTATAAAGAACAAGTACCCACTTCCCAACATCAACGAGCTGTTTGTACAACTCAAAGGTGCCCAAGTATTCTCCAAGCTTGATCTCCGTATGGGCTATCACCAGATTCGAATCTGTGAGCAAGATATTCCCAAGACGGCATTCAGAACAAGCTATGGTTCATATGAATACACTGTCATGTCTTTTGGCCTCGTCAACGCTCCGCCGACTTTCTCTCGCATGATGAACTTCATCTTCAACGCCTACACAAATGACTTCGTCTTGGTCTACCTCGATGACATTTTGGTCTTTTCCAAGAACAAGGAAGATCATGCCAAGCACTTGTGTTTGGTGCTCGATAAGCTCAGAGAACATCAGTTCTACGCCAAGGGCTCGATGAGGTTCTCTATCTTGGGCATATCATCTCTGCCAAGGGCATAGCAGTGAATCCTGAGAAGGTGTCTGCAATTGTGAATTGAGAACCACCTCAGAACGTGAAGCAACTCCGCAGCTTCCTTGGTCTCGCAAGCTACTGTCGAAGGTTTGTTGGGAACTTTTCAAAGATCGCGAAGCCTCTTTCAAACCTTCTCCAGAAGCACGTCAAGTACGTTTGGTCTCCTGTGTGTGACATCGCTTTCAACACCTTGAAAGAGAAATTAGTCACTGCTCCAGTTCTGACTCCTCCTGATGAATCCAAACCGTTCGAGGTCTTCTGTGATGCCTCGCTTCAAGGTCTTGGTGCAGTGTTGATGCAAGAGAAGAAAGTTGTGGCTTATATCTCTCGCCAGTTGAAGCCCAACGAGAAGAACTACCCCACTCATGACCTCGAGTTGGCGGCAGTTGTGCATGCTCTTTTGACTTGGAGACATCTCTTATTGGGAAGAAAAGTGCACATCTTCACTGACCACAAGAGTCTCAAGTACATCTTCACTCAGCCTAATCTCAACCTCAGGCAGACTCGTTGGGTCGAAATGATTCAAGAGTATAATCCGAGCATCGAGTATACTCCAGGCAAGGCCAATGTGATTGCTGACACTTTGAGCAGGAAGCACTACTAGGGAAAAGCCTATACACAGAATCTTACCAGAAGCGCACTTTAAAATCAGGCGTTGCTGCTAAGTAGCAGTAGCGCGGGCCATGGAAAGTCGCTGCTGAAACAAGTTTATCAGTAGCGTGTGCACTCCAAGAAGCGCTACTGCTAAAATTCCCACGACGCCGCCGCGAGGCCAGTTATAGCAGTAGCGCGTTAAAATAAACAGCGCTACTGCTACGTAACGTAGCAGCAGCGCATTCAGGCAATAATCGCTACTGCTAAATTAACTACTGATAGGTAGTTTAGCAGCAGCGCGTTTACCTATAGCGCGCTACTACTATTCCATTCCATCTCCCCCCACTCCCTAGCCTCATCCACAGATCACACTCACACACACTCACGGTCTCCTCCTCACCCCCCGCGCCGTCGGTCCTCCCTCGTCGCCCCTCCCCCGATCTGCGCCGCTGTCGCCTCATCCTCCTCGCTGGACTCGGTACCGGCCTCCTCCTCCATCCTCCCTCCACTCGCCGCTGGCCGCCCCCTCCTCGCTCCGCCTTCCTCCTCGATCCGTCCTCCCTCTACTCGCCGCTGGCCGGCCCCTCCTCGCTCTGCCTTCCTCCTCCGTCCTACTATCTTCTCCCTCCTCGAGTCGCCCCTCCTTGTCCCTCCTCCCTGATACATTTTGATTTAGTAGGCTTTCATATGTAACATTTTGATTTAGTTGATATGATTCATTTGATTTAGTAGGCTAGTTGATTTAGTTGATTTAGAACATTTTGATTTAGTTGATTTAGTATGCTAGTGGATTTAGTATGCTAGTTGATTTAGTTGATTTAGTTGATATGATTCAGTTGATTTAGTAGGCTAGTTGATTTAGTTGATTTAGAACATTTTGATTTAGTTTATTTAGTAGGCTAGTTGATTTAGTTGATTTAGTAGGCTAGTTGATTTAGAACATTTTGATTTAGTTGATTTAGTATGCTAGTGGATTTAGTATGCTAGTCGATTTAGTTGATTTAGTATGCTCGATTTAGTTTTTTTGTAATAAGTTATTTTTTTGGCAAAATGTAGGTGCCAATTTAGTTAAATTTGCCACTTGTTTCCTGTGAAGTGAATCGTTAATCCTTTGCTCATATTGCTTTAGGAAAATGGCGCCACCACCAGCACCACTATGTCGACTGTGCAAGTCAAGGTGCGCCAGCAGCCTTGCAACTGGCAAGCTGTTCGGCATCTACTTCCATCCGAGTTTTCATCATGCGGCGGTAAGAAATTAGATGAAATGTAACAACTATTTTATTTTTAGTGTTGGCATTACTGCATTGTGTCATTTTTCTTTTCTTACACAGATCGTCCCATGCAATGTGAGGTTGAAATTCAACAAGCTGACAGGAGACACTGTGACATTTGAGGCTCCTGGGGGGCCGTACACTATGGAGGTCGAGAAAGGACGCAATATGTCGCAGATTGGAGGAGATGGATGGGCCCGTTTCCTCGCTCGCATGCGTCTTACTGGTGGTGAGTTGATCAGATTCTCCTTCAGAGCAGAAAGACCCAAGCTGGTTGTCATTTATATCAACCTGGTGGAAGATGATGAAGATGACGAAGATGATGAAGATAATGAGGACCCACTCAATGAAGATGATGAGAACCCACTTCATGAAGCCATCATAGATCAAAGAATGAGGCTGAGCGAGGAGGAGGTGTGAAACCTATGGGACATAATTCCGCCACGTGATGACTTTGTCGGGGTGCCATTCGTGACCCGCCTGACAAGTACCATGGTCGATCGGCATGAAATGGTATGTTATACGTACTGCATGTAGTAATTTGATGATATATATATGCTTTATTGTTATACTTACAAATGCAAATTATCCGATTATATGCTTAGTGAATCCGATGATATGCTTAGTGTAGAGTCCAATGATATGCTTTGTGGAATCTAGTCGATGATATACTTTAGTGTAGAGTCTGATCACATGCTTATTAGTGTAGAATCCAAGGAACTATTAATAGTGTAGATAATCCATATATATACTTATTAGTAGAATTCATGATTAATTAGTACAAATGCGTAGTACTGTGTCTTTTGATAGTGTAGAAATCTAGACTTAATAGAAATATATTTGCAAGAGTATGTGTGAGGCTATTTATTAATTGATATGTTTTTCTTATTCAGAGATTGCCAAAGAACCTATCTGTGAGTTGTGGTATCGAGCCTGATGAACAAGGCTCAGTTGGACTATGCCTTACCGCAAGGGGCTCCGTCACCACATGTACTTACCGCATGGGCACAGATGGTCGCACACACTTGAACTCGGTTGGGTGGAAGAGATTCCTCGTTGGCAAGAATCTTCGTGCTGGACAGGCCATCCTAATTACTATCAGGAACACCCACCGCCCAGGATTGAGGATGATGATCGTCGTCGATATCATCTAGAACTACATATGTGTGTGTGGCTATATCATCTAGAACTACATATGATGATCGTCGTCGATATCATGTAGAACTACATATGATGATCGTCGTCGATATCATCTAGAACTAAATATGATGATTGTCGTCGATGTCACCTTGTACTGCTTGAGGATGCATGTTGAGTATATATGAAATTGTTATCTAGTACTCCCTCGGTTCCAAATTACTCGTCGTGGTTTGAGTTCAAATTTGAACTAAAACCACGACGAGTAATTTCGAACCGAGGGAGTACTACCTAGTACCTATAATGCTTTATGAAATTGATATCTAGTAGTACCTAGTATCTGGAAATTGTAGTTTATCGAAGCTGGAATGGGAAATGGTGAAAGATATAACAGTAGCATTGGACCGGGAAATCGCTACAGCTAAAT